>NW_026693707.1:1707500-2435733 GCF_021218885.2 Marmota monax
AGAATCTGCTACTGTAAATTGTGTGGAAGAAAGAACTCATGCCGAATCAGGACAGGTCTGCCCTCTTGTGGGCAAAACACGCAGATACATAATATATAACCCACTGTAATGAAGCAGAGTTCATAAATCAAGCTTAGAAATACAATAGGCCCCTCCAATCCATGGTTTCTTTCTGTGGTTTCAGTTATATGCAGCTCATGGTGGACCAAAATTATTAAATAGGGAATTCTATAAACAAAAATCCATTCGTTTTAAAGTGCATGACATTCCGAGTAGCATGGTGACATCTCATACTGTCTCATCCTGCACATGAATCATCATTTTTTCCAAGATACCCGTGCTGAATATGTAGCCCACCCCTTAGTCACTGAGTATCCATATGGTTATCAAATTGACAGTTGGGGAACCACAATGTTCATATTTTACTTAATTGTAGCCCAAATCTCAAGGGAAATGATGCAGACAATTCAGATGTTCCAAAGAGAAGCTTGAAGGGCTCCCTTTAAATGAAAGGCAAGAATACAGTGAGATATTTCAAGAGAATTAAAACACATTTGCATAACTTTCATGACACTGTGTTGTTATAATTCTTCTATTTTATTAGTATTCCCTTATTGTGCCCGATATATAAATTAACCTTTATCACAGGTATACAAAGGGAAAACTGATATTATAGAGTTCAGTACTATCTGTGGTTTCAGGCATCCAGAGATCTTGGGGTGTAGCCTAGTGTTTCCCTGATTCATAAGTGGGGAACTGTTTGGACTAATAATGGGTATGGAACAGAACAGAAAGAAAATGAAATCTGACTGTGAGATGAGGGAAAGTCTAACAGCAAAAGTAGTCAGTAACCTCGGGGAATAAGTAGAATTCTGATAGACAAATGGCCTGCAGGCCAGGAAAAGAGTGTGAACAGGGGCTGGTAGGCACGTTGAGGAACAGGAATGAAAAGTGCCTCATCCGCAAGGAAGCTTAAACATTGCTAACTGACAGAAGTACATACCCAGCGCCAGCTCTTATTGTATATTCATTTTCTCAGTAAATTCTCCATATAAGCCACAAAAGTGAAAGGCACTATGACTATTATCCCCATTGTACACATGAATAAATTGAAGCATAAATAGTGAACTTCTCTAGGATGACAGAGACAGGAGGGGCAGAAATGGGATGTATATGGGCACAAGTGAGTCTAGTTCCAAAGCCTAGTCTTCTAAGCATCTTTTGCACAAATGCTTGGTAATGGCCCTCTGAAGGACATTTCTAAAAGGCTTGAGTGGATGCTAGCACATGGAACTAAGGAAAACACGATCACTAAGGAGACCCCTGGGTTTTTAAGAGCATTGTATTGTCAAAAGACTGGACAAAAAAAAGTTTTAAGACTTAAAACCATGTTGGGGTCCCCAAATGACATTGATAAAGAAGAGAATCAAGTTAGTCCCAAGAAAGGTTATGATCCTTTGCACACAATCAGCGAGGCCAATTAGGAAAATTCAAACAGGAGAATTTCCCAAAGGGCAGAGCAGAGGCCAGGAAGAACAATTTACAAGGGAAACGCTTTCAGGGAGCAGAAAGGAAGCCCTCTGAAGGAAAGTAATGGCCCATCTGAAGGACTCCTCATAAAGGAATGAAATATTAACAAGGTGATTGTATCAATTAATCAAATACGCCTCTGCGAATGCAAAAACTGTTTCATAGGGGAACATGGGAGAAATGATCTCAATATGGGAGAAAGTTGACAAAAATCAATGATAAAAATAATCAAAATAGAAATTTCTTAATACTTATAAAATTAATAATCAGATTAGTAGACAAAGGAGAGAGACACTTAAAGTCAGGAGTGAGATTTGTCACTATTTTGATTCTTTATTAAGCAGAAATGGTTAGCTTAGAAGAAAAGAGTAAAACATACAAAGTTCACTCTCCATAGAAAAGGATCACAACTCGAAACCTGTCCACCAGCACCCAGACCTTGGTCTCCACTGAAAGAAACCAGGACTCCTTGGAGAAATGACTAGTTCCATGATTCCAAGATATTAGGCCCACTTGGGAGAAGTTAAGCCTGGAATATTTCAGAATATGCCAGAAATCCAAGAAGCGTTCAAAATAGGTGACACAGGAACCAGTTTAGGGCACAAATAATCAGGAATAATAATGAATTATAAACCATTGGGAGAGAATGAAGGGATTCATGAGTTCACTTCCATAAGCAGTAGATAAGGAGCTAAATGTGGGGGAATAACGATAATTGAATGCTGAGTCTGACTAGGGAATGTGGAAGGTGTACTGAATGTGGAAAATAAGCATTTGGCAACCTTTCTAGTAAAGATCAGAACAGGGGAGAAGTATCCATAAAGTTTGACTCCATGGGGACATTTTGATGAGGAGCAGGATATTTGCATGGTTTGTACTTATTAACAGTTGGAAAGGAGGAAAAAAATGAAGGAATATATCAGCACTTTAACGAGGTCATCAAAATCAAATCACCAAATAAGGACAGACAGGCACCGTGTGCCTCCAGCTGTGACACCGAGACGACACGTCACTTATGCAATGCCATACCTAAGAAAGTACAAGTACATATAACCCCCAAAGAACTCTCAGGCATATCCAAACAGAGAAGCATCCTCCTAAAGATGTGTGTATGGAGTGGGGGAATCCAATATGCAATATGGTACCCAAGATTGGATCTTGACACAGAAAAAAAAAAAAAGACATCAGTGGAATAATGGTGAATCTGATAGTTAAAAGCATGGAATGCATGTCAACTTCTTAGTGTTGACAAATGTACCACAGTCACATAAGACATTGACATTACAGAAAACTGGATAAAAAATAGAGGAATTCTCTGAACTATCTTTGCATCTGCTCTGTAAACCCAAAATTTTTAAATAAAAGGTTTAAGAAAAAAACTAAAGGAGAATAAGGTTGCAATTAAAAAAAATGTCAATGATAAAGACAAAGACAGACTGTAAAAATGTTGATAAGAGTTGGCTAAGGAGACAGGATAGCTAAATTTAGTACCTGACCTTAAACTGGATCCTGAAAGAGTAGATATAATTCTATAAGGGACATTGAATCAACTCACATTTAAAAAGGAATAATATTGAAGAATCCCATTTATAATAGCAAAACACACAGTATTTGTGAAAAAGGTATAAAACTTGCTAATAAAATTTAAAGCTTTATAAAACATCAAAGACTAACCAAAGAGATTTATTATATGATCATAGTATTTTATTATTACAAAAAATTTAGTTTGCCTCCAAATTATTCTGACCAGGTTAATGTTGTACTTGTGACTTTTTTTTTTTTTTTTTGGAGGAGTGGAAAGGACACAGAGAAGGTAAATCTTAAATTTACATGGAGCAAACAACCAGCTACCAAGACTTGATCTCAAGCCATAGTCATTAACACAATGTGCAATTTGGTGCAGGGTAGGCAGATCAAGTGTTGGTGATGATGGCATCAAGTACATACTTTGGGCTACAAATAATGGGAAAAGTGGGCTCAAAGGGATTAAAGAAGACTTCAACAGGAAGTCTTAAAACAGAGCTCTCTCCTGGATTGGTAATGGTGTGAATTGACAGCCTGGTCAAGGGAACAGTTCTACCCATCCCTCTGTCCTGGGTTCTTAGGATGATGGCATTGCCCCTCAGGCTGGTCCCTTTATGGCATAATTGTCTGGAGCAGTTCTGTTCTATCCCAGTAATGACAGAGGAGATGCCGATACCTAATGCTTCTTTCTGAGAAGCTGGGAAGTCATTCTAAAAATCCCAAGATATGTTTCCACTTATGTCTTCATGGCCAGGCTCAGGTCACTCCCTCAATAACCAAGTATGCTCGCTCCAAAATCAGCTGCTGGCAAAGGTAGGAAGGTCACCACAACTGCCCTCCATAAATCATCCTAGGCAGAAGCAGGGCTGGGGTGTCAGCCACTAAGACAACAATGTCAACTCTGCTGGGGAATTTTTTTTTCCTATAAATATATTCATATTTTATTTATCAACTTCCAAAAAAAAAGTCTGAGGGAGGAAATTCTTCCAGAAGTTATACATATTTTTTCCTTCAATTTTTCATTTTATGGTTTTAACATCAATTGATGACTTTTCCTGAATCAATTGTTGTTTCTCTGGTGACTGTAAAAAAAGTTATCACTAAGTTTATTTTCTTCATCTCAAGGTCGATGGAACTCTGATACCAGGCTGCTTCAGTAGGGCTGTGCGGGGCCTTTGGTGCCTGTCTACCTCCTAAAGTTCTGATTTTTTTTTTCTTTTTCTTGTGTGGTGCTGGGGATCAAACACAGGGCCTTATGCATGAGATGGAAGCACTCTACCAACTGAGCTATGGCCCCAGCCCTTAGATTATCATCTTTTCTCATCTGCAGAAGGCTTGGCTTGAAGTCCCTGCAGCACGGGACTCTCCCCAGGAAGGCTGAAGTCATGTCAAATACTCTAGATTTGTCTATGTCCACCATGTTCTAGCTCAAGCTGCTGGCAACGCTGGTGCCATTGGACTTCTGTTGAAAATGTTCCAGATGTGCTCCCACAGTCATTTCCAATGCATCTCCAGGCACCTAACTGATGACTGGTCACCCTCTCAGTGAGCCACTGATGCTGGTGGCAGGACATCTGGGCCAAACTGAGTTCAGAGTTGACTTCTGCCTCTGGCCTGAATGAGACCATAAAGATTTCTCCCAGTGCAAGCTTCCTGCCTTCCTTGCTCACGGGGAGACATCCTGCTCCTGTCTTTTCTTAAACACCTTTTAAAACTCCACAGAGATGGTTAGCAGAAGTTGAGAGAGGGCAGAGGAGGCAGCATACTAGCAATGTGTCTGTTGTGTAGAGCCAGGAATGTGGAAGCACTCTTCAATTTGTGAAGGGAGCTGGCTACCATTAATGTTACCACTGTAGTTTGGATCCAGAAGGTTCCCCAAAGGCGGGGTTCCCACTGCAGCAGTGGTCAGAGCTGGGGCTTCTGAGAAGTGTCTGGATGATGAGAGCTCAAGTTGGTGCCATTTTCTGGGCTTTCCATACCTCGAACTCTGTCCCCGATCTTGTCCCTGGCCTCCTTGGAAGGATTCATCAGGTTCTTTTTTGATCTTCACATATAATCTAGATCTTCTGTTTTGAAACCAAGTTTGGACTCTCGACTCAGGAACTCCAATTTTCTTAGCAAGCTGTTCTCTGCAATGGATCCCAGGGTAGGGGTTTTTCTTGAAGGCCTTGAAGAGGGTACACAGCTGAGTGGGGCTGTAGGTGGTGCGGGGCCGTCGGATCTGTTCACTGGGAGTCCCTTTTGGAAGGTGATCTTGCCCAGGGCCTTGGCTGGATTGCAGGGCCTCCTTAAGTTCTCGTCTCTCCTGGAAGAAGGATCTAGCTCTGCGATTCTGAAACCAAACCTGGATTCTAGACTCTTCAACGTTGATTTCCAAAGCAAGTCTTTGTCTGGTAGCATAATGTGGGTAAGGCATTTGGTTAAAGGTGTTGATGAGGATTGTCAGCTGCTCTTTGGTGAACTTAGTGCGATGGCGCATATGATTCCCTAGCATAGACCCGTTTGAAGAGCCGTTTTGCTCCATGTTGGAAGAGAGTCCCGATGGTCCAGAATCCAAGAGATTCTAGGGAAAATAATGTTTTAAAATTATTTTTGATATTATTGACACATTTGGATATTTTCTCCAAATGAAGAAAAAAATTCACTGACAAATGAAACTTAAACGCCCTACATGGAAATCATCATCTGCAATTCTCTGACTACCCATATGACCAACTGAAAATTGATATTGAGCACCTTCTAAATGCCAGGTGCCAAGTTCAGTATACCCTCAGATTAATCCGTACAATGCAACTTCAAGTAGAAGCCAAGTCCAGAGGAGGAATGAGATTTGTGTGAATCACCAGCTGAATAAGTGGTAGAGCCGGGCCCTATGCTCATTTTCAGACAAGTGCCCTATTCTTCAATCCAGACTTGTGTCTCTAGCCTTCATTGTGCCAGGGAAAAAAAAATAAATGCTATAGATTCATAAACCAGGAGGAGCTGCAAAAACTCCCCTAGATGTTTTCCTCTCTGCAGGCTCTATAGGAAGGGATGATAAATTTCAAAATTCTTCGGATCTACTCTCAACCATCAATGTGTTGGAGTGGGGAGGCTGATTGCTTCTTTGGAAAGAATCTGTCAAACTAAGAAGAACTTCCTAGGAAACTCAGTAGGTCTGGCATTCCCACTGTGCCACCCACTCATGCAAATCGACTTTCATAAATACAAGGTACCTGGGCTCCATTAGGGATGTCAACAACCCAGGGTGACTTAAGGTTAGAGGATAGAGGAGGCGCTTCCCCGGGGCAGGGAAAAACTACAAAAAAAAAAGATGAACTCAGCCCGTCGGACAGAAACTAACCCACCCAGTGAAACAGAGCACTGCACAGTTCTCTGTACAGTTGTGATGGATGGGCCCCTCTGAGGCCACCTGTGATGGAAGCCAGATTGTCAAAAACAGACAGTAAACCAGGAGCCAGAGATGAGAAGTGAGAGCGTGCTGTCAGCTTGCCAGGGGATATGCCGCTAAGAATATAGGACCTGCATGAAGAGTGAAGAGAGAAAAAAAAAAATATATATATATATATATATATGTATATATATATATATGTATATATGATGGGGGAGGGAGGTGAATGAGTTCTGTAAACAGCCTCCAAGGACACCTGGGAGAAAATCTGGGGCATCTAACATCACAACGATGAATTTTGCAAACATGTAATCTCATCACCTTTCAGAGCATGAGGTTCTCAACTGGTGCCAGGGCTGTGAGTCTGGGGAGCCAGCTGTTTCTCCCCACCTTCTAGCAAAATTCGAGACTCACAGGGACACTCCAGAAGTCACAGTTTCACACTCCTGAAACTCTCTTCAGAGAAGCTGGACAATAGCAGAGGGGCCAGGATCATGCATCCGGGTATCCCACTCCACCCAGAGATGGAAGGGAGGGAGGGAGGGAGGTACTCGGGGCTTTGAGGAAAGTGTGGCTCCTGAGGACTGAGCAGCAGCTGCTTTGTTAACTTCATCTTGCAATTCGTTGTGGAAAGACCAGCCTGCAAGTCTCCAGTAGAGCAAGAAATCTGAAAAACCCCAGGGAAAACTAGCAGGTCTAGTGTTTCCACATCATGCTCTACACAGTCCTGGGGATACTGTGGAAATGTTTCAGGGACACAATTCATTTGGGTTTGCAGGAAGAAGATGGGGAGACAAAGGAACAGCAGGCAGGGTTCCAAACAGAGCAGTTATACTTTCAGGGATTTCAAGTTGTATTAATATTTATTAAGGATTTTCAATATGCCAGACCAATGCCAAGCGTTTTACATCTGTTTTCTCCCTTCGTTCCTTTAGTTCTTAAAACCATTGAGTGAAGTGATGCTATTAATATTCTTAGGATACAGGCAAGGAAACTGAAGTGCAGAGAGGTTAAGTAACTGGCCCAAGGTCACACAGCAGGTAATTGGTAGTGAGATTTAAAAGTCAGCTCTTTTGCCACAGTATTATATAGAAGTCCTCTGTAAGATTTTCTGATGAAAAGGTTTTCTCCCAGGACACAGCATAGGGTTTATCTAAGGTGGCCCAGTCACAGACGGCAACCTTAAGACTGACAGCCGAGGGCTTATCAAAATCTCTGACAGTAGCGCATGAGTCATGAGAGTCACAGCTGCTCTGCAGTTTATTCTGCCATCTGTTAAAATGAGGAGAATATTAAATATTGACCTCTTGTGGCTCAGGCAGGCTTTGAGAGTTTTAAGGATTTAATGTCTGAAAATCACCTCCTACAGTGACACTGGGAACCTGGCAGCAGCTCTCCTGCGGATTCGGCATACCCAGGGCTAATGAAGAGCAAGGCCCACCTGAGAGCTTTGCCCAGACACACACCACGAGGCTCAGCATCCAAGGGGGAGGAAAGAGAGTAGCCAATGGGGTGACGGAGGGCCTCTAGGGAGAGGGTGGGCAGATGCCAAAGAAACCTGGGGCACAGATGAATGGTATCTTTTATAAGAAAGGAGGAAACAGTTCGTCCCCTCAAGAATCACAGTCTGCTTTTAGGGGACCATGAAAGACAGGAGAGTTTTTCCCACCTCACCCGTAAGAAAACTCTTGTTTTTCCTTTGGATTTTAGTCTATCTCCTTAGCTTTGGTTTCTGGTAACGACCCTCTCCCTTAAAATAAAATTGAAATCTATCCAAAATGAGCTGACTGGGCCCTGTTTTGATTGGCCTCCTATCCTTTTGGGGAAGTGGACAGAGCATAACTAATTTACGTTAAGATTGGAGGAGAATATTCACCTCCTGGAGGGCGGGTACTAAAAGGGACGTGGTCCTTTCTCAACCTGAAATGTTTCATTTATAAGTGTTTAAAGTTTTTAAGTGAACTTAAAATGTTCGATAATATAGAAAGAATCTGCAGCAAACATGGAACTACCATCTGGGTGTTAGGCACACAGCTGTCCCTTTCTGTACACTTGAAATACATCACAGCTTTGAAAGCAAACCTGAATTGCTCAGAGGATTTGACCAGCTGGCATGAGAATTAGAAGCCCCCCAGGGCCGGAGTAGCCCCTGATTGCCGTCATGTAAACAGCCCATGTTTTGAATCTGAAGTTAAGCAAGACTAAGGAATAAAACTCTGAATGAACAAAATGAAGACTTGAAATTAAGACATTTATAGAGCACCACTGTATACCTGGTATTTTCGCAGGCCTTCAGGACAGAAGGTCGAGTCAAGCAACATGATCCCTGCCTTCTTTGAGTTTTTAGTCTAATGAAAAGACAAAAATCTAAATAAACAAATGAGTGAACAGTTACACATTGTGGTAAATGCTCTGGAGAGGGGAAAAAAAATGGTACAGATAGAAAACAGTAACAAGGGGCATGGTCCAGTTTAGACAGGGGATTGCAGATAGGAAGGTCTGATTGTCTAGGATAAAGAAAGGAAGGATGAACACTCCAGGCTGAGGTGACAGGAGGTATCCTCGCACAGGACAAAGCTGTCTAGGTCCTGAGGGCAGAAGACAGCCAGAGTGGCTGACGCACATCATTGAGGAGAGCCAAGAATTCTGAATGAGAGCCAAGAGGCAGACAGGGGCCAGACCAGGAAGGGCTTTGCACACACAATGTGTTGGTGTTCTATTCAAAAATCAATATGGCATCCAGTAAACACTCTAGTGCAAGGGGCGACATGTTCTGAACAAATCTGGAAGATCACCCTGGCTCCTCCGTATAGAATTGGCTTGGAAATTGGTCAGAGCAGAAGCAAGGAAATGAGGGAGAACAGGCCCAGCCTGTGAGCGGAGCCTGGAACCATGCCTATTGTGAAGTGTTATTGCAACAGGACACATCTTCTGTTTCCATGCTGTGGCTACCCTCACACTCCAGCAGCAGAGCTCCACACAGAAGGTCCCCAACTTACACCCATCAACTCATGGTGTTTCAACTCCACAGTGGTGGGAAAGCAATGCACATTCAGTGGGAACCAAACCTCGAGTTTTTTTTTTTATCTTTCCCTCAAGGCTAGTGACAGGCAGTCTGATACCCCCTCTCATGACACTGAGCAGTGACAACTCCCAAGCAGCCACATGATCAGAAGGGTAGACAACCAACACTGCAGTATACTGGCTTACTAAGCCGCAGTGTTCAGTAGGGTAGGTGTTTTAACATCATAAATCGAAGATGCATTTTTCAACTCATGATGTGTCCGTCAGTATGTAACCCCATAGTGAATTAAGAATATTTTCAGTTGCATCAGGGACTGTCTAGTTTGAAAAATCAAAAAAAAAAAAAATATTTACTACCTGGCCCTTTTCAAATCACTGTGTCAACTCCCAAGTTAATAGCTGTAGCTAGCAGTGGCCGAGGTACCAGACAATGGAGGCCAATCAGCATCTATCCCACAAGAACTATTGAGCTCGTACTGTTCTTAGGAGAAAGCCAGGTCCCTATAATTGTAAATTCCATATAAGACTACACTCTATCCTCCACGACTCTAAATCCAGAAAGATCCATTCCCTCTCATGTACTTACAAAATCCCGTTTCCCGATGCCTCAATAATTCCCTCCTAAAACTTCAAGCTTGGTTTGAGCCTTACCCCCTTTGCAAAGTCTTTCCCCGACTTCTAACTTGCTTCAATATCCAGATGTATTTCCTATGACTCATACTATGCCCTCGATCATACCGTGCATATTGCTGGTTTTGGATGAACAAAACCTTTTCCTCCATATTATGAAGATGGGCTTTCCCCAACCTCTGGGATGCCGCTCATGCCTTCCCGGTGAAAGAACTCTGTAAGGAAGAGTATTCAGAAATGGGACAGGTCCTTAGGAGAATATTTCCAGAGAGAAAGAGGAGAGGGGCTCTTCTGAAACCACTCAGAAAGATTCTTCGTCTCACTGGGATAGTGCAAGAGGCCAGCCATCTAGATGGTCAAACCCCTGCCTGATGCTCTTACACAGGATCACATGCCACTACCTTCAGTAAGGAATCTCAAGGGCGTCCCCTGAGCCCTGCAGGCCACAGTATCTCTCAGCCTTACTGTTTCTGGTAATTGAGTTTCTGCCATTTACAATAAAAAAAAAGAGTCCTAACTAACCTAAGAGCCTTCATCAGCTGGGCCGCCATCCCCACCCAAAGGAGACCAAGTTGAGAACTTCTAATAACTCCACCCCCTTAGCCTGGCATCCTTGTGGGAGACCACATCAGCCCACCCCAGAGTATGAAGGATCAATCAGCCAAAGACAAGCAGTAGTGCAGATGCAGGAGAGTGCTCTACCCTCCCTCTGTTTGCCTAAACGAGTGACACATCCCCTCTCCCTGCTACCTGCGAAACCAAAAGCTGACCCCTGGAGACAATCCTGGACCTTTCTCTACCTGGAAAGGTCACCAGAGGAAGCTACACTAACAGACTTTACTGACTAGCCTCCCAATGTCATTTGCTTGCCCCCAACAGCAGCTTCTAGAGTTCTTTTCCTCTGTCAGTCTTCCAAAAATGTATTGTTCTCTGTGAAAGATGCTATATGAACTCAAATTCAAAGCCTCCTCTTTGAGAACTACTCATCCTCCGGGTGTTGCCCAGGCAAAGGTAAAATCTTCATGTTATGTGCTTCTGTTTGTTTTCCTCTTGAAAACCTGTCTTTTATTTCAGGGATCCATTCCCACTAAGAATGCGTAGGGTTGATCTTTCACCTGTACCAGGGAAATTCAAATCATTGGCACAGCTACAGCTTCGTGGCTGGTGGGCTTGTCGTGGTTCAGTGGAAGAAACCAGGGAAGGGTCTGATACAAAGTAAGACACTTTACCCTCCAAGGGCGGTGGTGTGACTTAGCTGCTCACTTCCTGTGCAATCTCAGAGGAGTCCCCTCAACTTCCCTATCTGTAAAACAAGGAAATTGGCCTTTCTGAGCAAACTTCCCCCTTCCCCAATTCCTGTGTTTAGGTCACTGTCCAATTCATCCACAAAAATGAATATTTGGGGACTCATCACTTTGAGGTCAGAGTGACTGTTTGCACAGAGCATTATTTGATTTTGTTCTGGAAAATGTAATCCTTCAGCCACAGGCAGAAGCAGGAGTCTGCTATTTACCTTGTACTTCTTGTTCCACCCAGTACTTGGGCACCCTCTGCACACCAGGCAGGGACGACGGGCTAAGGGAATGAGAACATTTTGTTTTTGACCGTGTAATGGGTGCCCCATGAAAGACCTCAGGTGCTTCTTGAAAGATGTAACAAGAAAATATGAAAAGAAGATTTACAAATGTCTTAGAGGCCAGCATGACCTATAAGGAAAGCCAAAGCTGGCTGAGAGTGTTATTTTCTACTCTCCTATAAAAGCAAGTTTTAAAAAAAAGAAAGAAAAAAAAACAGCAAGAAATTTCTCTAGCAATAGTTTGTTTCCTACTTCTCATGACCCCTGTGATTTGTAGTCTTTCACAGACACAATATGGGGCCAAAAAAAAAAAAATCACAATGTTTCTTAGCTGGGGCACTAATTTAGCATTTTAGATAATTCTTCTTTGGGCTTCAGTGTCCACTGTATTGTAAGACATTCACTGCCCCCACTAACTGCCTGCACCATAGTCTACCATTTCTGTGACCATCGGTGAAAAATACCCCCATATTTTTTTCCAATTAACCATAAACAGTCCACTACTACCTCCTAATCAAACTCCTGTCTACAAGTAGGCTAATGAGGTACAGAGGTGTGACATGATTTTCCCAGGGTCACACAAATAGAACAGGGCTAAACGTCAGATTGAAAACCACATGTTCTAGCCAGGCCTGGTGGCACATGCCTATAATCCCAGCCGCTCAGGAGGCTGAGGCAGGAAGATCCCAAGTTCAAAGCCAGCCTCAGCAACTTAGCAAGGCTCTAAGGACTTAGTGAGACCCTGACTTTAAATAAAATATAAAAATAAAAAGGTTGGAGATGTGACTTCAGTGGTTGCGTGCCCCTGGGCTAAATCCCTGGTACCAAAATAATAAAAAAACCCCACAAGTTCTGACATTTAGGCCTTGTGAACTTTACCCTGCTTTATTTCATCTCTGCTATCTAAGGGTTTCAATTCTACAGCTTGGTGCTGTTATAAAACTAGAGCCAAGTTATTAATATTAATAACCACCATTACTTCCCAGTGGTAATTCAATTGCACTTAATACATTCTTATACAGTAGTTAGCAAGATTTTTTCCATATCTATTGGGGTCTGCATTATCATAAGCAGCTCGTCATACCCAGGTTTGTTAGTGGACGAAGAAAAGCCTTACAGAATCCAAAAGCAGCATTCTCAAACATTGATTCTCAAGGAAAGGAGAGATGAGACAGTGGGAATACACCCAGAAAGCAGAGGTCAAAAATATTCAGCAACCTAGGAAGCAACTTTGCCCATGAAATCCTAGCATTTCTGACATCCGGAGCCCCCTTTAGTCCATGTTGATGTCTTCTCATGAGCTGCTCCCATTGGGTGACCCTACTCCTTAGAGTGGGGTTGGTCTAAGTTTTTAGTGGCAATGAAGTACTATGGATACATCTGCTCATCCTTTGCCTGTTACAACTCCCCAAATCTTACCCTATTCCTAAATTCAGAGGAGGTGATAAACAGATATGAAAGAAGGACACTAGATTCAAGTTAGTATTTGGATCACACTGTCCTGCTACAGCAAAGTCACTGGCAGAAAGGACAGGAAAAAAAACTCTGCCTGCACATCACCTGGCTCTGACTCCATCTCTTGCTCACACACACACCTGATCCATCAATATTGTATGAAGGTGGAAAAGGACAGAGCCTTCAGGACTCTGCGTTCTTGTGGTGCCTTCAGAGCAATTCATGAACCTCTTTTAATGCATTTGCCTCCTCTAAGAGATGCTTCAGACAGGCCCCATGATCAATGATCAAGTGATGCTCAGTCACTTTTTCAGAGTTCTGATAGAACAACAGGTCTGGAGCTGCATTTCAATAGCAAGACTCCGTAGTGATCCAAGAGTCCTTTTTTCTGCATAAGAATATCAAAGACAGGATAAATGGATTGAGTCAGAAGTTTAATATAATGTGAAAAGAACAAAACTAAGATGCTGAATTTGGGTATGACTTAGCCAAAAGTATTTAAAGCAATACACACAATTTTATGGAGATACCAATTTATAGCTAATAATCAGGGGAAACTGAAAAAGTAAAAACATATGAATACCCCAAAGAGAAAATATGCTAATGTCAGAGTATTTTCTTTTTCATAGTTTCAGCCATGTTATAGGGACTCGTTAGGAATCTATTGTCACTTAATTTCTCCAAAATATCCAATTATGGTTTTGTTGTCCAGGGACATCAATTTTTTTTTAAATGTTCCTTCATATCATATGGACTTCTGTGAATAAAACTTGCTGGGCATGGTGGCTCATGCCTGTAATCCCAGTGGCTCAGGAGATTGAGGCAGGAGGATCACAAATTCAAAGCCAGCCTCAGCAACCATGAGGCACTAAGCAACTCATTGAGACCCTCTCTCTAAATAAAATACAAAATAGGGCTGGGAATGTGGCTCAGTTGTCAAGGGCCTCTGAATTCAATCCCTGGTAATCCGCCCACCACCAAAAAATATAAAAGTCTGCCTTCTTCACCCTACCAAAAGAGGGTCAAGTGTGGACTTCCAGTTCCAAAACCTCCTTTTCTATTTTTGAAACTCTTCCAGGGAAACCAGAGAAACTGGCCTGAGCCCTGTAAAAAATGTTGCCAGCTAAGCACAGGGCTGTCTTCCTCATCCCCCTCCTTCTGAAAAGCTGGGGACCACCCAAAGTGCTGATCCAAATCCATTCTGCAACAAATATTTGTTGCAAACAAGGAAATAGCATACAGAAATTTATTGTTAACAAGAAAAGTGAAAATAGAAATTATTTGTAAGAGGGGAAAAAAAAAGCCCTAAAAAATGCAATTATCTAGCATGACTTAAAGCTAGTCATAACTATTTTAAATTACTTTGCATATAAATATCAGTTATCCCTATGGGAAAATGTAAAACCCAAAGAGAAATGCCTAGCCATGATTGAGTTATAAATCTGGCATTATCTTTGGTAGAGTTCTGCAATAGAGAACCAACAACTTCCTTCCCCACATTCCCAATTTACTTCCAATTCTTTCCTGTGAAGCACACTGGCAAAGTAAAACCTTGTGGTGGTAAAAAAAAAAAAATAATAAAATAAATCGAGAAAAATAAAAAACAAAAACAAAACTCGGCAGCAAATCCAGTAACTGCATCAGAAGAAAATCAATAAGACCGATCTTCAACTCAAGCATTTCCCCTCAGGTTGAGCAGTTCCTCACCCAGGAACTTGTGAATATTCTGCTGGTCCGTATATACAGTTTGCATGAACGTGATGTCAACTGGTTTAAGAAGGATACGGCATGTTTTTTGAAACGGTTTTGTATTAAGGATGAAGAGCAGTGAAAGAAACTGGAAGGGCAGTTGAGAGGATCTGAATTGGAGCCTGGGAAGGCATAGGGCAGCGGTGGGAGGCTCACAGAGCCCAGCTAAGGAAAGGTGGCTATGACCATAGCCTCTGGGCAAGGAAAGCCATTGTTATCGTTTAGATGTGGTGTCCCCTGAAAGCTCACATGTGAGACAATATAAAAAGGTTTGGAGGAAAAATGATTGGGTTATAGCCTTAACCTAATCAGTGAGTTAATCCCAGATGGGATCAATCAAAGTGGCAGGGTATGGCTGGAGGAAGCGGGAATTTGGGCGTGGCTTTGGTGTATATATTTGTATCTGGACAGTGGAATCTCTCTCTCTGCTCCCTGGTGTAAGCTGCTTCCCTCTGCCACACTCTGTCTCACCATGATTTTCAGCCTCACCTCCAGCCCCCTAGGAATGGAGATGGTGATTAAGACCTCTGAACCTGTGAGCCCTCAAATAAGTTTTCCTCCTCTACAATTGTGTTGGTTGGGTCTGTAAGTCACAGCAGCAAAACAGATGACTAAAACAGCCATCTAAGGTTTTGGAGAATGCCAACTCCTTGAATGAAGTTGTGACGAAGAAGGTTCCAGGGACCAAAGGCCAGATATTCTGATCTGTGGGAGGCTAGCACATCAGGGGGTGGGAGGGAAGAAGCTCATTGGATTAGACAGAGAAGGAAGGGATGGGATGGGGAGGGGAATAGGAAAGACAGTAGAAGGACATTTGAATGACAGTAGTTGACATAGACAACTTTCCAGTGTTCACATATGAATACACAGCCAGTGCAACTCCACCTCTTGTACAACCACAAGAATGGGATCCTAATAAGTTATACTCCACGTATGTATAACATGACAAAATACACTCTACTGCCATGAATATAAAAATAATTACTGGGGTAAAAAGAAAAAATAAAAAAAAAGTAGGTGCCCGGGAAGCATTGGTCCTCGCTAAATCCACAGGGGAAACACTGTAGGCAGGAGGACCAGCTACTGCCACATTATGTGCAGGAGATAACGAGGACCTAAACAGACCAGTCAGCAGGGATATGAGAAAACGGACACCAGGAAGCCCTGGAAGGACAGACAAGATGATACAGTGTCCGTTTAAAACTAGCCAGCTTCTAAGTGCCTCTGGGATACGAGGGTAGAAATGGCTACGGGGCAGTTGCAGATATTCAGAGAACCAGGTAAAGTTCACGAAGTTCCTGCCTGGCTCGGGCCCCTCTAACCATATGTGAGGCACTGAAATACCAAATTCATCCAAACAACCAAAGCTATGCAACCTGCTATAAAAACAAAACCAAGGAAGGACAACCCAGCCCTCAGGACGGTCCTGCCCTAGCAATGGCTTCACGTGAGGCTGAGCCTTGTTCTGTAAGCAGAATCTTCTCCTTAAGCTTAGGTTCCTCTGCAACAGTGGCTGGCCAGTTGCTAAGTGGACCAGCTATGCTGTGGGTGGCTCTCACTAGGTGAGGGCATCTTGAGCTCAGGAATGCTAGGGCTAAAGAGGGGAGGGGCCCGTCCCTGGCTCCAGCAGAATCTGCTCTGCACTGTCCCTCACAGCCAGTCTCCCACACTTCCAGAGGAGCTCTTCTGGTTTTTGCTTCTCTTCACTACCCCCAATTTTGGATAAATGTCTTTCACTCCGTTGGGATTTCTAGAAAACTCAAGAAGGGACCAGTGCTCAGACTGGGCTCACTTTCACTCAATCTGCCCTGCATCTGGTGTTGGGAAACAAGGGCTTCCTTTCCTTTCCCACCTGAGCTTCTTAAAACCTCCTACCATAGACACTGGGAAACATCCTGGACGCCCATCAACACGGAATCAGTTAATAAAGTGTGGATTCCCCAGGCAGCTGAGCCTCATTTAAAATTTAAAACCAACAAAGTAATGAGCAAGCCCCCAAAGCCCCCATCTCAGAATTAACCCTAATTGCATTCAACAGCATTGTCAAGTCTTGTGTCAGAGAGATTTTGGAAGGAAGTGCACGCCGCCAAATAAAGTTACCTGGACCCTCTTGGAAACTTCTCCCCAAAGGAGATTTGTTAGCAAACTCCAATCGGGGCCGCTCTCTCTACAGAGAGAGGACTAGCAATGGCTGATCCAGCCTTTAGCTCCTCTAATGAGGTCAGGTATCTATATGTTGATGGGGGAACAATCTCTACACTCATTGTTAGAGGAAACAACCAGATGCAAAATAATCTCCGTGGCATTCTATCATCTAAACCAGGTATTTTTAATCAACCAGCTCTGGAGGAATTATAAGAAGTTAAATTTTTAAATTATAAGAAGTTAACCTCAATTGCAGGGCCCACAGGTTTACCCCAATCCTGAAAGAGTAAAGGAAAAGGAGGAAACTCGCAATAAATCTATTCCAGTTGCCACTTTGCTTTTTCTATCCTATGGAAACGGACAAAATCTTGTTTTCTGCTAATGTCTTGTTACCAGGATACCATTTTTTCCAATTACACACAAAGAGCAGAGATTAACCCTGTGATTTTATTCCAGTGAGACTGTTCAAAATCACACTCCCTACCCTCCACAGAGGTTAAATAATGAATTATGAATGGCAGATGATAATGGAATTCTCAGAATGAAGTTCTATAAGCTCCAAATCGGTTTTCTTGGTAGAGTGCAGGGAGCTGAGTAAAAAGAAGGCAAGTGATCATAGTGTGACCGTCTAATGGGCTCAATCTGATTTTACAAAGTAATGAGCAAGCCCCCGAAGCCCCCATCTCAGAATTAACCCTAATTCCATTTAACAACACTGTCAAATCTGGGTCGGAGAGATTTTGGAAGGAAGTACGGTAGGAATCATTTGCAATGGTGCACGCCTCCAAATAAACTTACCTAGAACCTCTTGAAAACTTCTCCCCAAACTCCAACTGGGGCTGTGCTCACTCTGTGCTCACTCTCTCTCTAGCTCGCTCTCTACAGAGAGAGAGAGAGAGAGAGAGAGAGAGGACTAGCAATGGCTGCTCCAACATTTATCTCCTCTAATGAGGTTACGAGGAATCTGCAAGGCCCTGCCTCAGGTGAGTTCAGCAGGTGCAGGTCATTGAGAGGCGGCACTGCAAATGCTGGGAGGGATCAACTAGCACGATAGCAGTGTGGGGCCTCTGAATGCACTGTCCACACCCCCACTGGACCTGGCACTAGTAAGCATTCTCAGAACAAATTTCTAGCAGCATCGAGGAGTTTATTAGAGATACAGAACCATGGACCCCTATCCAGATCTGCAAAACCAAAATCTGCATTTTAAGAAAATCCGCAGGTGCTTTGTGGGCACGTACAATTTGAGGAGAATTATGGTTGCATAGCAGGAGTGAGAAATGAGACAAATAAATGAGCAGGAAAGTGTAATGCTCCCTTTTCAGCCTAGCATTACACAGTGTTCACAACTGATCATGTTCTCAAATCAGGAGGTGACCCGGATACTTTGGCAAGATACTCCTATAGAAAGGCCAGGCACCCACTTCCCCTGGACTCAATGAAGCCTCAGGTTCTGGCTGAGTCACTGGCTACTTCTGATGGCAGGCAAGTTCCCTGCCCTCTCAGGCCTCAGTTTCTCCACTTGTACCATGAACACTGTCTTCCAAGCACCATCCTGGTGGTGACAGTCCCCAGTTCTAAAAATGGGAAGAACAGGACCTACTGAGGTCTCCAGGTCACAGATAAAAACGCCCTGCAGTTTATCCCTTCCTTGGGCTTTTGGATGTGACAAGTCGTCTCTTGCGAAGCCCACTTTGTTCTGTTTTGCTTTCTTGTTCAAATGTGGCAACCTTTCCCTCTGCTGGAAAACCTTCCGCCTACCTTGAGGCCAGCAGGTCTGTCTCTCCTGGACTGTCTTCAGGCAATCCACTTAGTAATTCTAAAGGCAGGGACAGTCTAAGATTTTATCAGCGTATCAGGCTCCCTCTCTGAAAGAAAGCTAAGATCCCCATAAGCACAGTCTTTGAAGAAGAATACCTCATCTTCTTTGGAATCTGTCAGCCAGCTAAGTTGTCCACAATCCATATCGGCTGTAAGTCCAGCTGACAGTGCTTAACAGACTCCCAGGGGGAAAAGTCTCCTTAAACAGCAAATATCCTGGCTGGGGATGTAACTCAGTGGTCGAATGTTTCCCTACCATGTACCAAAACCCTGGTTTTAATCCTCAGCAATGCAAAATGAAAACAAAACAACCATCTCACCCATATTTAATATTTAAATATAAATTATATTACTTGACATATTATCTTTCAGTCTCTGTTTAAATAGCCCCTTTATCAGGAAAACTAAGACCTCCATAGCACTCCATCCCATTCCACCTGATCTCTGGAAAGTTCCCTCAGTTTTTAGGATCACAGATGTGCCTTCTGGATACTTCCCCCCATTGGGAATTGGTTCTTTTTCACAAAATCCCAGAGCACCCCTCTTCTTCAGAGTAGTATCCAGGTTATTATTTCTTAATTAGGTATCATTATTCTCTCCGATATTGCTAAAAAGGATCTCTTTAGTGGGTTCCCTTTTTAAAAGCAGCATCTTGACTTGAAACAAGTATTCCACACCAGAAGGAGAACAGGACTCAATCCTAGGTATTTTGCTGGTTGTCTTCTTCAAAAAGGAACCATAGATAGATAGATAGATAGATAGATAGAACCACATGGCAGGATGGTTTATTGAGATATTAACTCGTGTTTTGTTCTTCCTGTTTGTCTCACTATGCCCCCAAAGCCAGGGAGTGGAATCTTTATGGTCCCATTCCTTTGGAGATCTGTGCTGCAAAGTCAAAGGCACAAGTTATTCTCAGATCAGTGGTGTCTTAGCTTTTGTTTTCTAGAATCTTCTACTTCCTAGAAAATGTAGGGTGGGGTTGGGGTGATAGAAAGAGCAGAGAGAAGGGAGTGCCTCTGAAGCAAGAGTAAAAAGAGGATATGCCCCAAAATGGGAAGGAGATGGAGCTGATTCACAAGCTACCGGAGAACTTGGCCAATATGACACTTAAGAGATGTGACCAGTTCTTGGAGCAAAGAACAGCTTACTGGAACACCAGAGAGGTGGATTCCAGGTACTGGGTATCGTACCTGGATAAATACAACTGAGACATTTGTCTTCAATGAAATGCTCCCCACCTCAGGCCCAAGAGTAGAAGCTTCACTGGTGGATTGGTAATGGAGGAGTCTTTCCCCCATTATCTGGCCATCAGATATGTCTCCAAAACTTGGATATGCCCCCTGAGGAGGTGGGAGAGGACCTCTAAAACTGATTAAAAATTATTTTCTTACAGCCTCCTGGTTCGTAGCTTTAGAGCCTGATTTAGAAAAAAAAGAAAAAGAAATACTTGCATTTTTTACACTTGCATTTATTATATAAAATTTACTTCCATTATAACTGTGTGAAACATTGTGAAAGGACTCAAAAGAAATATTTCTTACATCAATGAAAGTGCTGTCTAATCTGGAGCCAATACTTTGATGTAATGAAAGGAATTGTAGCCCCATATAAAGCAATGGGACCCCGGTCATGTCATTTTATCTTTCTGTCTTACTTCTCTCCTCTGATAAGTGGAGATAATAATGCCATGATTTCATAAAATTATGAGTAGAATTCCAGATTTTCATGCAGATGACCATATTAAAGTTTTAATAACCATAGGGTTTACAGAGTTGGTTTCAAATATGGGTTAAAAGTTAGGGCTCCAGGTGAAAGCACATTTTTAAACTCTGGCTTTTGGAAACCTAGTTACCATTCCAAAATTTCAGGATCTTCATTCACAAAAGGGGAGAATAAGAGTAGCTAGCTTTTTAGGTTTTTGTGAGAATTGGTTAATATAATTGATAAGACCTTCTTAGCAAAGCACTTGGTATATGCTAAGTGATAATTAATATTATACATTGAGGAAATTGAGGGAAAACATTTTGCAAAGTTAAACACATCACAGAAATGTAAGGCATCATCATTATTAAGTACTTGGTATTTCAGTTGATTTGAAAAGAAATTTTCCTATTTTTAAGAATAAATTAAACATCTGGACCTAAAACATATGTAATTATACAACAAAAGGAGAGGAGACATTTAAATCCACAGATGGGGAATATTACTTATTTTAGCCTAAAAATAACCCAATGCTGTGATATAACTCAGATGGTGTTTCTATAAATATTCATGGAATGATTAGCTGATGGAGAGTTAAAGTACAGTACTCACAATTTCTTTTATGCATATATGTGTGGATGTGAATTTCTTTAAAGTTAGTTTTCCATCATTTTCCAGGCAGATGATACAAAGGTCTAATCAATAATTCATTCTGGCAAAGAAACTCATTAATCACTCAAGGATATGACACAAATCCTGTCCGGAAGCCTTATTTAGGCAAATAAGACAACTTAATTTAGTACAAAGTGTATAGCAGAGCTTTGTGTACATGTGACTAAACATTATGGATTTCTCCATCCTAGGCCTGGACTTGTATTACCTTCTACATCTCCTGTCCAGGAGGGATGGCCAGTCCTATGTTCTTGGAATCTCTGAAGCTACTGAGTCCAGATGGCTCCAAAGAGAAACACGGCAAAGAAGAGCTTTTGGGGGAGTCAAGTATGTAGAGCTGGCTGTCCTCAAAGCCAGCCTTTCAGAAAATCTGGCTATCCCCTCCCCACCTATTCTGAAGCCTGGTCAATTTCTTCTAGTTGATTACTACTGGGAATGGGGAATTCATTTCCCAAAGTGAATTCATGTATTTTGGTTACACTATTTTCCATTTCAAACAGCAAACTATCCAATCCAAAGTGGTTTAAGGAAAATGGGAATTGATTTCCTCATATCCATGGAGCATGAACCAAGTAAGATCATAATTTTAGTCTCGCCATGAGCATGACTCATCCAGTGTCACCAGGGTCTGACTTTTGTTCCCAGGTCTGAGCTCCATTTCCTGTCACATGGGCTCCCCTTGTGGTGGCACAAAGCAACTGCAACCTCCGGTTCTCTCCTTTGAGACTGACGGAGAAGATCAGCATACTAGATAATTCAAACAAAAGTCCCAGGATTGTCTTCGTGGTTCTGATTCGCCCACCTGGAGCCCTGATGACCATTGCAGGGGTGAAGTGGGATTATTCAGTGCTCTGATAAGCCAGGCTCAGCTCTGATACCCTAGTTGGATAGGAATGAAAGTCAGCTCCAAGGGAACTATGAAGAATGAAAGGGCAGAAGGGAGGTATCAAGGAAATCAGTATGCATGGAAAGGAGAATAAATGAATGCTAGGCGAACAAACACCTAATTCCACTACAATATTTTCCACTCTAAGTTATTCTAGTAATTTGCATTTCTTTAGTTAGATGGAAATTCATTTCTGGAAAATTCCATTCCCAGACCTTGATGTGCCTTCTAGAGTCACATTGAAAGCAACTACTACCTCTTCCCAATGACAGTCCTTCCACTCTTTGTATATAGATATCAATTCTCCCCTTTTCTACTTCCCAACAGGATAAATGGATCACACCCCTGGCAGTAGGTCTTATGAATTAGAAATACATCACCACACACTACTAGGTAGACACCAGATTCTTATTGAGAAAACTAAATGCTGTCAGCTCTCCATATATGTGGGTTCTGCATCAGCAGAGTCAAACAACAGCAGGTCAAAAATCTTAAAAACAAACTATTGTGTTTGGCTGGGCATGGTGGTGCATGCTTGTGATCCCAGAGGCTTGGGAGGCTGAGGCAGGAGGATCGAGAGTTCAAAGCAACTTAGCAAGTTGCTAAACAACTCAGTGAGACCCTAAATAAAATACAAAAAAGGGCTGGGGATAGGGGTCAGGGGTAAACACTCCTGAGTTCAATTCCTAGTATCCCCCTCAAAAAAAAAAAAATATGTCTGTACTAAACATGCACAGACTTCCCCAACCCTTGCTATTATTCTCTAGACAAAACAGTATTTCACAGCATTTACATTGTATTCAGTATTTTAAATAATGTAAAGATGATTTAAAGTGGCTGGGAGGATGTACATAGGTTATGTATATAAACTACACCATCTTATACAAAGGACTGGAGCATCCTCAAGTGTTCCTGGAATAAATTCCCCACTGATAATGTAAGATGAATATATAACTTTACATTTTGTTCCGCTTACTTTTGTTTCAAAAAAAATTGTTTTATTAATACATTTGATAAGAATTAGCATTGGCAAAGCTATTTAGGAAACAGACATTTTTAATCAGTTCTGGCAATGCTGCTTAGGAAATTTGGGCCATCCATCCTAACATTAGACACACAAAAAAACTGAACAATACATTTTTTAAAATATCAAAGAACCATATAACTAATTTAAAAGTACCAATTCTAAAACTAAAGAATATGCTATAGGCCAGAGAGGCAAGTCTTAAACTCAAAGTTACTTTTTATCTTGAAAGTACTTTCCAACCTGGAAAGAATATCTGCGAAATTGAGCTGTGGTTTGCGTTGCCTCATGGAGTTAGAGGAAAGGAGATAAAGCCAAGGACTCATTAAAGTTAGAGGCTTTGATAAACTACTATCCAGTGTGAGAACAAAAAGGGCTATGCCTTCACGGTAAGGGTGAACCCATGGTAACACTCTTCTCACATTGGTTTATAATCTGGCTGCAAGACATCTAAGTGATTCATGGAACTGCAAGTCTTGAACTTAAATTAAGGTGTGGCACAAAAAAGTTTCTTAGCAAAAATAAATGCATTTCCACTCTTAGGTGTACCCCACCCCCAAGCTGGAAAAAGATCACATAATGCTTGGCCTCCAACTATTAATAAAAATAATTTTTCAAGTTAAGTAGGCTCCATACAAGAAGATAAAACCAGGTACATGAGATATTAAGACATTTGGGTAGGTTGAGGTTATGGCTCAGTGGTACAGTGCTTGCCTAGCATATTTGAGGCACTGGGTTCGATTCTCAGCACCACGTATAAATAAATAAAATAAAGATATTTTGTCCATCTACAACTTATATATATAAAATATATATTACATATTATATATATATAAGTTGTAGATGGACAAAATACCTATATATATTTTTTAATATATATATATATATATATATATATATATATATATATTTTTTTTTTTTTAAGACACATGGGTAAGAACCAACTAGACTAAGGACTAAATAGATCCAAACAGCCCTCAAATACTGGAATTATCAGATAAGCACTTACTTTTTTGTTATTGTTATTTTTAAAGTATTTTCAAAGAAGTAAATCTAAGCTTGAGTTAAAAGTTCATTTGATGGAAGAAAGAATAAATAGTTTCTTTGACAGATGGTTCTAGGACAATTGGATTTCCACGTGAAAAATAATGAAGCTATATCCATACCTCATACTTTACAGAAAAATAAGCTAAAAAGGAACCAGTAACTTAAACGTAGAATTAAGCCAAAACACTTTTAGAAGAAAACATAGGGGTAAATCTTCATAATCTTGGATTTAGTGATAGATTTTTTGATGTGACAATAAGAACACAATCAATATGAAAACAACTTAAATTAAAGACTTCTGTGCATCCAAGCATATTATCAAAAACATGAAAACACAACTTAGAGATGGAAAAAATGTTTGCAAATCACCTATCTGACAAGGCATTAATATCTAGAATATACAAAGAGCTCCTATAATTCAATAACAAGAAGATAAACAACCCAATTTAAAAACGTTTCAGTCAAATAAATTAAACAGAAACTTCTCAAAAAAATACAAATAGCTAAAAAAATATGAAAAATATGTTCAATGTCATTAGCAATTAGGGAAATGCAAATCAAAACTGCACTGAGATTTCACCTCATACCAGTTAGAATGAAAGTCGTCAAGAATACAAATAATAAGTGCTAGGGAAAATGTGGAGAAAAAAGGTACACTTTTACACCGTGGGTGGGATTGTAAATTAGTACAACCACTATGGAAATCAACATGGAGGTTTTTCAAAAGACTAGGCATGAAACCACTGTATGACTCAGTCATATAACACTCTTCAGTATTGATTCTGAAGAACTAAAAGCATCATACTACAGTGATACATGTATACCCATGTTTATAGCAACACAATTCACAATGGCAAACTGTGGAACCAGCCTAGGTGCCCACCAATGGTTGAATGGATAAAGAAAATGTGGTATACATTTTATACCTCAAAACTATACACAGTGAAGTTTTATTTAGCTATAAAGAAAAATGAAATTATGTAATTTGCAGGAAAATGGATGGAACTTGAGACCATTATGTTCAGCAAAATAAGTCAAACTTAGAAGGTCAAGGGTTGTATTTTTTCTTTCATATGCAGAAGTCAAAGAAGGAACAGGAAAAGAAGGGTGGGGGGCAGATCTCATGAAAATCAAAGGGAGAAATTGCACTGATATTGGCCGAATTATATTGTTATATTAATTATATTGTTATATTGTTATATTATATGCATGTATGAATATGTAATAACATTACAAATAACAAATCCCATCATTATGTACAGCTATAATGCACCAATTTTTTAAAATGCAAAAAAAAATTGGGCCAGGGAATTGAATATATATTGCTCCAGAGGATATACATAAGTGGCCAATAAGCCAGCAAGATGCTCCACAACATTATGAAAAACAAAACCATGATATACCACTTCACACTTACTAGAATGGCTGTAATTATTTTAAAAGGAAAATAAGTGTTGGTATGTGAACAAATCAGAATACTCACACCTTGATGGTGGGATTGTAAAGTGGTTCAGCCACTATGGAAAACAGCAGGTTGATTCCTCAGAAAGCCAAACATAAACTTCCCATTGGACTTAGCAGCTCTGCTCTTAAGTATGTAGCCCCTCCCCACAAAATTGAAAGCAGGGACTTGAACGGATATGTATATGTCAATGATCATTGCAGCATTACTCAGAATAGCCAAAAGGTGGAGACAATCAAAGTATCTACTAACAGATGAATGGACAAAGTGCTGTACATACACACAATGGAATAGTATTTAGAAACATTATTATTTTTTAATATTTTTATTAGTTGTTGCTGGATCTTTATCTTATTTATTTATATATGGTGCAGAGAATCAAACCCAGTGCCTCATACATGCTTGGCAAACACTCTGCTACTGAGCCACAACACCAGCCCTATTTAGAAATATTATTAAAAAGAAATGAAATCTATACACTGATGAACCTTGAATCATGCTATCTGAAGTAAATCCTGAACAAAAAGACAACTGTTGTATGATTCTGCTTATGTGAAATATCTAGAATAGGACAATTTGTAAGGACAGAAAGCAGAGTTGGTGTTTGTCAGGAGCTGTGAAGGAAGATAGGCGGGGACTAGGGAAATATTCCTTAATGGATACCGAGTTTCTGCTTGATGAGGTAAAAAGGTTTTGGAAATAATGATGAGTGTACAACATCGTGAGTGTGATTCATGTCACTGGATTGTACATTAAAATGGCAAATGTTATGAGAAAAAAGGTTTTTAAAAGTGAGGCTTAAATATTTTGGCAGGGAACTGGTAACTATACACTGACTAGCAGATTTGGAAAAGAAAATACAAATTCAAGAGCTGATTAGAAAATTAGAAATTAATACTCTAACAAATTATAAAAAATATTTGATCTGGCTTAAAACTGAATTTTGAACCTAAAGATACATCAGAAGACACTATCCATAATGCTGCTGAGAGAGAGAGACAAGGCAGACAATGCAGAAGAGAGGCTAAAAAACAGGAGATCATGAGAAACTGGTTGCTTTAAAATTAGAGAACAGAAAGGAGAGAGAGAATGAGCCGAGGGAACATTCTGAAGAGCTAATAGCTGATAATTTTCCACAACGGATGAAAGGCATACATCTATAGATGAAAAAAGTCAAACGCAACCTGAATAGGATAAATAAAATGAAATCCAGGCCTGAACACATTCCTAGTGAAACTGCAGAAAACCAAACCCAGGGCGAAAAAACTCTTCAAGCAGCCTGAGATAAAAAGACAGATTAACTTCAAAAGAACAATTGTTACACTGATGGTTGACTTCTCTCCAGAGATCATGGAAGCCAGAAGAGGGTGCTAAATTGTCTTCAATATGGTGAAAGAAAGTAACTGCCAACCAAGGATGCTAAACCCAGGGAAAATATCCTCTCTAGAAGGAAAGCCAAATAAAGTCTCCAAAAGATGTAAAAAAAAAATCTCTAGAGCTGACTGAAAATAGACCTGCATTAAGGAAATGCTAAAAACTGTATTTTAGGCAAAAGAAGAATAATACCAGATGGAAAGTCAGATATTCAGAAAGAAATAAAGAGCACAAAAAGTGGCAAAACTAAGTAAACAGTGATTGTCTAAAATAACAATAATATTATGTTAGATTAATTAATTTGCATATAGTTAGAATGCATAGCAATATATCAAGGGAAGATAAAATGGAATTATAACGTTTCTTGTTTTTTTATTTATACCAGGGACTGAACCCAAGGGCTCTTCTACCACTGAGCCACATTCCCAGCCCTTTCTCTTTAAATCTTTTTTTTTGAGACAGGGTCTCCCTAAGTTGCTTAGGGCCTTACTAAATTGCTGAGGCTGACTTTGAACTTGCAGTCCTCCTGCCTCAGCCTCCTGAGATGCTGGGATTAAAGGCAGGCACCACCATGCCTGGCTAGAGTGTTTAAGGTCTTGGATAGTCTAAGAGAAGAATAATAGTATTGATCAACATTAGACTATGATGTGGTAAAGATAGTTATGCCTTGTATGGAAAACTCTCAAAGAGCAGAAAGATGTTATACCATTTTCAACTGAACAGAGAAAAACTTAGAAACAGAATTTTTAAAAGTCTAAAAGGAAGTCAAAAAGAACAGAACAAAAATAGGCAGCACAAAATGTCACAAAACAAGATCATAGAGTTCAACCTAAATTTCGTCAGTAATTCACTTAAGTATAAATAAATTGTTCCAATTAAAAGGTAAAGATCATCAGTCTGGAGAAGAAAACGAATTATTGTTCACACACAAGAAAGAAACAACAACAGGTAATGGGGGGGAGGGAAGGGGAGAGAGAAGGGGAATAGCAAGGATGGTGGAAGGAGATGGTCATCATTATACAAAATACATGTATGAAGATGTGAATGTGGTGTCAACATACCTTATATACAAACAGAGATATGACAAATTGTGGTATAAAGGTGTATTAAGAATTGTATGCAAAAAAAATAGGAGAGCTCATGTATAATGGTATAATTTGGCGTGAACATACTTTATATAAAGAGTTACGAAAAATTATGCTGTGAATGGACATTTATGAATGTAATGCACTTCACTATTGTCATGTATGTAAGAAATAAAAAAACAATAATAGAACTCTTGATAGATTCAGTTTTGTGATTAAAATAAATTTAAACTAATAAATAAATAAATATGACAAACATTTTTGTAAAAAAATTGTATGTTGTAAAATTCTAGTGAAGCTAATCATTTTTAATCATAATTTTACTGTTTCGGTTACTTTTCAGTTATTATAGTTGAAATAAAATAGCTACTGGTGCTTTAAAAAAAGAAAGAAACAAACAAACAACAATAACAAAAACAGGCATTTCAGAATTTTGGAGTATAATTAATTGAAGTACACACTGGGAAAATACTTTGGATCAGAATATTGCACTAACCAATCTACCATGATTTACCCAAACATATGCTTCGAGTCAGCCTTCATTAGAGGAATATATCACCCAGTTGTGCTTCTTTTAATGTATAAAGATATACATATAAGAATTTCCATTGCAGTGTTGTTGGTAATAGCAAAGGAATGGTCTCAGCCTAACTAACAATAGGCTCAGTCTTAATAATCTATATAATGATAGGTTATTCAACAATAAAAAAAGAATTAAGTAGATTTGGATGTGTTGGCCGTGAAAGATCTTCAAAATAAACAATAAAGTAGGAAAAAATAAGGTGCCAAGCAATTTGTACAGTGTAATCCTTTGTGAATAATAGAAAAATTAATACATGCATTTTGCTTGTTTATGAATTAAACATTTACAAAAGAATAAATAGATACATAATCCAAACAGTCAAAGGTAGCTTTCCTTGGGAAAGAGAATTGCAGATGTCTGGAGGAAGGGAAAGACCTTAAATATTGAAACTGTGTGCACCTTTTGTATAATAAAAACAACTAACAAAAATGATTTAAGTAGCTGATGATGCAGCTATCTGGTGTGGGCTGATGGTCCCGCGCAGTGATTCTGTGCTGGAGTTTCTGGAACAGAAGACTAGACAACTTCTCCACAATGGCAGCTGTCCCCTGGAACTGCTGTCCTTCCCACGTTAGGTGTGATGTGTCAATATAAATTGCACATAGTTTGATTCTGTCATTATCTAATAACTGGTAGTAATGTTGAATGAAGCTGGATCCAATTTGTTCCCAAACTGGCCTGTTTCCCATTCTGGAGCGTCACCCAACCGTCACTGAGACCTGAGGGGCTGGCACAATGGCAGCATTGGCAGCAGAGGAGCAGGCTACCTCATCTAAACAAGTTTTGCAATTGAAAACTACCTCCTATATGGCTGAAGCATTCCCTTGGCCTACCCACTTTCCCTTTTTGCCCATCACACACACACACACACACACACACACAAACACACAAACACACACAAACACACAGATTCGCCTTCTCATTCACAAAAGTTCTCTTCCTCCAGGCAATGACAGAAGCCTCTTGGACAGCATTCACATTCACACAGTATGTCAAAAATGTAAGTCAGGGAAACTTTAATCAACTACAACCGCATGAAATTTTGCAATTTAAAAATTACTCTGGTCTTAGAAAATTGTGATGCCTGTTTTTTTTTTCCCCCAAGGGGGTCAGACCCCCACCTTCTTTTCAAGTAATACCATTTTTAAGAGCTTCATTGCGTTATAAGTTGTATACTGTTAATTTACCTGTTTAAAGTGTAGAGTTTAATGGTTTTCAGTATATTTATAAAGTTATGCAACCATCACTACAATGTAATTTTAGAACATTTTCAAGACCCCCCAAAGAAACCTATTAGTATACTCCTCACTTCCTGAACTCCCAACCCTACATAACCACTAATCTTTGTGTCCCCCTAGATCTGCCTATGCTAGACCTTTCATATAAATGAAATCATACACTGTGGTCTTTTGTTTCTGGTTTCTTCACTTAGCATAATGTTTTGAGGTCCATTCATATCATATTATGAATAAGAGCCTCATGTCTTTTTTTTATTGCTGAATAGAATTCTCTTGTACGGATATACCACATTTGTTTATAGGTTAATGGACTTTTGGGTCATTTCTGCTTTGGGGCTATTGTAAATAATGCTACTAGGAGCATTCAAGCACAAGCCTTTATGTGATCATATATCTTCAATTTTCTTAAATATATACCCAGGAGTTGGACTCCTGAGTCAAATAGTAACTATGTCTAACATTTTATAAACTACCAAACTATTACCCAAAGCAGCTGTGTCATTTTACATTCTCACCAACAAGGTATGAGTGTTCCAATTGCTCCACATCCTTTTTCCTTTTTGATAGCAGCCACCTAGTGGGTGTGAAGTGGTTATACCCTTGTCATTTCCTTTATTCTACATGCCATTTTCTGCTGTTTAGGTCTCCATGAAAGTGTAAGCTTAAATAATTGCATGATATCTAATTCAACATGCCACAAATCCTCAAATAACAAAAATCCAGATGGAAACTGGAATATTTTTTTTCTATTCCTTTCCTCATCATTTAGTTGAGGTAGAAAATTCCAAAGTGAGCCGAGATATAGGAGATGACTTTAAAATAAAAATAAAAAGTAAGTTCCAGCATATACCTTAAGAGCAATGAGCATTTTGCACATGGTCTACATCCCATACATCTGGTGTTTTCAATCAAGACTCAAGTTCAAAATGATGCATTTACTGTCTTCCAAGATCCTTCATGACATCGGAAGCCCAGTGGGATGTCTGGTTCCAGCAGGATAAAGGAAAGACAAGAGAGAATGATCCTATAGTTTGGATGTGGAAAGTCACCCAAGGCCCATGTGTCAAAAGCTATTTCCCCAGCTTGGCTCCGTTGGGAGTTGGTAGCAGCTTTAAGAGGTAGGCCTAGTGGGAGGTCCTAAGTCCCTGAGGAATACTCTTCAAGAGAGCGTGAAGCCCTGATCTCTTCCTCTTTTGCATCTGACCATGAGGTGAACAGGCCTTCTCTACCACACACTTCCACCATGATGCCCTGTGCCATCACAAGTCCAAAGCTACGTTACCAATGGGTCATGGACCAAAACCTCCAAAACCGCGCACCAAAAAAAAAAAAACAAAAAAAACTTTCCTCTTTACAAGCTGATTATCTCAATCATTGGTTACAGTAACAGCTGACTGATGAAGACAGCAAAGTAACAACACCATAAAAAGAAGACCCACTTCTCCTATGCTAGGTGTACAGAGGTCATGAGAGCTTCAGTGTCACTTTGAGAGAATTTAGGACGTATTGCAGAAGATAGCCAGATTCAACTGCAGTCACTTAGGAACATTCAAAAAGTTTAGCTGCGGCTGGGCGCAGTGATGCATGCCTGTATTCTGAGTGGCTTGAGAGACTGAGGCAGGAGGATCACAAGTTCAAAGGCAGCCTCAGCAAAAGCGAGGCTCTAAGCAACTCAGTGAGACCCTGTCTCTAAATAAAATACAAAATAGGGCTGGGGATGTGACTCAGTGGTCGAGTGCCCCTGAGTTCAATCTCTGGTATCCAAAAAAAAAAAGATGTTTAACTCTGAACCAGGAGCAGAATCCAAGAGTAAGAGCCAGGGATGGAGGGGGCAGTGTCCTGGGAAGGTAAAGCCTGCTGAGAATTCAGGAAACAGTGGCAAGACAGAAATGGTTAGGAATCCGAATGGTTAATATGAGTGCTCTGTGTTTTCAGACTCTGATCTTCTGATCTCTGTTTCAGCACTCTTCCCCTGAGCAAAGTATAAATATATGGGCTGCAGGAGACCTTCCTGTTTCACCGAATCAGCATCTTGTGGGTTCAGGCTCAGTATGCATTTTAACATGTTCCCAGATGATTCTTAGGCTCCCTAAAGTATGAGAACCACAGAGAAGGACATAAGCGCTCAGCTCCTAAGATGAATCAGAACCACCTCCCCACCCCACCCCCGCCTCCCCGTTTGGACTTTCCAGTTCTCCAAGTGCATTGGGTGCATCCTCACTAGGAAATCATGCAAAATCAATAAAAATGCATGTATATCTCCAAACCTGCTGGGCCTGGAGAGTGGCCAGCAGCAGTCCCTGCTCATCACAGAACACCTACTCTGTACCACCTGGCTAACTGCTTTACCCACATTAGTCCATTTCATGTTCACTGATGAGGAGGATGCCATCCTTACTCCCAGTATACAGATCATAAAACTGAGACTAAGCTAACACAAGCAACTTTTCCCAGTCCACCCATCTGGACAATGACAACTTCATGTTTGGGCTGGTTCATCTCCAAGACCTGTGCTCTGTCCATCAGCTGACATGTAACAAAATTTTTCAACAATAATTGTAGAGAGGATGGTGGAGTTTGCCACATTAGTTGATGGACAGTCTTGGGTTAATGAAGAAACTTGATTCACCAGGGCAAACCCAGGGCATTAGGGTCAAGAACAATCTTGCTGTCTTTCCTGATCGTCTTATCCCCGGCCCAGAAGGTGCTGTGGGCTCCTGTAATCTCCTCCGGGCCTTTTTCATCTCAGTGAAGAAGGGTCTGAGATCGAGTCTGGGAAGAGATTTAAAACTAAAGCTCAGAGGAACCGATTATAATGATGCAGAGGCATCCTGAGTCAGGAGGGAAAAAAAAATGATAGGATTTTGATGATGGAGCTGCTGAAGGGAGATAAGACACCAGCTCCGTCTCCCAGGGGAGGAGAGGAGATGGGGAGAAATGGAACAGAGGAGCCGTGATAAACAGGGTGGCAGAGAGATAAGGGCAGGAGGAGGACAAGGCCAGAGAGGAGGGCAGCGAGCCCAGGGCTGACTGAAGGAGCCTGGGGCCCAAGCCGTTTCCTTTTTCTTTCCTTCTTTTCCTTCCTCCTCCTCCTCCTCCTCCCCCTCCTCCTGCTCTCCCCTCTGCTTCATTCTTCTCTTTAAGGTTCTCATGGTACACTTTAAAAAGATGGAGAAGGGCAAATCTGTAGCACAGCTTAAATATTCAATCCTGATCATTCAAATGCTTTACCTGAATATATAAATTAATTTGGAGATAAGTCTAAATGGCCCCCGTCTACATTTATACCCTTTGCTGCTGCTGGCCCATCTCCAGACTGGTCATATTCCTGCAGTCTAAGGATGAAGAAGAGCAAATCATCTTTTTACAGCAGACGGAGGAAACCTAAACCTCACAGGTGAGTAGTCCTTTCTACCTGCCCCATTTAGAGATCACTGAGGTGGTGTTATACACCTGGAGGGGTCAGAGCACCAGGTAAATTTCCATGCTTTGAAATTGCATATCCATGTGGCTTGGATGTGAGGGTCCCCCTGACACACCAAATTTTTTGTATAAGGCAATGCAGAATTGTTCAGAAGTGAAATGATTAGATTATGAAAGAAAACCTCATTGTTACATTGATCCACTTGATGGATTAATAATTTGAAGGGACTACTAGGTGGTCACTAAGATGGGTGTGGCTGGAGGAAGTAGGTTACTAGGGGCACAGGTGGGTCTATATCTGTCCATGGTCTGTCTCTCTCTCCACACCCACTTCCAGTTGCTATGACCTGAGCAGATCTTCTTGATCAGGCCCTTCTACCATGATGTTCTGCCTCACCCAGAGCAATGGAGTAAGCAGACCTTGAATTGAATCCTCTGGAATCATGAGCCCAAATAAGTTTTTCCTCATCTTAGCTGTTCTCTGGGCGGGGCATTTTGGTCATAGTGATGGAAAGCTGATTAACACGCTCAACTGATTAACGAAAGCTGATTAACAAATCTCAACTTTGGACCAGCCAATTTCTCTCTCTCAGCTTCCATTTCCTCATCAGTCAAACAGGAATAAAACTAGCAACCACTTCAGGGGGGTGCTGTTACCATTAAATAGAATAATGCATTGAAAATGCTAAGGGAAATATCTGGCCTACTCCAAGTACGCACATAATATTAGTGATGCTCATTAGTCCTGTTATGAGATCTGAGCAAAAATCTAGGTACCTGAGCATCCTATAATGATGATATTGATCTATTGGATTAAGGAGGACTCAGGACACTTGGTTCTCATTAATAATGGTGGGAACCTGAACATGGCTTTGCTTTTCTGTGCTTCCATTTATTCCCCCCTATAAAATAAAAATTTGCCCTTCCTCAAACACAGAGCACTCTGCATTTGAAATGTTTAGAAAATATGAAGGGGTGTAGAAATAAAAGGTAGGATTATTTTCAATTCTGCAGTATTGCACTTTGCTAAAGCCAACTACTCTCTGTCAAGCTTGTAACATTTCACTGTAGCTACAAATTCTTACCATAATTTGCCTTCCCTCCTAGGTCTGGAAATATCAGCTCTATTCCTCTGTTGAATTGTGATACTTTCATCAAAGGTACAGTTCCGGAGTTTCAAGGTGTGTACACAGAACAACGAGACATTTTTTCCTGTTCCTCTTTTGGTTTCAGGTACATCAGAAATGCTCCGACCATTTGGAATCATAAAATGCACAATAAAGATAAAAATGGCTTTGTAAACTGCCTGGGAACAGGGTGTGAGTTGTCATATCCATTACTAGCCTCCAGCACCCTGCGAGATCCTTTGGCATCTAGGAGAAACTGCAAGCCTTTGTTGAATGAGTGAATATGGCAGAAATTGAGGTTGTGTGCCCAACAGCCTCCCATTTCCCCAAGCTAACTGATCCTAATATTTGTTTGAGTGATGATGTGTCCGGCCTGGCGGATGAACTGTGATTGGTGTAAATTAGCCCTGGCAATCTCAATCCCTTTGCCCAAGGCTGGGTGTGTGACAGATGAAAAAATACTTAATAACTTTTATGAGCAATTTCTCTTTTTGGTAAAAAGTCATATTAGAGGAAAAGTCCCACTTGTCACTTCCTTTTCTTCTGCAAGAAATGTTTTTGTGTGGAAGCATATCAGACTGTAGCAGCCCATCTTGGAATCCTGAGGGAAGAACCAAGAAAGTGGCAAAAAACCTTACTAATAATTCATTCTGGAAGCTGCCGAACCAGCCCCGAAACAGCTCCAAGTCAGACTTCCAATAATATGAAATAGAGTCTTTAGTGATTAAGTCATTATTTTTAGTTTCTCTTACTTACAGCTGAATACAATTTTAATGAGGCAATGAATGCCTATCTGATTTCTGGCAGGGGTCTCCCACTGTATTCAGGTACAAGAGGACTGTCAGTTGCCTCTTTATCATGTTCCTTAGCCCTGGCAATCTCAATCCCTTTGCCCGAGGCTGTGTGTGTGAGACTGGGTTCTGGACAATGAAACAGATGAAAAAATACTTATTAACTTTTATGAGCAATTTCTCTTTTTGGTATGTTCTGTAACCAAGATTTCCACTTAACCAATCCCCTGTGTCTCTCTTATAATCATGGTGCATCACTTCATTATCCCTGTGCTGTCCTCTAAACAGATGGATACCACCATCCTAACCCTCAGACATTCCTTCCCTGTTTATCTTTTCTGTTTTCTCATTATCACATCCAAAGACCAAACATTACTTCTTGGCTTTTAGTTACTTCGATGAGCCTCTTTCATAATAATTGGTCATTATCTTGGCTTCTCAGATTTTTTTCACCAATTTTATTGATCATTTCTTTGAGCGAAATCAGGTGAGAGCCCTAAAACCACATAAGCTTGTAACTTTAAGCCAAGCTCTATCCTGATTAATTAGCAGTATTGCTTTCTGGCACAGAGCTATCCTGCCCTTAGAACAGTGGTTTGTGAACACTGCTGCTTACAGTCATCTGAGATGCTTTACAAACTCTTAATGCCCAGGTTTCTCCCAAGCCAATCACATCAGGACCTCAGAGGAAAGCCAGGAATAGGTATGTTTTTAGGCGCTGGGTGATTCCAACATGACACCAGGTTTGAAAATCAATGCTTTAGACCAGAACTTCTAAAAATGAAATGTGCATGTCAGTCACTTGCAGATCTTACAAGTTATATTGTAGATTTTCCCATCCAGGGGGTTTAGACTAAGGTCTGGGATTCTGATTTCTAGTAAACTCCTAGATGAAAATACCACTGATTTGAGCCCCATATTTTGAATGCCAACGGTCTAGAATCTAGATCTGGTAGTATTCTATTTTAACACCAGAGCTGAGTAAGCTAAATTCTACTTGGGATCAACTCAGAGTCACAGGAAAATTGGTTACTACCCCAATGTCATGTGCAGGGCCTGTCAGTAAAAGAACTGGGAAAGTGGTTGCCTTTGATCTCTAGCTATGGACTTAGATTGATCAACCATCACAGTTTGCCTGGGAGTAGGGGTGAGGGATTGTGTTTTCAACATGTGAAACTTTGAGTTTTAAAAGTGGCAAAGTCCCAGGCAAACTAGGACAAATGTGTCATGGTAGTCGGGAGCAAGAGAGCAGCCAAGCTCCCCTCTTCTGCATTCCATTTCCTCTTTTGGGGGAGCAGCAATGCACTACAGGTCAGCAGTAAGCTGGGAAAGATGGCTTGGCGGTTGTGGTTGTGGAATGCTGAGATTCCATGAGAAACTCATGGATCAGCGGCTGTCACTCTCAGGAGGGCAATAACCAGGCAGATGCAGTTGAACTTTGAAAAATCCAAGTATCAAGTTGATGACAGCCACTGAGGTAAGCCTGGAGAACACAGAGTAGGTCCCTATTGGAGCTCTGGTTTGCTGTGTGGCCTGAAGCCTGGCCTCAGTTTCTTCATCTGAAAAATAGGGGTTGAATTGAAGGATGCATGAAGATCTTTCCTGTTCCCCACCCCTGCTGCTCCATGTGCAACCTGGGTCATGCACATGACTGCAGGACACCATCTTTTCAGGTCAGGCACGGTGAAGCCACCTTCTGTTCTGTGAGCAGCCATTTAGGCACCGCCCCCCCCACACACTTTTTCAAAATAGCAGTAGCATTAATCTTATTCCCGAACACTTCCCCCCACTGTCCTTCGATGCTCAGACACTGAGAACTCACAGTACCTCTTTTTTTTTTTTAAGACTGTAACATGTTTATAAATCTAAATGAAACTCTATTTCTAGAGTCAGACTTGTGGTTTCCAGTGGCTTCCTCCTTCTGCTCCTGCCTCCATCCAGGGAGCCCACTTCTCAACTTTCTGTTTTCTTTAGAGAGACAAAGAGTCTCCCCAGCCGCCCATTGCTGAATTCCTGTTAACCTTTCATTAAGCCTGCTGACAGCTGGCTTCAGCTCTTCATGAGTTAGTTCAACACATTTCCATTCAATGTGTCCCTCTTGGCATCATTAAAGTTTCTGCCAGGTTCTCCACTCGCTGTTTCCTCTGCAAATGCAAATCAGATTCTGAGTCAATAATATGGGAAAAAGGGAAGACGGAGCTACAAAGAGGCTGGGATTGGAGAACCACTGAACCATTGATATTACACTCAGGTTGCCACAGATCTGAGCAAACTAAATCTACTTGGGTTCAGTGCAGGTCAGTGCTGCAGCGCCTTATGCAAGATGTCATAAATTACAGCCCTCTCTGAGAAGTTCAGGGTAATGGTCCAGAATGCAAGGTCCTTCAGGCCTGTTCCAATTCCAGAAATTGGACCTTGTGACCTTGGGCAAGCTCCTTCACCTGCCTGTGCTTCTGTTTTCTCAGCTCCAAAGCAGGAGGAATATATCTGCTTCCTTGGACCTTCTTCTGGGATCCAGTGAGATAATGGCTTTGAAAAACTTAATAGAATACCCAGAATACAGAAAATGCTCATTAAAATTTGTGTATTACCTGTTTCGTTTAGCCTAGAAAGGCCAAGGTCAAGGCTGAAGAATTAGGCTGCTTTGAACCTGCAAGGTTTGCTTCTGGACTTACCATAACCATCAGCTATAAGAGCCACACGCTGCCTCAAAGTCCTGCATCATGGAAACTGGGAAACAGCGTGATTCCATTGTAAGGCACTTCCCACTTATGTTTGGTCTCCTTTAGACTTTAAGCTCCTTGTGGGAGGCAATTGTCCCTCCTGGATTCCCCCTCCCCAGCACACAATAGATACTAGGAACTTGTTTGGACACAGCTACCAATTCATCCCAAGTACATGAAGAGAACAAGAGGAGCAACTACACCAACAGCTTCCTCTGATCAAGGAATCTAAGCATGACATGTTTTTAAATTGATTTTAAAAACCCACCTCTTTTTAAAAACAAAAAATCTTTTTAAAAACAAAAAATTTTTAAAAACAAAAAAAAAAAAAAAAATTTAAAAACAAAAAATCCACCTCTTACACCTACTCCCAAACTGATTACCTTTATAACCCACAGCCATGTATTATTTGCCCAGGACATTGTTTTAACTAACTTGGAATTTTCGTGCCCTTAACTGGACACACAAACACTCCAATTGCCATAGGCCACAAGACCTCCCCTTGCCTTATTCAACTGTTATCAGCTACCTGGCCTGTGACCAGTTTGTCACTGTGTCTCAAGGCATACCCTAAGCCTGCTTATTCTTTTCTTTTTAATTCTAATTTGTCATATATGACAGCAGAATGCATTACAATTCATATTGCACATATAGAGCACAATTTTTCATATCTCTGGTTGTATACAAAGTATTAGACATCATTTGTGTCTTCATAGATGTACTTAGGGTAATGATGAGCATGGGAGGATTAGACGAACTCTAGATAGGGCAAAGGGGTGGCAGGCAAAGGAAGGGGTCAGGGGGTAAAAAAGGTGGTGGAATGAGATGGACATTATTACCCTAAGCCTGCTTATTCTATCTAGGGCTGGGGGCTGCAGATGGAAAGGGCTGGAAGCCAGGAGACAGGGATCTCAGATCTGCATTGAAGAAGGCAGTTGTGTCGTAGTGTGCAGAACAGATAGCAAAAGGAGTTTGGTGGTGGTGACAGTGAGAAAGCTACTGCAAGGGTCCAAGCAGCAGTAAAGTGACAGTTTCAGTGAGAGGAAGCAGCAGGACTTCCACCTGCTGATGCTGGACACTCCAAACCCTTTGTCAGGCTGGGCTCATGGTAGAGGCAGAATTTTTCCTTGAAATCTCAATCCACCTGTTAGGGATGATTATGGTATAAGAGTTTGCAAACTCCAAGATTCATCAGAATCACCAGGAGGGCTTGTTAAAACCCAGACCTCTGGGATCCACTCCCAGAGCCTCTGATTCAGTTGCTAGAGGGGAGGGTAAGAATTTGTATTTCTAACAAGTTCTGATGATGCTAAGGGTGCTAGTTTGAGTGCGTGGTGGTTTGAGAATCACCAGGCTAGAGCAGCAGTTCTTAGCCCTAGTTACATAGTAGAACTGCTTTGGGACATTAAAAAAAAAAAAAAAGATGCCTAGGTCACACCACAGACTAAAATAATGTTTTAAAAGGTAAGAGTCGGGAATTGGCATTAAAAAAGAAAGAGGAGTGGGGAGGAAGAGGGAGAGGGGGAGAGGGAGGGGGAGGAAAAGGGAGAGAGGAAGGGGAGGGGGAGAGGGAGGGGAGAGGAGGGGGAGGGAGAGGAGGGAGGAGGAGGAGGAGAAACCTCCCCAGTAGATTATAAAGTTCCACTAAGACTGAAAACTACTAGGCTAGTAGTTCAATATTAGTTAATAGTTCAATACTACAATTGCACAAAGAAAAATTTCTTATTTTGAACCAGGAGTTTCAGAAAAATATTTGGGAAATGATTGAAGATGGCTTCTTGCAAAGAAGAAAAATAGTCGTTGAGCTTAAGCATTGTGTTTCAGAGGTATCTGCTATCTTCTTCTTCTAATCAGACCCAAGTTGGTAATGACACTGATGGTTATTCAGGAAGATGGATGGGGGCAGGAGCTAAATTAGGGTGGGCATATTGTTGGCTCACACAATATTGCAACCTGGCTACCTTGATCAAGTCATCTAGACCCCTCTCAATTTTCTAGATGGGGAAATTGAGACCCTGAACCTGACTTTAGACCCAACCCCACTCTATTTCTAAATAAATGTTTGAGTTCAGCACACCAGTCAGTGATCATTAGAATCTCAAGCTAATGTCAAAACTAATGGAGACAACAGAACCGAAGGAACCACTGATCCTCTGCTAGTTGCTTCTATTCCTTAGGTCACATCCGCCATTTTTTAAAATACCAACCAAATGGGCCAGGCTGCTCTGGGCCCATTGTTCTTCTAATGTATATGTGAGAGGGGGATTTTTTTTTTTTCAGTACCAGAGATTGAACTCAGGGTTACTTAACCAGTGAGCCATGTCCCGGCACTTTTTTATATTTTATTTAGAGACTAGGTTGCTAGGGCCTCACTAACTTGCTGAGGCTGGCTCTGAACTTGGATCCTCCTGCCTCAGCCTCCTGAGCCACTGGGATCACAGGCGTGTGCCACCGTGCCCGACAAGCAAGGGATTTTTATTAATTGCTGAATGGATCAATGTCCTATGAACTAAGAGGACAAGGAACCTATAGGCTGCACAGCTCAAATCATAAGACTGATATTTTTTTTCTTTCCTTAAGGTCATGTCAGTAGAGTAGAAATCCCAAAGATGTGACCTGGAGGGTGGTGTGTTCCTGCCATCAGCTGTTACCCCACCCATGCTGGGAAGCACGTCTGAAGGCGCTCAGATCAGGTTTCCTGTCCCCACTGGCTAGCCAAGAGTCTCTCTGATACACACTTTTACATCTACTCATTCAGCGACTGTTGAGTTTGATCTCTCTCCTAGGGTTTCTCATGCTGGTATCATTAAAGTTTTAAAATGAGTGTGTTCTTATTGAGGAGAAAGTCGCCATGAATTTACTGAGAGCTATGTACTTGGATGGCCCTGCTGTCACCCTGCTGTCCAGGCACCGTCCCTGTCATTCACCATGCTTGGCTCTGAGGGACTCTGGCTGATTCCCACATTAAATTTCCCAATCAAGAGTTAAGAGGTGACACTACAGTCACCTTTAAAGATACTAGAATATGAAAAGAAAATTTTAAAAAAGTGCAGAAAACTGGGGAGTTTGAGGATTGAATCAAAATGATGGTGTGATTCCACATCTTTTCTGCATTATTAATAAGGCACGGATCCCAGGCTGCTCAGACGACACCTCAGTGGGGCCCGAAACTCAGAAAGCTGAGCAGAAAAAGGAGAGATACAACATGTAGAACACAAACCAACGACAGTGGTGAAGGGGCCAGAAATCTCGTCCCAGAAGCAAGGCAGGATAGAGACGTGAAGTTCTCCTGCCACCCTCTGGAGAGGTTCCAGGTAGGAGAGATTGGACACGTTCTCTATCAGTGCAAGGAATTCATCAGGGACCCAGAAGCAGATGCCATCGGAGACAGATTTTGTTTCAATTTTTTTTTTTTTTTTTTAGAGAGAGAGAGAGAGAATTTTAATATTTATTTTTTAGTTTTCGGCAGACACAACTCTTTGTTGTATGTGGTGCTGAGGATCGAACCCGGGCCGCACGCATGCCAGGTGAGCGAGCTACCGCTTGAGCCACATCCCCAGCCCCTCAAATATTTCTTAATCTCAGAGCAGCCCTCAGGTTGGCCGGACTCCTGCCATGGCGTGGTGATGAGGTTACCCGGGTATCATATGGAAGATCACTGATCAGTGACACTGCAGAGATGGTTAAAGCACGAGGCAGAGAAGATGTGGTCTCCCCCAAAGACTTCTCACGCGTGAAATTAAAACTAAACCGGATCCATAACATCAACACAATAGTCGAAACATTTAAAAAACAAAAAAACGAAATTTATAACACCACAAGACTTAAATGGAAATTTCAAGCATCAGGGCCTTGTTCAATCCTAAGAAAAAGTAGCAAGTTAGAGAGTGAAAAGCCCATCTTCATCGTCCTGTCCACGGTGCATGTCATTGAGGGCATTTTTGCTTTCTCTAATTTGTTTGTCTAATCTGTGAAGAGAAGAAAATCTGGTAAGGGAAAACAACACCAAGAGCAGGGACACACATACACACACACACACACACACACACACACTACAGATGCTGCTAAATTACCCTGCAACTGACCAAGACCATTAGAGGAAATTGCACTTGGAGTCCCTCCTGTCCAAGCTTCTAGGTTTACAGATGGGAAAACCGAGACTGCAGGACATGAAGGGTGTTTGCCTAACTGTTACAAGAAAATCGAAACTTTCTTAGCAAAATAAAATATACGATCACGGTCTGGGCATTTATTTACCAAAAGGATCATCAAGTATGATGTTGGAAAGTCACATTGGGGAGCCTCTGTTTCCCAGCTTGTTGATGCTTATTAGTTAATAAACACTGAGTTCTCAATACAATGAGTTAATGAAAGCAAGACCTTCATCAGCAACGTACACCAAACCTTTTCCTTTATTTCCCAAAAAGCTATAGAACAAGTCAGATATATAAAATTCATTGGGCAGAGGAATGAATTCCCAAGAATAATATTCTGAGTGTGTTTTTTTTTCATTGTCCATCCTCCCAACTCTCCTCTCAATGAATTCCAATTTAACAAGATATTTTTAAAATCAATTACCCAGGGTTGAACAAAGTTCAAGCAGAGTAAAAGTGACACATCGCCTTCTTTCTTTTGCATGCTATACTTCTATTAATGCCACCTGCCTTTGTATTTCCATTTCTTTTTTAACATATATAGTATTAGCTGAGACAAAGGTTAATGTGAGCTAAATCCCCACAACCTTTCCACCTCTAAAGCCACATCTCTCCAGCGCTGTGTTTAATCAGAACACAAGCATGAGTCATTAAACCGCTGGGTAGTATCTAATCATTTGTAACAGCTTGTATAATCATCACAACAATCAGTCATGCAAGATGAATTACCTCTTGTGTTTCTGCAAACAACTGGTTTTCGTGACTTTCCCTGAAAAGACAAGGGGGCAATGTGAGGAGGGGGGCTGTGCTAGAAGGAGTGGGATGTTGGAGAAAGCCCAGTGCTCCCTTCCAGAGAGCCCAAAGGGAGGCCTCCCAGACAGATGGCCAGGAAGCCACCTTTCCCCAGGTGGAGGCTTGCTATTTCCTGGGCCTAAGGAGGAGCCCTGAGTCACTCAGCTTTTCCCACGTGAGGGCAACCCCAGGGAGCGGCTTCATTGATGAGTCATCCGCGGGCCCAGAAGTAAAGTATTCATTTAGGTTTTTAAACACTTCTGTATGAGATCTACCGAGATTCTCCCCAAAACTGTAACTATGACTTTGTGTGACAGCTAATATGGCTGATGGGCTTCCATGAAGTTCTAAGTTTCCTTTTGTGGTGTTCACCTGGGACAGGTGTTGAAATACACAAATTTCACTATTGCCCAAACCAGCTGAGATGGCTGCTAGTCTCATCTGGTGACCGGCTGCCCTGAAACAATAATTTCTCTCCATTTTATAAGGGGTATCAGTTACGGCCATGTGTCTGTACTTTTTCAAGAAAACCAAAAACTCTTGTTTCTTGGCTTTTTGCAGTGTTTCAGTGTCTTTGTCTTTCTTTGGTGGGGTGGGGTCTGTGTTCAAGGTCATGGACCAGCTTGAAGATTTATTACAAAAAATGGACCCTGTTCCCTGAAAAATTCAGATTCTGGCATCGAACATTTTTGCAAATGATTTCCAGGTATTTGCATCTCCCCGTGAAGGAAATTTGTAGCCCCTAGGTTAAGAAAGCCTGCTTTTAGGGAACTCAGCAGCCCAAGATCATTTATGGTTTTCTTCCTGGGGCCATCCTAGCAAAGGGTTTCTTCAGCCCTAAGACAGCAACAATAGTACCTACCACTTAAGGGAGTAAGGTAGATGGAACCACTAGCATGTCAAAAGTCCTGGGTCAGCCAGGCACGGTGGTAAACACCTGTCATCCCAGCAGCTTGGGAGGCTGAGGCAGGAGGATCTCGAGTTCAAAGCCAGCCTCCGCAACAAGGAGGTGCTAAGCAACTCAGTGAGACCTTGTCTCTAAATAAAATACAAAATAGGGCTGGGGGTGTGGCTCACTGATCGAGTGCCACTGAGATCAATCCCCAGTACCCCCGCCCCCCCCCCCCAAAAAAAGAGTCCTGGGTCAGGAAGCACACAGAGTAAGTGTCCAATCAGTGAAGGTGCATATATTTATTTGTTTTTTTTTTAATTTATTTATTTTATTTATTTTTTTGGTAATGTAAACTCTACTAGGAGGACAGTCCACAAAGCCATTAGCACCTTATGGAGATGGGTTTACCTGTAACCTCCCTGGCTGGGATGGGGACTGTGATAAGAGATGAGCCTGTTTGAGGATGGAAGATAGGGACAGGATGCAGAAAGTGTCCATGGTGAGGTCCTGCTAGAGTCACCCTGCTCTGAAGGGCTCCTCCTCGCCCGTCCTGCCCAGCTTACCTCGCAGGAGAAACGTAGCCACCAACACCAACAGCACGAACCCCAGGCAGGAGGCGACCATCACCACCAGGTTGGTCTCGTGGTTCTGGGGAGACACAGGCAAAGCGGTGGATTGGCCCACTCATTCAGAATGCCCACACCAGAGGTCACATCCGCCCCCATAATGCCTTCCAATCTCCAGCTATTTGACCGCTTTCCACCCCGAACTACCCAATGTGTCTCGATGTCCAAATAAAGTCAGTCTTACAAGTTAGGTTTTTTAATTTTTTTTTTTTTTTTTTTTTTTTTTTTGCGTGTGAAAACCTGAAAGATTTTACTTATATCTCTGAATTTTCCTAAGTCTTGGACATGAGGCATAAGGGGCCGTGTGTGTGGCTCAGGGGTCGGAGGATGAAAAGTAGCCACGCTGGGTGCCGTGTCAAATCTCTTTCCCAGCCACTGCCTAACCCTGTGGGCCCCCACGGGAGCCCGTGCAGTTCTTATCATGGCTGACTTGGGCTTCTAGAGAAATCAGGATTTCAGAGAAAATGAAGCTCAATTTCAAATTTTCTACTGCAGTGGTTCTCAAAGTGGAGTCAGGGAGCCCATGAGATCAGAATGATTCTTGGGGACATTATTTGCCATTTTCACTGTCTTTCTGTCATGAGTTTCCCAGAGGTCATGCGACCGGCAATGACATCATTCAAGGCTCTCCCTCACACAGGATGTGGAAAAGCAGGTGTGAGGCTCCCTCCAGTCTCCCATTAGGTTCGGAACTGTAAAAATGTAAAAATAATGCTATTTTTTTTACTTGGTAACAATATTGCTAGTTATCATAAAACACATACTTTTTTCTTCTTTCTTTTCTTTTTTTTTTTTTTTTTTTTTTTTTTGTAGTACTGGGGATTTAACCCAGGAGCACTCTACTAATGAGCTATGTTCCCAACCCTTTTTTAACTTTGAGACAGGGTCTCACTAATTAGCAGAGGCTGGCCTTGATCCTGTGGTCCTTCTGCCTCAGCCTCCCAAGTCACGGGGATTTCAGACGTGGGCCACGATGCCTGGCAAACATACACTATTTATCACCCACTGACCAGCCACACTCTCTATTTCCTTCCTCCCTTCCTGTCCCATTCTCCAACACACAGAATGCCCTAGGCTATGGGGACAGTGATGATAAAGACAGCAGATTGTCTCTGAGGAGACGTCCCTTTCCTTCACAGACATCTGTTCTGCCCGGACTTTTCACTCAGAGTGACTTCAGTCATTTTTATAATAATAAAAATAAATGAAGGGAACCCTCAGAAATGAAGAGGAACGCTGGTGGCAGGTGTAGACTCTGTGGTATGTCAATAATCCCGGGCCACACAGAAGGAGCTCGTAATGATTTTGTGTGTTTTTATATATTGTTTTTGTTTCTCTTTCAGAACATCTGCACTTGTAGAAGAGGCAATCAATATTATGTCTGCCCCGAGTACAAGTCTACAAATTATTTGAGTATTCTGTAATAGTTGCAATGCATTTTCCCCCCTGAGCAATTTTCTGCTCTCCCTAGTTCATCTATGCAAACCTCTACTGTGGGTTTTTAAAATCTAAGTCAGATACTTCACATACTTCACAGGTCTTTTACCTCTTTTGATTTACTTTGCGTGGGACTTGTCATCTCGGATGCTGGGAAGGAAAGCAGAGAGAAATGGTTATACGTTTCCTATGGGAGAATAAAAAAACTACCTCCTGAAATAGTTCTTTCAAGGCCATCTGGAATTTCAGCTGATCTGTTTAATGCTTTGATACCATCTTTCCTTTTTTCTATAATTGACTTAGGCATATCTGTTTGGACATGGTTCTAATTGGAAATTCATCTGCTCTCCAACATCATCCCCGAGGAACATCCCCATTGCAGAGGTAGGAATGAGACTCTCCGCTCTTAAGTTTTCAATAGACCCCCGCAGTGCCTTCAGGATATTTTCCAGCATGAAAATCTGTCACTCTTTCAGTTAACCCGTATTTATGGGGCATGTATCACAGGCTGCACACGGTGCTGGCCACACCTTACACCTCATAGGTACAACTCACTGCAGAAAACCAAATTTAATAAAAATGGAGCCAGGCCCCAGATCGCAACATTCTGGAGAACAACGAACCACATATACAACAATGGTCCCGTGAGATAACAGAGCCAAAACATTTCTATAATCTAGTGATGTCCTAGGTGTCATAATGTCACAATGCAATGTGTTACATACCTGCAGTGACACTGGTGTGAACAAACCTTCCACACTGCCAGTCATATGAAAGGGTAGACATTTAATTATGTACAGTATATGATACCTGCCAACCCGTGCCTGTTATTGGCTTGTGTATTTGCTATAATAGAGCTTTATTGTTATTTTAGAGTGTATTCCTTCTGCTTAAAAAAAAAAGTCTACTATAAAACAGCACGCATGCCCTGTGACCCTCGCAGCCTGGTGACAGCTCGTGTTCCCCATGTCTCTCCACTGCGTGATTTTCTCCTGTGCTCGACTTGATGTTTTTCCTTTGTGATAAGTCAGAAGCAATAGGCTGTGCCACACACATCAGGGCCACATAGCCTAGGCTGTACCCTGCAGTTTTATGTAGGTTACACTCAACAAAATCCCCTAATGATGCATTTCTCAGAAGGGTCTTCATCATCATGTGACACAAGGCTGTTATATAAGTAGTTGAGAAGATTATCAATTGCAACTGTGAAATTCTGTGAAGAAACTGCATTGGCTATCGGGGTGTGTCTAGGATGGCAGGCTTGTTCTGAAGGGCCAAGAAAGCGTTCATGTGAAGGTCAGGCTTCTCCTGAAATGTGGAGTTAATTACTCATAACTAACAGCTGAGTGACAAGGGAACTTTACTGAGAACCTACCCAGTGCCAAGAACCATTCCAGGCACTAGGAATACTGAGGTGTATAAGGCACAGCCCCTGCGACCATCAAGAAATCACAGCACATTGGAGAAGAGGGGTCAAAAGATTATTTCAGCCTCCCAGACCAAGGTGGTAATGTGGCACATGGCTCAACGTGGCATTCAGTGAAGGTCTTATTTGGATGGGGCTCCACAAGTCCCTTCTGCCTGTTCAATGCTGGGACCCTAATGCTGCCTGTCACATACTTTGGTGCTCACTAGATGCTTATCGAATGAATAATCCTTAAGCATAGTTAAGGCTGTGTAAGAATTAACCAGGCAGGGAATAGTGACCCAGGCACTCCCTGGTCGCAATGGTGACAGGGAAGTTACAGAAGCAAGAAGCAACATGGTGCCCTGTCTGTTGATGAGCTGTTGTGGGCAATACCAGGGGCCAGAGTGGCAGCAGAGAAGAAGGGTGGGCAGAAACAGTCCAGGAGGGTACTGCTGGGAAGTCTCCCTGAGTCTAAGGTAGGGAGAAACCACAGAAATGTTTTGGTAGGATAGGATCCAAGGCGGGGATAAGGGACCAACCCAGCCAAGAATTTTTTTCCAGGTTTGAAGTTCAGAGCTCGTAGAAATGAAGGGCAACAGACAGATATCAGAACTGTTCAGTAGGGAGATGACAGGATATGGAGACCGAATGTGGGGTAAGAAAAAGGTTAGAGTCTTCATTTACTCCCAATTCCTACTTGAGTCACGAAGGTACTACATAAAGGTCAGCCAAGACGGGGAACAGGGACAAGAAAGCAGAAGTGCAAGTCTAGGAGAGAGAGGGGTGGAGATCAGGGAGGCCAAGGAGCTTAAGGTACCCCTGGGACACACACACACACACACAAGCACTACCTGCCTAACAAGCAATTGATGTGTTTGAATGAAATTTTGGAAGAGTGCATTTGGAGTTACTGATCTGGGAGTCATCAGTATCTAAGGAGCTGTTAAAATCCTCAGAGTGAATAAGAAATCTAAGAGCAGCCTGTCCAGAGAGAAGAGTAGGAAATGTGGGAATCATCAGCATTAAAATGTGGGCAGAAGAGGTGGAGGAGGGAAAAACCAACAAACAGAGAAAACAGTCAGAGAGATCAGAAAGAGATGTGTTGGAAAGCAGAGCAGGGGGAAAGAGCTCCAGAAGGACACAAAATCACATCTACAATAAAACCATGAAACAGAAGCCTAATCTAAAAACCACAGAGAGAGAGAGAGAGAGAGAAAGAGAGAGAGAGACACCCTGATAGAGTAGACTCTAGGCTAATAGTTGCTGAGATGGATCATTAAATCCACCACCCCGTTCCAAGCTTACTTGCAGTTAAGTCTAAAGAAGAAATGTGCTGGCTTGTGTAGGGCTCATAATTGGTACCAGAGAGCTTATTTGTTGTTCAGGGAAAGCGACTTGTCGAATGCCTAGGAGCATCAAAACCCAAGGAGGAAATTTAGCGTGTTTTCATATCCTACAACTAAGTTATTGTTGTTTTTCTCTCTGCTATTATCCCCTGGAGCTGGAAATTGCAGGTAAGAATTCAAAACTCCTACTCCTGTTCTGTCAAAAGCCGTTGCATTGTAATCACTTGTGATGGATAAACCAGAAATTGAAACCATCAAAGAGAAAAGCCAGCCTGGGTCAGTTTTATCAAATCTAACCTGTGTTTTAAATTGCAATTGCCTAATGGGAGAGACATTTTGCAAACACTAACACTGCTGCAGGATACCAAAGAGCACATTTTTTTCGACTTCTTCTTTGGAGCAGGCTAAAAAGCCTAGAAGGAAAGCTCGCCAGGGGCTACAGCATTGTATGCAGAAGAGCAAGAGAAATCCCAGTCAGTGAGAAAAGGAGCCATGCTGTGGGCAGGCATGGGGACTAAGCAAATTGAGACCCTGTCTTCCCTGATGGCTGTGTCTCCTCATCCTCAGATTCTCCAAGCTCTGGGCTCTCATACAGAACAATCAGACAAAGACAGAAAACTCCGGGAAGTTTCTAGAAAGCAGTTCTGAGCGGGGCATTATAGTGGGTTGAACAATATCCCCAAACCATGTCCACCTAGAACCTCAGACTGTGACCTTCTTGGGGAATAGCCTTTGCCCTCCTACCTCTCTCACTATTGCAAAATCACCACAAAGTGAACCACAGACCTAAATGTAAGATCTGAAATTGTGAAACCACCGGAAGAAAATAGAGGAAATGCTTCAGGATATTGGAATAGGCAAAGATTTTTTTTTATAGGGCCCTCAAAACACAGGCAACAAAAGCAAAACTTGAAAATCAAAATCACAGCAAACTAAAATGCTTCTGAACAGCACAGGAGAAGATCTACAGTTAGGAGACAACCTTGAGAATGGAGAAAAGATTTGTCAACTGTTCAGTTGACAAGGGATTAATATTCAGAATAAATGTGGAACTTGAACTCAAGCATCTCAATGGCAAAAAAAAAAAAACTGATTTAAAAACGAGCAAGTCATCTAAAGAGACATTTCTTCAAGAAGATATTCATATGATCATCAGGTATAAGAAAAATGCTTATCACTAATCATCAAGGAAACACAGACCAAAACCACAAAGCCAAAATCACCTTACTCTAGCTAGGCTATAATTGGAGAGACAAAAAAAAAAAAATGTTGGTGGATAAGGATTTGGATAAAGGATAACAACAGTACAACCATTATGGAAAACAGTATGGGGTTTCCTCAAAAAACTAAGTATAGAACAACCATATGATCCAGAAATCTCACTATTGAGTGTATATCCAAAGGAAATGAAATCAGTATTTCAAAGAGATAGTTGCACTCCCATGTTTAATGCAGCACCTTTCATAATATCCAAGATATGGAATCAACAAGTTATCGACAAACAGATGAAGAGATAAAGAAAATGGGATATGTATACAATATATAAAGGAATATTATATAGTCATAAAAAAGAATGAAATCCTGTCATTTGCAGCAACGTAGAACTGGATGACAATATATTAAGTGAAATGAGTCAACCACAGCAAGAAAACACTGCATGTTGTCACTCCTATATGGAAGTTCAATATGTTGATCTTGGAGAAGTTGAGCATAGAATAGCGGTTACCAGTGAGACTGGGAAAGCTCAGGGGGAAGGGAGAATGAAAAGTTGGTTAATGGTTACAGAGGAAAGTGGGTAGAACAGATAACTTCTGATGTTCTCCAGTAGAATAGGGTAACTGTAGTTGATAACAAGTAATTGTATATTTCATAATAGCCATTAGGGTTTTTGATGTTCCAAATAAATGTTTGAGGTGATGAACATACCAGTTACCCTGATCTGACCAGCACACACTGTATCCATGTATTGAAATATCACAAGGTACCCCACAGATAGGTAGCATTATTAGGTGTTATTTAAAAATTTTGAAAATCTTTTAAAGAAAAACTTTTTCTGAGCTTACACATTCACCAAAACCTCTGATTAATATTAGATTTCCCTTTAGGGCAAGCATTTATTTAAATGAAAAACACTAAAATAGGGATTTCTTGGTAGTTAGAATTCTTGCTATAAACTAGTGAAGTGGTCTCTTGATTTCTTGGTAGGTAAGGGTACTTGACAAAATGGAATTCCTGTAACAACCCGGATTTTAGAGGACTTCCAAGTCCTGCCATGTAACCTCTCTTATTTTGGCATCCAGGGACCCTCTCCACCATCAGTAAGTGCTTATCCCATGCTTGCTAGCTGGGTGACCATGGCCAGGACACTTCCCCTCTCTGAGCTATACAGCCTTCATCTGAAAATGCTGACATTTTACCATCTGATCTCCTATGTCTTTTTCACCTTTATAATTCTGGATGTCTTATTACAAAGAAATCTGAATGACCTGAGGAAATTATCTTTGCATACTAATCTTTTAAAAGGATATAGTATTATAGTTAGCATAAGGAATGAATGTGTGGATACTTAAAAGTATATACAGAAACACACGCATACCTCTTGCTCCCCAAAGAAAACTAAAAAAGAAACACTAAAACAAATACATCTGACTTTGAATGGTAAGATTATAGACAATTAAAAATCTGTTATCAGGGATTATGGCTCAGAGGGAGAGCACTTGCCTCGAATGCGTGAGGCACTGGGTTCAATCCTCAGCCCCACATAAAAATAAAATAAAGATATTATGTCCACCTATAACTAAAAAAAATTTAAATCTGTTCTCATTAGTACATTTGCATAACTTCTAAATATTCTCAAATAGTTAGAAAAATTTAGCAGTAAAACACTCTTCATATCATGTGTGAATCATTGGAAATTCTCCAAGATGTCTGAGTCAAGAGCAAACTCGGAGGCTGTGTTATTTCTCTGAAGCAGCACCGCGGTGACCTTCTAAGTGAAACTTTGAAGAGAGCTGTTTGAAACCCAGCAGCCCACAGCCAATCAAGGGTTGGAGAGGTGCTAATAGAAAAGTACATGCCCCTGGATCTAACAACACCAATAAAGAATGATGCCCAATAGAAGTTGATTGATTGATGTTGTTTTTATAGATAAAAAATTTTAAATGAGTATCTATAAAAACTGATAAAATCTGAGTAGGGTTAATAACTAGTCAACTGAACTGTGCCCATGTCAGGTTCCTGGTTCGGACAATGTATATAAGACATTACCACTGGGGGATGCTGCAGAAATGCCTAGGGCATCTCTCCGGGCTGTTTTTGCAATTACTTGTGAATCTAACATTATTTGAAAATAAAAAGTTTTTAAGGAAGGTGGACATGATCAAAGCAGGATATACTCATGTAGGGAAACGTTGCAGTCAAACCCATTAGTTTTTACAATTAATACATGGTAATAAAAATGACAAAAGTTTTTTTTAATTGTTTTAAGAAATAGTTCATATCATTTAGTCTAATCCATGCAGGATATAGTAGCTTTGCAGAAAAGATTTGTTGAATAAAATTTAAAGTGAGTTTAAAAGAACTCAGAATGTGGACTGGGGCTGTAGCTCAGTGGCACAGGGCTTGCCTAGCATGTGTGAGGCACTGGATTCGATCCTCACCACCACACAAACATAAACAAATGAAATGAAGGCTGACTGTCCATCTACATCTACCAAAAAAATTTTTTAAAAGAGAACATAGCTCATAACCCACTTGAATCAAAGTGTGAAATATGATATATCAATAACTATGTAATGTTTTGAACAGCCAACAATAAAAAATTAAAAAAAAATAAAAAAAAGAGAACATAGGATAATTTTGTAAAAGAAAGAGAAGGAGGAATAGAAAGAGGAAAGAAAAAATTTGTAAAAAATAATAAAACATATTATTATGTTTTATTATTGTTGCAGTGATTATCTCTTGCTCATAGAGAGGAGAACACATATGAACTTTCATTTGATGATGTTTTAACCTTTTTGTTTTTTCACAAGAGAATGTATTTATTCTGTAACCTGCAAAGTCAATAAATTTTAAGCAAGAAAACTGTGGCACTAAGAACCGCACTTTGACCATCTAAGGACATAAAACCTAATAGGGTAGGAAGCTGCATTCAGAAGCTGTTCTGCAAGAGCCCTGGGAAAAAGCTGAGCGTCCACCCGTCCTTTCCAAGGAACCCTCCTGAGTCTGCATGATGTAGATCAAGGGTTTGCAAAATATGACGTGAGGGTCAAGGCCAGTTCATGGAGGGTTTCTGTACAGTCCACAAACCAAGGATTGTTTCCATATTTTTAAAGAGTTGAGGGGAAAGCAAAGAGAAGAATTACTATTCAAAATTCAGATTTCTGTACCCCTAAGTTCTATGGACACACGGTGGCACTCATTTATTTCCATATTGGCTATGACTGCTTCTGCACTCTGGTGTCAGAGCTGAGTGGCTGCAACCCAGATGAGACTGTGGCCCACAGGCCTCAATGTACCTTTTGGCCCTGTACAGAAAAAGTTTGTTGGGCCCTGGCATGGTGAGCCTACTGGTGCATAAACAACCCAGTGGAGTCAGGAAATTAAATGCATCCTATCTGAACACAGTTTTAATATGAAGAGCCTTCCAATGAGACCCTCAGATGATGACAGACTTCTCCTTCCACATGATTCTGCCTCAGGTGGGAGAACCCACAATCTCACTCAGCAAAGACCATGTGCTCTGTGCCATTCTGAGCTGGCATTGACATTTTACATTCAAAAGTCCTTTAAGAATCCACTTTAAATATCATCCCTGCTCCCATTCCATTAGTAATAATTTGCTTTAAATTACTAGACTCCTGCCAGAATCAGTTTTTGAACACTGGGTGCCTGGCACAGTGGCAAGCCCTTTATGTAAATCATCACATTTGTTGCTTACAAAAACCATTTTATAGACATGCAAACTAAAGTTGAAAGAAATTACCTCCTTTACTTCCTATTTATTTATTTTGTTGAATCACTTGCCCAAGATAACTCAGACGATAAAGGGACAATAACAGGAAATTTGAACCCAAATCTGAATGACTCAAAAAAAGACTTGATTACAGCCACTCTGGGAGAAAAGAAAGAGTGCATTAAAATCCAGTTTGAAAACAGAAACTCTCCAATGAGAGAAATTCTAGCCAGAAATCAATGAGAAATAACTGCACTTCGTCTTCTCAGTGGGCACATTTTAACACTCTTGATAGACCCCGCGACTCATGTGGATACACTTCCCAAACAAAATTAGTTCTGAAATAAGTCAATTCAACGATACAATCTTAACACAATCCTAGGATTCTGAAAGTGACAACTGCAGGCATTCTGAGAAGTTTCTTTTCTTTCGTGAGGAACCCCTGGCTTATGCTGCCCTCTCTGGATCACTGGTGGTATGGGTTTTAAGAAATCCAGAGAAAGCAAAGAGATCCCCAAAAAATGGCAATTTGAATATTTTAGAATTGGGAGGAATTCAAAATTACCTCCTTGGCTTCCTATCTATCAATCTATGTATCTATCTATTTATTTACTTATTTAGTCAAGGGAGAAATTGAAATCGAGAAAGAGAAGTTTATTTGCTCAAGTCTTCACAGTAGTGAGTTCCAAGGAACGTGACAAGAACCTGTGTTTGCTGACTTCTACACACTATTCTTATTTGTTGACCTTGCCGGTCAGCACTAACAGACATGGGACTTCAGAACTCCCCTGAAAAAAGTGGAAACACCCATTTACTGAACTCACATATATATTTTTTCAAATCTGAAGCCTCTATAAGGAATGAGCCAAAAGAACACAATACATATACACTTTAATTAATAAACCAAAGAGAAGAACATTCAGGAGTCAGGGGTTCCTTAGCTACCAGAGAAAAAGTGGGTGTGGGCCTCTTTTTTTTTGAAAGGGAACAGAGAGAAAATTGTGTTGATACCTGAAGAGGATCATAGAGAGGAAGGAATGCTGAGATGCTGTCACACTTCACACAAGAGAGGTAAACAGGAGAGAAACAGAAACTATAGAACAAGAGACACCGAGGTTGGAAAACTGCTTCCACCCTCCATGCTCCTGAGATAGCCCAGCAGCAAAATCTCATCACCAGAGGGCCCGGCTCAGGCTCCTCTCTTGGGTACCAATCTAAGGGTGTCAGCAAAGCAAAGATAAGACCCCTCCATTCTCACCTTTTCCCTCTGACACCCCTCTGAGGGCAATATCTGGCATTCTGTTATAACCAGACCAGCTGATCAGTAACTCCAGACTCAGGGCTAAGTGTTCTACCAAGCAGCCTTGGAATTATTGATAGTACCAACAACAATAATGCAGCTAAGAATTGACTACAAGCCAAACAACAGCTCAAGGTATTTTCCATGTTTGACATCAGTTAATCCTCAGAAAATGCCGTGCAGTGGGCATGGTTATTGTCCTTGTCTTACAGTGGGAAACTTTTGCAGCCCTGAGAGGTTAGGCAACTTGCTAAGGTCACGTGGCTAGGAAGGGACAGAGAAAATCTCAGAGCCAAGATTATCTACCTGCAGAGCTCAAGCCCTTATCCTCTGGGTTTGATGGACTTTGTAAATTGTGGGAAGAGCCCACAGAAACCTTGCTCTGCAAAGATTTGTTCTGGAAACTGAATACAATAATAAGCAATCCATTTAGAATGAAACCCCAGTCAGCTGCCACCTATATGGGTACAGTTTTAGGGAAGGAGATCCTAATGCACATTGACATCAATGATTATTATGAGCACAACGGAAGCATCAGAAGGACATGAAGCATATGTTGTTTCCACTGAGCTTCAAAATGATTCTATGAGTTAAGTAAACTTGGAAAGAATGATTGAAAGAGGAAGAAACTGAAGTTCTGAGAGGTCCCAGGCCATGCCCAAGGTTGCACAGCTAATGATGATTGCTAGTAAATGACACAGCAATGACATCTGATTACAGATTCCACTTCTTTCCTTCTTTCCGAGCATGCAGGGCTCAACACACCTACCACCCGCATGTGGCATGCTCTTGCCAAGGGCATTTTTGTCTTTATTAATAGATTTATTCCCAGTGAGGAGAACAGAGGTCTTATCACTGAGGACCCATGGACCCTGCACCCCTGTGAAATCAGAACTTTCTCTAAGAGCCTGGAAGCCCCTCCCTGGATCAAAAATAGGGGGACATTTGTCCCTGCAGAGAGGTCACAGTCCAGCATTGGTCCGGCTCTGTGTTCTGTTTCAATGCCTCAAACTTAACTTCTTTTCCCCTCTGTGTTTGACTTGCCAGACATAACTCCTGAAGCTTGACAACTATCTTTGATCTTATTTGGCTGACCTTTCTGAAGGTGAGCTGCTAGATGCTAGAATCACATGGATTCAATTCCAACTTTATTAATAAAAAATACCATTTGTGCGGCGGATAGGATATAATGGGACTGTGAGAAGAATTGTGAGCATCCACTGTCTGTCCTTCTGCTTTATCCCCCGGAATGTCAGCCTACCAACCGATTCAAGTCTGTGAGCAGCACCGGGAATAAGAGATAAAACAGATCTGCTAATGCCTCGCGGAAGACGTGGACTTTGAAATCAACAGCATCCAATTTCTCGCTTCTAACGATGGCATTCGTGAGCAAACCTGAGCTCTACCTTGTTCTCTGCTCCCCTCTGTTCCTTATGCTGAGCTTGGACTGAGAAATGACAATTCCTCTTATAACTTCTTTATGCCCTTGATCAACTAAAGACCAAGAAAAGTATCTAGTTCCAACAGGGCTCCCTTTTATCTAATGAAACAATGCAGAATGGGGGAAACAGCTCTCATTTGGGAACCAGGAGAGTCTCACCCAAGGGGCTGGTCCCTCCTTCTCTTTGAGCTTTTCAAATACATTGGTGCCTCAGTTTCCTCCTCTGTAAAATAAGCAGACTGTACTGTACTTCCTTCTCAGAACTGCAGCTGGGATGGCTTAGAAAGAATCTCAGAGGAAATTTCTACACATACAGTTGCTTGGCCAATCTCATGGGGTTCTTATGTGGCAAGTCCTGGCTTCAGCAGAGTGATCTATATTTTCACAAAGCTCCCGTGACCCCACCCAAGGCCTGGTCTGATATTTATAGATTGCATGGACTCTAAGCGCTAGCTCCTCAGCCTCCTCCTCTTAACTCTAACTTCTCTTGCACTTCTTCTTTGAGGCCCCCCTGCCACAGTGCACAGCATTGAGGATTTCCTTGCAGACAGCTACACCCTCCCTAACCCTTGACAGCTTCCTCTGACCCTGTGCCCTCTGGATCCCATCTTGCTTTTGATATCTTCCTGTCTACCTCCTTACTGGCTTTTCTTACCCCACCACTTTCTCCCTAGTGTTCCTTCAACAGGGCAGGAGGAGAGGGGACCCTCCTCTGCACCTCTTCATCTCTCCCTTCACCTCCCAATATCTTTAGGTGACCCTGCAGGAGCTTCCCTCATCACCCCTTTGCTGATGACACAATGAAGTGTTTAAGGGGCCAGGTTCAAGAGCCCAAGAGACCCATAACTCAAACTCTGATACGTTCCTTAGTCTCTCCAAATGTTTCTTCTTCTTGGACAGAATACTAGACTCTTCCTCACAGGTCTAGACAATGCCTCAGAAGGACACCCTGTATCCAGAGCACTGAGCCCAGCCCTGGAACATAATAAGCACTCAATTAAGTGTAATTAGCAATAATTATATCTTTGAACCATCCCTCCTGAGGTCACACACAAGAAATCAGGGCAGACTGGCAAGTTCTTAGCATTTACTCTGTGCATCATCACAGTAAGTATTTTGATAAGGTAAGTACCAATGATGAAAGGTACCCCCCTCCACCCTGGCATCAGGAGTCAGCCCAGACCCACACTTCTAACTGCCCGCTAGCCATTTCTCAGAGGCATGTCAATCAATCGGAAGATCTTCCCCACAAAGTCCGCTCTTCCTCTGCACTTCCCTTACCAGTTAACCCATCCCACCAGCCCAATCTCCCAAGTGGCTTCCTTCTTTCTTTTGTGACCAAGTCCTCTGACTCCTGAGTCCTAAGTGATTGGTGCGTTCCTTCTCTACCATTGCTGCCACCAGCATTCGGGTCCAGACATTCCTCTCTTACTTGAAATACTCTAGGAGCCCACTGGGTAGCCTGCCTGCCTCCAGGCTTGCTCCTTTAACACATCTGCCACACTCCTGCCAGAGCATTTGTCCCCAAGACAGAGCTGGAAATGGCATTCCCTACTCAGAAGTCATGAACGGTTCCTCCGAAGGAATCTAGAATGAATGAAATCTAAATTCTTCAATCCGCCATTCAAGTCCCTAAGAATCTAGCCACAGCTTCCTGTCTCCGTTAGCTCAAATTGGACTTGAAACCATCTCCAGAGAGTTCACGCTCTTGTCAGTCTTCCCTGTGTTTGCTCAAGCTGGTCTCCCTGCCCTTAGGTGACCCTGCAGGAGCTTCCGTCATCCCCCATCAACGAAATGATCTCATCTTGGAAGAACCAATGCAAAGAACATTGAGTAAAACCATCCCTGACCTTGGCTCTCTTTTCCAAGATAGCATCCATCTCTCACTTCTTCCGGCCCCAGTGAACTTTTCACGTCTCTGTCTCAAAACATGAAGCCCCGTGAGAACTTGCTCCCCACACACCTGTCTCCGCCAGTAAAATGTCGAGCCCTTTCCCACCCCTTCCCACGGTCCAGAAGCTCCTGGTTTTTATGTCCTGTGCCACATACAGAGTAGCAAGTAAAGATCATGTTACCTTTTTCCATGTGTCTAAACCAAACGCCAGACTACAAGAGAAAGATAAGAAAGTTCCATCTCCAGCGACGGTTTTCCTCTGACAATCCTTTGACTCCATGGAGAGGCCAGCTTGCTTTGGACAGTGAAGCTTGTGCTAGCTTTCAAAGAACACACAATAATAGGAAAAAATGTTCCCCAAAGCATCCTTACCCCACTCTGCAATCATGCCTGTCCCTGGAACTAAAAATGACAAATAAATAAACAACCACAAGAAGCTACTGCCAAAAATCACAAGCAAAAAAAAAGAAAAATGTTACATTATCAGAGCTACACTATTGCTTCCAATTTTACTAGATTTACACTAAAGTTCTCATGTGCATTTGGGTGCATTAATGTTTTTTTTTTTTTAAGAGCTTAATGGTTATTAAACAGAGTAGCTGGGTTCATCCTGACAAACTCATACATGCATGGAAATAGATTTAAGTTCATGACCCCGCCTTTCCCTTCCCCTTTTCCCTTCCTCCTCCCGCTTCTCCTTCCTCTACTCTACTAGACTTTCTTTCATTCATCTATTAATTAGTGTTTAATTGGTTCTTTATGTAATCTTATCCTTCCTTCACCTTTTCCTTTCCTGTACTCTTAGCTTCTGCATATGAGAAAAAAAAACAACATTTGACCTTTGAGTTTCTGAGTATGGCTAATTTCACTTAGAATGATAATCTCCATTTCCATCCATTTACCAGAAAATGCCATAAATTCATTCTTTCTAATGAACTCCATGGTGTCTGTGTGTGTGTGTGTGTGTGTATCACAATTTCTTAATCCATTCATCTTTCGATGGGCATCTGGACTGACTCCATAATTTAGTTATTGTGAATTGTGCTGCTGTAAACGTTGATGTGGGGACTGGGGTAGTGGCTCAGTGGTAGATCGCTTGCCTAGCATGTATGAGGCACTGGATTTGATTCTCAGCACTGCATATAAATAAACAACAACAAAAAAAGGTCCATTGATAACTTAAAAAATATTTAAAAAACAAAACATTGATATGGCTGTGTCACTGTAGTTTGCCTCTTTTATATCTTTGGGGAAAGTACCCAGGAGTGAGATAGCTGGGTCATATGGGGGTTCCATCCCTAGTTTTTTAAGGAATCTCCAAACTGCTTTCCAGAGTGACTGTACTAATGTACATCCCACCAACAATGTACAAGTGTTCCTTTCTCCCCACAACCTCGCCAGCACTTATTGTTGTTTGTATTCTTGTTCCTTGCCGCTCTGACTAGAGCAAGATGGAATCTTGTTGTAGATTTGACTTGCATTTTTCAGGTGCATTAAATTTGAATTAGTCTACCATTTTGACTTCATGTTGGTGATTGGTATAATGATCCATTGAGAAGCTGAGAAAAAAGTGAATCCTAATACTTTAGGAGTGAATATAAAATTTCCTTGTCTCAAGGGAGCTCTGTTGAGAGATAACGCCTGCCAGTCCTGGGACAAAGGCTGTCCATGCACAAGATCAGGAGAGCTGGCTCTGGTGGCAGATCTCTTCCCAACTCATTGAAAGGCCTCTCTCAAATCACTGGTCTTCTTGGTGCCTCAGTTTCCCCAGTATTCCACACAACACTTCCCCCTACACCCACCTCTCACTCTAGGAGTTCACAGACTCATGATCAGTATCCCTGAATCCTGGCTATGAGTCCCAGCTTTGCTTCTGTCTAGCTGTGTGATCTTGGGTAAGTCACTGCATCTCTGAGCTCCATTTCTACGCAGTTAGAGAGTGGAGGTGAGGATGTCAGTCCTGGGTAGAGTTTCTCTTGATGCAGACCAAAGACTTTATAACTGGAGGGGAGGCCATTAAACTAGAAGATGTGGACACAGAGTGGCCTTATAACATGAAAAACATGAATCTGGAAGCCCTTGAATGGCAAGCTAGATCACGGCTCCTTTTCAGATAGAACTTGATTTTTCAAGTCTAAATTACAAAGTGGAACCTCTATAGATTGAACAAAACTGAGCATAGATTAAGAAAGACAAAACAATGAAGGGAGAGTAAAGACGTCTACCCGCAGCAATAAAGCCAGTAATGGCCAGTTCCGCAGAGCATCCTAAAAAGGAGTCAGTGGAAAACGTTCAGAATCTCACATTTACTCTTTTCATAGAGAATTACTACTATAAGATTTTTAAAGATTTTATAACTTCCTCAAGTTCATAATTTTGTCACTCAGGGGCTATTTCCCCAGTGTAATTAGTAATTTAAAAAATAATAAAAACGACAAAGTGTCTATGAATGTATCAGGAATAGCAAGTCAGTGGACATCGGATACTAACGTCCTCTTATTATCCTTCTGGATTAACCTAACAAGGAAGGTGTGTGAGGGGGACTAGCAGCAGAAATGTAAAGAAAGGACACAGGAATCCTTCATGATGACAGTCATTTACCAGCTAATGGTTATACACGCATGCATTTCCTCACCTAACCGTCTCTTAAAAGTCCTTTATTATTATCCTCATTGTACAGTTTGAGGAAACTGAGATTTCAGAAAGGACAGAGCAAGAAGGGGAACAAACAAAAATCACCACAAAATGGCGATGTACTCATGAGCATTCGGGTCCTCTTAAACCCCAGCCAAGGCCACCCAGAGACCAGGAGGAGGACTTGAAAGAAAGGACTGGAGATATTGAAGCCATTAAAGTGAGCCTGAGATACAATCAGCAGGGGACTTAATCCCAGTCCACTCTATTTCCTCTGGCTTTGGAGTCCATAAGTAATGGTGATCGAGGCTTTAGGGAACAATTTGGGACCACTGCACGTACTTCTGCTTCCCAGAAATAAATGAAATGAATCCTCTTAGAGGGTTAAGAGTTTGCATGCTCCTGCTAGACTTCTAAGAGGGAGAAAACAATCTTCGTAAGATCTTCATCAGAGTTTTCATTTGTGGGTGTTTGTGTTTGTAACTGAATTATGGTTTCTAACCATTCGGGAAACTGCAGAAATTTTGGAGAATCCCATGAAAGTTCTGAGCTTTTCCACAGAAAACAGTGTACACACAAACACATAAAAGTCTACATATAATTTCAGGGGATTTATGCTCCCCATCTCCACCCAAAGTTTATCCACAGACAATTCTCATTTAAGGACATAGTTTAAAATTGGACATAGTGGGCTGGGGTTGTGGCTCAGTGGTAAAGTGCTTGCCTAGCATGTGTGAGACACTGGGATAGGTCCTCAGCACAACATTAAAAAATAAAATAAAGTTATTTTTAAAAATGGACATAGTTTAAAATCCCTGAATCTGGGGTGTGACTCTCTCTCTCTCTCTCTCTCTCTCTCTCTCTCTCTCTCTCTCTCTCTGGCTATGTGATCTTCGGCAAGTGGCTCCACATCTCTGAGCTCCATTTCTAAGTATCCATAGAGTGGAGGGAAGAATTGCTACTCTGAGGAATGCTAAGGATTTAAACTAGCCCTCAACCATAGAAGCCTTACTATCCAAAACAAATTGTGAAGAAATGGGGAGGGAAGTAGAGACAATTAGCCAGGATGAGGACCCAGAGACGTGCAGTCCCTCTAAATTGGGTTAAAGCATTTTCACTAAAACAAAGAAGAACCCTTATTCTATAAGAGGCTCCAAAGGGGAGATCAGAAGGAAGCAGCATAGGATTGTCAGAGTAGCCTTAGAGTCGGAAAGACATGGGTTAAATAGAGGCTTGCCATCAACTGGACAAGTTATTCATCTTCGTGGACTCTAAAACAGAGGGGATAACTCTACCTACCTCATGGAATTCATGAAAAATAAGAGATAATACAAATAAAATGTACAGTGGGGAAAAAGGGCCTCAGAAAGTATTGGCTTCTTTAATAAATTCTCTTATCTTCTCCATTTCTTTACCTGTAAAATGAGGATCATAGCTGTACCTGCTGGATGATCACTGTGAGGTTTAAGTAAGAACATGGACATAAAAACTTTTCAATCATCACCTAATATACAGTGAAGTCCTCAATAGGTGGTGACTGCAGTTATACTGTGTTTCATTGTAATAAAAAAATGGGAAGAATAGGGTAATAAATGAAAAAAACATGACCTTTTATTTCAGACTGGAAGCCCAGGTAAGTCAAGTCATATTTAAAAACATGTAATCAGCTGGGCGTGGTGGCGCACGCATGTAATCCCAGAGGTCTGGGAGGCTGAGGCAGGAGGATCTCGAGTTCAAAGCCAGCCTCAGCAAAAGCCAGATGCTAAGCAACTCAGTGAGACCCCGTCTCTAAATAAAACACAAAATATTGCTGGGGATGTGGCTCAGTGGTTGAGTGCCCCTGAGTTCAATCCCTAGTACTCTTCCCCTCCCCCCCCAAAAAAGGCAATCAGAGCTAGACTTCCTGGTTCTAGTACCTGAAAACTATTAATATTGGGAAATTTAGATAAAACAGCTTTCTGAGCATCTGCTAAGAGCTATTAAATGAAGCAGCCCCTACATTTCAACCTGGACCCAGCCCATGAATGTGCTCAGTAAATTCCAGTTTCTTCCATCGACATTCAGTGTGATGAGTCTGACTGGCCTTATGGCAAGATCCTCTTAAGCTTCAACCTATGGATATTGAGCAAGGGCTCTCTCTGTAATAGGATTTGGTCCAGGAGGAGTGAAATTAATGTTATTAGAGATAGTATAGAAAATAAGAAAAGAGATTCTATGTTATTCCCTCATAATTCTGTGTAAAATAGTCTAATGTTTAAAATGGAATAGAGAATAGTAGTTTGGGGACACTATCCTGACCCTCCACTACCTTTCTAGTTGCTTCCTTCTCCTTTGCAAAAAGTAGTTCCCCAACTTCACTCCAACCCCTGAACAAAGAGGATTTGGATCTTGTCTCCCAGTTTCCCTCTAGCTATCAACTTCCATTCCAGATCTTCACACTGTATGAGTTGATGCAAGCCAAAGCTTCTCAACATCAGATCACATTCGCATTGCATCTTAATTTATAGTCTCATTGCAAAACTTCCCCCTGCTTCCACGTACTCCTGTCTACCCCTTCTGAGCCCTATGAGTGTTGTTACATTGCCTCATTTGAGTTAAGGGATGGCTGTTTTCTGATTGACATACATATAAAAAGATGCTCAAACTCCCTGTTAATCAAAACAGGAAAAGAACAAGATGACATGTTCTGAGAAGATTGAAAAAAATAAAATGGTCATATCAAGCATAGGGAGGATATGGGAAAGCAGATATTCTGAGGGTGGGAAAATAAATCAGCACAGCCTTTCTCAAGGACAATTTTGTAATAGCTGTTAAATTGAAAAGGGCACAATTTTTTTTTTTCAATCTAGCATTTTTACTGCTTCATCACCAAACCTACCTAGAGAAATGCTTGCATAATTGCTGAAGGAAGCATGCATATTCAAGGATGTTCACAGCAGCATCATTTATAATAGAAAAACTTTGGAGCAACTGAAATACCATTCAGTAGGCAATAGATATTATGAGTACCCATGGTATGACCTATTTTAGTGCAATTCAACATAATGATACTGGTCTCTACATGAACTGAAAAAATAAGTGGTCCAATATACATCATTAAGTAAATAATGATATTTACTCAAATATCATATGCATCATATAACATGCAGTACCTTATTGTATATGATATGATGGCTTAAAACACACACACATCACAGATAAGGGAATGAAAAAAAGATCTGGAATGACCATCTTCAATTAATAGTGATTATCTTGGGGGGTGAAGAGGCTGGGATTGGGGACAATGAATCAAGGAGAATTTCATTTCTGTCTTTATGTGCATTAGTATAATGTTTGTGTGATTTAAAATAAATAAGTAATGGTTTGACAAATGAGCTATGATTTTCCTACCACTATTCCTGGCTTCAAGTCTGAAGTTGCTAAAGAAGATGGTGGAGTTCAACAGAGGGGCTTTGGAAATGAGCAGGGGAGGGCAGAAGCCACCCCACCCCCAGGCTTGTGACAGGTTTCACTTTGATCCCAGTTCACAAGAGGATGTGGAATAGGCCCCAATGGATCAGAATCAGCAGAATCCTAAGACATGCAGTCATGTGGCAGATTGTTCCCATAGCCAAAGACAAACCAATCACAAGCACACTGCTCCCTCACCTGGTTGAAGAGGAGTCACTGAATCGCCAGTTTCCCCTGAGTCACTCTCTCTCCGTGTCCCCTGGGATGTAGTCCTAAGAACCTGAGTTTCAGACCCTTTGGAAGAACAAAGGGAGAAGACTAAACAAACATCCCACTGAGTTTCAACAAAGAAAACTAAAGTCCTTGGAATTAGGATGAGAAAGAAGAGTACCTCATACTAGAGAGGCCACCTGCTACCTTTAGCGAACCACAAAGGCTGCTCTCAAGCCAGCTTGTCCCAGGTGGACTTCAGGGCACAAATGCCTCAAGGCCTCAAGGTTATCTGTAGTCTTCTGTTTCAATAGTTTTTTTTTTTTTTTTTTTTTTTTTTTTTTTTTTTTAGTACCAGGGATTAACCACTGATCCACATTCCCAGGCCTTTTTATTTTTTGTTCTGCAACAGGGTCTCACTAAGTTGCTTAGGACCTCACAAAGTTGCTGAGACTGGCCTCGAACTTGCGATCCTCCTGCCTCAACCTTCAGAGTTGCTGGGATTACAGGCCTAGGCCACCATGCCCAGCCTCCGCATCACCTTTACTCAGTGTTTCTCCCTAATCCAAGAGGGGAGGAAAGATACAGTGAGGGTCCGCTCACCTTTGGCCGTAGACGAGGCAGTGTCTGCAGAGGTTGCCTTGATGCTTCTCCAAGACGCGCTGGAACCACGAAAAGTTGCTGATTCTGGGAGAGAAAAAAGTTTGATAAAAGGCAGTTAAAAAATAACAGTGTGAATGGTACTTGCGGTAGGTGGTAGTATTCAGAGATGGGGAGGAGCCAGGGAAGTGCCTGGAGAGGGAATTGGGGAGAGGTGGGAGGGGTCTGAGAGGGCCCTGGTGGGGCAAGGGAGGGGCCTGGGAGGGGGGTTAGGAGGGGCCAAGACATACAAGCCCTCCCCCTTTTTTTTTTTTTTTAAACAGTCAGCTTTGTGGTTTCTCTATACGTCCAGCTTTCCTGAAAGATGGTAGGTAATTTTGAGACTCAAGGAAAAGAAACTAAGATGTTTTAAGATGATTATTTTAAAGCTTAAAGGAATTTGAAAAAAAAAATGCAAAATGGATTAATAATTTAGAGTTTATGGATTTCGATGACGACTCAGAGAATCATAGAATCAGCCAATTCAATATTGGAAAGCCACTGGAATTATCTGAGCCTGACTGAGCCTGCTAAATGCTGCCTGGTGGTTGTCTTCCGGTTCACTTACCTCAGAATCAGGGTTGAAATGTGGAGGAAGCTTAAACAAACCCCACCAAGCAATGGAGCTAGTCACTTTGAGAGGTACAAAGGAGCGGAGTCAAGAAAAATTCAGGGGAAATATAGAGAAACCAGGATAGAACTAGTTGACCTATTTTAAAAACATTTCCTCAACCAATCTCTAAAGACCAGGCAGAGACTTCACCCCAAAAGGAGAGCGCTGGAGTCTGACCCCAAATAACCTTTCCTGGTTCTTTAGGAAGCAAGACTCCTGGGAGGTCAAAGGGAGAACCCAGGAAGCTGACTTGTCAAAAAACACAAAGGAAAAGAAACAGAAAAGGGGGAAAAAATGGAACAATAAAGGAACAGTTTAGTGAAATAATATCCACACACACAAGTGCTCTATGCTTGATGGCTGCATCTCACCCCCCCATTCATATTCATGTTGACATGACAACCCTCAGTACTGCAGAATATGACTGCATTTTGAGTTAAGCCCTTGAAGTGGTAATTAAGGCCAAAGGAGATCATATGGATGGAACCTAATCCAATACGACTGGTCTCACAGAAGGACAGACAGAGGAAAGACCATGTGAGGACTCAGGGAAAAGACAAGCATCTACAAACCAAAGAGGACTGACGGGAAACCAACCCTGCTGACACCTGAGCCTTGGACTCCGAGATCACAGAGCTGTGAGTAAATGTGTTCTCCTGTTTAAGACACTGGCACGTGGTATCCGTGATGACAGGCCTTGAACACAAATACAAACACATGCATGCACACCCCCACAAAGACCCAAGAGAAGGTTCTTGGGCTGCCCCAGTGAGAACCTTATTCTAAGGAAATCAGGGCACCTCTCACCAGCGGAAGGGAACAGGGGCCCAGTTCTGCCATCTACCTGTGGTGAGGACAGGCCCTTCCGTAGAAGGCCCGGTGGTCAGAAGACTCGTGGCCACCTCCGGGAGGGAGGTCATTGTTGTCAGGGGGCATGTGGTGGACGTTGTGAAGCCCGAGGTGGCCTTTGTCTGAAGCGGTGTTCTCGTTGTGAGGTCAGGGGTCGTCACGGCTGTTGTTGGAAGCACCACTGTGGTTGTCGTCATGTGAGGGGTGGTGGTTGGGGGCAAGGTGGTCATTTTCCTGGTGGTTGTTGGGGCTGTAACCAATACAAGACGTGTCTGGCACCAAGCAGAGATGGAGGAAAGGAAATGACACAAATGTATCGGGGGCCTGTCCATTTCTCTCCACTTCTATCGCCCTCACCAGGTCTACGGGCCTGGGCCACTGGAATGCTCACTAATGTTGGGTTTCTCCATTCCTTTCCCTTCCAATCTATTCTTTACATACTGGCTACAGTCATCTTTCTAAGTGACAGATCTAATCATGCCTGTCCCTGCTTAGAACGTAGGTAGGGTCCTATGTGACCAAAAACTTAGCCCCATGCTTTGGTCTGCCCAGGCTCCAATCGCATGGCTCCAGCCTCCTCTTCTCACTTTTTCCAGCCATCGGGCCTTTCTTCAGATCTTTGAACACATCACTGACTTTCGAGCCATAGGAACTTTTGTGTGTGCTGAATCCTGTTCTGTCCTTGTTACTATCTATGCACTAGGCTGACTCCTCCTTCAAAGGAGGGCTCAGGGGAGGCTGAGGCAGGAGGATCATGAGTTCAAAGCCAGCCTCAGTAACTTAGCAATGTCCTAAGCAACTCAGTGAGACCGCGTCTCCAACTAAAATACAAAACAGGGCAGGGGATGTGGCTCAGTGGTCAAGTGCCCCTGAGTTCAATCCCCGGTACCCCATCCCAAATAAAAGGAGGGCTCAACTAAAAGGTCCCTTCTGTGGAGATGACATCCAGATTCTGCAATAACTACTCTAGGACTGTCTGTATTGTGTTCTCCTACTTCACCTCCACAGCATTTGTGGCATTTCAGAAATGCTATAAATTTAATTACTTGGTTATTATTGTTTGTTTGATTATTATTGTTCAAGATCTACTTCTACTAGACTGTAAGCATCAGGAGGAAATCCCAGCATTTGTCTTGTTCTCCTTTGTGAATCTGATACCCCTCACAGTGCCTGGCACATCATAGGTACTCCAAAAGCATTTCATGAATGCATGAATGAACTAATGCATCCAAAATGCACCCAAAGTGTGCAACTTTTGATGAGAATGTAGTTTACTTCAGATATCAAAGATTGGTTCATGCCAACATTATGCATTCCATAAGCATCTAAATTTGAGTTCATTATCTATAGTTTATTCTATGCATCTCATCTTCTCTAGAATATGTCAAATTTCCCTAGACTTTAATGAAGCAAAAAGACACTATTTGTTCCAAATGAACTTGGAAGTGACCCTGGAGAGTATGAAAGTCAATTACTATTTTATAAAATAATAGCTAGTTATACCAGACAAGACAAGAGAAGACTTGGGTCAGAGTCATTTAACTTCAACAAAATTCATTTTCTTCTGCAAAATTAGAATACCCTCAATCTCATAAAAGAAAAATATATCGATATGTATGAAAGTTTTCTAATTTAAAGCATTCTTTTTAGTTGTTCTCAAATTTTAGAGTGTTTCATAGTCAATGGAGAGATTCAAGAATATAGATATCCACAGTGTGAAGGTTCCTTAAAAGAGCAGGCATGGAACCACCATATGATTCAGCCATACCACTCCTCTGTATCTATCCTAAAGAATTATAGCCATCATACTATGGTGATCCATGCATACTCATGTTTATAGCAGCACAATTCACAATGGCCAAACTGTGGAACCAGCCTAAGTATCTATCAACGGATGTCTGGATAAAGAAAACGTAGCATATATACACAGTAGAATTTTATTCAGCCATAAAGATGAATGAAATTATGTTATTTGCAAGAAAATGAATGGAACTTGAGACCATTATGTTAAGTCAAATGAGTCAAAGAAGGTCGAGAGTCATATAGTTTCTCTCAAATGTGGAGGCTAGAGAGGAAAAAGGGGGGGGGGGAGTGTGTGCAGGGAGGTCTCATTAAAATAAAAGGAAGATCAGTAGACGAAAAGGACCAGTGAGTGGGAAAAGGGGAAAGAAGGGGAAAGTGCTGGGGAGTGGTACTGGCCAAACTGCATTGTTATATTGTGTGCATGTAGGAATACGTAACAACAAATCCCATCATTGTGTATAGCTATAATGTACCAGTTAAAAATGTGGGGGAAAAATAAGATAGATATCCAGATCCTGCCTTCCAAGGCACAGATCTGTTAGGAATAGAGCCCAAGAATCTTCCAGTTGATGTGGATGCAGGCATAATACACACCTCACTTTGAGAATCTACATGGTGGGCAAGCACTGAAGTGGGTTATTGATAGCATAATTTAACCAGAGGCTCTAAACAGCCTGTTCTACACAGCTCAGATCTTTAGGAGTCCCCTGCTTTCCAAATTGTATCAGAAGCCACTGATGGCAACAGAAAAAATATATGCCTAAAAACTACTCTGTCTACAGATCCCCAGCCCTTTTCCCTCTTTCCAAAGTCACAAACCATTTGCTAATAGGCTAAAGCTTACTCGTGAACACATTTTATTTAGTTCACATGGTATGTATTTAATTATTATTTGGAAAAATTATGGAAAAAAAATATGCAAAAATCAATACAGTCCATATAAAAATTGGGAGATCTGAAAACACTGTGCCCAAATTTCTGTTAGCAGACAACCCCCTAAATAAGCAGCAGCTGCCCTCTTCAGTTTGACCCTGCAATTAATTCTTTCTCTTCTGTCTCCCCACCTTCAACCTCATTCATTTCTGAGGCTGTCTTGTCAAACTTGGTTTGAGTTTCCTTTCCTGCTTCATATCATCGCTTAGCACATCAAGTCTAATCTTTCCAATTATCATCTAGACAAATACAGCCTCTTCACTACCACCAGTGAATCTATCACCCATGGTTATGTCTTAGATATGAGATGTCCCCAAAAGCTCATGTGTAGGATGCAAGAATGTTCAGAGGTGAAATTATTAAGATTATGAGAGTTGCGACTTAATCTGTGGATTTCTCCATTGATTTGGATTAACTAGATGGTAATGGTGGTCAGGTAGGGTATGGATGGAGGAACTAGGTCACTGAGGGTGTTCCTTTAGGGTTGGTGTTTTGTCCCTGCTGAGCTGAGCACTCTCCCCTCTACCCTTTCCTGGTGCCATGTCCTGACTGCTTCCCTCCACCAGGCCTTTCTGCCACGATGTTCTGCTAACCTCAGGCCCAGAACAACGAGTTAGCTAAGCATGGACTGAACCTCTGAAACCATGAACCCAAAGTAATTTTTCCTCCTCTAAGTTGTTCTTGTGGATATATTGGTCACAGTTATACCAATCTCACCATACACCCATTAGTCACTGAATTTCCCCTTCCCCAGAAACAAGCCCGTCTGCATGTGCTCACCTCTATTCAGCACCAAGCGAATGTGCTTCTTCACGTCATTGAACCAGCCTGGCACCTCTATGCGGCAGCAGTACACCCCGCTGTCCTCTTCATTGGTGTTGGAGATGGTCAAGGAAACATGACCTCTCTGGATGTTCCCCAGAAGCCTATATTTTTCAGACACACTAGAGAGTACTCTAGATCCGTCCGTGTGGAGAAGCGCCTGGCTGCATTTGGAATTGGGACAGTGGCCTTTGCCCCAGCACATGCTGTTTCTGTCCTGAGACCAGGACAAATATAAACAGGGCAAAGTCACTGACTGACCCAAAAACGATGTCACGGTATCCTCTGATGCAGTTGGTACTGCAAGAGAAAAATGAAAACATTAAGCCGCACATGACTCAAATCTCTCAGACATGCAACACAGCTTTCCTGCAAACAGATGCTTCCAGGAAGATGCAAAGAATTATAGTCTGTGTTTTTGTTTATTGTTTTGTTTTGTTTTTGCAGTTCTGGGGATTCAACACAGGGTACTCTACCACTGCCAGCCATTTTTATCTTTATTTTTTATTTCGAGAGAGGGTCTTGCTAAATCACTAAGGTTGGCCTTGAACTTGCCATCTTCCTGTCTCAACCTTGAAAGCAGCTGTAATTATAGGCCTGCACTAGTGTGCCCAGCAGGTTTCTTTAGCATAAAATTTTGATGTGCCCTTCAGCACCCGGGAGCTCCTAACTCCACACACTTTCACCCTCAGTAGAGATGGTCGACCACCTGAGTCTATAAACTAATCTTGGCAGTGAGAGCTTTCTACTGATTTAAACACTCTGATCTTGACTACCATTCAATAAACCAATAAATTCTCAAATCAAAGCTCAGACCCTGTAATCCAATTCCACTATCTTATGCAAACTAATCCAAAACCTCAATAAGCCAATATCATGTACTACTGATTCAAATGCCTCAAATGGGTCTCCCAACCCAGAGTGCACCATGACCGGAAAATGAGCTGTTAAACTATATTCCATTATCCTTCTCGCCTCTCAGTATTGGAAATGGAAATTGCTTCTCTAGACTATTTCTTTAATGTTACAGAATATGAAGTTAAGAGGAATTCATAGATGTTTACACATTCATTTTTAATAGATAAATAATAAGAGTGTTCATTTAGGGAGTATATATGATGTTTTGATCTATGTATATACAGTAGAAAGTTTCAGTCAAGCTAATTAACATGTTCATCACTTCACCAATGTATCTTTTTTTTTGTGGTGAGAACATTAAGTCCTTCAGCAAGTTTGAAATATACATTATTATTTTTAACTGGGAAAACCATGCAGTGCAATAGATCACTAAAACTTATTGTCCCAGTCTAACTAAATTTTAGACCTTTTAATCAATATCTCTCCTTTCCCCATCTTCCCTTCTATTCTGTTGCTAGATTTCACCTGTAAGTGAGATCATACAGTATTTGGCTTCTTGTGCCAAGCTTATCTCACTTAGTGCTTCTTAAATATTAGAGCTAGAAAGGGCCACAGAATTATCTAAAAGGGTAGCTGTCTGCTGGGAAGTGATATTGGCCAAATTATATTGTTATATTGTGTGCATGTAGGAATATGTAACAACAAATCCCATCATTATGTACAATAAATGCACCAATAAAATGTGAAAAGAAAATAAAATGGCAGCTGTGACATATAAAAATTCTGGAGGTTTGCATTTACCATGGAAGCTATGTGAGATGGAATGGTACACTGTTTCTAAAATGGAACATCAGTATTTCCTAACCTTGGTTCTCATGGGCATGACCTGGGGACCTTGTTAAAAATACATAAATTAATTGCTGAAATCAGAGTCAGCCTCCCCGAGGCCAAGGCCTATGGATGGGTACATTAATCAGGTTCTGAGGGTTATTCTGCTGCAGTTGGCTGTTCAGCCAGTATTTGAGAACCACCAGGCAAGTTCTTCTATGATTACCTCCATCTCTGGGAATCCATGAAACATTTTCACTACTGCACATGTCAAACCCATTGGTTCAATTGACCATGATCAATTTTTCTAAAACCCATACCCTTGCTAGATGCTATTGAAGTGATAGCTCAAGAGGATATATCTCTCAAAACCTTAAAATAACATCCTGTACCTTTTCCAGTATCTGGATTTCTGCTAATTATTTTCTCCAAGGTACCCTCCCATGGGACTCTCTATTCACTAACTCAAGGAGCTGATTGGCTGAGTTGTGTAACATGGTAAGTAGAGTCATGTTCCTCCTGTCTCAGGAACATCCAGGTCTTCCTCCTTAGGAGATGGTGATCCTGAAGCCCAAGAGTTCCCCCAGGTGGTAAGTAAAACTATGTGCTTCCTGAACTTTCCACAGTTGGCTCTTAACAATGGAAGCGCATTCCAAGTTTGGACCAGCTTTCAATCTTCCTTGATTCAGTCTCTTCACTTTTCCACAGTGGAAAGGCTTTGCAGATTATGTAGATGTACTGGGAAGTCCTTTTATCCCCATAAAACCAGGAAAAATCTAAGAAGTACATTGTCCTCACTCCCCACAGTGTTAGCAATGTAGAACACACACACCTGAACTGAATAACCACTGAATTATGAATTTGTTCCTATGACTATTTGGTAAATGAATTTAAAAATATGCTGGGCACCCTGGTGCACACCTGTAATCCCAGCAGCTTGGGAGTCTGAGGCAGGAGGATCACAAATTCAAAGCCAACCTCAGCAACTTAGTGAGGTACTTAGCAATTCAGGGAGACCCTGTCTCTAAATAAAATATAAAAAAAGGAAAGGAATGTGGCTCAGTGGTTAAGCACCCCTGGGTTCAATCCTCAGTACTAAATATATACATATATATATACATATATATATTATATATTATATATTATATATTCTACTGGCGATTCTTTTATTTTTCTAAACATTATGATATTAAAGGAGGCATCCTATTACATAATAGCAAAAGACCCAATAGAAAAACTGGCAAAGATGGGAGAAAATTGGAGCAACCAATTAATTTTACCCATTATACTGGCAAAAATTTAGAACATATAAAATCAACTCTTGGCCAGCGTATGAGTAAACAGGGCTCCCAGACACTACTGGGGGAATGAAGGGAAGGACTCAGCCTTCTACAGCAAACTGGAATAAAATGAGGGTGTGAACTGGCAGAGCTATACTGTGGGGCACACTGGTAGTTTCTATTAATATTCAATACACACAAGTCCTAGCTATGCTGGACAGTTTCATATTTGTTATGCACCCTCGAGAAACATGTATGCATAAGGATGCTTATTGGCAAATCAGTTTTTTTTTGTTTTTTTGGGTTTTTTTTTTTTGCAGTCTGTGAATGCGATGGACAGTGTCTGTGTGTGGAATGGCTGAATGGCAGCATTCTTAGATTGCAGGAAGTCTAAGTAGATTAATAGTGTTAGAAAGTCCTATATGAATTGCATGAAAATTTCAAGCTATTTTAATGTATGGAAAGGGCCAATTTCAAAAGAAGACATAAAATATAAAACATTTTCAATAAATAAATGGAACAGTTTGCATTTCTTATGGGCTGAGATATAGAGAAGTCTGTGGTGGGACAGACCAAACTCATGACATCAATTACCTCCACAGTGACAGGGAAAGGACTGGAACCGGGCGTACTGATCAGAAGGGATTTTGGCTCTACAATATTTTTAGTTTTCCAGTAAGGGAGTTTCTATATTACTCATCTGATTAAAAATCAATATTTGAAAAAAGGAAGCATTCTGTGAGGTGTGGTAGAAAATACCCTTCAGCGTCACGCTGTAACCTCATCTGCCACTTACGGCTTTTGCCTTCTTGCAGAAAAGCCACAGTGATCATCATCATAAGACAAAGAGGAGGGGCTGGGGCTGGGGCTCAGTGGTAGAGCACTCACCTAGCACGTGCGAGGCACTGGGTTCGAGCCTCAGCTCCACATAAGAATAAATAAGTAAAATAAAGGTACTGTGTCCAATTACAACTAAAAAAAAAGACAAAGAGGAGGTACTCACCTTAGGAAGATGTCTAAGGTTCACATGACATGAAGTATCAAATGTCATGTGAAAATAATTAAGTACAAGTAGAAGTAACCAAGCACCTTGGGATTTGGAAACGGGACAAGAATTTTTCCTTCAGCTGTAAAAGTATCCTGATAAGGAAATACTGGAATCAAATCAGTTTCCCCTCTGTGGAATTACTAGGGTGGGTATAACCAAGGTTCTGGGGCCAGCTAGGTTTCTTCTTCAGTTGATGTCCCTCTCCCAATCCAGGGCTTGGTTTCACCATTTACAGAGTGCAGGGTTTCATTAGGTACCCCTTAGGTGCACATCCAGTTTTGATCCTTGGTAATTCTGTGGAGTCACTCTCCTCTAAGTTGACCATTTTAGAAAAGGCATGTTTTTAAAAAAATATGATTTACCAGGTGCTGTTTCCTTCAAGCAAGATGGGAGAAGCCCATTCTTGACCTATCTGAAGCAGGACATGTGGACATCACTCCAGCAAATTTCAACATAACAAAACTCTCCAAACTTCAAGCTACCAGGGCAATATAAAGACAAGTAAAAAATAGTGATAGTCAGACGATCATTTTCTTACATTAAAAAAGGGAGTGCTCACACACCAAACCCAATATGACATGTCAAAGTGACAGAGACTTCATTAGACTATTCTTTGACAGTCTATTATGCATCAACCATGGAACCAGGTCCTGGGATACAAGAAATAAATCAACCTGTCCTGCCCTCTCTGAGCCTACAAAGCGTCTGCACCAGAGGCCGTGAAGAGAGCAGTTACTTTGGGTGACAAGTTCTCTGATGCAGGAATTCCTGTAGTTGGAGGAGAACTCAGCAGAAGCACCTAGACCAGAACTCAGGCTACAGGGTGGACAGGAAAAGGCTGACTAGTGGAGACCAGAGGTTGCTTGGAGTTGCTTAGAGAGGAAAGAAAGAGACAGAAAGAATAGCACAATGTGGTCTTGAGGGAGAGAGGGAACACAGTGAGAGAACACTGTAGGAGAGAACACCTTTGTTCCTTGGAACAAAGGTGTTCTCTCCTACAGGACGTATTTAAAATTCATACTCGAATAAACACAGACTTTCAAAACAGCAGGGCCATTTGATATTGTCTAATCCTGGAATCCATAGATAGTCAGAGGTCTCACTTGGGTCCCTCACTTCAGACATGGAAGAGGCAGAGCAATTCAGTGTCAATGCTAGTGACTGGGAAGCAACCTTAGCTCAGGCAAGTGTCTGCAGAAAACCCCAGGGTGCAAAGGGTGTGTCACTGGCCAAAGCTAAGTGGTGCATTACATCATTCAAAACCTGGAAACAATGTGCAGGAAAGAAACCTCACCTTGAAGCCCTGTCCCCAGCAAATCAAAACAAAACAAAAAGCAAACAACACTCCCATAATAAAGAGAATAATAAGAATTATAGCAAGGGTTCTTATCAGAACAAATTGCTCTGACTCTGACTGTGATACATAGCTCCTGCAGGTGACAGTTCTTATCCCCATTCACCTCTGTCTTCTCTTAAATTGTCATTTTCAACATAAGCACAAGTTACCCTAACCCGAAAGCTCCCAAATCAATCTCATGGTGAACACCTGGGTAACATGAGCCCTTATAGGGGAAGATTCCAGAACACTTACCCAGATAAATCCACCCGAACTGCATCACCAGCCAGAGAAGGAGAGGCCCTTGGGACATTTTGACAGGAGTCTGTCTGTCTGTCTGTCTGTTCAAGACCCATTTCTTATACCACGCTTACTGCTGACAGGGTGGGACATTTCAGTTTCAGTTCTCTCTTTGTCTCATTATCTTCCCTTTCCCCCATCCTGAATAGCCTCCCTCAATTTGGGATCTTCGATAAAATGTGCTGAGCACTTTTGTCCTGGTGATAAGTGTGTGTGCACAATTGTCTGGAGTGATGGTAGGGGTGTACATGTGCCTCTGTCCACGCTTGTCAGGGAATCTCCTATGTGTGCATGAACCTCCATGTGTTTGCTCACCTGCTATGTGCATGTGTAATTTGTGAATGGCCATGGTCACCCCGACTCCTGTAGTTTTTGTGACAAAGTGTAATTTACTATTCCCATTAGCAATTGTTTTCCTGTGGGTTCCCCAGTGTAGCCAAGGATAAGTTAGATGGATTTGGCCCCACTTCTATTCTGGGTTCTCCTTCACCCTCTACCCTGGTCACCTTGCCCTGATAATGCAGAAGGAAAAGCAGGGCTGCAACCAATCATCAAAAACACCATTACAATTTACTGGAAAAGAGAAGAGGTTCCCAACCTAGGTGCCCTTCAACAGAAGAATAGATAAAGAAAATGTGGTACATCTATACAATGGAATATTAGTCATAAAGAAGAATGAAATTATGGAATTTGGTGGTAAATAGATAGAACTGGAGACTATCATGATAAGTGAAATAAGCCAGTCCCAAAAGACCAAACAAAGGTTGAATGTTCTCTGATATGTGGATACTAACACACAACAAGGTAAAGGGAGAGAAGAACAGAAGTTCACTGGATTACACAAAGGGAAATGAAGGGAAGGGAGCAGGCATGGGAATAAGAAAGACAATAGAATAAATCTGACATAACTTTCCTATGTCCATATGTGAATATACGACCAGTAGAACTCCACATCATGTTCAACCACAAGAATGGGATCCTAATTAGAATAAGTTATAATCCATGTATATTAATATGCCAAAATACCTTCTACTATCATGTTTATCTAAAAAGAACAAATATAATAATTAAAAATAAATTTTAAAAAAAAGAAAGAAAAGAGAGCCAGGTATGGCACACACCTGTAATCCTAGCAGCTCAGGAGGCTGAGGCAAGAGGATCAGGAGATCAAAGCCAGCCTCAGCAAAATCGAGGCCCTGAGCAACTCAGTGAGACCCTGTCTCTAAATAAAATACAAAATAGGGCTGGGGATGTTGCTTAGTGGTCAAGTGCCCCTGAGTTCAATCCCTGGTACAAAAAAAAAAAAAGAAAGAAAGAAAAGAAAAGAAAAAGAAAGAAAGAAAAGAAAAGAGGTTCAATAGAGGAGCATACTGTTGTACAACAGAGATCTAGGCCCACACCACCACTTGTTAAAGAAGCCACTTAATAGGGCAAAGCACAAAAGACAACCCATGAACCAGACTACAGGGGTTGACACAGATGATTTTGTGACTTCTTTGGATTTTATAGATGAAGCAGTACGATCATATCTCTAAGAACAAGGTAGATGAAGAATCAATTCAATGCTTAGCAACCAGACGTTCTATAAATCAGGATTTTTTTCATCGCTAGTGCTTATTGAGGACTTAATTATATGCTAGGTATTCAGTTCAGTCATACAGTATATTATTTAATATTCCCAACCTTAGAAAATAAATATCATTTTTCCTGTTTAACAGGCAAAGGAAATGAGGCTTAAGAGTTTTTAAAAACATTACTCATTACCCACAGCTAAAAAGTTGTAGAAATAGGACTCAAACTCAGACTTCCTGATCTCAAAGTCCACACTTTTAATCTCTAATCACATTCCCTTTTGACCTGTGGCCCTAGGGTAGTGCTTCCATAAGACCAAGCCTATCCTATCTAGCACTAGAGAGGAAATTTAAAGATGCACCAATGTTCTAGATTTTTTTAAAAGCCTCATTTAATTATGTCAAGCTAAATGAGCTGCAAACATTCAATATTGCCTACATAGAGAAAATATAAACATCAATTCTTACCACTGATAGCGTGTGGACTGTGGGATCCTTTCCCACCCTATCCCCAGGAAACTGGAAGAGTTAATCTCTGGATAAACTGAATTGGCCTATAAAACATTTACAGATGTTGATATTCAGGTGTTCCCCAACAATGACACCCAATGCCCCCTCAATACAGCCAGCAGTGCCTGACCTCTGCCATGGATACAGAACGTGTACTAGCTTTCAGTGTGTCAGTCCTAGATGTGAATAGACACATGAAGCTCAGCCAAGTTCTTGTACAACTTGAACAAGAAACAAAGACAATGAGGAGAGCAGGGGGGAAATTTTAAAAATATTTTTAGAAGGTGGTATCCCCCCCAAAAAAATATTTTACATCAATGAAGAACAGAGAAAGTATAAAAAGGAAAAAAAATCAGACATTGAGAAAGCCCTGTTGGAAATTAAGAATATGTCTCTATGCTAATATTTCATGAAAAGTTTTAAGATAGAGATAATATTTGAAATATAAAGTGAAGGAACTTTGCTAGAAAGTATAATAACCTAAAATGCCATATGACTAAGGTTGTTCTAGTACATTTTCAAAAACTGAAAACAGAAGGAAAGGAATTATTAAAGCAATATTTAAAAAGAAAAAAAAAAGATTCCCAAACTCGCATTATATAAGAGATCTGAGTCTTCAGATTGGGAGGACAACTAAATGCTAATCCATGAATGAAAAGATGTCCAAAAAAATGATTACTGCACTACCATGCAATGTGAGAACATTAGACATGAGTATAGACATTATAAAAGTTCAGAGAGAACATAAAAACATATTGCATTGAAAGGATCTGGAAACAGATGGTGTTGATCTTCTAAAGAACAAAGCTAGAGAAGAATGCAGGAGAAGTGTTTTCAAAATTCTGAAGGGAAAACGATTTTCAATTTTATTGAAAATTGGAATCTTATTTCCTACAACTTATTACTCAAATGTAAAAATATAATAAAGACCTTTTTTGGACATAGATTAATACAAAATTTACCTCTTGTGCCCATTTCTTAGGGAGCTTTGGGAGATAAATCTGTAGCAAAACCCTAGAATTAACCAGGAAACAAAATCACAGGATCTAGAAAATAGGATATGGATTCAAGGGATGGAAAATTCCAGAAAGACAGCTGCAGGGCAGATCTAGAGAACATCTGTTTCAGTTCTCTGTCACTGAATCACAAACCACCCCAAAACTGAATGTCTAAACAATTTACTTTTCACCTCCCTGGGTTGACTGTGCTCAGCTGGGCAGTTCTCATTCAAGTTCCATGGCTGGAGTTGGAGTCATCTCAAGACTAACTGGGCTGTTTGACTGTTCCTCGCAGGTCTAGTGAACTGAGAATAACTACAAGAGCTAGGGGCTGAACTAGCACCTTTCACTATCCACATGGTCTTTTTACTTGGCATCCTAAGCTTCCTTACAGTATGACAGTATGGATTTTTTTTACATAGTATCTGGCTTTCTCAAAAATCAGCATTCCAACAGGCTCAGGAATAATCAGCAAAGATTTCCTTCCTACGACCTAGCCTCAGATGTTGTTCAGTATACTTTTCATGATAATCTACTAGTCAAAGATCAAATTAGAAGGCATCACAGATTCAAGGTGGAAGGAGACAAATGTTCTGAGCAACAGGAAGGGTGGTTCAGTGGGGTTTGTTGGGGAAGCATCTTTGGAGTCATATGAGAAATCTCTTGAACTATCTGTGATCTTTCTGTAAATCTGAAGCTGTTATCAAGTAAGTTTATTGAATAAGTGTTTATTGCACATATTCCTTTATTTTAGATATAGAAATGCTAATAACAATTTGGTATCCGGAGGGATCCATGGACAGACTTTCAGGAATTTACAAATAACCAAAATTGGATGCTTGGTTTATATTAAATGTGTTACTAAAGGGACAGTCCATTGCATTCCTGGGTATTTTGTGTCTTTGCCACCTTCTCTGCATGTGGAGACAGGCCTCTGGAGAATCAAATCAACACAGCGTTGATTTCATTTATGACCATAATGATTGGCAGGTGACCCAAAGAAACTCAAGATTACATAGCTGGAGATGTGTACTGGTTCTTTGAAAGATAGGGACCCTCTTTATTTCTAACTGATCTTTGAGGTGTGAGAATGTGACCTGAAGCTGGTGTTAGCCACTGTACCACCAATACCAATGAGTGAACCCTGCCTGATGAAGAAACCAATCAAGAAGAAGGCCAGTGGAGAAACAGAGAAAGGTTCACCCAAGCCCATGACACGGTGTGAGCTTCTGAAACAGGGCTCATCCATGACCAGCATTCTCTTCTGGGCTTAAGCCAATTTGTGTCAGGTTTTCAGTCATTTGGAATTTTAAACCTAGAAAGACTTTTGCATGGTGGTAACTTGGGTGGATGATTTTAAAGTTCTTCTAATCTTAAGAGGTAGCCCTATTATCTGGCCCAATCACCCGCTTCACCAAATGCCTGATTTACCTCAACTTTTCAATCTTTCAGCAAGGGCTTTTTAAAGTATTATGCTCCAGGCATGTGAGAAAGTCATTAGGCTCTGCGAATAAAAACCAATAAACCATAGATACTATTTTTTAAGGACTTGATATTTTTAAGCAGAAGAATTTTCAATCCCCATTTTCTAGATAAAGCATCTAGAGACCAGAAAGGATAAAAAAAAAAAAAGCTGTTACATAATGGCATGAAAATAGAATGCAGGTCTTTATCATGGAGTGAGCCTGGTAGCAGCTAGTACTCCCTTTCTGATAAATAGCATTACATGAAATCCCATGCATTCATTTTTATTCATTCATTTCTTCATCAGCTATAGCAATGGTAGGCAAACTGTATCCCATGAACCAAATTCAGCCCAACACCCATTTTTGTAACTAAAGTTTTATTGCAACAGAGCCATGTCCATTTTTAACACAATGTCTGTGAAGGCTTTCCAGCAATGATGGCAGAGTTGAGTAATTTTAACAGATATCATATGTGCCACAAAACCAAAAATAATTACTCTCTGGTTCTAACAGAAAAAGTTTGCAAACCCTCAAAGGCAAGGAAGAAGGGCAAATGCAGAGAGATGGGGGCTGGAACAGCAAGCAGATCACGAAGAGCCTGGTAAACCTCAGGAAGGAATACAGGCACTGTCCTCAGGACAAAAGCAGCCTACCTTTTGTGGGGGATTATTGAGCCTGAGAGAGTAAACATAGGACTGATACATTCCAACAGTTGGGACTATTTTTATTAAAATGGTGTCCAGAACTAACAAGTTGGTAAAATCTCTATATCTCCTCCAGCTTGGGCAGGGTGTGACTGTATATTCTCCTGAGGAAAAGACATTACTTATTCCTGGAAAAGGGACCGTATTATATGTTATTTCTGTGGTGGGAGGAGAGTTGCCTCTTCTGCTTATTATCAACCAAGGATGCTGTTTTAGTCAGCTGATTCATCACTTAGACCAAAAGACCTGACAAGGATAACAGGAGAGGAAAGTTCATTTGGTGCTCCTGGTTCCAGTCCTTAGATGACTTAGTCCATTGCTCTTAGCCCAAGATGAGGCAGAAAATCATGGCAAAGGGCATCAAGAAGGAAAATAGCTCAGGACGTGGCAACCAGGAAGGAGAGAGAGAGCTCAGCTCACCAGGGACAAAATACAAGCCCCAAAGGAGTACCGCCATGACCTACCTCCTCCAGCCACACCATACCTGCCTGCAGTTATTACCCAATTAATCTACATCAGTGGATTAATAAACTGATATAGACTTGGTTAAATCTCTTATAACCCAATCATTTCCCTCTAAACTTTCTTGCGTCATCCTACACATGAGCTATTAGGGGACACCACCTTGCCGCGTCCGGCCAAGGGAGCCGAGTCCGGCGAGGGACGGCGAGGTTAAAAGACACACAGGACACCAAGGTTCTTCATCCAGGAGTCAATAATCTTTATTGCTAACACACCTTTTTTTATACCCCAAGCAGCAGAAGTGGAAAACTACCCAAAAGCAGGAGGGAGGGGGGAGAAATTTAGTTTCAACATCTATTATTGTCAGGTACCGAAACCTCCCTTAACAATAAGTCCATCAGACCAGAAAAGGTCAAGGCATTCCCGTGGGATACATATGTCTCAGACGGATAAGCAGGAACAGAAAAACCGCAAGTTCGCCATGGCCTTGTGAGCTGGCCACACTGGCATGCAGAACAAACTAGTGGAGGTAGGGCTCCAGGGGCCAAGGTGGACCTGTTGCCAACACCACCTCATAACTCAATCTTTACACAGGTCTACGCAGCAAGCTACTTTTCACTCTATGACTTCTACATAGGCTTCTTTATTTCCTATGATTTCCTGTGGGGTGGGAGATCAGACAGCCTGGGTTCCAGCTACAAGAACAAGCTACATGGTGTGAGCAACTCACTCAACCTTCTTGTGCTCTACTTTCCCCTCCATGGGGATAGTAATACCAGTATCTTGGATGAACACTAAATGAGATGGTCCATGAAGAGCATTTAGCAGATTACCCAGCCAATAATGAACACCCAACACATGTTAGTTATTACTCTAGTGGTTGTTATCCAGGTAGTGTTAGAGATGCCCAGAGGACCAAATGGCCCATCATAGTGCAACTTTCTTGTCATGGACTATTCAACATCCCCTCCTGGTTCTGTATACAGATCTACCCTGTCATATAAGTAGGGTGAGCATACCTAGGCATAACTGATCATTGTAACCTCCTTCCTTGTGGGGATTGGTACAAGGAAAAGGAAGTATACCTGCTCACTTGGAGAAGCTGATTCCTTCAGCAGCATGGATTTTTATGAGTCTTGAAAAATAAAAGCTGCTATAGGATCATTAATTTAAGCATGCATCCAAAGCCTGATACATGGGATCAAACCTCTGCTTCTATACTTTCTTCCAAGGTTGTCTATTCCAACTCAGCTGTTAGGGAAATGGGAAGGGAATTCATATTCAGTGAACTGTGGCTATGTGCTAAGCACAGTTATAGTCTTATTCATATGTAATCCCACCCCCCCCCAAAAAAAAAAAACATGTAAAGGATCATCTGTACTAAATATACAGGGAAAGGGATTGGAAGACATTATGTTTTTCATAATTCAAAATATAGTTAATAGTGCTTACTGTATTAATAAGAGTTTATTTAAGGACAGGGACAGAGGTTTATTTGTATTGCCCTTTGGAGGAGGTGATTCATGACCCAGGTACACATGATCTGGAGCTGGCCCTTCATTAGGAAACTCAAGGCATCATTTGCTCTGTACCTCTCTGGGGTACCTCTTTGGGTCTCTCTGAAACGCTTCCCTGATTGGCATGTCAACTTTCTCATGGTCTATGTTATATATTCTATCCCCAAATCCTCCCAGTGACCACAGCTCTGATAGCTGTCTGAGCTCATTGACCTAGTCTATTGACTCGAAATTCCATATTTCTCCAAGAGAACTTGAGTCCTTCTGCTTCTCATTTTCTATGGAAGTCCTCAGGTTGGGGTTCCAGGTCATTCTGTGCTTGGCTATCCTCAGATCAGCCATACTCATCAGGGGAAAACCCCACTGTGCAGGGTCTGACCAGTCCATTTGAAACCTTAACAGTGGGGATTGGGAATGGGGTATGGTCTCTCGAAAGTGGCAGGGATTGACAGGCAGTGACTAACAACCTTAATACAATCCCAAATTGGAAGACCTTTATGAATCTGTTACCAAAACAGTCAATTAAGTCATTTTGGAGTCTATTTACCCAGAAACAACAGAAAATACAGTTCATAGGAGCCTGACTATATAAGAGGTTTGTTTTTTTCTCTCATACAAGAAGCCCAGGAATTAGAAAATATCAAGGACTCGGATTCTTCTCCTTCTGCTCCTCCCTGTTGGTGTATCCTTGCATGGTCACAGGAGGGCTGGTCTATTTCTGGTCATCAAGTTCATATTTGGAAAGAGGAAAGGTTAGGCAGAGAGGCTTTGATATGATTAGTCCTTGATTTTTTTTTTAATCTTTATCTAAGAAACCTTTTTCTCAGATGACTTTATCCATAGCCTATCCTCAAATCTATCCTGTGAGGTGGCTGTGCCTGGTTCAGACCAATCAGGGCCACCCTCTAAGCCTGGGGTAGGAATCTAGGATTCCTCAGATCAAGAAATGGAACATGCTGGTTTCCTAAAAACTACTAGGGTCCTATTAGATGAAGTAAAGGCTGTTGGTTAAGCAATGAGCAGTATTTTCATTAACAGAGCACAAGAGACCATGTTGCATACACCCCATGCAGCTGGCCCAATGCTAAGCTTCCAATAATGACAAAGTCTTGTTGAATGAATGAATGAATGAATGAACGAATATTTTGACTTACTAAATGGAGAAAATTATATAAACCAGAAAGAAGACAAGGGTGGCTTTTAGGAGATGTAAATACTTTAGAAATCTCTGTGAGGTCCTATCTGAACTTTGAATCTCTGCATTCATAAAATTGGACTGGATGATCCTTTCACCACAGAGTTCATCTGGGAATCAAAGGAAACTAATTATGGGTAAGTTCTTTGACATCATAAAGTATTAGGGAAACATTCTGATTTATAAGCAAAGGAAACAAAGATTGGAGGAAGTCGAGATGAGTCACTTGGTTTTAGAAATCACTCTTCCAAAGGGAGGAGCCACAAGTCAAAAAGGAGAAATGGAACCTGGGTGTATACATGCTCTCTTTAGTTCAAGAAGTCTTAGTTTTTTGTTTTTTTTTTCTTAATATTCTAAATGTGAAAGAGTTTCCATTGAAGAAACTCATAAAGTGTTGAAATCTTAAAAATTCAACTTCCAATTCTCCTGGTAAGGCCAGACTGGGTTAAGAAATTGAATTTGGGTATGGACCAAGGAGTGGGATAGCTGGGTCAAATGGTGGTTCCATTCCCAGTTTTCCAAGCAATCTCCATACTGCTTTCCATATTGGCTGCACCAATTTGCAGTCCCACCAGCAGTGTATGAGTGTACATGTTCCCCCACATCCTCGCCAACACTTATTGTTGTTTGTCTTCATAGTAGCTGACATTCTAACGGGAGTGAGATGAAATCTTTGATTTGCATTTCTCTAATTGCTAGCGATAATAAAATTTTTTTTCATATATTTATTGATTGATTGTATATCATCTTCTGAGAAGTGTCTGTTCAGTTCCTTGACCCATTTATTGATTGGGTTATTTGGTTTTTTGGTGATTAGCTTTTTGAGTTCTTTAAATACCCTAGAGATTAGTGCTCTATCTGATGTGTGAGGGGTAAAGATTTACTCCCAAGATGTAGGCTCTCTATTCACCTCATAGATTGTTTCTTTTGCTGAGAAGAAACTTTTTAGTATGAGTCCATCCTATTTATTGATTCTTGATTTTAATTCTTGCACCAAAGGAGTCTTATTAAGGAAGTTGGGGCCTAATCCCACATGATGGAAATTAGGGCCTGTTTTTAAACAGCATACTACATACTTAAAAAAACATACTTTAAAACATACTATATACTTACAAACATACTACCTCCTTAAAAACAGCATACTACAGGGACATAGCCACATCAATGTTTATAGCAGCGCAATTCACAATAGCCAAAAACTGTAGAACCAACCTAGATGCCCTTCAATAGATGAATGGATAAAAAAATGTGGCATATATACACAATAGAATGTTATTCAGCAATAAAAGAGAATAAAATCATGGCATTTGCAGGTAAACATATGTTGTTGGAGAAGATAACGCTAAGTGAAGTTAGCCAATCCCCCCCCAAAAAAAATGCCTAATGTTTTCTCTGATATAAGGAGGCTGATTCATAGTGGGATAGGGAGGGGGAGTGTGAGAGGAATAGAAGAACTCTAGATAGGACAGAGGGGTTGGAGGGGAAGGGAGGGGGCATGGGGTTATGGGGTTAGAAATGATGTTGGAATGTGATGGACATCATTACCCTAAGTACATGTATGAAGACACAAATGGTGTGAATATACTTTGTATACCTCCAGAGATATGAAAAATTGTGCTCTATTTGTGTAATAAGAATTGTAATGTATTCTTCTGTCATATATAAATAAAAAATAATAATAAAAAGAATGTGATGTATGATAAATGTAGCATCATGATCGGTGTGTGAAATAAAAGTATTAATGAATGGGGAAAAAAGAAATTGAAAGTGGGAGAATAGATATAAGAATGAAAAAAATATAACATTCAGTTCTCCTGGGGAGGTCCTAGCTGGCATAAATCCAGTGAAATCACTACTTCCAGGTTACATGATAGTGTGAAAACTCAGATGAATGTAACTAGTTCCCTATGGTCATTGAGTTTAATTTGATTTCATATAGCTTAGTGCTAATGTTATGGCTTAAATATGTGGTATCTTCCAAAAAACTCATGTTAGTTAAATCAGGATTGTTCAGAGGTGAAGTGATTAGATTCTAGACTGAGCCAATTGGTGGATTAATCTATTTGGTGGATTAATAATTTGAATGGATCACTGGGAGGTAACTATAAGCAGGTGGGGCCAGGCTGGAGGAAGTAGGTCACTTGGATGTGCCCTTGGGGATTTTATATTTTATCTTTGGATCGTCCCTGTTTCTCCCTATTCCTGGCTGCCATAGCTCAGCCACTTTCCTTCACCATGCCCTTCCACCAGGATATTCTGTTTTACCTCAGGCCCAGAGCATGGAGTTGGTGAACCATGGACTGAATCTCTGAAACCTTGAGCTTCAAGTAAGCATTTCCTCCTCTAAGTTGTTCTTGTCAGGTATTTTAGTCACAGCAACAGAAAGCTGACTACCAAAGATAGTCATTTTTTACAACATAAAAGTTATCTTTGAAGCACTTGAGGGAAATTAGGTCTGTCTCCATGATATTAGAGCTGACCACATGATTTGATTTGGCTACTACATGTGAACAGTAGTGCCATCAGTTACTCACAGATGGAAGCCTATAATTGTGTATAATTCTTTATTTTCCCTTTCCCTAGAAGAACAATTAGCTCCAATCTGGGTGGGAAAGACATCAGTTAGAATCATATCTCCCACCCCCATGACCCCAATAGAAGAAAACAAAACAAAATTTTGTTGTCTGAATCCACTAAATTGTGTGCACTTAACTGCAGCATAACCTAACATATCCTGACTAATAACCATCTCAGTTATGTGGAAACAGCAGTAAGGAGTTAAGAATATTTTCAGAGTGAGACAGTCTAAGATTAGACATTCTGTCCTTATTAGACATTCAATACCTATTTCTATACCTCTCTCAGTATGGAGCTCTAGTTCTCAGATATGTCTGCACCTTAAAAATCACAAAAAGAACTTCAAGACATTGTGATTTTATCAGTCTGTTGTAGGGCCTAGGTATTACACTATTTAAAGCTCGCATGTACATCTACCCACTTGTCTAGAATGTCTTTTTTTTTTTTTTTTTTTTTTTGCAGGGAGGTACCGGGGATTGAACTCAGGCATTCCACCACTGAGCCACATCCCCAGACCTATTTTGAATTTTATTTAGACAGAGGGTCTCACTGAGTTGCTTACCACTTTGCTTTTGCAGAAAGCTGGCTTTTAACTCAAGATCCTCCTGTCTCAGCCTCCCGAGCTGCTGGGATTTCAGGTGTGAGTTATCGCCTAGAATCTCCTAGGCATTTGTCCTTCAACATCAGACTGAATGTTCTCCAAATAACTTCCTGGATCCAAAGTTCCCCCTTGAGCTCCAGAAGCAACTTGAGCATAACTTTATCCTTATAATTAGAACATCACATTAAGATTATCTATTTCTAACAATAAATGAATTATATTGTATATTTCAAAACAGGCAGAAGAAAGGATTTTGAAATTTTTTTGCCACAAAAAATGATAAATGTTTCCAGATATGCTTACCCTGATTTGAACATTGCACATGGGTACATGTTAAAATATCACATGGCACCATAATAATATGTACAATTTTTAAAATTTTAAGTGATACATAAAAACACAAAAATTTTAGATATTAATGGGGTATAGTGTGATGTTTTCATGTATGTACATTGCTTAATTGGGTAAAACATGTCTGCCACTTTGAACATTTATTACTTCTTTATGATGAAAATATTCAAAAGCATTTATATAAATATAAATGCTACACATTTAGATAAGACACATTTGTTATCTGTAGTCACCCAACTGTACAATATTACATTAGATTTTCTTATTTCCCTCTAATTGCAATTTAGTATCCATTTCTCAGACTTTCTCCCTCCTTCCAGCCTCTTGTAACAGCCTTTCTAGGACAATTTCCAGGATCCAGGAAGTTATTTGGAGAATATTCAGTCTGATGTTGAAGGATAAACGAACTAAGTAAGATTAGGAGATTCCAACTTTTTTACCTCCTACATATGAGGGAGATGATACAGTACTTTTCTTTTTGTGCCTAACTTCACTTAACATAATGATCTCCAGTTTGATTTGGGTTGTTGCAATGACAGGATTTCATTCTTTTGTATGGCTGAATTCAGGCATCTTTTGATTATAATAAGGTATTTTGAAATTATAGTAACTTAACATGATTGTAAAAATAAGAAAAAAAAAGAAACACGGAAAATATACTAATAAAAATCCTAGGCTTGCACTACATTCCTTCCCACATGTTAAATTTTTCAATATCCTATTTTATATCTTTCCACATTGCCAGTGTAGTCATTATTATTACTTTTAATAGTTTTTAGTCTTCATTCTAAAGCTATCAATGGTTTATGTATCATGTTACAAGATTAGAGCATTCTGAATTTGCCTGCACACTCTTAGCAGTGAGCTTTACACTTTCCAATGTTCTCTTCTTACTGATTGTTTCTTTATTTCAGTTTGAAGAACTCCCTTCAGTGTTTCCTCTTTTTTTTTTACAGTTTTAAAAGAAGTTTTGTTTTAAAATACTTGATACATATTATGCTCTCTAATAATATGTACAATTTTATGTGTAAATTAAAAAAAAACCCATAGCACACAGCAAATGTAGCAGTGTGGGAACAATAGAGTAGTTCCAATATAATCATAAAAAGCATGACCCATTTCCATATCTATTTTCTCACCACAGTGTGACCTCCTGAACACAGGGACTATCCGAGGATCATTCTGTAGTCCATCGAGGTTTATACCCATAAATACTTACTGGTCTAAACAGGGAGAAGAGATCAAATTAAAATTAAGAAATCTTAATTAAGAAACCTCTACCTGTGAGAAAGCAGTTTTAAGTAAAGAGTGAAACAAATGATGTTATTCTACATTCAGAAGTGGGTGAGAAATTTGGTTTGGTAAACAATTTGAAGACCTGGTCTTGAGATGAGAAAGGGAAGGCAGATGAGGATGGTCATAGAATGTTTGGGGTTATTTTTAGAATAGGAAAACAGGTTTTGTAGCATTAGGAATGATATCATTCAAAAGGGGAAATGTGTTTCAGCCGAGAAGTATAACTTTTGTTAGTCAACCATTTAGGAATGAGAGAAAGCGGGGAAAAGAAATGTCAAAAGTGGTTGTTTCTAGGCATTTGGGTTTGGGTGACGTGTGGCTTTCACCCCAGCGGGTGCTCGGTAATGATTTGTTGAATGAATATATTTTCTTGTGTGAGGAAATGTGTGTGTTTTCACAGGTGCAGACTTGAGTTCATCATTCGGTTTAAGGCACAGCATCAGGATGGGTCTGTTAAGCTTCCTCGTATTTTTCTCTGATATCTTAATGTCTACACCAGTTTTTCTTTAATGTATTGAATATATGTCATTGAATAAGTAAGAATCCATGAAAGACACATAGTATTGCTTGTACACTATGTTTTAAATTTGCAAAATATTTTATTATAGATCTCATTCTTCCTTGTTCACTGCACCCGATGACCTTAAGATCTGTTACCATATGTATATTTTCCTTACAGCTTTTAACTGCTGCATAATATACCACTGTGGGCATATGGCCTATTATATTCACCCATTTCATTAATGATGACTAGCTAGGTTGCCTCCAACTCCCCACTAAGAGAAATGGTTAAAGTAGCCTTTCATTGAACAACCTCATACATTTCCCTACACGGGCCTAACGAAGACCTTATTAGGAATAGGAGTCCAAAAAGGGAATTATTCGATCATAGGCAAGTTGCACAATTACTGTCACTGAGTACTGCCAAATCTCTCTCCAAAACCAATTGACCAGTTTTACTCCTGCCATTCATGCATGAGAGCTCTGTATACCCACCCACATTCTTACTAACAGTATTTCCTTATCTCATAATTCTTGCCAAGAGGAAGGAGGTGATGTGCCACTTTCTGCTCGTTCTTTTTGGATTTCTTTGATCACCTGTCAGTTTCATCATGTCTTCACATACTTGGTAACTGATTCCCCTTCAGTGAATTAACTTCTCACTTCTCTGTCCATTTTCTATGAGTCCTCCCTCCTCCTCCTTCTCCTCCTCCTTCCTCCTCCTTTCTCTTTCTCTTTCTCTCTGCATGTCTTCTCTGAACATAAAAGTAATTTCTTATGATGCATCATTTATTTCTATCCCAACTCTGTCCACTGGATACTTCATTGAGCTAAAATTCTGACATTAACATCCATCAAGGACTGAGGATGTAGATCAGTGGCAGAGCACTTCTCTAGCATACATGAGGCCCTGAGTTCAATCCCCAGCACTTCCAAAATAAATAAATAAATAAATAAAATAAAAGGAAAGAAAAACTAAGTAGAACAAAGAAAGAAAGAAAAAGAAAATTCATCAAGATTTATCCTATGGGCCAGGTGTGGTAGCACACGCCTGTAATCTCAGCAACTTGGGTGGCTAAGATAGGAGGATTATGAGTTCAAAGCAGCCTCAGCAACTAGTGAGATCCTAAACAACTTAGCAAGACCCTGCCTCTAAATAAAAAAATTAAAAGGTCTGGGTATGTGGCTCAGTGGTTAAGAGCCCCTGGGTTCAATCCCTGCTACCAAAAGAAAAGAATTATTCTATGGCTTTTGCTTTGGGGCTCTTGTTTAAAGGTTCTTTCCATTCAAAATTGCCACAATAAAGAAAGATGGTGGAATGCAATGGACATCATTACCCTAGGTACATGCTTGACTGTACAAATGGCACATCTCTACATTGTGTTCAACCAGAGAATTGAAATGTTGCACTCAATTTGTGTACAATAAATTGAAATGCATTCTGCTGTCATGTACAACTAAGTAGAACAAATAAAAATAATAATATTAAAAAAGAAAGAAAAAATTGCCATAATATTTGCCCATTTTTTTCCTGTAAATATTCTAGTTTTCCTTTCACAGTTGGTCTTTATTTCCTCTGAAACTCACTTTTATATGTGGTATGAAGTTAGGGAATCCAACTCATTTTTTTTCCTATCATAATCTTTCCCACTAGTATCTGCTGAATATACCTCCTTTCTTCATTCATAGGTAACGCCCTCTCTCCCTCATGTAGGTATTAAATGGGTAGGTAATTGTATGTAAAGGTGTATGTTCTATGCTCTTTGTTGGAATGGGTTTTTTGTTCTTGTGCCAGTATCACATTATTCATTATGAGGTTTCATAACTGACTTTGACATTACACGGAGTCCAACCACTCTGACTACTTTTGTTATTTTTAATTTTTAACCTATTTTGTACTCCATGCTTCCATGAAAATCGTACATTCAGTTGTTGCATGCCTAAAAAGATCATACTAGATTTTCTTATTGGAATTTCCTTGAATGACCTGATTAGCTCCAAAAGAATTGATATCTTTACAGATTTTAAGTTAGTTTAGGCATGAACTCATTCCTCCAGTTTTCTTGCTGTCCTTAATAAAGTTTTAGATTTTTTCATCATAAAGGTTTTGTGCATTCTCGATCAGGATACTGCTTACTTTGTGTTTTTCATTGCCAATTGATTTATACCTTATGATCGCTGACATGGAGAAATGCTGGTGACTTCTTCACAATTCTTCCACTTTGTGTTCAATGAACATGAATTACTTTTCAAAAAAATATTGTGAAATAAAAGAAAAAGGAGAATGCAGATGACAAGTTTGCCTTTGCAAAGGAACCAGCCTATTTCTTCCTCTAAAACAGGAAGGAGTGAAATAAGAAAGGCTAAAAATACAGAAAATACAGCAGATTAAGTGAAGGAAGTTGAATAGTTCACTCCTCAAATTGAAATAGTACTGAGTGAATTAAACCTCATCCAAGACTTTTTTTTTCTGTTAGAAAATCCAGAAAATGAATCCAGGAGTTGCTAAGGGAACAACTCTTTCAAAAACACTTACATAAACCAAGAATTGAGGAACTAAACCTTCACAGCAAAAAGAAAATGTAGAATGGAATCTAAACAATATGTTCTCCACCTACTTCCTCATCTATAAAACAAAGAGGCTGTGCTAAATGATAGCTAACTTTCCTACTCCTTCAATCTCTGAAAATATCCTCTTTTAGAAAATGAAGACAAGGGGGTGAAAATTTTTTTCTCAGGTATTTTATCATAGTGCCAAAAAATTGACCATCCGGAGGGCAGTGAGTTAAGTTCATACCAAGGCACAGAGTCAATTTGGGAATGCACACGTTGGGAGAACAAGTGTGTTTACATTGTCATTTTGGCAGGATGCTGAACTGATTCTTTCCTTGCCATCAGCACTAACCTCTACTCTCATACAAAAGCTCTTTCAAATAAGTCCATGTTTTTCAAATGTTGTCTAGTTGGGGAAGAGAAGAGGAAGTGAGAGAAGTGAAACTTCCAGAGTTGCATTGCTAAAGGAAGCTGGTCCTTTCAGACACTTCATGTCCAAATTGTTATTCAAAGTTGCTCTTTTGTAAGTAGAAGAGTTTTGTTCCATAGTCAAATTAAAAAATATACATTTGGGTTGAAATTAAAATCATTTACCCAGGTGTTTCATATAGAACACACATTTTCTCATTGGATAAATTTCATTTTTGCATCTTCACACCAAGTCCAATCCCCACACTATACTTGGGTACCTGGGTAAGAAACCAGGGTTATGCTTTTGATGATTGGTAGATATTAAGATCAAATGATTGCCTCAAAATGCAAAACTATAATCTAAAATTAGGTGGAAGTATAAATAAATTCTTAAAAACAAATATGACCAACACTAATAATACCATAAAATTGAAAATAACATAAAAGTCATGTGCATCAATATGAAGATTCATACTGAGTCATCAAAGAAAGATTCAGCAACCATTTGAAAGAATGTTATAGGACTGGGGATATAGCTCAGTGGTAGAGTCTTGCCTAGCATGCACAAAGCCCTGGGTGCAATCCCTATGCCCCCCCCCACCCCAACACATACACACACACACACACCAAAAAAAAAAAAAAACGATGTTGTAGGTACACATTTGCTAATGTGAAAATATCTTTAGGATAGAAGTGAGGAAATTGGTCATCATGATTGAGTGTGACAATCAGATGCAAGAAATGATAAACAATCCCAATTCATTCTTGTTAGAAGTAGCACGCAGACACAAGCCCGAAATGTTAGTTTTAAAAATGTTAGCAATGGTATCTTCCAGGTAGAGAGAACAGGATTTTTCACTACTTCTTCCTTTGTAACCTATATTTCTGATTTTGTGTAACAATTAACTTACTTTCTTGTATTAAACCAAAAGGAGAGAAAACAGAGAACAAAGTAAAAGTCAAGCAAGCACTGGAGAGTCACATCCCTAGTTGTCCAACGTTTAATAGTAAAAAAAAAAAAAAAAATCTGAGCAAATCACCAAATTTTCCTTATGCCTCAGTTGACATGTAAAATAGAAATAGTTGCCTTTCTATGGCATAGAGTTTTTGTGATGAGTCAAAATACCCTTCCACAAATAGCTGAATAATAAGTTAGGTACTCACCATGAGGCCCAGCAATTTCACTCTCCAGTATTTACCCACAGAAATGAACACATGTCCACACAAAGACTTGTACATACATGTTCATTGCAGCATTATTTAACTAGCCCAACACTGAAAATGTCCATACAATGTCCTACTTAGCAAAACAAAACAAAACAAACAAACAAAAACAACTACTGATCCACGCAATAACAGCAAAGTACCTCACAAATGTGAACAAATATTTATAAATATCAATCAAAAATAATATTTTCTCTGAGTGGACTAAGAAATTGTGGTATTTATAAATAATGGAGTTTTTGCTCAGCCATAAAAGAGATTTTTGGCATTTGCCAGTAAATAGATGGAAATGGAGAACATCATGCTAAGTAAAATGAGCCAGACTTAGAAAATCAAGGTTTTAAAGTTTTCATTCATATGTGCAAACTAAATCAAAATAGGGGAAAGAAGAGAGGGGATTGGGTAACATAAAGATGTAGGGAAGACCAGCAGAGCAGAAAAAGGAAATCAAGAGGGAAGGAGAAGGAAAGCAGGAAAAAAAATGTAATGAAATCATTTTATGTGCATATAAAAATATGTAACAGGGAATTTTACCTTTATGTGTATGTGGAAAGTAAGGATCAAGGGTGGACAAATGGGTGAGCCAGGGGAGGTTCAGGGGAATGGAGGGAGGGGTTGGGGAGGAGGGAAGGAGGAGAAACAGGAACTGAAGTGGAGTGAGCCAGATCCCATCCATGATTTTGTAGGGATGAGCTCAGTTACTATGTATAACTAGAATGTTCTAATTTGAACAACCATCATGCCAGATGAAAAATCTAGACAAGAAGCACTATATAGTATACTATTCCATTTATATGTTATTCTAAAAAAAAGCAAAACCAGAATGACAGAAAGTAGATTGGTGTTTGCCAAAGTCTGGGGAGAGGGAAAGAGATGATGAAGTTACCCCTTATCTTTGCATAGTCATCCTATGTAACTGCTGCATGAGGTACATAGAAACTTGTTGGAGTGATGGAAATGTTCTGTAACTTGAATTTGGTAGAGGTTACACAATCGTATGCATTAGCCAATATGATGTACACTTAAAATGGGTGAATTCTATTGTCTGCAAATTATACACCATATAACTATTTTTGAAAACATACAGCAAAACCTAAGAAAATTAACAAAAAAACTATCAAAGTATGTGAAAATATATTGTAAAATGTAAAGCTCAATAGAAATACATGATTTTTTTTCTCCAGTGCATTTCTTATAAAACAAAACAAAGTACAAAGAAACAGCTTTAGAATATATTCAGCTAAAGACATTTTTTCCTGCAATAAAAGGGTGAGTGGGTGTAAGCAAGGAGAAAAAGGAATAATTGTTATCTGTTCCTTCTATTTTTTTCAGCTGTATTAAATTTGATGTTTAGTATCCCAAGTTATTTTAATACTGTTTTCTGTTAAATACTTAGTTGGAAAGTAGAGGAGAAAAAATTTATTTTGCTTAAGCTCCAAATCTCACCATTGGAAACTTTGCAAAACTTCCATCATATGGCCAATATTTGGAAAATCTTCAAGTTCACATCATTTGGTGGGTGGGGGGACAGGGGGGCTACTGGGGATTGAACTCAGGGGCACTCAATCACTGCGTCACATCCCCAGCCCTACTTTGTATTTTATTTAGAGACAGGGTCTCACTAAGTTGTTTAGCACCTTGCTTTTGCTGAGGCTGCCTTGGAACTCATGATCCTCCTGCCTCAGCCTCCTGAGCCACTGGGATTACAGGCGTGCACCACCACACCTGGGCTCAAGTTCACATCTTGTGTTTCCAATGACACTTTACATACACCGCATCTGGGAATTGTTGATTCCTCACCTGAGGATGCTTGATAACAAGGGGTAGGGTCAGCCCCTGAGTCCGATGGAGCCTGAACATCTTGTCACCACCCTAACCTGCCTCAAATAGAACCTCCCCAGCCGACCAAGTGTCCTCTGAGAATCAATGACGGAATGGTAAGCCATCCAGAAAAAAAGGAAGTCCCTTGGAAATAAGAAGTGGTCAAGGTAGGGCGGGCACACAGGAAGGAACCCTAAGTGGCAAGATGCCAGAAGTTAGGTCCTCCTTCCACAGCTGTGGCCTGGCTGGCCTCTGGTGCCCCTTTTCATGGCACAGGGAAGGAGTGACCCACATGACACGATCTGGACTGTGTCTAGGGTGACTTCCCAGTGTGCCTCAGTCATGGGACAGGGAATGCCCGTGATGAGGGCTTCCTGCATCTCTGGGTTGAAATGGAGCTGGTACTTGTTACATTCTGTTTCCAATTTGCCCTTTCCACCCTCTTTTGCACACAGGATCCCTGAGCCCAGTCATCTCTGACAACTCACCAGACACTCCTTCGTAAAGAGGGTGGTCTGTAGGTACTGAGGAACCTGCAGGCCACAGAGGTTTATACTACCCTTACAGCATGTTATTTCTGGAGGGTGGTTTTGAAAGAATTTCCATTTTTTTATTGTTATCATTAGGGAATAATACATGGTGATTATTTATTCCTATTTCCTCCAAAGGAGAAAAGGAAAAATAGCTTATGATCTGGCTCTAATCAATACTATTTTGATGTCAACCTTATCAACTGTAATCCCACATAGCATATCTATCCTTTTAACTGGTTTTCTTTTTTCATTGACTGCACCACGAATGCATTTCATATTCTTGAAGTCTCAATTTAACTCTCCTTCTACTGAATATTTTTAATGTCTTTTATGTCTGGTTACATACTCTGAGGATACAAGACAATTTATTTAAATAAGTCTCCTTTACTGGATAAGTTTTCCTCCCAAATTTCCTTACTATTGGAATCACCCCTTAGGTCAATACAATTTGTGAAATTTTTTTTCCCCAAATTTCTTAAAACTGAATCTAACCAGGCATTTAGCTTTTTTAATTGATTTTTTTAAATAAATGACAGCAGAATACATTATAATTACAATTCTTGTTACACATATAGAGCACAACTTTTCATATCTCTGTTTGTATATAAAATATGTTCACACCAATTCGTGCCTTCATACATGCACTTTGGATGATGATGTCCATCACATTCCACCATCCTTGCTTACTCTGCCCACTTCCTTCCCCTCCCAAGGCATTTAGCTTTAACTGCTCATTCTCAGGAAATGAAACTATCTGAAAAATACAAGGCATTTTAGAGAACAGCTCACCTAGTTTTTTCAACAAGTAAGTGGCACAGAAAAAAATGAGGGAAGTCACTGTTCCCTATGAAAAGAAACATTTTTTAAAAAATCCAAGTAAAATATATGAGTCTTGTTTGGGTTATTTATTTGAATTAAATAATTATAAAAAGATATTTGGGATGAGGGCACAGGGAAATTCAAACAGGCACCAGTATTAAAGAATTATCATTACTTTTGTTATGTGCAATGATGGTGATCATGTAAAAACGTGTCCTTACATTTTAGATATACGTACAGAAAAACGTAATAAATAAATGGTCTTCATTGCTTTAAAAAATGCCTATTTTCTTTAAAATAATAAGAACATATTATAATAAAAGAAAAATCGTTGAATCAAATTTAGTAACCATTTTCTAGTTAAGCCTAAATTTAGATTGCTATTCTACAAAACTCTGTCATTTTAATGCCCTCTATTTTACCTATGCTTCAAAAAAATTATTTAACTCTTTTATCAAAGAAAATATTCAATACAAATAAAGGTAGAAAAAATGTTAAATGAACTCCCCTTGTTCCATTACCTAGGCTCAACAAATATTAGTTCATGGTCAGTGTTTCCTCTTCTATATCACCTCCCACTTTCCCACCTCCAAATTATTGAAAATAAATCCCACACCTGACACTCCATACACACATACTTTAGTATATATCTCTATGCAATAACTTTTTAAAACATAAAAAGTTTTATGTTTTAAATCATAAAATCATTGTCCTACTTAAAATCATTCAACAGTAATTCCTTAGAATAAGCAATAAGTGTTTAAATTTCCCTAATTGTGTTTGATGGTCAATCTCTGGTGTCAGCTTGATGGGATTAAGGTTATACCTAGATAACTGGTAAGCACTATTTTTGGGAGTGTCTCTGAAGATGTTTCTGCAGGAGGTTGACAGATCAGTGGACCAAGTTGGGAAGGTCTGCCCTCAATGTGGGTGTGCACCTTTCAATCAAGTAGGCATCCAGACAAAGGCAGAGGAAAGGCAAATTGGCTTTCTGTCTCCTAGAGCTGGGGCACCCTTCTTCTCCTGGCCTTGATCATCAGAACTGCAGGTTTTCCAGCAGCCTTCAGACTCTCTAGGATTTGCATCTGCAGCTCCATGGGTTCTTAAGGTTTTAGCCTCAGAGAATTGCTGCACCAGCCTCCCTGGTTCTGGTTCATTTAGACTTGGACAGCCACATTGCAGGTTTCTCTGGTTCTCCAGCTTAAAATAGCCAGTGATGGGACTTCTCAGCCTCTATAATCATGTGGTCTACTTCTAATAAATTGTCCTCATGTATCTCTCTCTCTACCTCTCTATATCAAAATCAATCAATCAATCTATTATCTATTCCCTATTTGTTCTCTCTGGAGAAACTGAATACAGTTTTGTATTTTTGCTTAGATTTTTATAATTTGTCTGAATCAGGATCAAAATAAAAATAGTATATTCCAATACACTTTTAAATTTTTACTTTAATTTTTTGACAAATTTCTTATAATTATCATGTACATTGTGATGCTTTATGTATTCGGTGTCAAATGATGGAATCAAGTTAGTTAACGTATTACCTTAAATACTTCTCATCTGTTCCTCTCATCTAACTGAGACTCTATGCCCTTGACCAGCATCTTCCCCTCTCCTCCACCCATAACCTCTGGTAACCACCTTTATATGCTCTGCTCCTATGACTTCAATTGCTTTCATTTCCAAGTAGATGTAAGCCCATGTGGCATATGTCTTTCTACACCTGGCTGATTTCACCCATCCTCTAGGTTTACCCATCTAGTCACAGGCTACTTAAAACCAGTAGTAACATTCCATTGTGTATATACGCCACATCATTCATCAGTTGATGGACCCTTAGATTGATACCATATCTTGGCTATTGGGAATAATACAGAGATGAACAAGAGAGTGCAGATATTTATTTGAGATACTTATTTTAAATACTTCGGATATATACCCAGAAGTAGCATTGCAAGAGCATATGGTAATTATTCTATTTTTACTTTTTGGAGGTACTTCCATAGAGTCTCCCATAATGGCTGTATTAATTCACATTTCTACCCACAGTGTACCAAGAATTCCCTTTCTCCACATCCTCACCAATACTTGTTATTTTCCTACTTTTTGATACTGGCCATTGTGACACTTATGAAATGATAGCTCACTGTAGCCTTCATTTGTATTTCCCTTATGATTAATGATGTTGAGGATTTTTTAATGCATCTGTTGACCTTCTGAATGTCTTCTTTGAGAAATGTCTGTTCAGTTTCATTCTTTTCCCATTTATTAACCAGGTTATACTTTTTGCTATTGAGGATTTTAAAAAAAATCCTTATTAGATATATTGCTTGCACATATTTTTCTTCCTGTCTATGTATCATATCTTCATTCTGTTAACTACTTCTTTTGCTATGGAGAAATTTTTTAGTTGGATGCAATCCCTTTGGTCTATTGATGATTTTCAATCTGTGCTTTTGGGGTCAAATGCAAAAAAATCATTGTAATGTAGTTTTCCTCATGATCTTGTAGTACTTCTGAGGTAGGATAGAAGAAATTAGGATAGATAGAAAAGAGACTAACAGCAAAGTGAAATCTCCACAACTATTCTCACCTTTACCCCCCAAGCCCATTTTCCTCCAGACAAAAATTCTTTTTTTTTTTTTTTTTTTTTTTTTTGGTGCAGGGGATTGAACTCAGAGGCCTTAAACACTGAGCCACATCCCCAGCACCGCCCCACCCCCGCCTCCCGGCTTTTTTTTTTTTTTTTTTTTGTATTTTATTCAGAGACAGGGTCTTACAGAGTCACTTAGGGCCTTGCAAAGTTGAGGCTGGTTTTGAACTCAAGATCCTCCTGCCTCAGCTTCCCAAGCTGCTGGGATGACAGGTGTGTGCCAGCTTCTGACATAAATTCTTAAAAAGCCTTCAGTGTTAGCGTACTGAGAGTCTGGTTCATTAATGCCTACATGCGTTGCTAGTTCACATGATGTATTTCCGTGAGACTTAATAAGGCCAAGGGAAAGCACTGTTGGAGACTTATGATGTGGGCATCTTCCAAACATTATCTGTTGACCAAATGAGGTCAACTTAGAGATCCTGAAAGAGCCAGACCACGGTGACCTGCCCTGTGCTCCATGATGAAGAGAACTGAGCCCTCCAGGTAGTTGACACCCCCAACATACACATGCTTCTTATGTTCATTATTTACAAAGTTCCTTTAAAAAGAACCCAAGACTCCAAAACTGTGTCACTCTTCAGCACCCACACGCCTGCTCTGAGTGTGGATCAGGCTCTATTGCTCTCCTCCCTGAATAAATTTTCTTACCTTCCCCAATAAATCTTTGATTGTGCCTCTTTTGCCAGGTCCTGAAATTCTCTGGTAAGTCAAGAACCTGCCAGGGCTGAGTTGAGGTCCCTTTTTCCTTCTGGGGAACCTCCTCAGATCCCTGTATGGTGACAGTTTTAGACTCAGGCCTTACATTTAAGTCTTTAATCTGTTTTTATCTGATGTTTACAATAGGTTTTTTTAAGACTGTTAATCCATTGTTTCTCCACCATCTTCTTTTTTTTCTTTCTTTTAATTTTTGCTAAAAGATCAGGTCAGCATTACATAGTGGTTTCCACAGTCTGGATTTTGCTGATTTCATCCCCACAGGGCTATTTAACATATTCCTCTTCTCCCTATATTTCCTATAAATTGATCCAAATCTACAGGTTTGACCAGATTCAAATTTGGTGTTTGGGTCTATTAGGGGATGTGAATTTCCATCAGAAGTCACATAATGCCTGCTCATCTCTCTTTTGTGGTACGAACCATGATGATCATTACCTACACCCATTGAAATGCTTGAAATTTTTCATTAGGTAAAATCCAAAAATAAATTTAACATGTTTATTGACAGAAAATGCAAAGGGGGTAAAAGGTAACCCTAATATTCACTGATAGGAAAATAACTGAGATGCATTGTTACATGAAAAGAACAAGTTTAGAAACAGATTAGTTCCATTTATGATTACAATCATGTGTCTGTCAATACATACATAAGAATATGAGTGCATGGAACAAAATCTTTAGGCAAGTGGTAGGCAGGTGTTTGAACAGGAAAAGATTTTTAGTGTGAACATACTTTATATACAAACAGATCTGAAAAGTTGTGTTTTATATGTGTAATAAGAATTGTGATGCATTCCACTGTCATGTATTTAAAAAATAAAAGCAATTTTAAAAAAATAAATAAAAAGAAGATTTTTAAAAACTTCTCTATTTCTATATTGCTTGAATGATTCATAAAGAGAATATATTTATGTGTATTAGCTAAAATAGTAAGTAAATCATACTTTAAAAATAAGTACATAACTACCACCTTAAAAATATTTTCGTTCCTGAATATTTATGTTTATTTATTATTATTTTCCTTAAATGCCTGGAAAGAAAATTACTATGTTGATTGGAATATGTAACTACATAAGGTCCAATACTTTTTTGGGAAATCACATCAGCTTATTCTTTCTCTAGCAGCATAAGATAGTTTCCCCAATTCTTCTAGTCACTCTTTCTTGACTCAAAATTTGTTGAAACCTTCACCTTTGAGCATGCCACCATGGAGTGGCCTCATTCCTACTAGGTCCTCTGTCTTTCAGCCAAAAGTCTCTACGGCTGAGTGATATGTCAATCTTCTGCCTCACCCATCACCCCACAGAAGCAGGCAGTGTGTCCAGTGCCCAGCAGAAGTGGATGGAAATCAGAGTTCTAACATTTATATGGAAGGGGAAAAAAATAGAAAGAACAGATAAAGTAATCTTAAGCAAAAAAAGAATAAAACTTGAAGTCTCACTATTTCTAGTCTCAAGACATATGACAGGGCTATAATAACCAAGACTGCACAGTACTGGCCTAAAAATCTCATACAAAGACCAATGAAATAAAATAGATATTCCAGAAATAATTCTATGCATCTACAGCCAAGTGATGGTCAAAAAAGTGTCCAAAACCATACATTGGGGGCTGGGATTGCAGCTCAGTAGTAGAGTGCTTGCCTAGCACAAATGAGGCACTGGGTTTGATACTGAGCACTACAAAGAAATTAATTAATTAATTAAAGATATTGTGTCCATCTATAACTAAAAAAAAGTTTAAAAAAACATACATTGGAGAAAGGACAGCCTTTTCAGGAATGGGCTAGGAAACTTGGATATGTTTATACCAAAGATTAAAGCTTGATCCCTATTTCTTTCATGTTAATTAAAAATAAATTTAAAATAGATGTAAGACCCAAAACTATGAAACCACTAGAAGAAAACATAAAGTAAACATTTCAAGATATTGGTATAGGCAATGGTTTTTAGGTAAGACCTTTAAAGGCACATACAACAAAAGCAAAAAATTTAAAAATGGAACTGAATAAAGCTAAGAAGTCTCTATGAAGCAAAGAAAACAATCAACAGTAGAAAGAGACCACCTGCAGAATAGGAGAAACTCTTTGCAAGCTATTCATTTGACAAAGGATCAATATCCAGAAAACATAAGGAACTCACAAACCTAAAAACACAAACAAACAAAATTAGAAAATTGGTCAATGATCTGAAAGACATTCTCAAAAGAAGAAACACAAATGACTAACAAATATAAGAAAAAATGTTCAACATCTTTAGCCACCCGAAAAATGCAAGTCCAAACCATCATGACTCATCACATCACCTCAGTTAAAATGGCAATTATCAGAAAAGGAAAATATAACAAATAATGATGAAAGCAAAAAAAAAAAAAGGGAAACACACACTGTTAGTAGGAATGTAAATTAATACAATCATTCATGGAGATTCCTAAAAAGGCTAAAAATAGATCAAGCATACAATCCTGCTAGCCCACTTCTGGGTATGTACCCAGAGGAAATGAAATCAGTATATCAAAGAGATATTTGTAGTCCCTTATTTATTTCAGCACTAAAAACGATAGACAATATAGAGAATCTACTTCGTTGTTCATATATATGTATGCACAGATATATGTATTTGTTTATTATGTACGTGTATGGATATATGTATGCACATATATATTCATTCAGTGAAATATTATTTAACTATAAAAGTAAATGGAATTTTATATTTTCAGCAAACTTCATAGAAGCAGAGGACACTATGTTAAGTGACAGAAACCAGATACAGAAAGACAAATACTGCATTTTCTTTGTATATATGTGGAAGCTAAAAAAAAAAAAAAAGTCAATCAGAGGCTGGGAAAGGTAGTGAGGAAATACGAATATGATAGGGGGAGGCTGGATCGTGGAAACCAGAACAGATAGAAGGATTACATTCCAGGGCTCTCCAGCCCAGTAGGGTAAAAATCGTTCACAAGGACCTACTGTATATTTTATAAAGAAATAGAAGAAGGGAGCTCAAAGGCTCCAAACATAAAGAAATAATAAGGAAATGGAAATGCTAATTAGCCTGCTTTGATCAAGTACACACTATATACATGTATTGAAATATCACACTGTACTCCTTAAATATGTACAACTCTGTGTGTTAATTAAGAAGAAAATAAAGTAGGAGCAAGTAAATAGAAATTATAAACATATCAAGTGGAAATAGTGGAATTGAAAAATACAATAACTGAAATAAAAGCTTGATGAGTAGACTTCTACTAGAGTGATTTTAAGGGATAGACATTAACTTGAGGACAGAGTAATAGAACTGGCTCAACCTGAACATTAGGGGAAAAAAACATACTGAGAAAAAAAAGAGTGTTTTGGCAACCCAAGGGACTAAAATGAAAGAGGAAACACTCATTTTATTGGAGTTTCAGAAGGAGAAGAGAGAAAAGAGTGGGACTAAAATAATGGAACGAAATAACAACTAGAATGTCAAATTAGGCAGAAGACTTAAATGTGCAGATTTAACAAGCTGTGGAGACCTCAAGATTTCATGTGAGGCCCATCATCGTGACACACACCTGTAACACAGAAGCTTGGGGGTGAGACAGGAGGATCCCAGGTTTGAAGCCAGCCTCAGCTACTTAGCAAGGCTGTAAGCAACTAGTGGACCCTGTCTCTAAATAAAAAGAGCTGGGGATGTGGCTCAATGTGGTTAAGCCCCCTTGGGCTCAATCCCCATACCAATAAAATAAAATAAAATTGCCGTAGGAAACCAAAAGTTTATTTCACACCCATAAAAAGAAAGAAATCATGCATTATTTGTAAGGGATATACCAATCAGAGTAAGAGCAAATTTCTCATCTGACACAAAAGAGGCCAAAGGAAATGGTACATATTTTTCAAGTGGTAAAAGAACAATGAAAGAAAAATCTTGTATCTGGCAAATACTTTCAGGAATGACAGGGAAATAAAGACATTCTCAGAGGAAGGAAAACTAAGAAAATTTGTTGACAGCAGGCCTACCCCAAAAGGATGGCCAAAGGAAGTTCTCCTAACAAAAAAAAGAAATGATAAAATAAAGAAAGGAGTCCTGGAACATTAAAAATGAAGAGAGAAGGTGATAAGCAAAACTAAGGGCAAGTAAAGCAGGTTTATATTCTCACGTTTTCTTTTTTTCAAATTTAAAATATTTTAAATTGTTTTATTTTTATTCACATGTAATAATTGTACACATCACAATTGTTGGGGCTTAGCGTAATATTTCAAATCATGCATGTGTCATGCACTGATCAAATCCAGCCTCCCTTTTTCTACTCTCCTCATTCCCCAGACTCTAGCCGTCACTCTTCTACACACAGGTCAACATTTTTAGCCTCCACATATGAGAGAGAACATACAGGACTTGTCTGTGTTGGGCTTATTTCACTTAACAAAATTTCCTTCGCTTTTGTCCACTTTCTGTAAATGACATACTCTTAATTTTTCTTAACAAATTTTATGGTTGAAGTAAATTACAGTAATGACTAATGAGATTCTTAATGTAATAGAGGAAATATTTAAGATAATATATTATAAATGGGGGAAAGCAAAGGCAGGTTGGGTTTCCATACTTGACTCAAATTGATAAAATAACAATACCAGTAGACTGCGATAAATTACATATGGGTAAAATAGAGAAACCACCAGAAGAGCTATACAAAAATATAGACATTGAAACACGAGAACAGAGAGATCAAACATATTTCTAAATAAATTCAAATAATTACAGGAAGGCAGGAAAAAATACAAACAAAAGAAAAAAAAACAGAAGAAACAGAAAGCAAAATAAAATTGCAACAATTATATTAAATAGAAATGGTCTATATACATGACTTAAGAAACAGATTGTCAGAGTGAATGTTTTTAAAAGATGTTCCAACTTTGGCTATCTACACTTCAAATATAAAGATTAAATGCAGGTCAAAAATAAAAATAAAAAGGCAGTAAAACCTACCAAACACTAATCATAAATTTAAAAAAACATAAATTGGCCAGATACTATAGTGCTTGCCTGTAATCCCAGCCACTGGGGAAGCTGAAGCAGGAGGATCACGGGTTCAAAGCCAGCCTCAGCAAGTTAGCAAGGCCCTAAGAATATAGTAAGACCCTGTCTCTAAATAAAATATAAAAAGGGCTGGGGATGTGGCTCAGTAGTTACCGCCCCAGGTTCAATCACTGGTACTAACCGCCCCCCTTCAAGAAAAAACCCATGAATTACTGTATTAATATTAGGTAAAGTAGACTTCAGAGCAAAGTATAGTACCATAGATGGAAAAGGACACTGATATGAATAAAAATGTTCAACCCACAAATACACATGGAAATTCTAAATTAGTATGTATCAAACAACACAGCTGTAAAATCTGTGAAGCAAAAACTATCAAAAATGACAGAAATAGAATAAGAAACACAGTCATAGTTGGAGCCTTCAACATCCCTCTCTCAACCACTTAAATAGCTGGACAGGACAGTTCAGCAACACTACCAGCCAACAGGATCCACTTGACATTTGTAAAATGTGTTAACAGCCGAACTCACATTCTCTTCAGTGACAACAGGATGTGTGCTAAGGTAGAGCACATCCTGGGCCATAAAACAGCCTCAAATAATCTTCAAGAGCTGAAATTACAGTGTTACACCACAATGGGATCAGACTATGAATCAATAATGGAAGGATAATAGAAAACCCTCCAAACACTTGGAGTCTAAGTCCAGAATTTAACCCATCTATCAAAAAGCTTCAAGGAATTTTTTAAAACGCAATGATTTGAATGAAAATTGTTTCAATGAGACAAAGTGAGGTTTATTGAACTATATGAATACAAAAGAGGAAAAATTTCAAATCAGTACTTTAGTCTCCTACCTAAAGAATATTTTTTTAAATGAGCAAAAGAAATCCAAAGAAAGCAAAAGAAACCTAAGACAAAAGAAGAAAGAACACAATAAAGATGAGAGCATAAATCAATAAAACTGATAACAGAAAAACAATCGGCGAATAATGAAACAAGGACATGGTTCTTTGAAAATGACAAGAAAATTAACCAACTTGCAGCCAGCCAGACAGAAAATTCATATATTACCAATATTACAAATGAGACAAGAATATCACTACGACCCCTGCAGACATCGAAAGAATAAGAACCACTTCACGAAGAAATTTGACAATTTAGATGAAATGGTTCAATGCTTCAAAAAACGCAAACTATTACAATTTATCCAATATGAAACAGATTATCTAAATAGCCCTTTAAACTGGATGCTGTAGCGCAGGCCTGTAATCCCAGCTGCTCGGGAGGTTGAAGCAGAAGGATGGCAAGTTCAAGACCAGCCCCAGCAACTTAGCAAGCCCTTGTCTCAAAATAAAAATGACTGGAGATGTGGCTCAGTGGCAAAGTGCCTCTGGGTTTAATCCCCAGTACCAAATAAAAAAAGAAAAAGAAATAAATGAACAGCCCTGTAACTATTATATAGTAAATTAATAACTTTTAAAATTTTTTCCAAAAAAGAAATATCTAAGACTAGAGAGTTTCATTATAGAATTTTACCAGACATTTAAAGATCATCTAACACCGATTCTACATGAGCTCTTGCAGAAAATAAGAAGGGACACTTTCTTAATTTGTCTTTAAAGCTGATAGTACCTTGACACCAAACATAAAAAGAAAAAGAACAATAAAACAATATAAAAAAGAATACTACACACCAATATCCCTCACTAATATAGATATAAATATTGGAAGGTAGAATTGTTCTAGGAACATAAAACTGATTCAACATTTAATAATCAATCAGTCTAGTCCTGCACAGTAACCAAGAAAAAAAAAACTGATAAAATTCAAAACCCATCCATGAGTAAAACTCTCAGAAAAATAAAAATAGAACTTCCTTAACTTGAGAAAGGGCATATAGGAAAAAAAAATCTATAGCTAGCATCATACTGAAGAGAAATCATGAATTTTTTCCCCCAAAACTGGGAAGAAGACAAGGATGTCTACTCTCACTACCCTTATTCAACGTAGAGCTACAAGTTCTACCCAAGTCAATAAGGCAAGAAAAGGAAATGAAAGGCATGTGGATCAAAAAGGAACAAGTAACTCTTCATATTCGCATGTAAAATAATTGTCTATATAGGAAACTCCCAAGTCTTAAAAAAAAATAAACTCCTAGAACTACAAAGTGCATTCAGCAACTATGCAAAATAAAAGATAAACATCAAAATAAAATGTAACCATTTCTATATGCTAATAATGACCATGAAGGCAATGAAATTGAAAAATATCTATAATACCATTTAACATTATTTTAAAAAGAAATACTTAAATGTAAGTCTAACAAAAGGTGTATAGGATCTGCATGCTGAAAACTACAAAATGCTGAGGAAAGTAACTTTAAAGATGATTTAAATAAATGGAGAGACATACTTTGTTCATGAATTGAAAGATCCAACACAGTGAAAATATCAGTTATCCATAAATTGATATGCTTATTTAATGTAATTCTTATTAAAATATCAGAAACAAAATTGCTCTAAAATTGTAGGGCAAGACACTGAAACTAGAAGAGCTGAAACAATTTTGGAAAAGTAGAATGAACTTGGAGGAATCATTCTACCCACTTTTAAAACATCTAGCTATGGGCCTCAAGTACCATTCAGTACTGACAGAGGGACAGACTTATCAGTCAACTGAACTAAAAGAAGATCCCAGATACAGACCCACAAAAATATGCCCAAAAGATTTCAACAAATATACAAACACAATTCAATGAAGGAAAGATAACCTTTTCAAAAAACGGTGCTGGAACATTTGGATATCCATAATCAAAAAGAAAAAAAAAAGTCAAATCTCACCCTTTAGACACATATTAAACTTCAAATGGATATGGATTTAAGTTGGTATATAACACAGAACTGTACAACTTTTCAGAAAAAAAAGGAGAAAATCTGCATTTACTGATCAGCACAATAGTTCTCAAATTAGACATCCAAAGCATGAGCCATTAAATAAAAATAAATTAACCTATATTAAAATTAAATTGGGGCTGGTGTTGTGGCTTAATGGCAGAGCACTTGTTTAGCATGTGTGAGGCACTGGGTTCTATCGTCAGCACCACCCAAAAACAAATAAATAAAAAATAAAGGTTAGTGTCTTTTAAAAAAATTAAAATTTTTTTTCTCTGTGAAAAACCCATTAAAAGGAAGCTACATACTGAGAGAAAAATAATTGGTAACCATATATTCAAGGACTAATACCTAGAAAATATAAAGAAGCCTCAAAACTTAACAGTAAAAATAAAACACAACTAGAAAATGGACAAAAAAAAAAAAGCACCAGGAAGATATATGAATGACAAACAAGCACATGAAAAGATGTTTAACCTTGTTGATCAATAGGGAAATACAAATTAAAACCACAATAAGCCCGCGGTAGCTCATGCCTGAAATCCCAGGGACTCAGGAGGCTAAGGAAGAGAGGCTGAGGAACAAGGATCTCAAGTTCAAGGTCAGCCTTAGCAATTTCTGGAGGCCCTAAGCAACTCAGCAAGGCCCTATTTCAAAATAAAATAAATAAAAATTAAAAGTGCTGGGGATGTGGCTAAGTGGTTAAGCACCTCTGGGTTCAATCACCTGGTACCAAAAAAAAAAAAAAAAATGAGGCAGTACTACATACATCAAATTGGCTGAAATTTGAAAAGTTAACACCAAATGCTGACAAACACCCAGAGACATCTGCTCACCAGAATTGCTGGCATATGGGGAATGCCAATGCTAGAACCACTCGGGAAAATATTTTGGCAGTTTCTTGAAAATTGACACAGAGGTAGAACCAAAATCAATGGTTAAGTAACAAAGTAAGTTATAGATAAATATGCATCTCATTTTAAAAAACACAACACAAAATAAAATTTGTATTGTGGGGGTATTTATATTTGCGTTACTTAGAAAAAAGTTGTTGGAGTATGCATGGTAACTGTGCCTGGTGGTTACATCTCCCTTACAGAATGAGAAGGGAGACAGGAAACAGGGTCTTCGGCTGTGGGGTGTGGTTAGAGGCAGCCCCTACAACAGATCACTCTGGGGAGGCAGGTTTACCCTGTGCTGTTCTGAAAGGTAGCCACTAGCTTCCTGTGGCTGTTGAACACTTGAACTGGGCTAGCATAACTGATGGTTTCAATTTTTAATTTCAATTCTTTTAACATAATATTTGAGAACCAGGCACAGTGGCACGTGACTATAATAAAAACCAAGTCCAGCCTTGGATAATTTAGCAAGACTCTGTCTTAAAATAAAAAGGACTAGGAGTATAGCCTCTAGGTTCAATTTCCAGTACCAAAAATAACAATAACAATGGCAATAATAATCATCATTTTGAAAAGTTAGCTAGTGGCTAACTTAGTGGACTGCACAGCTCTAAAATCAAAATGAATGTATCCACATCCTGTTTCCTCCCCTTTCGTATTGTTTAAACAACAGAACATTTCTGAACGCTTCAATTTCTTAAGCTATCCACCTGGGATGGTATCAGTTTTCTACTGCTAAGATTTTTATGCAATTTGTTTAGAACTATACTTCAATATTGATAACATAATAAGTTTTCCTTTTATGTAATGCTTTGTGTATTATTTGAATTTTCACAGTAAACACATATTTCATGATTTTCATAAAATGCATTTTTTGAAAACTAACCTTTACTAGCTTGGTAGAGACTTTCCTCCACAGATAGAAAAACATACTAACTTAAACCCCATTTTCCCTTATACCCTCTTTACCCTCTCATCAGTTAAGGCTGACGTTATAAACAAGTAGTATAAAGTCTGAAAGGGCAGAGATTGAGTGTTCCTAAGAAGTCTGAGACTGCCCTGGCTTCAGCCTACATTTCCCAGTTAACTTCATTGACTTGAACTGAAAGCAAGCCCTGAGGCACTGCTGGAAGATCCCCTGCCCACATCCCAGGTCACTTCTTTCCTTGAGCTACTTTCCTCTCCTTTCCCCCTTTGTTCAACCTTTTAGAATTTCTACAGCCCATGCCTTCATGGAGCTTAGAGTGGTGGGGGAGAAAGAAATTAATTTTTGTGATGAATAAATGAAACAAAGATGTATAGATATCAATGTAGATTAAAGTTGGTGGGAAAAAAATTGATCAACTTGACTGGGTGACAAGGTGCCCACAGAGCTGGTTAAATATCATCTCTGGGTGTATCTGTGAGGGTGTTTCCAGAGGAGCCTGGCATTGGATTAGTGAACCCAGGAAAGCATATGACCCTACTGTGGAGAGCAGGCTGTGCTCTGCTCTGAGTCGCTCCATGATGTAGAGAACAGCAGTTTCCAGGTTGTACCTAAATCTGTGGTTAGTCCCTTTTGTTACACAGTAGTTAGCCACAAGCTACTCCATTTTGAGTTTAAGGGCTGAGGTGGAATGACTCCACACCTTGTTTATGCAGGTAAGCAAACACCATCTGCCTAGCATAACCTTAAAGCATAAACTGATAAATAAATTAATTGTCCTAATAAGAATGACCACAAGTCAACTTATCAAATTAGTCAGAAACACATGGATGTATATGAATATCAAACTCATAACAGAAAACCAGAACCATGAGCTTAGAGATCACACCAGACCACAAAGTGATGCAACTCCCAGACTGGACACCCATAAAAAGACAGGTCAAGACCAGACACAGTGGCACACTGACCACATCACCTGGTCTCTCATCATGAGCCTTGACCAGAAAAAATGCCACACAGATGAACCTTTGAGTCTCTGTCCTCAGTCTTTAGCAGAGTGTGGTTTCTCCTACCCATGATAAAACCATGCAAGTCCCACTCCAAGCTGACACTATGAGACTGCCATCCATCCAGACTTTGGCTCTGAACAAGTTCTTCAGCTGGTTCCAAATCTTATATGACCACCTACAGTGACTATTTACATTTATGTCTGCTCTCTGCCTCTGCTTAGAGTTCAGCCTTCTAAATCCTTAGGACAACCTTACCGCTTTGCCTTTCTGATATATATTCCATGTTCTTTCCCACCTTAGTGTCTTTAAAATATATACATATATCACACGCATATATATTTCTTGATATGTATGACTTGAGCATTACAGATATCAGAAATTAAGACTGGAATAAAAGACCTGTGACTACCCAGTTTATGACTACCAGGTGACCCCCAATTACTCAGTGAACTATACCACTGATGAAAGTGGTATAGCCTGTGAATGTTTTGTTACTCAATAAACTCTGACATTGCAGAAAGACACAAATACACTTTGTCCATGTTAATGATGCAGCTTGCGCCACAGTGTGGGTGGACCTCAGACAATCTGTGAAGGACTGAACAGAAAAGGGGCAGGTTGAATTAACTTGGTCTGACTACATGAACTAGGACATCAACCTTCTGCCCTCCTAGTTCTCAAATCTTCAGACCCAGACTGCAATCTCTACCATCAGCCTACCAGCTCTCAGGCTGCACTTTACCCAACTGGTTCTCCTAGGTCTTCATCTTGCAAAGCAGCATATTGAGTGATCCTCAGGCTCTACAGTTGTGTGAGTCAACACCTTTCACTAATCTCCTCCTGGATAGGTGGATAGGCAGGTAGAGAGAGAGAGAAAGAGATTACAAACAAATATCACTATCTACAGATAGGTAGTTTTCTACTGGTTCTGTTTCTCTGGAGAACCCAGACTAAATATGGTAACATTTAAACTGAAAAAGGGAGGTGTTGGCCATACAGTGAGCTAAAGTCAAGGTCTCCGGATGGAGAAGATAGGGTATAAAATTCAAAGACGCTAAGATGGGAAGGAACATGGAATTTCCTAGAAATATAAAGGCTGATGTGATGAGAAAATGAGTAGGCAAGAATTGGTGTGTGTCAGGATGGAAGGACTACCAGAGGAGAGCCAGAGGAAGGAGTGGGAGCTAATGTCAAGGGCTAGAGTTTCACTGGGGGGCTCACCTGGAAAGACTCCACCACTCATCATCAGGGATGTTGGCAGAATTCAGCTCCCTGCGAGCTGTCAGATGAGGGCCTCAGCACTTTGCTGGCTGTCATAGTTCTTTGCTGTGTAGTTTTCTCCTATGATGGCTTACTTCATCAAAACTGTACAAGGGAGAGTCAACAGAGAAGCTTCTAGCAAGACAGAAGGTGCATTCTCATTTGCTGTGTTCTGTTGGTTAGAAACAAATCATTAGGCTGACCCACACTCATGAAAAGGAGCTTCACAAGGATGTGAATGCCAGGAGTGTGGACCAGTGGTGCCACCAGAGAGTCTTCCCACACCAAGTTCCAAAGAAGTAGGTTATCTTTAATCTATCACACAGGTTAGACTAAAGACTAAAGGAGAAATAACAAGTATTTACATATTAAATAATATGTAATGAGTGCCAACAATGTGCCCCCCCCCCGGGGCATTAAAGGAGGTTCAAGACAAGTGGGGATAAATAAAACCCAGTGTCTGCCCCCAAAACAATCACAGGCCAACAGGAAAGAAAGACTGTTACAGAAATCACAGTTTGATAAATGCAAGAATGAAGACACAATCTACAGAAAGGCAAGAGAATAACACAGAGAAGACTATCAGAAAAAGTTGAAGCTTGAGCAAGGTATGGAGAGGTGAATGGGAAATGAGTTAAGCAAGGTAATGTGTGGAACCAGGAAGTGAAAAGGAGCAAGAGTGAGAAACAGCATCATGCATTGAGAGGAAGATAAGCCATTGGCTTATTTGAAAGATAAGGTGGAGGAAACAGGGAGGACCGGGTGGGGTGGGGGGAGGGACACAACAGTGACCTGCAAGTAGGTATAATGGGGCCACATGAAGATCCATTGCTTCTTTAGGTAATGGGTGGGTGGGGGGCGGTGCAGACGTCTAAGCAAGAGAGAAATGTGGCATATTCTGTACTTTAAGCATGTCTCTACAGTAACTGTGTGGAGAATGAACAGGAGGGAAGCAAAGGAAGAGTGGCGGGGGGGGGGGGGGACGGGGCTACTGCAGGAACCTATCCAAGTTAACCAAGGCCTGGACTGAGAGAACACCTGTGGGAAGAGAAGGATGTGGATAGATTAAAACTATCCCGGGACATAATCAACAGGCTGTATGCATTGCTTATAAGGGATGATGACAGAGCTTTGCATGAGAATGAAGCAAAAGATGACAATCCTAGAAGCATCTGTTTTTTTTATTCAGAAGCTATTTGGACAAGTAAGGCCACAAGTTTCTAAATTCGAATCTAGAAACACAAGCCTCCAGCTCCCTGTGAAACATACAGGGGAAATTTCCCAGCCAGAATTTTATGACTTTGAATTTCATGTATTTGAAGCTCAAGAGAGAGATCTGACTGCTATAGAGGTTTGGAGATCTCCAGAGAATGGGGAGGAAATGCCAAGGAAGAACAGGAAGTAGATTGAGTTCTAGGGCACCTGGACATTTAAGGAGATCCAGCTACAGACTCTAAGAACAAATGCAGAGGCAGAAAGAAAAACCAAGAAAAGTGGGGCCACTCCTTGAAATAAAAGGGAAAAGAGATGTATAAGAAGAATGGTTTTGTTGGTAGGGTCAAGTGCTACAAAGAGGTCAAGCATAACAAGGATTGAAAAATAGCCCCTACACTTACACTGAACCTTCACTTAATGGCCTCATAGGATCATGGACTTTTATCAGCTACAGTAGTTCCCCCTTATCCACAGGTTCACTGTCCATGGTTTCAGTTACCTGAGGTCAACCACAGTCTGGAAATTTTAAATGAAATTCTCCAGGAATAAATAATTCATAACTGTTGGGTTGCATGCTCTTCTGAGTAGCATGATGAAGTCTCTCATGGCCCAGTACATTCAGCCTAGAATGTGAGTCATCATTTTTGTCCAGCATACCCACAATCTACACACTGCCGCTTTGTAGCTATCCGGATTATTGAATTGACTATTTCAGAATTGCAGATCTTATATATAAATTCAGTACTATCCTTCATTTTAAGCATCCATTAGAGTTCTTATAACTTATCCTTTATGCCAGGCATGGTGGCACAGGCCTGTAATCTCATTGACTCATAATTCAAGTGAATTACAAGTTTGAATGCAGCTAGGCAATGTTGTGACACCCTTAGCAATTTACTGTGATTCTGTCTTCAAATAAAAATAAACACCACTGTGAGTATAGCTCAGTGGTAAAGTCATTCTGGGTTTAATCTCCATTTCAAAAAAAGAAAAAGAGTGAATCCAATGTTTAAATAGTGTGAGTCTACAGAAGGAACTTTCCCCAACTTGGGTTTTAAAATCTAAAACAAAGGCAAGAAAAGAAAAGAGAAGAAAAAAAACTCTACATCTAATACTGTACTTAATGATGTGAAACTCAGTACTTTTTTTTTTTACTAAGGAACAAGGACTAAATATCAACTTTCACCACTCTTTTTCAGCATCATATTGAAAGTCCGATAGAAAAGAGAAATAAGTCCAATAAGACAACAGAAAGAAATAAAAGGTATAAAGATTAGGAAATAAAAAAAATGGTCTTTGTTCACATGTAACATGGTTGTCTGCAGAAATTACAAAGAATTTCTGGAAATGAATAGCTTAATAGTACAGTCCCTGCCTGGTATGCACAAGGCCCTAAGTTTAATCCCCAGAACTGAGAAAAAAAAGAAAAGAAAAAAGAGAAAGAAAGAAAATCCCAAAGAACTGAAGAAAAGCAAACAAACAAAAAAAAAAACTCTACTACTAGAATTAATAAATAATTATAGCAAAGTTGTAGGATATAAGATTAGTACTCAAATTCTGTTACCTTCCTATGTGTCAGCAATGAAAAAATTAGAATTGGATGTTAAAAACCATGCTATGTCCATTGGTACCAAAAGCATGAAATATTCTCATACAAATCTAACAAAACATGTTCATGATCTATGTGAGGAAAACTTAAAAATGATATTAAAATGAAAGAAACTAAATAAATGAAAAGATATTCCATGTTAATGGATAGCAAGATTCAACATTGCTAAGATGCCAGTTCTTCCCAAACTAATCTACCGATTCATTGCAATTCTAATCAAAACTCCAGCAATTTATTTTGTGAAAATCAGCAAACTGATTCTAAAATTATATGGAGAAACAAAAGATCTAGAGTAGCAAAAATAATATTAAGAGAAAACAGCAATGAGGATGAACACTACCGAACTTAGAGACTTTCCATAAAGCTACAGTAACCAAGAGAGCATGTTACTGTTATGATCATAGACAAAGAGATACGTTTAACAGAAGAGATATCTCAGAAATGGACCCATATATGCATAGTCAACTCATCTTTGAAAAAAACAGCAAAAGCAACACAATGGAGCAAAAGGAGTTTTAACAAATGCAGCTGAATCCACAAGACATCTACATATAAAAGAATAAACATAGACACATATCTTACACCCCTCATAAAAACTAACTCAAAGCAAATCATTGCCCTAAGTATAAAGTGCCAAACTTCAAAACTCCTAGAAGATAAGAGATTATTGAGATAATCATGGGTTTGCTGATGACTGTTTAGATACAACACTGAAGACATAATCCATGAAAGAAAAAGAAATGACAATTTTGGAGAGGATTCATAAAAATTAAAGAACTTCTGCTCTGCAAAAGATGCTATCCAGAGAACAAGAAGGATTGGGACCTGAAACAGAACAAGATACATTCCATGCTTTTATAATTATGTCAAAATGGATTCTACTATCATGTAAAACTAAAAAGAACCAATGAGAGAGAGAGAGAGAGAGAGAGAGAGAGAGAGAGAGAGAGAAATAAGAAGGTGCCGAGCTCTGTGGTGCATGCCTGTAATCCCAGTGGCTCAGGAGGTGAGGCAGGATGATTGCAAGTTCAAGGCCAGCCTCAGCAACTTAACGAGCCCTAAGTAATTTAATGAGATCCTGTCTCAAAGTAAAAACAATAAGATAAAAGGGGCTGGGGATGTGGCTCAATGACAGACCAATCTGAATTCAATCCCAGTGCCAGGAAGGAAGGAAGGAAGGAAGGAAGGAAGGAAGGAAGGAAGGAAGGAAGGAAGGAAGGGAGGGAGGCAGGGAGGGAGGGAGAGAGGGAGGGAGGGAGGGAGGAAGGAAAAGTGGGAGGGAGGGAGGGAAAATACCTAGCACCATGGCACAAGTGCAAATGTAGAAATAGCATAAAAGGGCTGGGGACATGGTTTGGTGGTTGAATGCCCCTAGGTTCAATTCCTGGTACTAAAAACAAAAGATGGAGTGGGTATTGAGAGAGAACAAGAAACTAACAAAGAGAGAGAGAGAACAAGAAAGCAAGTTACAGTTACAGACTGGGAGAAAATATCTTCAATCAACACACCTGATAAAATATCCAAAGAATTCTTAAAACTCAGTAATAAGCTAATAGAATGACCAGGAAATCTAAATAAAGATCTAAATAAACTCCTCTACTAGATTCTATACAGATGGCAACAAAAGCATAGGAAAACATGATGAGCATCATGTTCTGGGGAAATCAGCAATGAGATACCATGCATACCTATTAGAGTGGCTAAAATCCAACACCAACTGCTGGTGAGGACATGGAACAACAGGAACTCACATTCATTGCTGGTGGGAATGAAAAATGATTCGGGCACTTTGGAGGAGAGTCTGGCAGTTTCATATGAAACTAAACATTTTCTTTCTCATCGACAGCAAACACACTCCTTGATACTTACACAGTCGGTTGAAAACTTAACATCTCACAAAAGCCTGCACGTGAATATTTATAGTAGCTTGATTCATCATTGCCAAACCTTGGAAGCCACCGAAATGTACCTCCATAGGAGAATGAATAAACAGTGGCACACTCAGACCATGGAAAATCATTCAGCTATAAAAATAAATGAGTAATGAAGCAACAAAAAGAAACAGATGAACCTTAAATGCATATGAAAACATCTTAAATCAACATAGCTGATAAAATATCCAAAGAACTCTTAAATTGATAAGTGAAAGAAGCTGATCTGGAAGGGCTATATAGTAGACGATGCCTACTAAATGACTTCCTGGAGAAGGTGAAACTGTGGCAACAGATCAGGTATTTGTGGAGAGGCAGAGATAGTTTGGCAGAGCACAGGTAGTTTATTGGGCAGTGAAACTATTCTGTGCAAAACTTGTGTTGGATACATGTCATGGCACATTTGTCAAAACCACTAGAACATATAACACCAAGAGTAAACTCTAATTTAGTGACTATAGACTTTAATTGGCAATGATGTGTCAACGTTTGTTCATTAATTCTAACCAGTGTGCCACACTGATAGAAATACTGATGATGTGGAAGGATGTGTGTGTGTGTGTGTGTGTTTGTGTTTGTGTTGGATGGGGAGGGTAGTCATATGAGAACTCTGTACTTTCCGCTCAATTTTGCTGTAAGCCTAAAACTGATCTAAAAAAAAAAAAGAAAAAAAAATCCAAAGTCTATTAAAAAATGTGCGAATCAGTCATCATCAAAATATTTTTAGGCCCATGCAGGTGCAGGGACCACCAGATAGAGGAAGCTTCATCTCAGCAATCCATAGTATAAAACAGAGGTTACCTTCGAGCATTTCCTTCCAAGCCAACAGGGACTTTCTTCTTTGCTTATTCTTCTGGTTTGTGGGTGAAACACTGTGTTCTTAGATGGTTCAAGGACAAGTCAGCAGAACAGCTGTGGATCAGCTTCCTGAGAAGCATTGCTAATGCCTCGAAGCGTTTAGACTCTTATTCCCTGGCAGTTGCCATAGGACACATCTGAAGTCACCTGGCTCTGAGCCCTTGGGATTGTTCAACTGTCCTAGCCCACTGTTGGTATTTTCCTGGTTTTTTCTTTTCTTTTCTTTTTTTTACGTTCTTCCAGAACACTTGACATATAGAATATGAAAACACGCCATCATCCTCCCTTTCCAAGTTCTCAAGGTCAGTGGTTCTCAGCCTGAGCTACACACAAAAATCAATTAAATTATAACACCTGCCCCTTCATCCTGAGATTCTAATTATTTTTTTTTCAGTACTGGATATTGAACCCAGAGGCACTCTGCCACTGAGCTACATTCCCAGCCATTTTTAATATTTTGAAAGAGGGTCTTGCTAAGTTGCCAAGACAGGCCTCAAATTTGTGATCCTCCTGCTTCAGCCTCCTGAGTAATTTAGATTGTAGGCATGAGCCACTGCTCTTGACTCTGAGATTTTGGTTTAGCTCATCTGGGCATGGGTAGTTTTCCAACCTACCCAGGTAACTGATGTTCAGTCAAGGCTTCAAATTATGGACCTCAAAGAGTCCTTGGGGTTCACTAAGACTTCTGTGCTCAAATCAGTCAAATAAACTTATCAGACATTTGTAAAGATTCTTTTCCCTGTTTCTTCCCATCCCCAGCATGCCCTAGAAGGTTCTAGGACACCTTCTTCCTGTCAATTTATTCAATAGTGTTCATAGAAATATACATAACACTAAGTATAAACAGGGTGCTCAGAAAATATGGTCACCTCCCTCAGAATATAAAAAGCATCATTAACCTAAACATCTCAAATTTAAGGAACTATGTTACAGGGTCACCATTTATGATTTTCATTTGTACAACACAAAGCTCCCAGATCAGACTCTGTATATAACCTCCTGACTCAGGGCTGTGTCAGCCAGAAAAGGTAGGGGTCTCTTTATCATTCATCCAAGGATACCACACAGGCCAGAAGACCCTGTTCTTATGTCAAAGGATCCAGCAAGGCACTAACACCACACCCAACTTTGTGGGAGTCTCTCCTGTTTTTCCATATTTAGTGAGTAACTGAAATAAGGCTGCATGTAAGTGCTCAAAAGATTAATTCTGTCCAGGGGGATGGGATACAGAGGGCTGAAGTCAGGACACTGAAGCAGAGCTTGCAGAATGGCATATCCAGTGGAGAAACGGGAGACAAGCACTCCTGGCAGGTGGGGTGATCCCTGGCATCTGAAGCATTTGTATGCATGGGAGGACAGTGGTGAGGAATCCCAGGGAGCAGGAAAGGTGAGCTCAGGGTATGTGCTGATGGGCTTGCTATGGGCTTGCTATGGAGCTGGGAGATTTACCCAATGGGGAGCAGTTGCATGGTATAGTCAGATCTTGTCTTTTATATTGATGACACTGGTGGTGTGTAAAGGAAGATCTCAGAAGACTGGGGAAGGGCACAGTGGCCACCAAGACTCCAAGAAAGTATTGGAAAGGCCCTCAGTGTACTTGAGACTCGCTGAGGGAATCTTAAAATTAAGATTCCCTGGAGCTCAGGAGTAGTAACAACAGTAGTCTCTTGGTCACCCAGGAGAGATCAGCCCTAGAACCTCAGGCAGATATCAAAATCCATAGATGCTCAGATACCTTATATAAAGTACCATTCTATTTGCAAATCCTCTTGCATAATTTAAATCATCTCTAGATTACTTATAATACCTAATACAATGCAAATGCTCCATAAATAGTTGTTACACTATATTGTTCAAGGAACAATGGAAGGAAAGTCTGTTCATGTTCGGTACAGAGAGAATTTTTTTTCCAAACATTTTTGACCCACTGTTGGTTGAATCTGAAGAGGCAGAGCCCACAGGAGTGGAGGGCCAACCTTATCTGAGTCTTTTTCCTGCAGCCTCACATATACTTTGCTCATATACTACATCAAGGCTGCCAAGGCCACCTTATTTTTTCGGTTGGTTATCATTAATTTTGCCGTGGGCAAACCAAGGGCTCTGCATGTATATTTTCCTCACAAATATGATGTGATCAAAAGTCAAAAAAGGACATATCATCTTGGGAGACATATATCCTACAACCTCCCCAAACTGTTCACAATCAAGTGACAAAATAAGACATTGATCAGGGAGATTGAATGACAAACTGCCATTTCTTTCCTTCCAGGAAGCCCTATGAACCTAGACAAAGCATGAAACCTATGATAATCAGGATGTAAATGCTTCCCCTACAATTCTACAAGTGTTTTCTTATACTTAAGGGAATCTGAGTGAAGTCTTTTCTTTGGCCTCAAAAGTGTCATTATAATATCCATGCAGTCCAAAATATAATTTTTGCATTCATTTCCTAAGATTTACTTCTGAAATACATAGCAATGAAGAATCATTTTATGCTCTTCTTTCAACATATGCTGTCACCAAGGCTGAATATTTTTGTTGAAATGAAAAATAATCGCTAAGAGTTTATCTCCTGTCATTTAAACAAACAAAACTTAGGTCCCACCTGTCTTACCAAATCAGAATCTGTTTTAACAAGCTCCCAGCTGATCTCATTTATCGCTCCTGGACATCAGGTGTCCACATAACCTTTGCCATATTCACTTTATCCTCCACTATTATTCACTCAAATTCCTTTAGATTATTTAACTCTAAAATTTTAGTCGTTCTAAACAGCAACCATTAAATCATGGGTTTGATGAATTTCTTAAAAATGCACAGTAAGGGCTGGGATTGTGGCTCAGTGGAAGAGTACTTGCCTAGAATGTGTGGGTACTAGGTTTGATTCTCAGCACTGCATATAAATAAATAAATACATTTTTAAAAAATACACATTGAAATATATAACTATTTCTGAAAATCCACTTATGGATCAACTAAAGTTCCTGCAACACTCCCCTGGCCCCCAAAGTGACTACTGCCTCTCAAAGTTTCAAGGTTAGTAATCAAGATAGAGAACCTTAGAGAATGGGAGAAAAACTCTAACCACCAGGACTTCAGATAGAGCACAAATCTCCAGGATAGACAAAGAACTCAAAAAACTTAACACCAAAAAATAAAAATAATAACCCAATCAATAAATGGGCTAAGGAACTTAACAGACACTTCACGGAGGAAGAAGAACAAATTGTCAAAAAAATATGAAAAAATGTTCAACATTTCTAGCAATTAGAGAAATTCAAATCAATTGTCAGAATGGCAATTATCAACAATACAAGTAAGAATAAATGTTGGTGAGGATATGGGGGAAAAGGTTCACTTACATTGCTGGTGGTACTGCAAATTAGTGCAACCACTCTGAAAAACAGTATAGAGATTCCTTAGAATACTTGGAATGGAACCACCATTTGACCCACTTATCTCACTCCTTGGTTTATACCCAAAGGACTTAAAATCAGCATACTACAGTGCTGTAGCCACATCAATGTTTATAGTAACACAATTCACAATGGCCAATCTATGAAACCAACCTAGGTTCCCTACAAATGGATTATTTTTAAATGTGGCATATACACACAACAGTATAGGACTTAGCCATAAAGAAAAATGAAATTATGGCATTTGCCAGTAAATAGATGGAACTGGACACTATCATGCTAAGTGAAATAAGCCAATCCCCAAAACCAAAGGCAGAATGTTGTTGTTTTTTTAAAGAGAGAGAGAGAGAGAGAGAGAGAATTTCTTAACATTTTATTTTTTTAGTTATCGGCAGACACAACATCTTTGTTTGTATGTGGTGCTGAGGATCGAACCTGGGCCACACGCATGCCAGATGAGCGCGCTACCGCTTGAGCCACATCCCCAGCCCCAGAATGTTCTGATATATGGATGCTAACCCACAATCAGTGAGGGGAAGAACAGAAATTCATTGGATTCGACAAAAGGGAATGAACGGAAGGGAGGAGGGATGGGAATAGGAAAGACAGTAAAATGAATCGGACATAACCTTCCTATCCTAATATGTGAATACATGAGCAGTGTAACTCCATGTTATACACAACCAAAATAATGGGATCCTAATTGGAACAAGTCATACTTATTCTATGTATGTATAATACGTCAAAATATACTCTACCGTCATGTATATCTAGGAAGAACAATTTTTTTTTTAAAGTTGCAAGTTTGGGAAGTTTACTCAGCTGCTGCTAGGTCCAGTGCAACGAGGGACAAACTTTGCTAACCCTTCTTTTTCCAGGACCCCCTTTCTTAGGCCTGGGGACATCACTCAGCCCTATGGGAAGCCTGTGGCTGCAAAATGTGTCCTTCCCCTCTGTCCTTGTCCTACCTGCCCCCTCTGACACCCCAACCATGCTGGCTTTTTCTCAGAGGGCTAACCCTGAACTTAGAACAGAGTCACTGACTCTTCTTAGGGATAGCAGGTTTAACCTTCAATATGCTGAAGTGATTTGTTTTCCAAGATTCTGCTCAAACAGATGTGTTCATGGGCCCTGCTTTCATGCAGCCCTGGTGGAACAGCCTGCCCATCTTTCCAGCTTCACTTTCTCTCATTTTCTCTCTATTTTATGGCTTTGCTGCAGCCATTACTTGTATTTTGGTTCTTGGAACGCGGCTTCCCCTCTCATATTACATAAGCTTCTTCCTGACCCAGGCCCTTTTCACTTGGTAGATTCCTTTCAGCAGATGTTCATGTGACTGTGCTGCCCACACCTTGTTTTGGTTTCACCTCAAATGTCACGTCTTTCCCCAAGGCAGCCTGATGGGGCTAAAGTGCATCGAGTGCCCCAACCCCCCATCCCTACCTCACCCCACCCCAACCCCACCAGATGCCTTCTGTCATGGCAGTTTCCATCTGGGCTGGTGTTGCCCCTCAGGAAACATTTCCAGTCGTCACAACCAGAAGGTGTGACTGGCATCTACATGGGTAGCTAAGGGATGATGGTAAACATCTCACAACATACAGGACACCCCTGCAACAAAGTTTTCTGACCCCAAATGCCATTAAGAAGCCAGTCTGTATCACAATTTTTTCTTTTGCCTTAGCACTAATGATTAATAGGAATGGTGGATTTTATGTTTCTTCCCTGCTCAATCTCAACTTCATAAGAACTGGAGTTCCAGAATGGTTGTTGTTATATCTCCAGAACAGCACCTGGTGCCAAATTTTGACACTTTGGTCATGTCCCAGCAAGGTGAAGATTCCTGGCCCAACCTGAAAGATGAGTCTGAGAAAATGACAAGCCAGTTTTCAAAAAGAGCAAACAAATCTTATTTATTAACAAATGCACATACAACCACGAGGAGTCCCCTGCTTTCATTGCTTTCATGCGCTCACAGAATCACCCTATCTTTACAGCTATCAGTGAATGAACGTTTATGCTATTTCTTAAAGATATGCAAATGTTCCTAAGTTTGAATACACAGTCTTAATCATAGCCACATCCTCTTCCTTCAGGACAGATTATAGGTAATGGAACCTCAATTGTATCTTGAAGGATAAAAACAAAATTCAAGATGATCTATAAGGTTGATATATTTACAGAAAAAAGTCATAATAATGAAATCTCTCCCCTTTCTTCTTTGTTACCATCCTCCATCCCAGTTATTGACAATTTTTTTCTGTAGTATAAGGTAATAATTAAACTATTCAACATTAACTGTTTCAAAAAGAAACATTGTTTTTTAAAGAGATATCATAGAACAAGAGATTTATGAATGTAATATATTATAATTACCAAGCATGCATGCTAGCCCTGCTATTACTACAAAATCTACTAGGAGAAAATTATGCATTCTTTAGTGTTTTTGCCTTTTCAAAGACTTCTCCCCACCCCCGTTTTTGCTACTGGGAATTGAACCTAGGGGCAGTTAACCCACTGAGCTATATTCCCAACCCTTTTTTTTTAATATTTTATTAGAAACAGGGTCTCACTGAGTTGCTTAAGTCCTCGATAAATTGCTGAGGCTAGCTTTGAACTCAAGGTCCTCCTGCCTCAGCCTCCCAAGATGCTGGGATTACAGGCATGCACAACCACACCCAGCTTCAAAGATTTCTTACAAGTAACATTACATTAGAATTACCACTAAACACCAAGTTAGGTATGGAGAAGATTATACCTAATAGGTGAAAAAGCTGAGCATAAAGAACAAGTTATCCTAATGTCATCTAGTGTCACTGATAAAAAGATTAAAAATCAAGTCTTATTCTTAATCCTGTGTACTGATGGGCTTCCACTCACTTCCCATGTAATTTGTTTCACACAATTCTACTAGATACTGAGCTTGTGTGTTCAAACAAGTTTTGGAAATGCAAGATTAAACAGTACACTAGATTCCCAGATCTTTTAGCGTGGATAATAAATCTCCAGGAACAATGTGGAGACTAGAGCAGACATCATAAACTCAAAGCCCTACAGAAAACAGGCAAGAATCAAAAGTGAGTGGGCCAGAGAGCAGCACCCTGAGGGTAGAGCCCCAGCTAAGGGACCCCTGGACCACTTAAGCATGCAGCCCAGACTGGAGGACCTGGGTTCCATCCCCAGCATGTGCAAACAAAACAAAATAAACAAAACCAAAAGAGTACTGTCTACTTGACAAGCTTTCCCAATGATACTGCAAATCTAGATTTTTATTTCAAAGCCACAAATTAATGCATGTTGCCTCAGATTCAAGAAAAAGAATCTGAGGCAAGAAAGAATACACTCTAGTTGGAACATAATACATTTTTAGACTTTACCAGGCTGACTCCATCTGGCAAACCCAGAATAGAATGTATACAGATCTCATTTGCCCACAGAACCCTCACTCAGAAGACCTCGTGATTTCCTAGAACTCTGCAGAACAGTGTGAAAATGTGGTCTTTGACAGCACGCTCCCAGACCACTATGGCATGAGTAGCTCTGAACCCATGCCATGATTTCATGGTTCACTCAAATTGAAATTGAAATTACTACCCAACCCTATTAAGTGTTCATATGGAAATTTTTTTCTGACAATACCAGCTCTTGCACATTTAAATTTCTAAATAATCACATGAGTGACTGAAGACTGAAGATTCCTTATAATACACCTCTCTTTAACTCTTGGCAAAACCAAAGTGTCATGGAACTACCAGAAAAAGAAAAAAGACCTTGGAATTAATTAGAGAAGAAAAAGACCCTACAACTTTCAGCTTTCTGAAATAACTTTAAATATGAAAGTGGTCTGGAAATCAATTAGAAATATAGAATTTTAGAAGACACTAATGATAATTTTAAGCATTATTAGACTTGCAGTAGAGAAGGCAGACAGTCCTTTTTCCTACTCCCTCATTTTTCCCCTTCATTTCTGACCCTCCTCATTCTGAAAATTAGTTCAGAGAGCCTGTTGGTTGTCTACAAAAATGACTAGCATCAGCTGGGAGCAGTGGCACAGGCCAATAATCCCAGTGACTGAGGAGGCTGAGGCAGGAGGATCACAAGTTCAAAACCAACCCCAACAACTTAGACAGGCCCTGAGCAATTCAGCAAGACCCTGTCTCAAAGTAAAAAAATAAAATAAAAATAGCTAGGGGTGTGGCTCAGTGACAAAGCACCCCAGGGTTCAATTCGAATACCAGAAATAAAAGAAGGAAGGAAGGAAGGAAGGAAGGAAGGAAGGAAGGAAGGAAAGAAGAGAGGGAAGGAGGGAGGGAAAAAATTTGCCTAGCACCATGGCACAAGTGCAAGTAGAAGTAGCATAAATGTACGGAACCCCAAGGTAAATAGTTTTCTTCCCCTGGAGTCTACTTGGTCCACACTTCCTACTGCAGGTCTTCGTGGCTAAAATATCCATCCTGATCCACAGATCAGTCCATTCATTCATAACATTTCCAGAGCCAGGAGAAAACATATATTCCTAAGGTAGTGAAATTACACCCATTTCTATGTCCCCATGGGGGAAATAAAAACCTGCAGTCCCTTATGAATTGAACTTAGGAAACATAAGAAAGGTAACATTTGGAGTTACAATATAACAATAAGAGGTAATCATGAAAGGCTTCCAAAGGAAGTCTTCAGTTGATTTTTTTTTTTTATTCTTAAAAACTGTTCCTCTCTTTTTTTTTTTTTTCCTGACAGTTTTGGACAAATTTCCCTTCCTGTATCACTAATCAATTTTTTAATGGATATAAGAATGATTGGGGGGGGTGGGTTTCTAAAGAAAATACAGAATTCTAAACTGTTCATGGGTGAAAGAATGTTCTACAATGCCTGGAAAAACTGAGCTAGTTTTAGTATAAAAATTAGAATGCTGTTAATGAGTTTGTACAGAGCTTTGAGCTAGAGAGTCACTCTATCTGATGTGGCTGACTTGTTGGAATGCCAGGAGAAATGATGGAGAAAAGTGATCCTGGAGTTTAAAAGGAGGCAGACATGGTGATATCCGGTCACTACCTTCTGCAGACATGGACTTAAAACCCCAAGTGTGCCCCTGGGTCTTATTCCATGACATAAAGATTATCCTCAATGATGTACACGTTGTCTTCTGCTCGGGCTCGTGCATTTGCTTCACTTTGCAGGACTCCAATTTGAGGACCAGTCAATGAAGCCATGCTGCAGAAAGTGTTGAAGAATAACATGAGTAAAGAAAAAGAAGATCACTTCTAAGGAAGGAGCAGCACTTGTATTTATGATCCAGCAAGACTGGATATTTGAGAATCTAAGAGCCCTGTTCACAAAAACTATAAAACGAATTGTACCTTCTGGAAATGAGAAAGTGTTGCCCTGAAGATTAAGCTACAGGAGAGTATATAAACAACCTAAGAACTATTTAAAAAATATATATACTGGTGTCCTTCAGGGTATCATATAATAGAATACAATAATGGGAAAGGTAAAAAGACAGATATCTGACACGGAACTGAGTTACTAAATAAAGATGCATAATTTTTTAATGTGGCTAAGAACTGGTTGACTGGTGTGTTTACAACTGTGGATTGTGACCTTCTGTAAAAGGCTATTTAACTGCTTAGTGATCTATACCCTGGAAGATATAGAAAAGTCTTGGATGTAATGGAATAGTACTGTTTTACTAATGTGTACCAGATCATGGTGTCAGAAAACCTTACTGTGATTGATGATCAAATTTCAAAATCAGGGGTTGATTGCTTTTATCACGCATATGCTCACACACACCAAGTGCACAAAAGGGCAGACAATGGAGAGGAAGGCTGTAATTTTTTGGAGAGAACTGCTGGTATTCCATGTGCCTGCCTTTCACATGAGTGCCAGGAGATGCTTTAGTAGGACTACTTGGAGAGTCTACTCTGTACCTCCTGTTATGTGGGGTACCCACAGTGGATGGATGTTTGAGTCTCATAGGAATCAAGGAGGTACAAACCAGGGAAGAAACAGATTTAACACCTGTGAGGGGTTTGATATGGCTGGCATTTTGTAATTTGTATATAGTGACAGTTTCTACTACTGAAAATGTGGAACCTGAATCTTCATTCATCCCCAGATGAAGAACAAGCCCCCACTGATATATTTAAGGCAACATTAGAAGGCGTGGGGTATAGCTCAGTGGTAGAGGGCTCACCTAGCATGTGCAAGACCCTAGGTTTCATCCCCAACCCTGCAAAAAAATTCAATTAATTTTTAAAAAATGAGATAAAACCTCTCTATGGTCCTTAAAATGGCTTAGTTATAGATCTATGAAAACAGTTTAGGTGTCAATAAGCTCAAATGAGTCAGTGTGATATAAACACCAAAAAGAAAATGTCATGAGGAAATCTCACATTAAAATATGTACTTTTTTATATTTTACATTTTATATAATGTTTTTTCTTTATGATTTAATGCAAAAAGTGAACCTCTTAAAAAAAGATAACTGTAGAATATTCTTAAGAATAGAAAACAAATAGCTAAAAGGATACAATGTTCCATGACCTTTCACCAATAAGAAGCATTTCCTTTTCCTTTTTTGAAGCAGTTGGTGAAAACTATTTATGAGCCTGGGTCCCTGAGATTGAGTCCTTTATGTACTGTGTAGTGTGACCTTGGATGTCCCTCCATATTTCTGAACCTGTTTCTCTAATCTGTAAAATGAGGCTAATAATACTGCCTACCTCTTAGGTTTATGGTGGTGAAGGGCATGATTGAAATAATAAAAGCCAGCGTGTCCTTCGCAATGTGCTGGACCCTGTCCAAGGCACGGTCTAGGGATTGCCATGTCATTAACTCAGACACCGGTGAGTCTGTGTAAGCCTCCGATGAAGGAGAACTAGGAATAATGGAGGGCAGCCCAAGAGGCATGGATACTGAGTCAAAGAATGTCCTTGCTCAGAGCCATGCTGAAGGGAATGAAGCAGGCCTAGTTGGCTTCACTGGGAGCAGGGGACTGCCCGCCACAGATGCACTAGAGGGGATCTAAGCTTTAACTGGGCAGCAGGCAGGACAGACAGAAAGAGCTTCACAAATAGAGTAAACTTCAGTGCCCTCAGGGGTAAAGGAGTGGAGCAGGCTGCATGTGGGGGGAGCTGTGGTCAGAGCCTTTGCCCATCTTGCCCCTTCAGCCAGGAATTATCCTCCTCCAAATCATCTGCTCCCTTGGGCTCAATCAAAAGTTCATCTCCCTGCTCTGTTATCCTTGGTGTTTGTCTGCAGGCATGAAAAGGGCCTTGTTTATTTATTTTTTATTTTTCTCTGTTTTGTTCATCAACTTGTAATATAATAGGTGCTCAATCAATGCTCAATAAAATAAAAGGTTGAATAAAGTGTAAGAGTGAATCAATACAATTCCTTCAATATACAGCTCTGTCAAGCAATTCATTTCTTTTCACCTAAGAGCGTAGGATTGAGGTGCCCCTTCTGCACAGGTTCTGCCACAACTGTACGGAAATACAGAAAGCCAAAAATGTCACTGCAAGGTATGGATAACAACAGAGGTGTCACTAAACTAGAATTTCAGGATCCAAGGTGTTGAATGGGTAGTTTAGGAGAAGAGTGGAGAGGAATTTCTCTTTATTTTTCACTCCAGTAAGGACATCAAAAGATATCTACCCCAAACCTTTCAAGCTTACCTTAGTGGCTGCATCTTCTTTCTGAATAAGAAATACTCTAAATAGGGAAGGAAGATGGGTTGAACATTTTAGTAAAAGAGTCCATGATATCTTCTTGCAATCAAGTCTATTATTTTGTTGTGACTTGAGCCCTTCCCCCGTGACTTCAACAATTCCTTCCTGTGTCCCCACTCGAGTCTACAGGACCCAGGCACACTCTTTATTGCTCAGTGTCTCATTTTCAGTAATGTCTGGGATGTTCACCCACATATCCTGACTTGCTATAATGGGAATTACTAAATTATCTTTCATTTAAAAAAATGAGCCAGGCATGATGGTGTACACCTGGCTCAGGAGACTGAGTCAGAGGGACCACAAGTTCCAGGCCAGCCTCAGAAACTTAATGAGGTCCTCAGCAACTTAGCAAGACCCTCTATCAAAATAAAAAATGAAAAAGGCTGGGGATGTGGCTCAGTGCTTAAGCACCTCTGGGTTCAGTCCTCAGTACCAAAAAAAAAAAAAAATTATTTTTTAATTTAAAAAACTGAAAAAGCCCGTGACTTTTTTAATAAGCTACTAGAAAACAGGCATAAACCAGGTTTGTCCTAGGCTACCTAGGACATAAGATCCCATCCAAGAGGTCACCTCTTATCAGAGACTTTTTTCAAATTTTATACTCCCAGTAATCCATCTCCTTAAGAGAGAATAAGTAACTGTTTTTGTTAAAGAGGGGAACATATTTAAGGTATTTTACCCAATTTCCAAATAATCATTTTGGCTAACCAAGTTCTAAATTATCAGGTAGAAATTTCCTTAAATTTAACAAGTATAATCAGTTTTCAGTTTTCTGCCCAGACCCATGGAGTAGATTGGTAATGAGTTCATGGATAATGTTGTACAAAATAGATGACTGAGATTCTTTCATGAGGGGCAGTTTACATTGAGAGAAACACAGCAGACACACACACACACACACACACACCTCACAAAAGGGGCATGAAGCCCTGGGTGGCTGCTTCTTGAAGACCTTTGTTCTAATCCTATTCTGCAAATAGTTCCCCCTCCATGCTTCATGTACTAAATAAGTATTCTGGTGTCATCAACAATATCACCCCACGGGGACAAAAAAACATATCTTGAGGGGAGGAGAGAGGACACTGTGTGTGTTACAATGGCCTGTCACCTCCAAATCTCAAATCTATGCAGCACATTCTTATTTCTGTTTTGTTTTTTTCTTTCTTTCTTTCTTCTTTTTTGGTACTGGGGATTTAACCCAGGGATGCTTAACCACTTAGCAATATCCCCAGCCCTTTTTATTTACTTATTTTATTTTGAGATAGGGTCTCACTAAGTTGCGTCGGGCCTTGCTAGGTTGCTGAGGCTGGCCTCAAATTTTCAATCCTTCTGTTTCAGCCTCCATAGCCATTGGGATTACAGGCGTACACCACCACACCTGGCAACTCTTATTTCTTAGTATTTAATTTCTTTTATGGAGAACTGATATTGAATTTTTCTCTTCAGGGAACCAATAATTTAAAAACAAAGAACAAAGTTAAGAAACAATGATATGAAGCAAAACTTCCACTAAAATGTTAGCTCCATGAGATTTACAGAGATTTATGGCAAAAAAAAAAAAAAAGATATTTTCTAAGTAAATAGTAACAGCCGTGGACTTACCATATGCCAGAAATCATTCCCAGCACAACCCTTGAGGAAGAGGCCCTACCACGTGTGTTTTACAGATGAGCATTTGGGGACTCAGGGAAGTCATGTGATTCCAATCACATGCCCCATGGAGTCACTTAAGTGCAGACAGTGTCTGTAGAACCCTTGCTCTAGTCATTGGGAACAACCTGGAAATGACTTACTTTTAATAATTATGACAATCGAAACAGCAAGCAACACCAAGGTGGAAATTGTGATTCCGACGTAGAGTCCGCCATTGGTCATCCCTGGGCTTTGTGCTGGGAAGACCTGCTAAGGAAACAGCAGCAGACTGAAAGAGTCTCCCTGAGAATGATGAATAGAAGGCAGTTGTTTGCATATGTTGCCACCCCCCATCCATCGGCACCAGACACAACTTCTAGAAATTGAGACAAGACCAAAGAATTTCAGTGAAATTCTGTGATGACCTGAAATTCAAAATGTGCTTTAGGACAACAGAAACCTTTGTCAACATTCAAACTGTTTGCTTAAAGCAGGTTTGTGTATAATGCATGCAAATTATGTATGTTTCAAAAGTCAATAGGCTATTTTCATAAATGCATGGTCCTATGATATAAGAAAGAAAATAAACAGTTTTGTTCATATATAAGTTGACTTGATCTGATATACGACGTGCTTCATTTTTGAATTCGATCCTTTACTGTAGTCTGTATTTTTTTTAAATATAATTCAAGATTCTGTGTTATGATAAAGACTTGGAAAGTAGCCCTGCTCACAAACATGACCCTGAGTAACACTTTAGTAATCAGGTGGAATTGGGTGGAATTGTAGAATTGTGTTTAAATCTCCTAGTGCAGATCATAAGGGGATGCTACATCCTGAAAGAACCCTGAAACATACCAGGTTATCATGTTAGGCACGATAGTTTCTCTCTAATTCCAAGGGGAGTCCATTGGATAGTGAAAGTGAAGGATCAGAGAAACAGATCAAGTGTTTTCCCATATAAGAGGTTAACCTCTGAAGTAGAATCCCTACTCTTCTACTTAGTTGCTGTGGACAAGTTATTTAGCCTCTTTGAACCTCTGTTTGCATATATAATAGAGTTTATAGTAAGTTCACAGCTGTTACTATTTACTTACAAAAAGTCTCTTTTTTTGCCATAAATCTCTGTCTCATGGAATTTTTGCTTTTTGCATATTTAATAGGGTTCTTGGGTAAGGTGCTATTAGGTATTTCTTGGTGAACCCTATAAAGAATATAGAGGAAAGTAACTGGGTCATCATGGCTTAGAAGGGACCTAGAAAATATATGGGAGGGAAAGAATATGCTGTTATGAGGAGGAAAAGGGATAGGCAGTTGGAGAATGGAGGTCAAGGAAGCAGGCTTTGCTTTCGTTTTTTGATTATATGACATAAATATTGCATGTTTATTTTAGAATACTCAGCTAAGCATAAAAAAGGAAATTAAACTCAACCAATATCTAATATCGAGAAACAAGTACTATTACCAGTTTGCTTTATGGATTCTTTTCAAGTTTTGTCTCTCCAGGGTCTTTTCTGAACAGGAAAAATTACTAAATTGCATATATAATTATATATATAAAAGTTATCTTACACAGCACAGGCACTGATCAGTCTGATGAATATAGATAGAATCTGTATGTTTTGGCTAGATATCTAGATCTTGACATGTTTATTCAAAGCACAAAAAAAAAAGCACATTTTTGCTACTGTTGATCTTGAACATGCTTCTAAATTGCCTCTACTTGCTGCTATATATACCCGTTCTGCACATAACTAAGGTCACTCATCATTCAATGTTTTGTTTTTTAATAATAGCTATAAGTCTGATCGTTTAGCAACACAATAAATATTCATATAATGGTAGTTCTGATATCGCTCCAATACCTACAGATTCTATCTACCTTCATCAGACCAATCAGGGCCTGGTGGTGTAAGATAATTTCTAAAATATCACTCCTATGTAGTCTTTTTTTTTTTTTTTTTTTTTTTTTGGCAGGGCATACTGGGGATTGAACTCAGGGACACTCAACCACTGAGCCACATCCCCAGCTCTATTTTGTATTTTATTTAGAGACAGGGTCTCACTGAGTTTTAGCACCTCGCTTTTTGCTGAGGCTGGCTTTGAACTTGCAATCCTCCTGCCTCGGCCTTCCAAGCTGCTATGTAGTCTTATTGTCACTAAGGTATACAGCATGAGATCATTTGGTCCCACAATAAACAATTCCACCATGCCAGAGTTTTTGGAAGTTCTCTTTCAATGACTGTGTGTGTCCTTTCTCACAATTCACTATCAGAAGGACTATTCTCTGCCCTCAGACTCTATTTGTTGCCTCTGAACTACTTGCACATACTAAAACAAAGGCTGTTTCAGGAGGCAAAAGAAAAGACCTGATTGATAAGTTTGTCTAACTTCTTTGGAAAGACAAAAAACCCTGATAAGTATCATGAGACTAGGGCTCCTCTGATTTTTCTTGTGCTCACTGCAGAAAAAGTATGAGAATACCCTACAGAATCAAAATTAAGACCTTAATACCTTTAATAAGTCATCATATGAGAAGAGATATGTGCAGAAAAAAAAAATTCACAGAGGCTTAAGAATTTCCACATAGAATGGTCCCTGTGTGGGAAAAGGACATTAGTGGGTCTGTCCTTGGGCAGGACTCTTGCTTACTTTGTGTTTCTGTTTGGGAGGGCCTCTGCTCCATTCCATCCCAAATAAAACCCTTCATGGTATATTAACATGCTTTCCTTGAATTAGTTCATTGCTTTTTGTCCTAATTTTTGACCACAGCTAAGTTTGAGTGGTGTGTGTATGCGTGCATGCATATACGTTATTTAGTAAAATATCACCTAACAAACTGACACACCTCAATGAACTATTCAACTTAAAGCATCCTATTTAAGATTCCAATTCTTTTCTTCCTTCTCTCCAACTTTTTTTAAGGAGAAAAAATTCAATCTATGGCTACTCTTACAGAACTAGTCTTTAGATGCAAGTTTGCTTCCAGGAAGACAGACAAGTGAGCCTGACTAATAAAACAGGGAGGAATATGCTTACAGTCTCATTGTTTTGCCAAAGGCCATCTGAAGACTGTGTCATGGTGCTGTTCCCATCTGTTTAACAAGAAGGAAAAATTAATTAGAATTACAAAAATATTGGATTTTCACTGAAGAAACTATATATATATTTGCACTGCCTTCTGGCAATGAATGGAAAATTGAATAATTATACCACCAAATGCTGCTAGCCTCCCAAGAGTCGGGCCAAGCTATTAACATTTTAAAACCTTATCCTATGAGGTCATGGTTCCTCACCTTTCTATCATGGACTCTTTGACAATAGAATCTCTTTTAAAAATTTTGTTGTTGTTGTTGTAGATGGACACAATACCTTTATTTTATTTTTATTTATGTGGTGCTGAGGATCAAACCCAGTGCCCCACACATGCAAGGCAAACATTCTACCACTGAGCCATAACCCCAGCCCTGGACTCCTTTTTTTTATGGGGAGAAATATATGAACACAAAGTTTTACAATTTCATAGGAATCAGAAAAGTTCATTCATGCAACCAGACTAAATCACACTTGAAGGTAATCAATATTTTCATGCTGCTAAGAAACTGCAGATGAGCACCCAGAGGCTACCTGTGCACCTTAGGCTAGAACAGCCCTATTCAGAATGCACTTTAGAGGCTGGGGTTGTAGCTCAGCGGTAGTGTGCTTGCCTCACACGTGTGAAGTACTGGGTTAGACCCCAGCACCACATAAAAACAAATAAATGAAATAAAGGTATTGTGTTCATCTACAACTAAAAAAAAAAAAATATCATGATGTGTAAAACAAGATGCATGCAATTCTCAAGTTATATGCCAAAGTATTTAGATGTTGGTCCAGAAGCACATTAGAAAATATTTGCTATTATCAGCCACAAGACCAATGCACAATCTACTATTTAAGGGATGGGATTTTGTATAATAAGATATATTGACCCTGATGTTTTGAACATTCAAATTTTCCAAGTGTTTTTGGAACATTTAGTTTATAAGAGAATAAATCATTTTGTCCTTTGTTGGCATCTATAGGTCAAATACAGAAGTGTTTTTCCTGAGTATCTACCATATACTAAGCACTTCACATCCTAACCAGTTCTTTAGTCCTATTCTATGGGTGCTGTACCAAATGGACTGGTGAAACATGCTTCCAGCTTTAGCAAATGACATGAGCCTCTGCTTAGTGAGCACCACACACATTGCACTCTCACCAAAGGCAAACACTGAGGTCTATGCAATTCCCTAAAAATACACAGCCCCAGCAGGAATAAAATCAGATGAATCCTTCCCCTCCACCAAATATTTACATTACTATGTTTACACAGAATCAAAGGCAATATCTAGTTTAGACAGATCTAGAGTCTAGGCTCTGTGACTTATTATCACCTTCAGAATAGACCTGGGTGAAGTAGTAAAAATATTATGAACTTGAATTAGATAAAAGTGTTTATTCAATGCTTACAATGTTCAGTAGCAATGTGACCTTGATAATCAGAGCCCTTTGCAAACACACGTAGGCACATATACATGTATGCATATGCATTTGTGTGTAAATCTATATATAAATATATACACAAATATACAGATGTTTCTTGCCAGCATCTATTTAAACTATAAGCTATTAAAAGTATATATTTAATTTGGTATAATTAAATTAGATGATGCATGTAAAGTACTTAACACTATGTTGGAAAATATCCGTTTTAACATCATCATCATCACCATTGTTGTAGGACAGTGGAGCAGAGGGTGGAGGTGAGACCATGCAATGCCCCCACATCCTTTGCTGTTGTCATCCAGTGGAATGGCCGGGGGCATGCAGCTAGTAACTGGTGGCTGAACTGGGAACTGTGTGTCTCCAAAGCAGAACTATAAGTCTTCCTATTCTGCTTTGAAACAATTCAATGAGATAACGCGTAAGCTTCCTGGCACACATCTTTTGAAGGTGGGTGGCTGGCCATATGACAACCTAAATCCCTTCCAGACCTAACATTCTTTGCTTCTGTGGAGGTTTAATCGGCTGAGGGTTGACATGGACACAGTGAGGACTTGGCAGTCACACAAATCCTGGGGACACAGCTGTTCAGGTGTCTGTTTCACTCTGGAAGACCCTACCTTGACCAGGTTTTGGTGACATGATATTTTAGAGAATGATTCCCCATTCCTACCTTTTTCCTCCCCACATACTCAAAGATGGGGTGCAGCTGCTCCCACTGCTGTTACCTTGTGTTTCTATCTATTTTCATTTTGTTTTTGTGCCTGGAAATAGTTTCCACTAAGGACTCCACTTTCCAAACCAAATGTCACCATTATCTAATCCCTACTGAATGTGTCCCTGTGTGAATTTCACGGCAGGTCCATTTTAAATTAACCAGTTTCCAGGAATACTTGGCAAAAGGGAGGCCATAAGGGGGTGAGGGCCCACAGATTGCAACCACTGAGTAGAATGAGTCACACACACACATGGAGTCCTGCAAAGCTTGACCTTGTTTGGTTACAGCACAGGTACAAGGACACGTAAGCCAGCTCTGAATCACAAAGAGGTTCTGTATGCCATGTGCTCTACACTTGAGCACTGTGGGTAACAAAGTGCATTAGCTGAGAAATATGACAGGCTTCTGTGTCACCTTTCCTCATCAAGAAAAGACAGATTAACTCCATATTTCTAAAGAGTAGAGATTTTATGGGGCCTGGGCAATAAGGCAGAATGTTCAGAGGGAGAAGCAGGATCTCAGTGTGACATACATCCTTGGTGCTGTTTTGGTCCATTTGGGCTGCCATAACAAAATGCCCCAGGCAAGTTAGTTGACAAAAGAAATTTACAGGTCACAGTTTTAAAGGCCAGGAAGTGCAGGATGAAGTTCATCACTTCCTCAGAGACAGTGTCTTTTGTGAGTCCCCAAGTGAAGAAAGGGCAAATTAGCACCCTCAGGCTTCTTGATAAAGGAACCAATCTCATTCATGAGGGCAGGGCCCTAGTCACCTCCCAGATGCCCCACCTCTAAATGCTATTGCTTTGAGGATTAGATATCCATATTTTAATTTGTGGGGGGACATAAACATGTAGACCGCAGCACCACCTCTGAATGCCCATGTAAATACAAGATTGCCAAGGTAGCTAGGATCCCCCAGGTTGTACTTAGGAGGAACCTTGGAGGAAACAACATGGATGGACATTTTGGTATTTGGATTTAATTGTTTTTAAGGCCCTGACCCAAGAGATCAAGCCCAGTAATGAGATTGGAGTCAAAACTGGTTGATTTGACTTAGGAAAATTGAGTCATATGTATGTAGATATTTCCAAATCATACGTGTTGCCTGTACTGGTCTTATGGATTCAGGATGTCCCAAGTAATAGTAGTAGCTGCCATTGTATCTATCACTTAACCCCTGTGTAACCATGTCCCAGGCCCTTCATCTCATTTAATCTTCCTAAGGATTCTATAAGATCAGCGGCATTACATCCATTCACATGTAATAAAACAGATTCAGAGAGAGTGGCCCTCCTCAGCCCTCATGTCAGAACTGTCTTACTCCAGAGTGAGTGCTCTCCCTGTCAATGGTTATCAAGATTCGGATACTCCCAGGGATTCAGGGGAGAGAATGTACTTACCTGTTGGGCAATAGTAGAGTGGTAAGCTGGCAGAGGATGTCCTTGTTTCCTGCAGGGTCTTAGTCTGGGTCTCTGCAGCCTGAGTTGTAGTAGGTAAAGTAGCTACTAGAACAAAAACAACAGAAGAACCATGTTCCATTTGTGGAGGGAAATTTGCACCCCGAACAAAAGTAAAAAACAAAACAAAACTGAAATTATAAATTACCACCAACTTCCCACAGTTCCCTCACCTAGCTTTCCTCAGGAAAAATGGCTCCCACCTACCCACTTCCAGCCATTCTAACTCCTCTTAGAGATTTACTCAAGGATGGCCTTCAGGCTTTGTACTGCTATCTAGTCACTTTATTATAATGACAAGAATGTGACCCAGAGCCAGGGCTGTAGCTCAGTGGTAGATTGCTTGCCTAGCACATGTGAGGCACTGGGTTTGATCCTCAGCACCACATAAAAATAAACAAATAAAGGTATTGTGTCCACCTACAACTAAAAACAAGACAAAAACTATTTAAAAAATCATCTAAATAAAATTCTAGATAGTTTTAACAAGAGACAGAATTATTTCCCTTCCTATTCTTCTAGTCATTTATACTTCCTTTAAATAAAGAGTCTACAACAGCACATCCTACACAGGATACCCAGTTAAGTTTCATTTTATTAATATGAGTAACATTTCACTTTCAGGGAACAGGGCCTGGAAATTTCCACTAACTTGCCCAAGTCTCTTCACTATGATGTCACTCTGGATTTCTTGACCCTACTTAAGTATACCAGATTGTCCACACATTTTTCTGGACAGATGCACATATTTGACCAACAGGTACAAAATTTAATTTACTGAGGTCTCTTCAAGATGACAAGGTTGCACAATATCTTGGCCTAGCTAATGATTTGCAACCCTAAAATCAGAGTTTCAGATAGACCCTGAACCCCTCTCCTTCTGCACTTGCATTCTAACCATTCCTTTGTTAAGAGTGATTTCCTGTGTTATCTGACTCATCTTCCATTTCTCGTCAGAACTTTATTGAACCCAAGGTGTTGTGAATGCTATGCAAGCATCTATCATTCATGTCTCACCAGAAAGCTGATACTGCGAACTCTCTAATACAAAGCTATTTCCTTTTCCTTTTCTGAAATCTTTCCTTTCTTCCCTATTAAACAGCTTACCGATATACAGGCTTGGTCACCTGGCTCTTTAAAAGATGTTTACGTGGCTCCCTTAGAATACCACAGAATCTTGGAGCCAATTAGTGGTAGTGGCTGACCAAGAATTCCTGACCCTGGGCTTTCCTAACTGCCGCTCAGTGGTCTTCTGCATTGGCTTCCCCAATGCAGTCTTGAAAATTTTATGTTTCAACATTCCCTTTCTCGTGTTCTGACCTGTTTTCTTGTTTGTTTCTCATGCCCAAACATTTGGCTCTTTAGGGAACAAATTAACCAGAACAGCACAAGAGAATCAGATGGCCATTCTTAACCCAATTTAATTCTGTGCAAGAAATCTCCTGAGTTTAATTTTTTCCTCCAAGTTTGGGTCTTTGTGACAGTTTTCATTTCTCTTTCAACCTTATTTTCAGTTCTTCCATGAATATTTTAGGCAACTAGCTTATGCACCGAGAGACACAGATGTAAAACAAAGTGTCCCTGCGTAAGATTAGCTAGGGTGCTCACCTCCCTCCCGGACTGTGAAGATCAACTTTGAACCCAACCTCTTTAGGAAACTATCAGGATAAGATTAAGACTCTACTAATACCACACCCCAGGAGGTTCATGGAGCTTTAAATGAAGCCAGTAACTTTTCCATGTTTTCCAAACCAAGTCCACAAATACACCCACCTTAGCAATATTGAGAAAGTCCAAGAGATTCTCCAGTGTGTTCAATTGCCTGCAACAAACCTACTTTTCTTACAAATTTTTATGGCTCAAAAATGCCAGTTATAACCTAACATCCTCTCTTCCAAACTCAGGTCATAGCCCAATCCTTCAGATCCCTCTTGGTTAGATACGTAGTTTAATGGGAGTCCAGGGAAATCAAGATGTTCCATCAGATTGCTCTCACTAAGAGGCTGTGACACTTAGGTTACTCCTCAGAATCCAGAGTCACCTTAAGGGGTCAAAGTGCTTCAGGGGGCTTTGAGAATCTCTTCTAAAGGTTATTTTTTTAATCCTGGAAATAGAAGACTTGAGCTTAAACGTGTCTGTGGGACACGTTTCCCTCCCCTGTAAATCATTTTCTATTTTGTATTCAATCTTAACTTATCTGTGTTGAATTTGAAGTATGGACAATGTGACATGAATTGAGAGCATGAGCGGGTATATTTGACATCCCTGACATCCTTAAATATAATGCTCACTTATTAAATACGTAGCACTTTTGTGATTTCCACGCTATATCAATAAATTAAAGGGTCCTTGAAGCAAAGCAGTGTAAGACACTGACTGCCACCCAAAAGACAAGGTAGCTTTATAAAGCCATTATCATGTAGAATGTCAAAACAAGAAAATTCACTCAAACATAAAGCTCAGTGTTCCTGATAGAAGGCACCATCCAGCTGTTAAAAGTACCGGCCCCAAATTCAAATGAATAGAGATTGAACCCTAACTCAACTACTTTCTATCTTTATGATTTTCAATCATGAACATTTTTTGTGTGGGGGTGGGGGATACTGGGAATTGAACTCAGGGGTGAGCCACATCCCCAGCCTTAGTTTGTATTTTATTTAGAGATAGGGTCTCACTGAGTTTCTTAGCGCCTTACTTTTGCTGAGGCTGGCCTTGAACTCTGGATCCTCCTGCCTCAGTCTCCAGAGCCACCGGGATTATAGACCTGCACCACTCAACCAAGAACTTTTTGATTCTGTGTCTCAGTTCCCATAACTATAAGACAGGGTTGAATCACACCTATAATAGATATAACCTTCCTGAGAAATGAATGACAGAACATTGCAAAGCATGCAGCACAGTGTCTGGTGAACAGGAAACAGAAACATCAACTTGGTTGAAATATTATTTTCAACCGCAGGGCCCAACTTCAGAATGAACGAAATGAGTTCTGAATCCAAAGAGTGTAACTCTTGGCTTCTGGAATTCCCCATGTTTTCATCATAAATGGATACCCAGCTGAACCAGATCCACACCATCCCCATTGGGTAGGTTGGATCAGTGCTCCAAATAATTTTTTGGCTAATAATGAATCATTTTAGAATTTTATAAAAAGCAACGACTGCCCTCACTCTTCAAATGCTTATACATATCCAACATAAATGCTTAAACATACCCAACATTCAGGTAACTTGAGAAGAGGGTAGTATCACAGACCAAAGGAAGCCCAGGTTGGGAGCCCAGTTAAGAACCCTCACCCTCGATTGTACTTCTGTCTTGACACAATGCAGAGTATGGCCTGTAGCCTCTCATTAGAATGCCTAGGGTTCCAAACCTCATCTGTTTTACCTGGTTTGTGGTTCTGTGTGTGTGCTGGCGTTGAAGAAGCAGAGGTATAGACCTTAGGTGTCATAGGAACACTTGTGTCTCTGGCTGGAGTTAGAAATCAACATGAAAACAATGATTAATCAAACAGTAGGAAAGCAAGCACCCCATTCAAAAACTGTCCCCTTGCACACAAATGGGAGATGGTCTCTAGGCAGAATTCTCTGTCCTGAGTGCTTGTTCTTTGCCATAAGCCAAAAGGAAGCAGCAGCATTGAAAAGATTGGGAGGTAAGGACAGATATTTCACATTTACAATGAAGCAATTATTTTAAAAGACCAGTCATGCATATCATTCATTATGCATCCTTATAAATGACTGTGAGACAGGGAAGGTGTCTAGAGCCTGTACCTGTTGGGACACACGACTAAACCAGTCAGGGACACTCCAGGGGGAACATGGGCTGACATAAAATAATCACATAGAGACAGAGAAATACCTTTTCCTTTGGGTTCTGTGATAGCTCCTCTGACCCAGCTCCCACAAAGGAGGCAAGGCAGGCAAGAAAGAGAGCGAGAAGCACGTGCTGAACCCTTTTATTGGGGAGAAGCCATTCAAATGAGGCAAGGGGTCAGGGTTAAGGCTAGCTTCCTGATGCCTCGCTATCAGCAGGTTGACTGACATCTAGGAAGGCCACGCCCATCTCATGTGCTGTGTGGGGATCATAGGCAGAGCAACAGAAAGATGCTTACATTCCTTGTCCAAAGAGAGGGGCAACGTTGGCTCAGTCCACCCTGTGCACTCAGTGCTCATAGTTCACACACACACAGCCCATGACTGGCTTGCCACATCTACATTCTCATCGCTCAGGTCTAAGGGGCACTCGGTTCCTATGTGGCAGCTCCTGGTATGTACATTCCTTGCCCTCTTGGTGATAAGTGACTGACTTAAACAGTAGTTCTCAAGCCCACTGTGTTTACCAAATAGTGGTCCATTCTGTCCATCCTGAGGGTAGATGCCCCAAGGGCTTTCATCTAACTCAGGACTAAATCACACTCATCTACTATGCTAAAACACCTGCCACAACTTGTAGAAAGGAATTATATATTTGGTTACAAGGTGAACCAGACCTTCTAAGGTTGCTTCCCATCTAAGAGATACAGGTTGAGTATCCCTTATCCAAAATGTTTGAGAAGTATTTCAGAATTTGGATTTTTTTAAATTTCAGAATATTTGCATATACATAACTAGATATTTTAGGAATGAGACACAAATCTACATATAAAACCATTTATGTTTCATATACATTTTATACATATTGCCTGAAGGTAAGCTTCCATAATGCTTTCATTAATGCTGTGCATAAAACAAAGTTTCATACTGCAGAATTTTCCACTTGTAGGTAGTACCTGGACTATGTTAAAACTTTCAGATTTTGACATTTTGGATTAGGGATGCTCAACCCATTATTTAGGAATTGAAGTCAGCAAACTTTTCCTATAAGGGGCCACATAGTAAATGTTTTAGGTTTGGGAACCTAAAATATATGGTTTCAGTAGCAACTACTCAACCCTATCAATTTGCAAGCCACCACTGACAATGTATAAATGAATGTGTGTGGCTGTTCCAATAAAACTTTATTTATAAAAACAGTTGGTGGGCCAATTATATAATCTGGTTTGGCCCTGGAGCTATAGTTTGCTGATTTAACCTAAAGCAGAGCTGTAGGCTTGAACATATCCACTTTCCATCCCTTCACAGTTTAAAATCTAATCTCTGAGGAAAAAAAAAAGAATACATGCAAAAAGCAGATCAAAGGATGGGGAGGAGAAACTCTAATCAACTCATGAACTTTTCTTGCTTAGGGTATATTCCTCAGTAAGAAACTGGGAAACTACAAGGGTAGAAAGGGCTGTTAAGAAGCCCTTGGAGAGTTAAAGAGGAAGCTTAGAATTTTAAAAGCACAAAAACACTTAAGCAAAGAATTGGCTATTAGAGATTGTCACTTTGGCTCAGTTATGGACTCATGTTCTGACTGAACCAAACATTATTGTAAACATCTACCTATTAAAGAATTTCTAAACACTATAAAAGCCTCCTGCTAATTTTATTCTATGCTGTTTTTTAAAATTTAGCCAGGTCGATAATTTCACAACCTCAAGAAGGCTGCAATCATAATCCTATTATTTCTTCTCCACAAGCTGCCTCTCCACATCTTCCTACAGCACACTGTATCACCAGCTTTTTTTGGCTTCCTTAAATTGCCTCCGAGGCATAGTTTCTTCAGAGTCAGCTATTTATTCCAATAGAATTGACCTCATCTTGCTTGCCTTATAAGACAAACAAACCAAGTCCCAAAGCTGAGGGATTGCAAAATAAAGTTCCCCTTAATTTAAAACAAAGACAGGGCAGGGAGGGCTTTGAGGCTGTAGATCAGTGGCAGAGCGCTTGCTTGCCTAGCATGTGCAGGGACCTGGGTTCAATCTCAAATGCCCCAATAAATAAAATAAAATGAGAGCAAGAGAGACAGTTTATTGAGGCCACAGGTATTAGATTCGAGTGTCAAAATAAGACCTTAGTAGAAGGAGATTCATTAGGAAACAACACCAGAAACCAGGAAATCCTCAAGAATCTACTCCTTTCATCAAATAGTGAGAAAAGAAGAAAAATATAATGTTCCCAGATTTTTGGATTTCATGAACTTCTTATGAGCAACTGGTTAATAGGCATTGGGTGGCAAAAGCTTTCATATAAGGTCATTTTAATTTTTAAAGGGGGGTTTTGTGATAAGATATGATATCCAAGGTAGGGCAAGGAAAGTGTTAGAATTATATGCCTAAAGGTAGGAGTTCATAACCCACTTGAATCAAAGTGTGGAATATGATATGTCAAGAAATTTGTAATGTTTTGAACAACCCACAATAAAAAATTAAAAAAAAAAAGAATTATATGCCTAAACAATATTTATATGTGTGTATATACATATGTTTTCCATACATATAAATGTCATATATAAATAACTTACATTTAAAGTATTATAGCAATTTATATATAGTTGTTTATATATAAATTATATAAATAATTTTATATCTATAAAAATTTATATATATGTAAATGTTCAACAAGATTGAGTTGACAGCTGTTAAAACCAGATGTTGTATGTCTACACAGCAGTACCTTACATTACTCATTTTTGAGCTTTGAAATCCTTGGTGATTTTAAAATGTGAAGAATGGACATTTTAACATTCTTCTAAGACAAGATTTCAGGGGGAAAAAAGGGACAGTTTTTAAAGTTGAATAGATTCAGCTTGATAAAACTATTCATTATGTTTCACTATGGAAGAATAATGCGAGCAAGCATGTCTGAAGGAGGCTTTAGGGGGTTGTCTCTCATTCTAGCCTTTGGCCTTGAATCAAGGTTGGCCGAAGGACTTCATCTACGCAAATAAGTTATTCTGTTTCTCAAGAGCAAGTATTTGTCAGCAAACAGGATTATGTGAACCTTCTATTTCCCTATTAAAGGAAAACAGAAATTATTACCAAACAAAAAACTCAGTTAACTTCCAGGAAAAGATCAAAGGAAACAAAACAAGCTTACCTGGTTTAATCTCCAAGGATAAGGTGAGTTTCATATCATTAAACCACCCGCTATGCTCAATTCGACAACAATATAGGCCACTATCAGTCTTAGCTGCATTCTCTATGGTCAAAGACACATTCCCTTGCAAAAGGTTCCCCTCCAGCTTATAACGCCTGTGTTTCTGGAAGGTGACTTGAGATCCATCAGTCCAGATGAGTTCATTTGAGCATTTAGATGTAGGACATGCCCCTCGGCCCCAGCACATGGATGTGACTCCACTGGTGACTGAGTAGCTACAGGGAATAATGACCCGATGACCCACCACTCCACTCACTTGAGTATAGGAAACCACAGCATCTGAAACACAGGGAGCAGAAACTGAGAATGAGGTCTTGATATTTTCCTAAAATATTTTTTTCACTTTTTAATTTATTTATTCTCATGTTTCTTTTTACAGTTTGTTTCGTAGGCATGGCTTTATAGATTGATTTTGAAATTTTGATACTATAAACAGTTTTTAGCATATTCTTCAAATAAATGTTTTGTTTAATGGATATATTTGTAGACAATACAATTTATTTGCATTGGATGATTTTCAAGCTCTTCCTCATTATTACCATTGTAAGTAATGTGACAAAATCTTTCTATTAAACCTTTACTGTATTTAAGTTCCCTAGGGGGATAAATTTCTAAGAGAGAAATGACCAGGATAAAGGGAAGGAATATTTTCATCTTTTGATGAAGATGGCCAAATTGCTTTCAAAAGGTTTTAACCAAATGATACTCAAGTATTGCATGTATGTATTTTACCCTGTGTTCACCAGGTACCTGCATATTATTGATTTTTAAATAGGCAATGTAAACTTGTGGTTTTTAAAAATGAAAATAACACCAAGGATATTGAAGCCTAGAGAAAAGTCTCCTTCCCACTCCAGTGCCTCAGTTCTTTCTTCCAAATTCACTTGTATCCATTGAAATACTTTTTTTAAAAAAAAAAAAGAATTAATTCTATTGCACTTAAATTTCAATGTTTTAATTTTCATGGCCTTTGAAAACTGTTATTGCAGATGAAATCACCTCCTCACTACTCCACTTCTCCTACACAAAAGCAGGACTGATGTTTGTTTGAAACATTGTTGGCTTGAGGGCTGAAGTCTAATAGACTCTTCAGAAATTGATTTTTGGAAAATGGGGTTACAATACTTCCAGGAGCTGCTGAGTTTTACATGAGTGTTAGGATCAATCCAAAAGCCTTTTAAGCAGGGATCTTGTCATCAGTTGATGACAGCCCAGCAACTAAGCAAGGCTTACTAACACAAGGCAGCCACAGAATTGGAAAATATTTAAATGAGAACTAATTTGAGATTTACTAACTAACAGGCAGGACCAGGCTGTGAGTAGGAAATTTTCTGAGAGAAAAAAAAAAAAAAAGATCATTATTATATAAAATAAGGGTATATTTCTCACTGAATTTTTTTTAGTTGTTGATGAACCTTTAGTTTTTTTATGTATGCATATGCCATGCTGAGAATAAAACCCAGTGTCTCACACATACTAGGCAAGCAGTCTACCACTGAGCTACAACCCAGCTCTGAAACTCTCTTGATTTTGCCTAATGATTTTTGCAAATATAGCACATGATGTCATAATTAGTTTATAGAAGTATATAATTTTTAAAAAGAACCTTCTCCCATAATCCCACCCTCCAGGATTAGTCTTTAAAATTTAGGAAATGTTTATTCAAAACTTTCGCCCTGTGTACAGAAAGCTTTGAATTAAAATATTTTATTTGTTTTTTTTTTTTAATTTGTTTATGCTTTCCCACTGAGCTATATCCTCAGTCTTCTTTATGTTTTTATTTTGAGACAGGAGCTAGCCATGTTGCTGAGGATCTCCCTAAATTGCTGAAGTTGGCCTTGAATGTGTGTCCTCCTGCCTCAGTCTCCCAAATCAATGGGATTACAGGCATGAGCCACATGCAAGCATTTATTTTTAAATGAAATAAGTGAACATTGTTTAAAAACTCCAAAAGACAAAAAAGGAAGTAATGACAGGCTAACTCTCCCTTCTACCCCATCCCCACCTCCTCTGCCCAGCCCCCCCACACCCCAGGGTAATTACTATTTCTTACACACATTTGGCTATGCATATACATCTACCGCCCCTCTTTTTGTTCAAGCACAAATGGCAGCATGTGAAATATGTTTCTGCATCTTGTCCTGCTCACTTAGCAATCGATTTTGTAATTGATAGCCATTAAGCAATTTCTTTGGAGTAAGATTTCATCCTGGTTCTGCTCATCAGATAACCCATAACCACCTAAGAAACTGCAAAGAACAACTATCTTCCTTCACCATACCAAGTACCCACCCAACCCCCCAGCCCACCTGCTCACTTACCTGTTAGAAGCAGTATGAGGCTTAACACAACAACTTCAAGGTGCATTATGATGTTCTGATGGAAAATGAGAAAACAGACTGGTTGACTGTGGCCCCCACCAGATAGGATCGGAACAGGTCTTACTCTCAGAATGCAACTTCTCCTTTTGCCCTGACTGTGAACCACGTGAGCCTCCTCTGCTGGAGATGAGAGAAGGCCACATGTAATGGCTTCAGGGCTCCCTCAGCTCCCAGGAGGGCTCTGCTCCTATTCCTAATGGATAGGGAAAGTTGTCCTCCAAAACAATCTCTTATCTCCTAGTTCTTTCCCCCACATACAGCCTCAGTCTAACTCCTGGTCCTGACATAGGACATGAGGCAGTAAAAAAAAGCAACACTGAAAGCAGAGATAAAGTGTGACTCAATGGCACAACTTGAGCAAAGACCAGCCTTCCAATGGCAGAAATGGCCTTGTCCTCTAGTGGACACAGGGCTGTTCCTAATCAGGGGTCTCTGAAGGGTGGTCCACTAGCACAATGAAATCAACAATAATGTGAAGCACTAGGCCTAACCATTTCTGGAACCCAACATTATGACTCAGGCTACATCTTACTAAGCCATCCAGAGAAAACTTCAAGAAGTACTGGGCTTGGATCTGAGCTGTGCCACTTGCAAATCTGGGTAAGCAAAGCTAACTGAACTCCAAACCTTGATTTTCTCACTTATAAAATAACACTAAAATTACTTACTCTGTCTCTCAGAAAGGAATGGGTAGATAAGCAAAAAGTCCTGTGGTAGAACTTTGAAAACTAACCTAAACAGTGCACTAATAACATTAGCTAAAGTTTTTGAGAATCTGCTGTGGAGCAGACCCTGTGCCAAGCACCCACATACAAGCATTCAATCCTCACAAAGCCCCAAAGGCAGCTGCTTTTAACCCCATCTGTGGAGGAGGAAGCTCAGGCTTGGGGTGGTTGATATGCTTGGATTTCAGATTTCTGGCTTCTGACTTTGACTCTTAATCATTAAACCACAGAAACACAAGCAAGCCTGCCTAGTACTTGATTAACTCCTCTTCCGGGCTAAAGCTTCAGTAACTTCCTCCCAGGGAGACAGGGGTGCTATACTTCTAGCCTCCTTGCAGCCCACAACTGGTTTCATGGAGACATGGAAACTGTCTCCACGTCTCCATGAAACATACTGAGGCCCTGGGTCCCTCACTGCCCAACAGTGGGAAGCGCTGACTTTGCAGTCTCTCCTTGGGAGAGACCTGAAGCCTGATGCTACAAACCAGTGGCCCAAAGACTCTATCTGTCCTGCAGGGTGTTTTCCATGACAGTGTTTAAAACTTCATTTCTTCTGTTTCTCCTACGCTCAAAACTCTAGATAGGGCAGAGGGGTGGGAGGGGAAGGGAGGGGGTAGGGGATTAGCAATGATGGTGGAATGTGAAGGATATCATTATCCAAAGTACATGTATGAAGACATAAGTTGGTGTGAACATACTTTATATACAGAGATATGAAAAATTGTGCTCTACGTGTGTAATAAGAATTGTAATACATTCTGTCATGTATTTAAAAAATAAAATCAATTAAATATTTTTAAAAATAAAAATTAAAAAAGCTGTTGGCAGCCAAATATTAAAATAAATAAATAAAAGTTCATTTCTTCATTCAAAACTAAGATTTCAACATTCAGAGTCCACATCAGACTCAGTTTTTTTACTTTTTTTTTTTTTTTAAATAAATCAGATGGCCACATAAGAGCTATACTACTCTCTGCCCTTAGAGTCCTCTGGCTTGTCTCAGCCCCACATTGCAGGATGTCTCATGGGGCCTTCATGGACTATTGTTTGAAATTCTCTTCTAGAAAATGAAGGGATTGAATCATGATCTTTAGCCCCTTCCTGATTTCCAAAGGAAACCTCCAGGCTCTTTAATTCAACTGAGCAACAAGATGAGTTCTACCAAGGCATGAGCACATTTCTGGAGACTTGCTATCCTTGTATTTTCCTTTACTTATACATTGATTTAACAAAATGTAATGATATTCACTTTTCTGATCATTTTTCTGTTCTCCACCTTTTATGAAGAACACTGCTGACCCCATCTCGCCTACCAGAGGGAGGAGAAGCGATGCTGAAATTGGCTCACTCAGAATGAAATCCTGCCTTGTTTATTTGGGAGGCAAAATATTCCATGACTAGTTTTACCGTATTCAAAGATAATAAATGAGCCGACGTTTTGAAGAGCTTAATCCCGGTCTATGAGTCGTTACTATTACACCAAACCTAACGGAGCATGACTTAATACTAAGGATGCAAAAATCCAGGATTGTACAATCAGTCGGAGACACAGGTAAGTAAGCAACTAACTAATGAAGTCAGGCAGAGTGAGATAAATGGTAAATGTATAATCAGACCGTGTCATCTCCCACTTATGGAACCCCTCCCATAGTTCTCTCTGGAAGAAAACAAAAAATCCTAACTCCTTACTCAGATTTTTATAAAGTCCTAGTAATCTGGTCCTTCCTATTGCTCAAATATCTTCTTCTACCATGCTGTCCCCTGCCACCTGACCCCAGCCACTTGGACTTTCTTTCACATTTATCTCTGCATTAGGGCTCCTTCTTTCAGCCCACCCATTTCGCATCTTCCTTTTGCCTTTTGAACCTGGTTAAATGTCACCTCTTTAGACATTTCTTCTCCTCCACTCTCAATCTAAAGTAGCCAACCAGCCCCTCTGTCTATTATTACACTATTTCAATCCTCTGGGAATCAGCTGGGTATAGTGGCTCATGCCTGTAACCCCAGTGACTCAAGAGGCTGAGGCAGGAGGATTGCAAGTTTGAGACCAATTTCAGCAATGTAGCAAGGCCCTGAGCAACTTCGTGAGATCCTGTCTCAAAATAAAAAATAAAAAGGGCTGGGGGTGTAGTTCAGTGGTAAAGCACCCCTGGGATCAATCATCAGTACCAAAAATAAATAAATAAATACTGTTTTTTAGAATTTTTCATTTACTTTGATTTTGATTAAGATTTTAGTTATTACACAGAGCTACACTGTTGGACAGCACCCAACTCTATAAACTTCTTTAAGGCAATTTAAATATTGATTGAATATAAATAAATGGAAGTCCAAGTCATGGGGAGAGATGATTCATTTTGGCAAGGGTAGAGGGAGAAGGGGGTGAGAGAAAATTCCTTAAAAAGTGTCATGTGAGATTAATAGTTGAAGAAAAACAAGAAGGGGTGGAAGGTGCTTGAAGAGGAGGAAATAAGGAAGGAAAGTCAAGACAAGGATGTGGGACCTCAGCTCTGAGACGTTGAATAGCTATACAATTCCACAGTGTTCAGTTTTGTTTGGGTTTTCTTTTGCAATACTGGGGATTGAATCCTAGGGCTTTTCACATGCTAGGCAAAAAATGTTCTACCATTGTGCTGCACCCCAGCCCTTTATACTTTATTGTGAGACAGAGTCTTTATAAATTGCCAGGCTAACCTTTAAATTGCATTCCTCCTGCCTTAGCCTCCTGAGTAGCTAAGGGTTTTGTTTGTTTGTTTGTTTGGTTTGGTTTGGTACCAGACATCGAACCCAGGCAAGCTTAACCACTGAGCAACATCCCAGCACCCACCCCCCCTTTTTTAATTTTTTGAGACAGATTCTCGCTAAGTTGCTCAAAGCTTCACTAAGTTACTGAGGCTGGCCTTGAACTTGTGATACTCCTGTCTTAGCCTCCTGAGCTGCAGGGATTACAGGTGTGCATCACTATGCCTGGTGGACTCACCCCTTAACCCAGCTCCACAACTAGGCAATCATTACAGCCACCCACTATCCTCATTCCCATCACTCTATACCAAACCTGGATAGCCTAGAATCCTACAGTTCCCCTCACTGTTGCCTCACTACCTTCCACAGCCCTCTTCCCACCCCACCCAATGCCCTGACCTGGCGATTTTCCTTTTCTTATACACTGATTTAACAAAATGTAATGATATTCATTTTTCAGATCATAAATATAGATATAAAAATTTCAAATTATGCATGTTTATCGTGGATAATAACAATATAACATAATAAACATCATATAAATAATAATATTATATAATGCAATACAAAAATATAATGATAATGGATAATAAAAATATAACTAAAAATGTACTCAAACAATAAATATGGACTATCTGTAATTTACTGACATTATTCTATTAATTTGGGATATACCAATGAACCAAAGACCTCTGTGGGGTGTATCTTAAATTTAACTTAGAAGATAAGTGTATAAATTTAGAAAAATAACAAAAGTATCATTTATTAGTATATTTGCAAAGTGATGAGTGCTAATATAAAAAAGAAGAAGAAGAAGAAGAGAGCCAAGGCTCAGGGAGGTTAACAGCTTGCTCACCGTCACATGAGTGTGTGAGTGCAGACAGCCAGCTCTCAGGCATGAGTGAGCAGGTGAGAAGAGGGAACAGAAACAGAGGTAAGGAAGCCAGGGAGGCAGAGCTGGAGAGAGGTGGGGGTACAATTTTAGATAACGTGGTCGGGTTTGAACAGGGTTTCCACTTCCACTGAGAAGGTTCTATTAAACAAGGCCAAAGAACAGAGTCAGTCACTCCAGAAAGAGCTTTCTGTGAAAAGGGAAGTAGGAGAGCACCAGCCCCGTGACAGGGGAGGGCCTGTGTGTTGGGAGAGGCCAGTGAGCCCCCCCACCAGAGTGAGGCAGACAGCATAATGCTGAGGAGCAGGTGGGGAGGGGAAGACAGACTCACGGACTCATGAGGCTTTGTCTGAGGACTCTCCTTTTCATGAGGACTCTCCACATGAAAGGAAAAGAGTGTCCTGCAGGTGACAGGATCTCACTTCCTTTGAGCAGGATTCTGTGGCCACTTGGTTGAGAAGCAGAGAAGCCCCGGGGGGTATCTGCTGTAGGGATTCAGAAAGGAAGGGATAGCAGGAGGGGACAAAAGAACCTCTGGCACTCAGGTGCTGTGTGTTCAGAAGGTTCAACAAACACCTCTCTGAGGGATTTGAGAAGAGGAGGAGCTTGGAGGTGACTTCAAGGGATTTGGGCCTAAGCTGTGGAAAGACAAGAGGTGCCACCAAGAGGAGGAACACTGGATCACAGGCATTCCGGGAAATAGTCTGGGTTTTGGACAGGTGGAGTTGGAGGTATCTTCTAGACCCAAGTGGAGATTGCTGAAATTCAGGGGGGAGGTCTGGGTTAAAAATACACATTAGGATCGCTGGCTTAGAAATGGCATTTGAAGTCAGTCACAGTGGCATACACCCATGATCCCAGCTACTTTGGAGGCTGAGGCAGGAGAAGCAATAGTAAAAGGCCAGCCTCAGCAACTTACGTGTTTCAAAATAAAAAATAAAAAGGGGCTGGGGATGTGGTTCAGTGGTAGAGTTCAATTACCATGGTGGGGGAGGGGGCAGGCCACAGGCCAAAAAAAAAAAAAAAAAAAACAGTATTTCAAAGCCAAGAGCCTGAATTGGATCACAAAGGAGCACCTGTGGCCAAGAATTAAGCCCCGGGGCCTTCTGCCAGGAAAAGGAAGAAGAACCAACATAAGACTGGAGGCAGACTAAGAAAGGAAAGAGGAAAAAGTAAAAGGAAGTCAAAAGAAGCAAATGCACCTGGCAAATATCACAAGACAGAAGTTGCAGCAGCAGGAGTTGAGATATTCCCGTAGCATGGAGCCACCTGGAGATTACCAGTGACCTGAGTGTGTTACTGAGAATTTTACTTCAAAAAAAAAAATTTTTTTTACTTCAGTTAAAAAAATAGAATAAAATCAGGAGATAATTGTAAACGGCGAATGCTTTCAAGGAGTTTTACAAACAGCAAAAATGAAGGAAGGTAAGTTGGAGAGTATGGTAAGAGAGAGATTTTTTAGTGAGAGAAATAACAGTAGATATGTATGATCTGGAAATGATCTAGAGAAGGAAGAAAAAATGATTAAAGAAAGGGAAATTTTGCTGAGCAATGGAGGAAAGGAATCTATGCCTGTTAGAGGGTTTGGTTTAGATCTCGCATCAGAGATAGGAATTTGGGAATAAAGGGAGAGATATAGAGTCTCAGGAGTGCCTACAAAACCCTGAAATGCAGGATACACCCATGAACAATTGCAGCTCCTCAGGGAGGTACCCTTGGGCCACACCCTTGACCCATGCCCTTGTAACAAGAGAACAATGCACAAGTGCAGGGAAACTGGTGTGGAACTGTGTGATTCCACTTTACTCCAACCCCAGTAACCATCCTTCTGTACATATCAACACCCGCAACGACAGGATACTGTCTCTCCCTCTGGAAATGGTGGTGTTCTCCTCTTAGTCGGTATTCCTTGCTTTACCCCAAAAGCTTCGCTTCTCTTGAGGTGGCTCCCAATCTCCCTTGACTATGTATCTACTTTCCTAAATAAACCTTTGTCTAATGCCTTTGACTGGACATTGCTAAAATCCCTTTCCATCCCATATGCCAAGAACCCCCACTGGCCCTGAGTCAAGTTCCCTCAGCTCTCTGGGGACTCCTTGGACCCTTCTTCAGAAACACATATTCTCACATGACAGTCTCACAGGTGCATGCTCTCAGTGGGTACGTCTATAGAAGCTCTGGGTTGATGGCTTCCTTGGTGAAGTTAGAACTTCATCAAAAGCTCACAATGACAATGGAAAAGAGATCTGAGAAAAGCTTTCTGAGAGTGGATGCACTAAGGTCGAATGTGCAACCCTCGTGGAGCACCTGGGTGGCACTTTAATTAAGGGGTCAAGAAGGGGAACCCAGTCCCAGAGGACCAAGGTCTCCAGCTCTCTGCAGCTGCAGGCCCTGGGGGAGATAACTGTTTTCAATCTTCTCAGGCATTTCTCTAAATATCTCCCCTACCCTAAGATCATTCAATGGTTTCCCACTACCTTGGAGGCAAACTCCAATCCAAGATGCTGACCTTCCCTGGCAGGCCACACCCTTCTACTCCATTCCTCGCACAACCAGAAACAAACCAAAACACTTGTGCCTGCTCCTATTGAACTTTGTCAGTTTGTCACCAAAAGCTTGGTCCTTGTCCCCAGTGTCAAGCCAATAATAAGGACACAGCTTTGAGAAAAAGGAAAAAAGAAAAAGAAGGCTTGTTGCTTTGCTAGCAAAGAAGAAACACAGGGACTCCTGTTCCAGAAGCTGTGATTCTGCCCATCAGGAGGAACAGGGGGTTTTAAAGAAGTGAGTCAAAGGCTACATTCCAGGTGCCCTCTGTTGGAGCTGTAATTCACTTGCTAATTTGGGAGATAACCATTCCTGAGATCTTCTTGTACCTTTCCCAAAGTATGGACTACTTCCTTCCTCTATGGTGGGTGGGTGCTCAAAGACAACTAACTGCCCAAAATAGGGAATGAAGGTAATCCTGTATCCCCTGAGATTAGGAAGGAACAGGGAGAGAACAAGAGAAAGAAACACGTCCATTTTAAAAATTAGTTGCAGTAGCAGAACAGCCAGGGCTATCTGCAAAGCATAAAGTGGACCCCTGTTAAAAGTTCAGTGGTTTCTACCATAAACCTGCAAAAGTTGGTAGCCAACATCAGCCAACATAACACTAGAAATTGAGTTATTTTTTTATAAATATTTTACAAATCACAAAAGTCAATGAACAAAACTGCTAATATGACTATGCCCTCTATTCATAAAATGCTGTTTCCATATCATGTAATATTATAAAATACCTACATATACTGGCCTAAGTAATATAGCTTAATCCAAAGGTTCCACACGACAGGTTTCTTCCTCCCTGTTTCTCATGCTAACCTTGTTCACAAAAAGCTCCAGTAATTCAGCTATATAAGCCTATTATTCTATTTAAATGAGACTCTCTCAGACAGGCACAGTGGGACATGCTTGTCATCCCAGCAGCTCAGATAGGAGGATTGCAAGTTCAAAGCCAGCCTCAGCAATTCAGCGAGGCCCTGTCTCAAAATTAAAAAAATAAAATGGTCTGGGGATGTGGCTCCTTGGTTAAGCATCCCTGGGTTCGATTCCTGGTACTAAAAATAATAATAAATATAAATATCTCCCCCAAGTCCAAAGAGCTCCATTTTATGTACACTTCCCCTATTCTACCAACTCTGTCCTCATGGGGCCTAGTGTCCTAATCCCATGTAACACTGAGAAAGTCCAAGCTGCGGTGGGTGTTCTGGCTTTGTCTTTAGAGTGAGTCTGCAGAGTGCCCCACTCACCCCACTCACTGATGAGTCAGCAGACAGGTCTTGGCACAACCTTTCCTTCAGGTGGTCGGTCACATTCCCTCCAAAGGTTTTCATAGATAAAGAAGGCTTCTCCCGGATTCCACTGCTTATCTCTTGGCCACACCCTTAAATAAGAGCACAGGGAAGTGTGTTTGAAAACAGAGTCTCTTCAATCAGCCAATCTTTGACCCACTTGCTAATTTAAACACATTCTAGGGAAATATTAGTGGACTAGAATAGTATCTGTTTTCTGCTGGGCTGTTTGTTTTCTTCTGTTTGTTGTTTTTTGTTTGTTTGTTTGTTTTTGTTTTTAATGATCTCCCTGTTTCCATAATTCCTAAGAATTATTCATACAGCACCCAGTGAGGGGTTTATCTTTGTTTTTGTGGTACTGGGGATTGAACCCAGGAGTGCTCTGCTACTGAGATACATCCCCAGCTCTTTTTTTATTATTTTTAATTTTGAGATGAGGTCTCACTATGTTGCTGAAACTAACCTGGAATTTGCGATCCTCTTCCCTCAGCTTCCTGAGTAGCTGGGATTATAGGCGTGCACCACCAGACTCTGCTGGGCTATTTAAAAAGATTCAACAAAGATAAAAATTTTAAATCAAAATCTAAGTCTGAAAAATCACGCAGACTTTGAGATGGTGGTGCATGAAGCTCCTTTAAACACCTGGGCCAACCCCCTCAATGTGCAGATGAATAAACAAATCAAAAAAGAGGAACAGCATCAAGGACCCGTCCACATCAGTGGGGCAGATGCAGAAGTGAAAGCCGGTTTTAACTACCTCTGCTCCACTGTTCTGCCATTCAACATGTTATTTTAATAAATGTTTATTAATCAACCCAGGCTAAGTAAGAATGGAACATTCTATGCAAATAAAAAACTACTATCTCTCCCCTAAGAAGTTTAGGAAAATAAACTGACATCTTCAAAAATCTGTACCACACCCGGCATAGTGGCGCACACATGTAATCCCAGCAGCTCCAGAGGCTGAGACAGGAGGATCACAAGTTCAAAGCCAGCCTCAGCAAAAGCGAGGGGCTAAGCAATTCAATGAGACCCTGTCTCTAAATAAAATACAAAATAGGGCTGGGGGTGTGGCTCAGTGGTTGAGTGCCCCTGGGTTCAATCCCCGGTACCAAAAAAAAAAAAAAGAAAATTAGAAGCATAGCAGGTCCCAGTGTGATTTATATATACCCTTCAGATGTCATTAACATTAATTGAGAGGACCAGGGTTCTGAAGTTGTATACAAGGATGTTAGGAGTGACCAGTTCCTGTGTACTACAGAATGTTTCCTTAGAGAATTAAGAGATTGTGGGGCCTCCTCAGTCCTGGAACCAAAATTATGTTCACTGTCCACTTAAAGACATTGAAGATAACATCACATTTGTTTCTGGATTAAGATGTTCACTTTTAACCAGCGTGCCCTGCTGCATTATCATCATATGCAGATAAGGCATTTCCTCTATATCCATCTTTGGAAGAAAATGGGTCAAAGAGATTTAATAGCATTAGGATTTTACTACATAAGTTTAGGATAGTTTTTTTAAAAATATTATTTACTTATTTTGATAAGGAGGATTGAGCCCAGGGGCACTTTAACACTGAGTTATATCCCCAGCTCTTTTTTATTTTGAGATAGGGCCTCACTAAATGGCTGAGGGTCTCATAAATTGCTGAGGCTGGTCTCAAACTTGTAATTCTCCTGACTCAGCCTCCAGAATGCTGGGATTCCAGTGCTTGGATACCATGGTGCTAGGCTAGGATAGTTTTTTTAAAGAACACCCAAAGAGTATACTCCCAAACCAAGACCTGGGCACCAAGCTGAGTTGCAGCCACTTGTGAGATGTTCACTGTTCTGTCAAAACCCTCATTAAAGCCTTGGGATGGTGGTGGCATTGTTTTTAATACTTGAAGTTACTACTCTCCATCTCCTGGGCCCTTTCCCCTTCTCTGGTTTTGTTTTTGTTGTTTTTCCCTGTGTACCTTCTCCATTATAATACTAGTGTAGAGTGAATCCTACTCTCAAAAACCAAGATCCCAGGCCTGGCTTACTGTCACATCCTACTGCCGACCTTGACCTTAACCCATCCAGGTCCTCATTTCTTCCTATGAAAAGGAAAGCAGACAGGAAAACACTGCTATAATCTTTAAAATTCAATTTTTATTACCAAAGAAAATGGATAAAATAATTAAAGTATAACAGGAAAAAGAAAGAAAGAAAGAAAAAAGTGAAAGTCTTTCCCAACCTTTTGTCCCAATGATATAACAATATTAATTTTGGTATATTCTTTTTTGTTGTTTTTCTTTTCTTTTTTTCCATACTAGGAAGGGAGACAGGGTCTCACATGTGCTAGGTGAGTACTCTACCACTGCATTACATTCCCAGACCCTTTTTAAATTTGGAGACAGGGTCTTGCTATGGTGCCAAAGCTGGCCTTGAATTCACAGTTCCCCTGACTCACGGCAGTGGAATTATAGGCATGCAACCACTGCGCTCAGTCTCCCATAATTTTAAGGACAAAACAAACAAAAAATCAATTACATACACTTAGTCTAGAACTACTTTTCCTTTCGCTTAATCGCAGAGCTTTGTCAAAGGACAAGTAGCATCAGAGTCATGAGAGCAGAGTTGTTTTGTTATGTTTGTTGTTGTTGTTGTTACCAGGGATTGAACTCAGGGGCTCTGAACCATATCTCCAGCCCTTTTTTGCATTTTATTTAGAGACAGGGTCTCACTGAGTTGCTTAGAGCCTTGCTAAGTTGCGAGACTGACTTTGAACTCTTGATCCTCCTGTCTCAGCTTCCCAAGTAGCTGGGATTACAGTGTGCCACTGCCCCCTGCTGAGAGCAGAGTTTTGACTGCTTTGGTCACTGCTGTTCTAGATATCACAACAATGCCTGTCCAAGAGTAGTTGCTAATAAATGTTCATTGAATGGACAAATGGACATGAATTCTCCTTCCTATCAGACTAAGTGACATTTCATGTGGCCAGGGATTTGCCTTTTTTGGCCCCGCTCCATGATCCCAGCACCAAACACAGTGCCAGAACATAGTAACCACTTAATAAGTATTTGTTGAATTAACCAAAAAACTCAATGAAACTTCCTAGTTCGTTTTAACTGAACCATTTAATCAACAATTTTTCGATTGATATAGAAAATCTCTTATGAATACCCTTGCAGTAATCATATTTGTATAATATTCTTGTTTAAAGATTTTTATAGGATAGGAATATCGTTGGGGAGAAATCATTGATCTGGTCCAAATGTGTTCTCATGTTCTTTCTCACTAGAATTTCATGATTTTTATAAAACACTTGTGTTTAATTTGTCAGCCTGTATGAGAACTGCTGCCTACAATATTAGTTTTGCAAAATGATCTCTCTTACATATCAGCTATAGAAAGCCAGTGCTCTCCAAATCTCTTTATTTATAGCCGAAATTCCATCTAATTCACACAATAAGACTTCCAGAAAGACTTGTAAAAACAAACGGGCTGCCTGCATGCTCAGTGACCAACATCTTCTCTGTTCAATCCAGTAGCAATTTCCTCCTCAGCTAGCAGTGGAGGAGTGATTTTCAGTCAGCAACACATCCATATTGTTGATTCACTCCCCCCCCCCACACACACACACACCCAGTATTGGGTATTGAATCTAGGGGAATTCTATCGCTGAGCTACACCCAGCCTTTTAATTTTTTGACACAAGGTCTCACCAAGTTGCCCAGGCTGCCCTTGAACTTGTGATTCTCTTGCCTCAGCCTCCAGAGTCAGGGATGACAGACATATTTCACATTCTTTATGTGCTAAGGAAGGCAGAAAGAGAAAAACATAAAAGAGTAACAAGATCCTGAATAGAAAGATGTTATTGAGAAACAAAGGCCACTTTGGCCAGATAAGAACAGATATGGAAGCTTCAGAGTATTTGTGAATTCTTCGAGAAGTTACAGACTCGAGAAGTTATAGACGCGTGCTCTGTCTGAGCTCTGCAATGGAAAGTCTCTCCAGAAAGTTCCCTTTCTGCATTCTGAAGTTATTTAGCAAGTTTCAGAGTCAGGCAAGAGCCTGGAAGGCAACAATAAACAAGACAAGGATAGTCTCTGCTATCTTAGAATTTAAGTTCAGGGACCACTGTCTTTCCATTAAGGGGTCTGATGCTGACAAGACAGATTGCTGGAAGCCTTTGCCTCCTTTTCATCAGGAAACAGAGTCTCAGTCACTAGTTCTTCTGTGAAAATACAGCTCCAGTTCTCTCCATGAATGGAGAAGTTGGGCAGAGATATTTCCCTTTGAGAGTGCAACAAGCAAAACTTGGCCACACACACACACACACACACACACACACACACTCCTTTTCCCCATGTTCTCCGGCCACACCACAGGCCTGCTGAGTTGTCTTCTTAACTGAGGCAGAGGTGAGCACTTACCATTGGACAGGCAACATTCAAAAAAGCATAAACTCAGAGGGAAACTTCAAGATCATTCCTTTCTTTTTTATTTATTTTTTAGTTATAATTGGACACAATACCTTTATTTTTATGTGGTGCTGAGGATCGAACCCAGCACCTTGCACGTGCTAGGTGATCACTCAACCTACCGCTTAGCCCCAGCCCCAGCCCCTCCTTTCGTAACTTAACCTTTTTTTTTTCTTTTCTTTCTTCTTTTTCTTTTTTTTTCAAGCTTTTTATTTTTTATTTTAAGATAGTATCTCCATAAGTCACTTAGGGCCTTGCCAAGTTGCTGAAGCTGGCCTCCAACTTGGAATCCTCTTGCCTCAATCTCCCAAATTGCTGGGATTACAGGTATGTACCACAACATTCGGCTTATTGGACCCTTTTAAGGATTATAGACCTCCATGAAAATCAGTGCCCCTTTAGACTGTCTGTACTGAAGAAGAAAAGCACATGTCTCGACACACAGTATACTCTACATTTTCAGGAGCTTCACAGTCACATCATAAGCCTGAATTTCTTGGAGAGATTTCATATCAAGAATCCCTAATGTGCATAAAAGTACATTTGAAGTCTAATGCCCATGATTGGCAGTCTCTGGGTTGGATACCCCTGTTAGCTGGGATACAGAGGTAATGATGTACAGCAAAGGTCACGGTTGAACCCCAATGTGAGCTAATTATCTCCAGAAAATAGGAACACTCTTCTTCATGCCCCTGGACAGAACCTGTAAAACCAGTTAGCTGACACGTCTTAGTTTTGAAAAAAACAACACCAAGGTCAAAAATGAAGGTGCTGGATTCAATGGCATAAAAAGGTGAGAACCCAGAGGTGGTCAGTATTGCTGCTCACTGCTGATATAGCAGTAGTCCTCATTCGGGTCCTCCATCTCATATATGTTTTCCTCAATGATGTAGATGTTCTCCTCTGAGCGCATCCTGTCTGCTGCTGCATTTGCCAATCCTGAGGGACGGGGGTTGGCCAGCGTGATGAGACTGTGAAAAGAAAAGTGTTGGGGTTGATTTAAGCATTCCGCAGGCAACATGGAACGAGGTTAAAAGATTAGGCTTTAAGATGGGTGTGGAGGCATGCGCCTGTAATCCCCGCAGCTCAGGAGGCTGAAAACAGGAGGATCGCGAGTTCAAAGCCAGCCTCAGCAATGGCAACTCAGTTAGACCCTGTCTCTAAATAAAATACAAAATAGGGCTGGGGATGTGGCTCAGTGGCCAGGTTCCCCTGAGTTCAATTTCTGATACCAATAATAATAATAATAATAATAATAAGATTAGGCTTTGCTGAAGAGACATGTATGATCTTTGATTGGATGTCGACTGGGGGGAAAAGCCATAAAATAATTCGGGGACTATCTGAGAAAATCTGAATTAACTTCATTTTTCTTAGATAGAAAAACTGCTTATCCTTATTCTTAGTGGTCAAAAGCTGAAATGTTTAGGTGAAATGTCAAGATGTCTACAACTTCCTTACAAATAGTTCAGAAAAACCCTTGTGCATATGGAGAAATGGACAAAGCCAGAATGTGCCGCATGCCACATGTGGAGTTCAGGTGGAGGTTCTGTTGTTCCTTGCACTGTCATTCCAATTTTTCTGTGAGCTTGAACAATTTCAAAAGGAAAAATAAATGGGAACAATTATGTTGTAGATCCAATCAGACGAGAGTTCAAATTCTCTGATACATGCTAGCTTTAAGATTTGCATAAATCTTTTTTGTTGTTGTTTTGGTTTTGGTGGTGGTTGTTGTTTGAGTACCAGGGATTGAACCCAGGGGCTGTCAATCACTGAGCCACATTCCCAGCCCTTTCCATATTTTTTTGTTGTTGTTTTTAATTTTGTGACAGGACCCCACTAAGTTGCTTAGAGCCTCACTAAATTGCTAAGGCTGGCCTTGAACTTGCAATCCTTCTACCTCAGCCTCCTGAGTTGCTAGAATTACAGGCGTACACTCTGTTTTGTTTTCATTCAAGAAATAATTAGTATGTTATACACTGTTCTATGCAACTAGAGAGATAGAATTGAATGGAACACAAAAATCCCATAGAGGTTAAGTGTTAGTAAACTTTGTGTTTTAGTATCCTTGTCTGTAATATGGAAATAATGTGAGTCCTGCCTCACAGGTCAACCGTGAAAAATACTAATTTATTCCATCATTAATATTGATTGTTAATAGGATCAGGCACTATTCTGGGGATACAGTCATTAATATGGCAGACAAGTTCCTAATTTTCTGTGGAGTTTACAATTTGTAGACAGGGATGAACATTAATCATATAACTTCATAAATGATGAATTAATTCCTATCAATGTTACCTCTGAATAATAATCATATTTCCCAATTTCTGCTTTAATGAAGAACACTAATCATTGAATATTTTACTTGTTACTTTTTTGACTTCTTATTACATGTTATTTTGTCTTTATAATATACCACATTTATCTTAGTCTAAAATGATCAGTGATTTAGATAGTATTTAATGGACAGTCATTTGCTTCTCAAAATACATTACATTCTTGTAATGCACCAAATGTTACTAAAACTGGAAAATCTGATAAGGGTGTGACTTATGTCGATCAGGAATGGATGGTGTAAATAGTAAGGAATGATGATGAAGACAGGGACCCGAATTAACTCTCAGCCCTGACTACACAACAGAACCACCCAGAGAGCTTTCAGAGAAACACCTGCTCAGTCCTCATCATCAAAATTCCAATTCAGTTGCTACAGGGCTGGTCCTGCATCAGTTGGCTTAAGTGCCCTGGTGATCCTATACATCATCAGCTGAAAAGCCTGAGTGGGGCTATAAAAACCCTGAAAACAGACTGGTTTTCCTGTTCACTTTGGTTACCTCAGTGTCCAGCCCTGACCCCCCTGGACATAGTAAGTGCTCAATAAGTTGAGGTTTCAGTTCACTGAAAAAAATCCCCATTAATACAGAGATAAATAAGCATTTCTTAATAATAGGGAGATAAATTCTATACCTTAACATTAGAACTAAGGAAGCTAACCGGATCAGGGAGCAAACAGAGCAGCATGTTAAATTTGCATTTCATAATTAGATTGCAGGCAAAAGAAATACAAGCTTAGACCCCCCAAACCCCAGGCCAAACCTTCTCAGGGCAAAAATCAAAGCTATATTAGGGTAGGGGGCCGCTCAGATTCTCCTTCTCCCATTCCTATTCTTACCTTGAATTCTGTAACTTCTTTTTCCTATGAGAATACCCTAGGTACAGAGGAAAGTAAAATGAATAAATGTGCTTAGGTAAAATAAATAAGAAATAAAATGGGCTCACTGTGGGTAATTGTTGTTTAGGGAAATCTGGTCTCTGCTTAGAAGAAACTAAATCAAACTCCCCATGTGTATCTTAGTTTATTCTATGTACTATGCTAGAAAATAAAGAAGATGCATTTTCTTATTTAACAAATACCACGAGGCCTCTTCTAAGTGTCTGGCAATTTGCTAGGTATGGTTGACACAAAGGTGAATTGTGAGTCCTAACTTCACAAAGCTTGCATGGGAGAAACGAGAAAAAAGAGAAGAAAGCAGATAGGGTAGAAGGAAAAGAAAAGAGTAAGTAAGTAGAAAAACGAAATAATTTCAAAGTGTGATGTAGGAGAGAAACCAAAACCACACTGAAACAGAGAATAGGGCAACACTCTCAGAAACTATCATTAAGTTCAGCTCTGAAAGAAAAGAATGAGTCAGCTGTGTCAAGAGCCACGGGGAGCCTTCCAAGAAGAGAGAAGCCCTAGGAAAGATCTTGGTGATTCTCTGAAACCAAAAAGTGGCTAAGAGAACGAACGGCCCCAGGTGAAGGCTGAGGAGTAAGCTGTGACTAGGGGCCACAGGACTTTTCCATCGTGATAAGGAGTTAGGGTTTTATTTTAAGACCTATAGGAAATCACTGAAGGACAGAGATATGGTCTGTTTGGGTGTTAGTATCACTGTCAGCTATGTGGAGGAAGGAGGGAGGAGGAACAAAGAAATGGGAAGAAAGCAGAGAAGGCAGTGCCTTATAGTAAGGTGGTGGCCAAGACATGCAGAATGAGGGATTTTAAATATATTTTGGAGAAAGACTTCAGGAACTGAAGTTGGACTGCATCTTAAGAGGTAGGAATGGGAGCAGGATGACTTCTGCATTTCTGGCTTAAACAACGAGACAGACAATGGTAAAATACGATGGAAAAGACCAGAGAAGGAAGGTGGAATAACATAGAATTGGAAGCTCCGTTTTGATAAATGTGTGAAATATCCAAGTGGAGCTATTGACTGGGCAGTTAGACAAGGAAAAGCTACACTTCAAGAGCTGACAGGAGTCAGGCATGGCAGCTCACGCCTATGATCCCAGCTACTCAGGAGGCTAAGGAAGGAGGATCACAAGTTCAAGCCTCAGCAATTTAGGGAGTCCCTGTCTCAAAATGAAAAATAAAAAGGTCTGGGATGGGGTTGGGGTTGTGGCTCAGTGGCAGAGCACTTGCCTAGCACATGTGAGGCACTGGGTTCGATCCTCAGCACCACATAAAAGTAAATAAATAAAATTTTTAAAAAAGGGCTGGGATGTCTCTCAGTGGTAGAGCACCCCTGGGTTCAATAATTCACAGCACTGAAAAAAAAAGTCTTCTTAATTAATGATATGCAGAAAAGATACTGGAATCAGTCTGCCTGAATTTAAATCCCAGCTCTGAAACTTGCTAATGGTGATGATGATAAAATGTATGTGAAACATTTGACACAGGACCTGCCTGACATGTGGTAATCACTGAATAATTATTAGCTATTATTATTGTGAGGGTTTAGGAGTATAGTGGGTATTTAGCCTACCTAATCACCTTTAGGTACAAAGTTTTATACACACACACACACACACATACACACACACAAATATATATATATATATATATATATATATATATATATATATATATATATATATACAAATATATATATATATATATATATATATACACACATACACACACACAAATATATATATATATATATATATATATATATATATATATATATATATATATATATATATTTGTGCTGGGGATTTAACCCAGGGCCACTTTACCACTGAGCCACATCCCCAGCCCTTTTTATTTTCAATTTTGAGACAGGGTCTCACTAAGTTGCTTAGGGTCTCCCTAAGTTGCTGAGGCTGGCCTCCAATCCTCCTGCTTCAGCCTCTGGAGTTGCTGGGAGTTACCATGAGTTACCATGCCCAGCACAAAGTCAAATTTTATCTCGTTTTGTTCTCATTCCAACATTTCCAGTTCCTATCGGAGGGAAAGATAAACCATATCCAACAACTTACATTTGAGAATTAAAGCACTAAAGATAAGCGTAAGAGCCAACCCAGCAGAGATTCCTACTCCAATATAGAGGCCTCTTCTGGTGGTTGCTCCAAAGCTTTGGAACTCATCAGCAAATGTGGATATCTGCTATGCAAACACAAAACAGGATTTAAGATGCAAATGTTCAGAAATTAGCTGTGTACTCAGCCAATACCAAGATTTGGAGTCAGACCATCCCTTTCACAGCATCACAGTATGGAAGGGACTTTAAAACTACCCCTGATCTGTCTCCTTTTAGACAAGCCTCAAACCACGAAAGAAATGGATTAGTTTAATTATTGGAGTTAACAAAGAAATGGAGTATTCTCTTCTGTACTGTGGTTGTAGAAAGAGCTCTTAATAAATGGATCTCGCCCCACACTCCAAAAAATGGGCTTTTGAGTGGAGTCCTGTTCTTTTAGCATACCCTGTGTCCCCCCAGAGAGTTTCAGAGTGGTCCACACTGAATGCTTTGCAGTGAAACCCCTATTTTCCCAGAAATAATGTAACAAAAGAACCAGGACTTGGCAATCAAACAGGGCTGGATTCAAATCTTAGCTCTATCACCAAGTGTTAAGTGAACTTCCAGAATTATTGGAAAACCTAAGTTTATATAATATAAAATGCTTAGCACAAGGCCTGACACATGATAAATGTTCAATCAATGGTAGACATTATTGCTACTTCTCTAATTAATTTATTTTTATGATAATCGAGAGACATAAAAAATCCTCCTATTTCAAAAATTTCAGTCCATGTCTTCCTTTAAAACCAGTAGTAGTGGGGACTTTTAAAACAATTGGGGAAGAGTTAAACCTTTCATTTATTCAATAAACATGTACACATTTATTCAATGCACATTATTTCTGCAGCAGCTGGACTGTGCCTGCAAAGTATTGTGCAGTAAGCACTGTGGTCACACAGAGGTACTCAAAAGGCAGTCATTGATTGCAAAGAGGGAGGGACAAAAACGGGATGCTGAGGGCCAGATGTGAACATACAGGTAGGAGATTCAGTCAAAGTAACACAGACTCCCAGATGTGCCCTCAAAGAATTTTTAAGTCACCATTACAAGCTTGATTTCTTGTGATTTTTCTTTCACTCTGGAAATGTGGGGAACACTAAAACTATGGTAAAATCAAGTATTACTTTATGCTTTAATGACATAAATTCTTGGCTTTGAATATTCCGGATTGATGTTCTGTCAATATAAATGAACAAATTTCAGAATCAACCTTTTGCCTGGGATATAAGGGAAGCAAGAAGAAGTGTATTGGAAGAAGCTAGAAAGTCTTAGAAACTTCCACAGTGGTAACAACTGTAAAATTTGAGAAGAGGGACAACACGCTAATGTTTCTTCTTTTCGGTTTGTCATCATCAACGCATTACAGACAAGGAATCTGAAGCTAAGGGGGGTAAGCCTCCTCCATCCCAAGGAAATGGTAGGTGAGAAGACGTCTAAAGCCAGATTTTCTTTATGCAGTTGAGATTGTTAGCACACACACACAAAAATTACTTACTGTTTGATTTTTATCATGGAAGGTCCCCAGGGTCTGTGTTTCCACTACACAAGCACAAACACACACAAATGAGGGAAGATAGTCAATAGTTAAATTTTTTTTTTTTGTATCAGAAAAAGCTGAATGATGTCTATAATCCTACTTAAAACTAGTTCTTCCCCATCGTCTTCACAATAACTAATTGAGAGACAACAGAATTTACTGATTGCTTATAAATCAACTTCGGATGACCAGGAACATTCATCTAGATAATGAACCCTAACTATTTCTATTTCCTGAAATACAGATTTTTGTCAGGAAGACTTATATTGAATATGTAGTTTGTTTTATCCACAGGGGCTTTAGTGGCTTCTACAAAAATTCAATAGCAATGATGACAGTCATTATATTCTAATTAGACTTTGAAAGAAATGAAAAAAATCCATTTTCTAGAAAAAGTTTAACATTTATTCATTAGGAGGGAGACAGAGTATTCGGTTACCTTCAAATGAAAATAAGAACTCTAGCTACAATTTACCAGGACCCAGGCATTGTGCCAAACTCTTAATGAAGTATCTCACTTAGCATTCGAAATAAGGATCCTAAAGTGTCAGGACTGTTAGTCCCCTTAGACAGATGAAGCTACTGAGGGTTAGGGAAGTTAAGTGACTTTCCAAGGTCACAGAGTTTAGTGAATGATAGAAATGACCTTCCAATATAGGTCCACTTGGTTTCAAGCATACATTCTCTACCATCTACCCTCACAACCTCAAAGACCACGCTGCTCAGCTGTCAACTCACCATCTTTCCTTTTGGTTGATTTGTTTATTTCTTTTATCTGATTAAGTAGTCAAGGAATAATGTATAACTCTATGCCAGGTTTAGGGGAGAGCAGCAAACCTGATGGAACAGACCTTGATATTTTTTTAAAAATATTTTGTTAGTTTTGTCAATGGACTTTATTTTATTTAGTTATATGCAGTGCTGAGAATCAAACCCAGTACCTCATACATGCTAAGCAAGCACTTTACCATGGAGCCACAAACCCAGGCCCCAGACCCTGATCTTGTGGACACTATATTCTAAACACAAATTGTTTGTCAGCTTTGGGAAAACAAAACATGCTTCCTCATTTTTATGACTAAGTCAGAGACTCTTAAACTCCTTAAACACCATGGATGTCTCCTGGAAACCTTGAAGTCTAAACCCTTTAAGATGCATATCAGGTTCAACTAAATAATAGTTTAGCAGAGTATGATTTCAATATTATAAAGGTATACTCTCATCCTAAAATTATTTAAGAAACAGATATGAACAAGATTATATTTTGCCTATTACCTGAAAGGAATTTAGCAAATTAAAGTATAAAAACCACAATGGAACTGCTAAGTAAACATGAATCTTAACCACATGCAAGATTTTCAAGTGAAAATCCAGTTTCTGCTTCCCTATAATTTTGGCTGTTGGCCTAACTGTTAAGACTGACTCTTCTTCTTCTTTTTTAACTTCATTTGCTATGACAATGATCTATAAAATGGATGGAGCACATTGAGTTATCAAAGCCTATTTTCACAGATTTCCCCATCAGCCAAGGTGGGGGGGACAGTTGGAAGAAGTTGCAGTGTTTCTTTCTGGAGAACCCAGGAGGTGGGTGGGTTGCAGGCAGAGAGAATATCAAAGTGTATAAATGCAGTGGTCCCTGTCTGCTCAGCACTGTCTGTGTGCCAGACATGGTGCTTAGCACTATTAAAGCCACAATCCCATTTAGTGCTCACCACAACAGGTATGTAAGAGTATTTTCCCCATTTTTTCAGATGAAGAGACTGAGTCTTAGAGAAGTACTTTACCTATGATCACAGAAGTACTTTACCTATGAGAAATCTGGAATTCAAACTAGTCTTCCCAGAGCTGAGGACTCACCCATGACCCAGTCCCACCTCCTTTAGGAAGAAGGGAGAGGACACTTGTCCTGTGTTCAGGTGGGTTTAGCACATTCCACAGCCCTGGGAACCCTGGCTTTTTAAGGCTTCACTCCACTTTATATTGAACATATTAAAAGCAACCACATCACATTAAACAAAATCATAGACTACCTATGAATTGACTCACCTTGATTAATTGACATAATGTTACATATAGGCAAGTTGTTAGATGTTCATTAACTTCACTTTTAGTTTTGTTTTCCTGTTTTGGAGCAATTGCCTTTTGGGGGAGGGGGCGGCGGCGGCGGCGTTGTTGGTTTGTTTATTCAACTATTTTCTTAAATCAGGCCCTTGAAAAGCTCAGAAATTCTATCTAGGTAAAGTCCCTATATTCTCTGATGAAAGAGATGGCCCCTTTGTTGTTGTCTTGGAGGAGAGTAACTAACAAGCAAAATCTAAGGGGAAGGGGACTTCGGCTCATGGTATAGGCAAGGAAGTGAACTCCCTATGTCCTGTATGCCTGCATGTGTGATATACAGCAGGTACCTACTCAGTGGTGATATTGGAAGATGCATGGAAGCACAGGGTGGAAAAGTGGAACTAAATGATCCCTGACGTCCCACCTAGGTCTATATTTGTAAGTTCTTTAAAATAAAACAATGGCACATAATAAACACCTGTATGATTGATTAGCCCACAATGTGGGTGATCATCTGTTCCTGCTGTATTTAATTTCCTCACTAATCACAAAAGAGATGACGGCTTCCAGTCACTAGAGAACAACCAAAGCCTGAACCTTTAAAGAGGTGAAGTTAATGACTATAATAATAATAACTAATATTTAAATGAATTCTATAGGCCAGGTTCTATGCTGTATTTACACATACATTATCCTGTTTACTCTTATTATTATTATTATTTTTAGTTGTAGTTAGACACAATACCTTAATTTTATTTATTTATTTTTATGTGGTACTGAGGATCAAACGCAGTGCCTCACATGAGCTAGGCAAGTGCTCTACCACTGAGCCCCATCCTCAGCCCCTACTGTTTATTATTTATAGTACCTCATGAAGTAGACACTGGTATTGCCTTCCTTGCACAGATGAGAAAATTGAGATTCAGAGAGGTGGGAAACTTTACAGAGCTCATAAGAAGAGCTTGATTTTGTACCCATTCTACTTGTCACTGAAGTAGTTAACCATAATCTCATTCTTCCTTCTGATATTATTCATGGCAATAGCTAACCTATATTGAGTAAGTACTATAATCAGTACTGAAACTAAGCATTTTAGATACATTTTCTGACTTAAAACTCTTAAGGCATGACTTATATGGTCTATAGCATTATGAGGTGACACTTCCCTATTTTTAACCTCAATTTACAGAAAAAAAAAAAAAAAAAAAAAAAAACGAGCTTCATAGAATTTGAGAGAGACAAAGACTCGGACCAGGAATCATAGCATTAACATCCTTGATCAAGGTGACCTGAGGTCTGTATTCTGTCCTACCTTCTCTTCTGAAGTACCTTGGTGAACTAGCTAAAGAATTAATCTGAGGAAGCTGATGGGCTTTATTCCAGCTAGAGAGAAGTCTAAAAGTCATCTAATCTAAGAGTCCCTGAACACGGATTGGGGTGAATACATGCAGAAATATCACTGGTCCAAGAATAAATCAGAAAATAATGAGGATGATGTAATAAGTTTTTCCATTAAGTTAGATTTACTTAATATTTAAATAAAATACTTTTATTAATTGTTTAAAAGTTAAATAAGATTAAGAGACAATGTTTTTTTTTAATGAAATAATGGCAATAGATACTTTTCTTTCCTTATTTGGCAAATATATAGATCACCAAAATTCTTTCTTAGCATGGGTGGGGAACTTCACTGGGTCATGGAATCCAAAAGTCTCCAAACTCATTCTTTGAACAGAAGAGGAAGTTAATGTCCTGAGAAGTGAAAGAACTTGGCCCAGGTCACTTAGCTAGTGTGTAGCTAATCCAGAATCTGAACTCAAGATGTCTTCACTACCACCTTCACCTCAAACACTATTTCAGGTGCAGAAAAACATCCATGCCTCATCCTCTGAGCTCAGTTACCAGCTAAAGGCTTCCTCCTATGCCCCATGTATTACCTGAGCCATGTCCCTCGGTGGTAAGCATCCTTGGAAGGACTGTAGTAACATCTCTCTGGGCAGTTGGAGCTGGGTTGACCTTGGCTAATGTCAGAAACCAACATTAAGGATGAGACTTCTCTGAGTGCAGAGAGCTTGTTTCAGAGAATCAAAGGAGCAGCAGAAAAAATGTGAAAGACAATAAATGAAGACAGACACATCCTCAGCTTCCAAACCAAGCTGAACTCCTTCATTGAGGGAGAACACACACTTCAAACTTTTGACAGAGGTAAGAGGCAGTCATCATTGTGACAGTCTAAATATTAATGGAACTAAGAATCACACAAGTGGCCATACCCAAGGCTTTGCATAAAATATTATCCATTCAGTTGCCTATATGTAAGTATTATTATCATATTTTACAGAGGAGGTCACAGGGTTCAAATAACTTTTCTAAGATTATGCAATTAGTACAATGCAGAGTTGGATTGGAACCTGGCCCCATTCGGTCACAAAGTATGTGCCCTATAAATCTTAAAACATACAAGAACCTGAACCCCTCCCCCAACACACATGCAAAGTCCAGTGGTTCACATCCTGGTTGTATCTGGGGTAGAATCCATGAAAAGCTGATGTTCAGGATTCCATCTCCAGAAATGCTGATTTCTCTGTTTGTGGGTGGGGCCTAAGCATTGTAGTAGTTAAAAAGATCTCTGCAGATGATTTTCTTGTTGTTGTTGTACCAGGGAGAGAATCCAGGGGTGCTTAACCACATCCCAAGCCCTTTTATTTTGTATTTTGACACAGGGTCTCACTAAGTTGCTTACGTCCTCATTAAGTTGCTGAGGCCAATCTCAAACCTGCAATCTTCCTGCCTCAGCCTCCCAAGTCAGTAGGATTACAGACATGTGCCACCATACCCTAGCTTTTCCAGGTGATTCTAATGAGCAGTTAGGGTATCTAATCACTAATCTAGGCTGTCTTCCAGTTCTGTAGATACCATCCAGGACATTCAAAATATATTGGAGGGTGTTAAACATTGCTGGAAATCACAGGTAGGGCTTATAAAACTTTAGGTCTTCAGGGTCCATCCCCAGAACTGTAATTAGGGGACTCAGAGGTAGTAAAAAATCAATGTTTATTGTGATTAAAATGTGAATCTTAGGCATAGAGAAGGCATGCAAAGATTCCACTCACCTGGTTTGATGATCAACTCCACATTTAGTTTGTAATCATTCATTGGTCCTCTAAACTGGATCCGACAACAATAGGTCCCACTGTCAGCTGGAGTCACATTCACTATGGTCAGGGACACATCACCTTTGTGTAAATTCCCCTTTAGCTGGTATCTGCTGGATTTCTGATCTTTCACATTCGTTTCATCAGTGCTGAGCACCAAATCCTTACATCCAAATACAGGACAGGACTCCTTGCCCCAGCACACAGGCACAAGACTCTCTGAAGAGATGGGGTTGTAGCTGCAGGGCAAACTGGCATCCTGACCCACCTCAACTATGTATTCCCCTTCTGAAGACACTGAAGAAAGAGGGAAGGAGAGCAAGACCTTGAGTAAGGCTAGTTTATTTTAGGAATACAGCAAACAAAGCTCTATAGAATGCAGAGGAGAACACGGCTGATGCCCCCTTTGGAGGATGGTTCACTATGCTAATGTTTGAGCAGCCACAGAATCACCAGGAAGCCTTGTGAAAACATGAATGGGGGACTCCACCACTGCAGTTCCTGGCACAGTTGGTTTGCGGTGGAGTCTGAGAACATGTATTTCTAACAGTTTCCAGGTATCGTGGGTCCTTGACCCTTCCTATCAGAACCACCACTTTGAGAACTAGGAGAAAATTGTGGACAGTTCTGTGAACATGAGAAGACACAGCTGTTGGAACAGACGAACAGAAAATCTCATTGTCAGTCAGGAACTACTTACTCATCAATCAAGGGTGGCTATCCAAACACAAATCTCTCTTTTTTTCAAAAGGTCCAGGGGCACAGTGAATAAATAGTTTTGGCCAAATAAGAAGCTTGTATATTTGAAGCCACTCACAGGTTGTTTTGAGGTTTAAAACTAATTCCTTTTACAGCACACACACATTTATAGGTTAAGACCTTCAAACAGTATAAAAAGTGCATCAGAAGTCTGACTTCCTCCCCCACCTTTTTCCCATTTCCCAGTTCTCCTCCCTAGAGCCCACATTAAGAAATGTCTAGATTTGCCCTCTCCTTCCCAATGCATACACACAAAGAGGAGCCTGGCGTACATTATGCTGACCCCTTGGTATTTTCAAAAGCATTGTGATTGAGAGACATTCTATACCAGTATATTCAGTCAGGCTTACTGTGTGTATCATGAAATATCACATTTATTTACCTACTCCTCCACCGGTGGACATTTAGGTGGCTTCCAAACTTGTACCTCAACAAATGATGTTGTGAGGACCACCTTGCATCTCTTGCTATCTTGCCCTCCGTCCAGCATCATTCTCCAACTGTAAATAACCACACCACACTTACTTGTAAGTAGCAGCAGCAGCAGAAGTAACAGGATACCATTAAAAGAAAGATGTGAAAACATGGGCTCTTCAGAGGAAGAGTCAGAGGATGACTCTGTTTAGGCACAGTTTGAACTCTCCAGATGAACTAAGTGTTTTCTCCAACTGTCTCTTTCCTCCACAATCACATGAATGGCAGCTACTTCTGCTGATTGCCAGACCACACTTGAGGGTGTCTAACTACCAATGATGTCTGTACTGACGCTGCTAAATCTTCAGTCACATTAAAAGAAGCCCCAGTTGTTTGTCATACCACACCCCACATATCCTGTGAACATGATGATGTTTGTCCTGGTGCCTCAACAAAGAGGAAGCAATATTTCAGAGGAACAAAAGTGTTAGTCATAGCCAGTAGAAAGAACCCTCATCTTATTACTTAGGTTAAGTAGGTCCGAAATGGACAGTGTGCAAGTTGGGCTGGTTAACGGGGAATATAAAATGCAGTCATACGGTTCATGCATTCATTCAGTCAGTGCTCATAAAGCAGGTACTCTATGCAGGCACTGAACTAGGAGCTGGAGAACAGAACAATGGATGGCAACTTCCTTATCCTCACATCCATAGACAACTGCCAATATGATCATGACCCAGTTCTTGTCCTTGTTCTAACACAAATTCGTTCATGTCCTATACCTTGTTGAATCTGAGCTTCCTCACTTAGAAATTTATAAAATGAATAGGTGATATATGCACAGCTCTCCACTCTAATAGTCTGACTTCGACCTTCAAACTTTCAAACCCTGCCTTTTAGGAAAGTCATATTCCTCTCGGTAATGCTTTTTTACTCCCTGACTTTGGATGGAATTGAGGAGACCGGAGTATTCTATTCCATCTCATGAACACAAGGTACTCTCACTTTCGGGGGGCTTCTGGCATGAACTGCCAAAAAATGTTGTGTTCCAGCCACACCATTCATTCTTGAGGCAATACTAGCCCCACGTGCCCTCAGCCCTGGGAGAGTGACTTTTATCTAGATACCTTAAATCCCAAAGCTTCTTTACAAAAGGGAAGTGAGTTTACAGACTGAGTGGTTTCTGAAAACACAGTTGGCCTTCCTCTATGTCTTGCCTTCCTGAATTTCCTCTTCACCTGGATGCCATTAAATGCATTTAATAGAAACATTCAACTTGTTTGGTATATGTACTTAAATAGCATAACAGAGTGGTAGTTGTTCAAGAGATCACAGTTAATTGCCTCATTTCACACACAAGGAAACTGAGACTCAAGAAAAATTATTTGCCCAAAGGCATGTAATTTGCAATTTAGAATAGGAACACAAGTCTCCTAAGCCCCAGACTTTTCCACATTTGCATCACATTGCATGAATTTAACATTTGTCCTAAATATGCCTGCCCACGTGGTTTACAACAGCCAGAAAACATCCATGTTTAAGCATAGGGCAGAGTGGATAATACATGGGGCTGGTGACATATGCACTAGCAGCATGACCTTGGGCAAGGCTTTTAAAAGTGTCAGGTCTCAGCTTTTGATTCCTTCTTATAAGGAATAAGTTTTGTGGCTTATGACTCTATTTTCTATCCATCTCTACAATCGCCATTGGGATCACCTTTATAAAACATTAACAGTTTATTATTTTATTAAAGTCCAGGCATGAAGGCATCTAGAGACCTACTCTAATCCCTTCTCTTTGTGTGTAGAGGCCTGTTCCTGAAAATATTCACACTCGTTCAGTTTTGATTTCTTGGTGATTTTTTTTTTCTTTTCCTTGAAGCTTGTTTTATTTGCTTGTTTACCTATTTTTGCAGTGCTAGGGATGGAACCCAAGGCTTTGTGCATTCTAGGCAAGCACTCAATCACTGAGCTACAACCCCAGCTGGATTTTTTAACAGACACAATTATATGACATCATGATCAGACTATTACATTTAGTCATCAACAGCATGGGAAAAAATCATCATTAAAGCCCTTGTTCAAATGCTTTACACTTTCCACAAAACAAAAAGAAAATAACCTGTTATACTAATACACTCAAGATTTTTTACCCAAACACACGACTAAAATATGACTTATTTGCAACAGCCAGGCCTGCCACTACTGTGCCTAGCTGAGTTATTTCTTTTTCAATTGTTTGAAAAACAATCTAAATCTTCAGTCACAGGGGATTGAACGTGGGAGTGCTCTCCTACTAAACTATCTCCCTGGCCCTTTTTATTTTATTTTGAAACAGGTTGGCCCTGAACTTGCAATCCTCCTGCCCCAGTCTCCCAAGTACCTGAGGTTACAGGCAGAATTTTCCATCCTTTTTAAGCCTGAAATTGGGTCACATTTCTGCTTTCAGTAGGTAAACTCTTGGGTTGCTTCCACCTTTCAACTATTGCAAATAATCTTGCTATGAATATAAGTGTACAAATAACCTACACTGCATCTTTTAATTCTTTGTCAGTCCTGAGAATTGAACCCAAGGCCTTGAGGATGCCAGGTAAGTGAGCTGCAACCCCCGCACCACCCTTTTTAAATAAAATTTTATTTTTTTTTTCTTTAGCACTAGAGATTGAATCCAGGGGCACTCTATTTCTGAGCTATATCCCCAGGTTTTTTTGTTGTTGTTGTTGTTGTTTGTTTTGTTTTGTGTGTGTGTGTGTGTGTGTGTCTTTGTTTTGTTTTGTTTTGTTTACTTTTTATGTTGAGATCAGTCTTGCTACATTGACCAGGCTGACCTCAAAATTGCAATTCTCCTGCCTCTGGCTCCTGAATCACTGGGATTGCAGGTATGCTCTACTGCACTGGGCTGTTATTTAATTTTGAACAGTGTTTAAGTAATGGTTAGTCTGTTTTCTGTTACTCGAGACTAGGTAACTTATAAAGAGGTTTCTCTAGCTCCCAGTTCTGAGGTTCAAGGGCATGATATCAGCATTGGCTCAGCTCCAATGAGGACATCATGGAGGACGCATCACAATGATGGGAAAGTGTGAAAGAGGGAGACATTAAATGGCAGACAGGAAGCCAAAAACCAGGTGAGGGGCCAACCTTGCTCCTTTTACAACAATCTCTCTCAAGAACTAACTCAGGGCCTCATGAGAACTACCTCAATCCCTTTTGAGGGAGACAACCCCTGCCACCTCCTCAATTCCCGATAGGCCCCAATCCTTTAAGGCTCATGGTCTCCATACTGGGGATCACATTTACCTATACAAACAACCTCCAAACAATAGCAGGTAATACTTATGAATGCAAACATTTAAAGTAATACAAAAAGCTTATGTTAAGAAGGCTGTTCCCACCCCTCCATACATACCCCATTTCTCCTTCTACCCTTTAGGGGGGTTCCACTTTCATAAATCCATGGAAATATACAAAATAACCCATGGAAACATACAAAAAATGAAATATATATTCTTAACCTTTTCTATTATGAAACAGTATGCCACATACAAGGTTTAGCACTTTGTATTTTCTTTTTGCTATTTTATCTGCTAAGGTATTTTAAAACAAACCATAGACATGTTATTTCACCTTTACAGACTTTCATGTGCATCTTCTTTAAAAATAATGGAAATTCTGCTGCACAATCATACTACCATAATCACACAAAACAAAAAAAATTAAGAATGAAGACTTTCTTCATTTCTGCACCTCATAATACAGTCCATAGTCACATTTATTAATATACAATTAATAATTATATAAAAATTATAATTATACAATAAATTATAATAATTAATGTATATTATATAAGTATATATAATTTATATATATATAATTAATCTCCCCAATTAATTATAAAGTGCTCTTATTCCATTGACTTTCTTAAATCCAGGCCCAATGTCCCCACATTGCAGTTTGTTGGTGTGGCTCTAAGTCCCTCTCAGTCTGAATTCTCTTTATTCCCTCTGCCACTGACTGGGTATACAAGCCAGCTGTCCTGGGAAACATTTCACATTCTGGGTTTTTCTCTTTCCTTGTGTGTCATTTACATTGCTCCTCTTTTCTTTGTATTTCTGGCAATCAAAATTAAGCTCTAAAAGTTTAGTTAGATTCAGCTTAACTTTTGGTCCCAAGATACTTCACAGTCCGTCACAATTTCCAAATTGCCCCACATTTAGAGATACCAAAGATGGTCAACTTGCAACTTTTTTTTTCAACATTATATTCTGAATGTCTTTGCATTTCAGCTCTGAAAACAGGTCATTCTTTATTACAGCTACATAGATTCCGTAGATTTGTTGTCCTCAGATGGACATTTCATGTCCCAGTTTCTCCATTTGCAAAGGTCAACATAAAAGACACATCCAAAGATTATAATTCTTTAATTATATACAATATATTTTGATTTTTAAAAGGACACATCAGATGTATTTTGTATTGAAATAAATTAGCTTCTAAATTAGTTCAGAAAGTTGTGTCATACATTTTCTTAAGGGCAGGTTGTAGAGTGTTTGCTATAATCATGTAAATGGATAGATATTCTTCTAGAGGTCAAGTTTGTGTTTTTGGTTTCCTCTTTAATCATCAAAAACAGTGGCAGCATATCTCTGACTTCTAAAACAGCCTCCACAATCCAAATGGAAAGATTAGAATTAGGCATAATGAGAATTATACAATAATAGATAACTAAGGGGTCACTTTACAAAATTCATAAAGTTGAAGTTTCAGAATTTTACCCAGGTCAGGAGACAAGAGAACAGGGAGTGGTATGAAAGAAATTGCCTGGAAAAGCTCGCTCCCTATATGATGGGAAAGTGCAGAAAAGTAGACATTGGGATATTGGGGAGCAGCCACAGTGACACTAAAGGCAGGCTCCCTCCAAGTGCTTGATTTGAATTGAAAATGCTTTCTTATTTATTTCACAGAATATCAATTAGATTATATTAATCTCAGACACAGAGGCTGGATTTTAAGGGTAAGAATTTAAGTTAAACAATTGTAACCTAGATCTTCTGACTCCCAATTATGACTATCCAATTTAATCTCCCTTTAAAAGTGCTTTTTAATTTGTGTTTGTACAGTACTTTAAAACTTTATTTTCTTATATAAGTCACATTTACTGTAGAATGTTCTGAAAGATAAGAATTTTAAAAAATGCAAAGGCCATGATCATGGTACCATGAAATTACATCTTCCACCATAATGAGTCTGTCTCAGATGTTTTCTGTAGTTTTTATTAATGTCAATACATCCTACTGGCACATAACCAGAAAATAATCCTCACTCCTGGACAACTGTGACTATCATGAACATACATGGGATCTAAGAGAAGATTTAAAAACATTTCTTTGCATTCACCATTAAATCATTTGTCAGTTCAAGAACCATATCTCGGATGGAAGTACTTTCTTTGTGTGTGACTTGGTCTGCTCATTTTTTTAAGTTACTTTCAACACTTGTCCCACTGCCAGTTCCCAGCACTGAGAGAGCTATTTCAGACCACCTACATCTTGGACAAACCTGGAGGGAGTATTTTAGGATCTTCAAGACTACACATGTACCCAGGCAAATTTCTCCTTTGCTATCAACTACTTCTCAAAACATGTCTTTGTATGTTCTTACATTGATTTTGCTGTCCTTTTGCCAACAACATTTCATCACCAAAGATCCAATATTTTATTTATGCAGGAAATGACATAAGACCCAACTAGAACTGGCTTAAATGCGGATTTACTAACTGGTATTATGGAAAACATCAAATTTAGGCAAGACTTGAGTCAGTGGACCCCACTGAAATCATCAATAGCGTAGTTTCTGACTGAAGTTAACACTTGGTGGTCTCCAGTGTAGAGTTCTAATAATTCAGATCTATACAGGGTGTTATGTTTTGGATCTGGAATGTTCCCCAAAGACTTGTGTACTTGAAGGCTTGGTCCCCAGTGCAGCAATGTCCAGGAGTGGGGCTTTTAGGAAATGATTGCACCATGAAGGCTCTGACCTCTTCAGTGAATTAATACAGCTGATAGATTAATAATTTGAATGGATTGTGGAAGCTGGAAATTGTACATTTTAAGAAGATAGAGACTAGTTGGAGGAAGTAAGTCACTGGGTGTATGCCCTAGAAAAGTATATTTTATCCCAGCCCCTTTGTCTCTCTCTCTCCTCCCTCCTCCTGTTTCCTAGCTGCCCACCATCCCTTTCCACCACGATTTTCTGCCTCACCTTAGATCCAGAACTATGGAATTCTTCAACGACAGACTGAATAATGAAGAAATAGAACACCTGAAAAACTAATAATAAATGACAAAATTGAGTATGTAACAACAACAACAACAAACAAACAAACAAAAAAACTCTCATCAAAGCAAGGCTCAGAACCAGATGTCCTCACTGCAGAATTCCACCAAACATTTAAAGAACTAATACCAATTCTCCTTAAGTTATTCCAACAAATAGTAGGAAGGAAGGAATTCTTCCAAATACATTCTATGAGACCAAAATTACACTGATACTAAAACCAGATAAATAAACAACAACAACAAAAAACTATAGGCCAATATCATTGATGAAAATATATGCAAAAATCCTCAACAAAATACTTGTAAACCAAATCCCATGGCACATTATAAAGATTTTTTACTGGGCACAGTGATGCACGCCTATAATCCCAGTGCTCAGGAGGCTGAGGCAAGAGGATCACAAGTTCAAAGCCAGCCTCAGCAAAAGCAAGGCACTAAGCAACTCAGTGAGACCTTGTCTCTAAAAAAAATACAAAATAGGGCTGAGGATGTGGTTCAGTTGTTGAGTGCCCCTGAGTTCAATCCCTGGTACCCCCCCCCCAAAAAAAAATATTTTTTGCCACAATCAAGTACTATTAATACAAAAGATTCAAGCATGGTTCAATAAATACAAAACAGTAAATGTGGTAACACCAAATCAACTAAATAAAAGACAAAAACAATATTGTCACCTTAATATATAAAGAAAATAAATTTGATAAAATTTAATATCCTTTGTAACAAAAAAAGTTCAACAAATTATGTGTAAAAGGAACATACCTCAATGTAATAAAGGTAATTTATAGTGAATTAACAGCTAAATTACACTGAATAGGCTAAAACTAAAGCTTTATTTCTAAGATTTGAAACAAGACAAAGGTACCCACTTTCTTTTTTTCTTTTCTTTCTTTCTTTCTTTTTTTTTTTTTTTTTTGTTTTTGTTTTGATACTAGGAATTGAACCCAAGGATGCTTAAACACTTAGCCACATCCCCAACCCTTTTCTAATTTTTTATATTGAGACAGGAGCTCATTAAGTTCCTGGTTCACTTTCACCATTGTTTTCAACATAGTTCTGGAAGTCCTAGGCAGAGCAATAAGAGAAAGAAACAAAGCTCAGCAAAATTAGAAAAGAATTCATGTTTGCAGATTACATGATCTTATGTATAATTCCCCCAAAACTCCATTAAAAAAAACTAGTGTAACTAATAAATAAATTCAGCAAAGTTGTAGGATACAAAATCAACATACAAAAATAAGTAGCATTACTATAGGCCAAAAGAGAATTATCTGAGATAGAAATCCCATTTGCAATAGTTAAAAAAAAAACAAACACTAAAATATCTAGAAATAAATTTAACCACAGAGGTGAAAGATTTCTACAAAGGACATTAGAAATCATTTTAGAAATCATTGCATTAGTGAAAGAAATTGAGCACAAAAAAAATGGGAAGACATCCCATGTTCATCATGGAGTGATGAACTCCATGGAATTAATGTTGTTAACATGTTCTTACTAACTAAAGTGATTTACACATTCAATGCAAACTGTATCAATATATCAATGACATTCATCACAGAACTTAAAAGAAAAAATTTCTAAAATTTAAATGGAGCCTTCCTGCCCCCCCCCCCCAAAAAAAAGCCCTTAATAGCCAAAGCCATCTTGAACATAAAGAACCAAGTAGGAGGTATTACATTGCCTGATATCAAAACATACTACAAAGGTATGGTAATCAAAACTGTTGAGAGCCACAGCCGAAGGGGCCCCAGCAAACTTCCAGCTGCCAGCAAACTTCCAGCTGCTGGCTGATGATTGGCTCACAGCGGCCCCAGCAACATCTAGCTGATTGGCTCCTCTGCGGTGATGCTCATTGGGCTGTTTCCCTGCCCTTTCAGACCACGGAGCTGCTCATTGGGGGACTTTTTTGGCTCCGCCCACGTGACCCAGCCAATCGGCCTCAAGAGCAGGAGGATTGTGGGAGGGGGAGAGAAGCTTGTGTGGGAGAGAGAGGCTTGTGGAAAGCCGGTGGTGGCAGTTGAGGCTCTGAGGGTTTTTCCTGAGAGGCTGTTTTGTTTGGCGTGTGTGGTTCTAAAAATAAAGTTAGTTTCTTTTGACAAGTGGCTCCTGATTGTGCCCAGCCAGACTGCGGCACAAAACATCATGGTTTGGCATAAAAAATAGACACACAGACCAAGAGAACAGACTACAGGGTTAGAAACAACTCACACACCTACATCCAACTGATTTTTCACAAAAGTGTTTTGAACACACATTAGTGAAATGACAATCTTTAAAATAAATGGTTCTAAGAAAATTGGTTATTCATATGCAGAAGAATTAAACTAGACCCCTATCTCTCACCACCTACAAAAAATCCACTAAAAATGGATTTATAAAAAGCAGGGAAAAAGCTTCAGGATATTGAATGGGCAAGGATATTTTTTGAACAAGACCCCAAAGCACAGGAAACAAAAGCAAAAATAGGCAAGTGGGATTACATCAAACTAACACAGTGAAAAGAAAACCCTCACAGAATGGAAGAAGATATTTATAAGCTATACATCTGACAAGGGGTTAATGTTCAGCATTTAAAAGAGACTCCAAAAATTCAATAACATAAATAAATAGCCTGATTTAAAAATGGGCCATAGATATAAATAGACATTTGTCAAACAAAAACATAAAATGGCCAGAAAAATGAAAAAATGTTCAACATCACTAATCATTAGGGAAATGCAAATGAAAACCACAAGGAGACACTACCTCAAAATGGATGTTTTTGAAAATACCAAAGATATCAAGTGCTAGTGAGGATGTGGAAAGAGGGGAATCCTTGCACACTGTGGGTGGGAATGTAAATTAGTATAGTGATTATGGAAATAGTACAGAGGTTCCTCAAAATTTAAAGTAGAACTACCATATGATCCAACAATTCCACTATTGGGTATATATATATCCAAAGGAAATGAAATGAGTATGTTGAAGAGATATCTACACTCATGTGTTTATTGCAACTCTATTCACTATTAATAGCCAAAAAAGTGGAAACGACCTAAATAACTTTCAATGGATGAATGAATAAAGAAAAGTTGTTATATTCACATAATGGATGCTATTCATGATCTCACTCATGATCTCACTCATGATCTCACTCATATGTGGGATGGAAAAACATCAACAGAAGAAGTTTCAAGTAGAATGGCGGTTTCCATGAGCTAGAGAAAGGACAGAGGAAGATGGGATGGAGAGAGGTCAACCAATGGGCATTACATTACAGATAGACAGGAATAAGAAGTTCTGGTGTCCCCTTGCATGGCAGGATGACTAAAGATGATGATAATATATTGTGTCTTTCAAAATATTAAAAGAAAGGATTTTTAATGTTTTTATTATAAAGAAACAATAAATGTTTGAGAGATATGTTTCATGTACATATGTTAAAACATCATACGTGGTACCCTGTAAATATGTATAATTTTTATGTTTTTTCTGGATAAGCTAAAATAAATTTAAATAAAAAATCATTTTTAAAATGTGGTGCACTTAAAGAGAAATGAATGCTGGGTGGCAAAACAAACCTCTAACTGGAGAGGTTTGGGACAAAGAAAAGGAAAAGAATTCTGCCCCTGCAAATAAGCATGGGTCTTCTGATGGGTTGGGGGTGGAGAGAAAACAACGATATTTTACCAAAGCAGTCTTTTTTAACTTACAAGGTCACATCCTTCATGACACTGTGGAGATGATAAAATAATTCTTATGTTCTATAGAGAGTTTTTGTATTTAGTAACTATGGATGGACACCAGAGAGGTTAAGTTTGAGGTCACACTCAGGCAAGTGCAAGAGCCAGCTTAGAGCCTTCTCCAGGGCTCTTTGACTCACTACACCAGAAAACAATGGCCCCATGAACAGGAGTCAGCATTCTGAGACATCACGTTTACCTGAGAAGACAGTTCTAAGGAGAAATTCATGCTGCTTCTTCCTGAGTACCAGAATGTCTTCAGTATAGAGGAAACAGGGTGAGGTGTGGAAATAAGACCCCCCCAGTGACAAAACTGGAAAAAAAATGGTGAGGAATCCACAGCTGAGAAAAGTCTACTGAGCAATGAGTCACCACCGTGGCCAATGCTATCTGCTTTTTTTATTTTTATTTATTATTATTAGTTGTTCAAAACATTACAAAGCTCTTGACATATCATATTTCATACATTTGATTCAAGTGGATTATGAACTCCCATTTTTACCCCGTATACAGATTGCAGAATCACATCTGTTACACATCCACGTTTTTACATACTTATCTGCTTTGTCATCTTGTAAATGAAGGTCTCACCACCTTACAGAGGTTCTGCTAATGGGGGAGCAGGATGGGTGCTCTCTCACCCTGAACATGCTCTCCAGCGTGGAAACGCTCCTTTCTGTTTACCTATTATTCATCTTATTACAGGTTCAGCTAGTTAAGGAAGCAGTCTTCAGTTCCTCTTTCTCATCAGTCCCAAAGAGGTCCCTTTTCTTGTTTCATTCTCATTTTATTATTTTCCTCCTTTATCCCTGACCCACATTCTCATTTTTCTCTGCTCATAGCATTCACTTTACAAGATAATGTTTAGCAGATTTTCAAGGTGCTTATTGCAGCTTACATTCCTACTGGCAGTGAGAACCCTTCTGATGTTCCACATCTTTGCCAATATGGGTCGTGTCAGACTCTGTAATTGTTCCCAGTACAATGGGTAATGATGATGTCACAATATGGCTTTAAAGCTAAATTATTTAATAGAAAATTTAATAGAGACAGAACATTGCATAAACATAAATTTATAGATTATTAATACTTACTGAACAAACACGCAAATAACCAGGACTCAAACATATAAAACATTGTCACTCGGCAGAAGTTCCTTTGGGCCCCTCCACCAGCACTCCAAGCACATGTGTCCCTTCCTAATCACTACCCTGCACACATAGAGACAGTTATTATCCTTAATTTTGCAGTAATAGTCTCTTTGTCTTTCTGTTATAATTTTGCCACCTATGTATGGATCTCAAAATTATAGGTATAGGTTTTCTTGGTTTTAAAGATTATAGGAACAAAATCATATTGACTGTGGTGTTTTGTTTTTTTTTTTCCCCCACTGAGCAGTGAATTTGTGAGATCCACTTCTGCTGCTGTGTGTCCCTGTAGGTTATTTATTTTTGTTACTTAATACTTTTCCTGGGCATGCATACACCTCAAATTGTTTGTTCAATGTCTTTTAGATGGACATTTCATTTCCCATTTCAGTTATTATAAACACTGCCATCTGAGCACTCTCATAAGTAAATCATGGTATACATATATGAGAGTCTCTGGACTATATTTCCAAGAGTAGAATGTTTTATAAACAAAAGAAAAGATGCATAACTTGTTGATAACTAAGGCAATGAAAATTAAAGATAATGAGATTCTATCATATTTTTTTTTTTGTACTGGGGGTCTAGCCCAACGATGCTTTACCACTGAGATACATGGGCAAGAGGGTAGAAATATCTTGAATCTTGTTAGATGCTTAATTCCCAAGACTCCCACCAGATTCCCAGTCTCTCTCTCTCTCTCTCTCTCTCTCTCTCTCTCTCTCTCTCTCTCTCTCACACACACACACACACAAAAAAAAAAAAAATGTATTTTTTCAAAAAAGGCTTTCTGAATTCATTGTTACATATTCGTATTCTCTTACTTTGTATTGTCATGAAACCTAAATATTGCCCAAGTTGGCTTTTTTTATTTGGGGGTTTTTGTTTGTTTTTTGTCAAACTGGTAAAGATATGATAGCATCAGCCAGGTATGGTGGCACGCACCTGTAAATTCCAGAGACTCTGAAGGCTGAAGCTGTAGAATCGCAAGTTCAAGGCCAGCCTCAGCACCTTAGCAAGATCCTCACTACCAGGTGAGAATCTGTCCCAGAATAAAAAAATAAAAAATAAAAAGGTTTGGGGGTAGGAATGTATCTCATTGGTAAAGCATCCTTGGGTTATATCTCCAGTACCGACCCCACCCCTAAAATAGTATAATAGCATCTCGGTGTCTTTTTAATATTCATTGCCCTCATTATTAACAAGTTAAGCATCTTTTTCTTTTGTTTACAAAACATTTTAATTTAGAGGGATGAACAAATGTTTGTTTAAGTCTTTTGTCCATTTTTCTTTTGGGTTTTTATGTTTTTCATATTGATTTATACAGATAGTTTATATATTTTAGGTACTAGTTCCATAATGGTTTAATCTGTTATAAATGTTTTCTCCCACATTGTGAATTTTCATTTTATGTTTTATGCAATTTCTTAATTTTAATTAAGTAAATTTGACCAATCTTTTCTTTCATGGATAGTATGTTTTGTATTTTCTTTTATAATTTCTTCTCTTTCCTAAAGATTTTTAAATTGCATTAGTTTCAAAAACAACATTAGTTTCAAAAAATTATAGCTTTGTTTTTCATACTTAGGTCTTTAATTCTACTGGAATTGATTTTTCACACATTCTATTCCAGCCTTATTTACTGAAAATTCCAGCATTTTCCCATGACTTATGTTTCTTTTTTTGTCATTTCTTATTTTTAAATTGGTGTATTATAATCATACCTAATAGTGGGATTCATTGTTACATATTCATACATGCACATGCTACAACAATATGATTTGGTCAATATCATTCCCCAGTATTTCCCCTTTCCTACTACTTTGTAATGTCATCTCTGTTATATTTCAAACTAATGGGAGGGAGTGAAGGAGGGAAAGAGGAAGCATTGGGGACTGAAATGGAACAAATTAAATTCCACACATGTATGTTATGTCAAAATGAACCCCAATATTACTTAGGACTATAATACGCTAAAAAAAATTTAAAAATTATACAGACATAGATTTGTTTCCTGGCTTTCTGTTTTACACAATAGTGTATTTGTCTATCCTTCTGCCAGGGCACTATCTTGTTTAATTAGAGTAGCAATATGATAGATGTTGATATCTTAGAAGAAATATCATTCCCTTTATCCTTTTTCAAGGGTAATCTGGCTGAGTCCTTTTTTTAAAATATTGTTTTTAGTTTTTTTAAATATTGTTTTTAGTTGTAGTTGGACACAATACCTTTATTTTATTTATTTATTTTTATGTGGTGCTGAGGATTGAACCCAGCATCTTGAACATGCTAGGCGAGCACTCTACCGCTGAGCCCCAGCCCCAGCCCCACTGAACTCCTATTCATTTTAGAATCAGCTTATCACATTTAAAATAACCTGGTGGAAATTTGCTTACCTTACATTAAATCTACAGATCAATTCATGGAAAATTTAACATCTTTACAATGTTGAGCATTTCAATCCTTAACATATATGTTATTTATTCTTATATTTATATTTTCTTTAAAACTTCTTAATAAAATTTAAAATTTTCTCCATAAAAGTCTTCAACTTATTTCTAGATTTATATCTGGGTGTTTCATATTTTTTATGTCATTTTACATAGTAGCTTTGTTTAATTTTTTCGTTTCTGTTTGTTCATGGTATATTAAATAAAATTTATTTTGAGTATTGATTTTTCTTAGCAACCAATAAATATTTAATAATAAATTATCTGTACATTACATTAAAATTTCCTCTGGCAATTATTTTCTACAAATAATGACAGTTTAGTTTCTTCTTTTCCAATCTTTCTTTTTTTTTTTTCTCTTTTAACCATGCTGGTTAGGGAATCTAGTACATGTTTAATAGCAGGCATCCTTATTTTATTTCTGTTCTCAAAGGAAAGGTTTTAGGTTTTCATCTTGGTTATAATTCATGCTGTAGATTTTTGTGGAGATACCATTTATTATATTAAGAAAATTCTATTCCTAATGTTCTAATACAGTTTTTTTTCTTTTTTATGGATGGATGCTAAATTTTGTGTTTTTTGCACATCTGTTTAAGATCATTTTTTCTTCTTTATTATTTTAGTAGATTACATTAACTACTCCTTTGTAATTCTTGAGATAAAAACATTGACCATAAAATGTTATCTTTTTATTTTATATTTACATATGACTAGGTTCAGTTTGCTAATATTTTGTTTATACTATTAGCCTAATAAAGACAGTTGAGAAATACTTCCTAGTTTTTTGTGCTGAATCTGTATAAGATTAGAACAATTTTTATTTTGTGTGTGGTATGTGTGCGTGTGTATGCAATATTTGACAGACTTGCCAGTAAAGCTATTTGAACATGAATTTCTCTTTGTGAGAAAATGACTACTGATTTGTTTTGTTTTTGGTACTGGGGATTGAACCCAGGGGCACTTAACTACTGAGCCACATCCCCAGTCCTTTTCTGGTCTCATTGGATTGCTTAGGGCCTCAGTAAGTTGCTGAGACTGGCTTTGAACTCACAATCCTCCAGCCTCAGCCTCCTGAGCCACTAGGATTACAAGTATGAGGCCCAGCCTGATTCCTTGTTTTAATCATTAGGAAAACTATTCAGGTTATCTATTCTTAAATTAGTACTGATAATTTTTCTAAGAACTAGTCCACTTTCTTTAAGTTTCCAAATGTATTGGGATAAAGTTATCTATAATATTTTCTTCTTTTTTAAACTGTTTCTTCTATTTATAGTAATGCTTCTTTTACATTTCTGCTATTATTTTTGCCTTCCTCTTTTTTCCTTCATCGCTCTCCCTTGTCAGTAGCAGTGACTCAGAGCTCCACTTAAGTCTCTTGGGTATCCTCACAGTCCTTTCAAAATCAGACTTCTTTACAGATGATTAGCAGGTCTGAGATCTGACTATGTTATGTGCTTGGGGGCAAATGAGTTTTAGAAGGAATCAGGTGGAACTTCTCTTTCATTCTTAGCATTACACTATGAGTATCATAATTACCAGTTAAGGAAACTCAGTTTCCATGGAGGTTAGTATGCCAAATCAAAGCTACATAGCTGAAAAACAGGAAGCCCAAATTCTAGCATTCTGTGGTGTTTTCCACTATGATTTCATGGCTACCAACTAGGCATCTAAAGATTTAAATTAATTCTGACATTAACTACTAAGGGTTAGGGTATCGAATATTAGGGTGTCATAAGCAGTGCCCCTGGGCTTCATTTTAGTCTCCTAGAAAACTGGCTACAGCTTCTTAAACCTGACAGAAGAGTGCCACTCACTGGTAACCTCATCACATTGCAATTTGAAACCAAAATGTCAATGGTAAGCAAAAGACCAGTGAAAATACAGTATACTTGTATCAAAACATCACAATACACCCCATAAATATGTACGATTATTTGCCAATTAAAAATAAAACTTTAAGAAGCACTAGTAAGGAAGTTATTAACTGATCTTCAATAGCTTTCCAAGTACTGTTCCAGGAACTATGTTAAGTGCTTTGTAGCCATTCTCATTTGATTCTTAGAACAATCCACAGGGCATAACATATTTACTAACTGGACTGTTACCAAAATAGTTGACTGATTCCTGACTTAGATTAGGAAGATTAGAACTATAAGGACAGCATATCTTTAAGATATAGAAGTCTGAGAATAAGACATGAATTCTTTAATATACAAGAAGGGAACTCATAAATTCCACTTAAAATGTTTCTCTTTCAGTTTGGTATCATGTCATATTTACAAATTTGATCGTTACGGTTAACATATTGGATTCCACTCTTGGTTTCTCTACTTACTTACCTATGATTTAGTAGCAGTGTGATGAAACAAGAGAGGTAAATTAAAATGGAGGGTGACTACCTAGGCTTTGAAACGGCAATGCCTTCTTTCTGTTTCTGTGACTTTGGATAAATTACACAACCTTTCTGAGCCTCCACTTCCTCATCTGTAAAATGAGTGTAAAAATAATAGTTATTTCATTGTGTTGACTCGGGGATAATAAAAACTCAGTATGTAAATGATTAGAATAGTGTTATCAATGTGCTACATGAATGTTTGCAATTGATTTTTCGTCAGATTTAGAATATATACTCTCCCTTGGCTTTCTACATGCTGTGCCTCTGCCCTCCAACTGCCTCACTTGTTTCTCTAGCTCCACCTTTTCCCTTACAATATTGCAGCCAAAATGGCCTTTCTTTTTTAATTCCTGAAACTTCCATTCAATATTTCTTATTGGTTCTTTTTAGTTATATATAATATTAGGATTCACTGGCATAATTATAAAAGCATAGAATATAATTTATTCTAATTCAGTCCCCAGTACTTCCTCTTTCCTTTCTTTCCCCTCCTCCCTCCCCTATGATCTCATCCCTCTACAGATTTTTCTGCTATTTATAGTTGTTTTTTTAATTAGTGTCTTATGGATATACATGATGGCATGACAGCGAGATTCACTGTAGTATACTGGCAAGGATGTGGGGAAAAAGGTCTACTCATACATTTTTGGTGGGACAGCAAACTAATCATCTTCAAAACTTAACTCATTTGTTTTATTATCTTTCTTTCATTTTTCTTTCCCTTCCCCACTCATCCAATACTAGTATTAGGCATATACAGGACAATAATAAGTATTCATCAAATGAATACAGGGAATGAATGAATAATCAGGGGGAAACCACTCTCACGACAGATATTTGTACAATTTGTTTATTTTTGCTATGTTTTAGTCAGTGTTTTTTGCTTCTGTGACTAAAAAACCTGACAAGAACAATTTTAAGAAAGAAAAGTTTATTTGGGGGCTCACAGTTTCAGAGGTCTGTCCACAGATAGCTGGCTCCATTCCTTGGGGCCTGGGATGAAGCAGAACATCATGGTGTAAGTGTGCAGCTGGGAAAGCAACTGGGGACATGGCATCAAGAGAGCTCCACTCAAAAGCACACCCCCAAGGTCCCATCTCCTTTGGCCACACCCTACTCACCTACAGTTACCAGTTAATCCCTATCAGGGGATTAACACACTGATGAGGTTCAGGATCTCATATCCTAATCATTTCACCTCTAAATCCTCTTGCAATGTGTCACACATGACCTTTGTGGGGACACCTAATATCTAAATCATAACATGCCATCAAAGTTTACATGTGCTTACTTTGTAGTGAATATGTACCAGTATCATCAGTATTATACCTTCCTTTATCTGAGAAACAGACTGCTTCTTCCATACGTGGACATTAGTGGGGACTGTTAAATCCTTACAGGATTTGGGTCTCAACACATTGACTTAGCTAAAATCAGATATGCAATCCCCTAATTCTTCATGCCTAGTTAACTAGCCTCTATTCAATCAACCTCTTTAAAAAGACAGGCAAATCCAAGTGACAGACACAGAAGTACAGAAAGAATAGTTCAACATGTGGGGTTTCTTTTTGGTGGCTGGAATCCAGGGTTTTGCCCACGCTAGGAAAGCATTCTACTACTGGGCTGCATCCTGTCCCTTTTTATTTTATTTACTTTTTGAGATGCTGGGAATTAAACCTAGGATCTCTCACTTGTTATGCAAGCACTGCACCACTGAGCTACATCCCCAAACCCCTTTTGAAACAGGGTCTAAGAGTTAATGTCAGGTTCTGTGTATTGCAAAATAAGATCCTCCAGAGTTCTAAAGATTACCCATGATATTTTAACTCCTCAATCCCCTCCCCATGCACATATTCAACTAGCTGTTGTAATTCATAACGATGATTCCCTGCATTTTATATACAAGAATTTCAGAAGTAGCCAAAAACTGGTTTTGTACCTCAGTGCAAGACCCTCCCCCCCAAGGTTATTAAGACAAAATTTTCTTTGGGGAGTTGTTCAATTGCTAGAAAATTTTCATCTTGCTTCCTAACTAGGGGATCAGAGGATATGCCTCACTTTGATTAAAGTTTAAGAGACCTAAATTGTGTTATCTGCAATCTCTGGTGCCCAAAGGTCTGTATCAAATACATACCAGAAAGTAGCTACCTAATAAAGAAGTGTCTACTTGAAAATCCTACAAAGCTGGTTTATGAAGGCAAAGGTAGTATATTTCTCAGACAATTGCCTGTACATTTTTTTTAAATTTATTTAGTTACAGATGAACACACAGTATATTTATTTTTATGGGGTGCTGAGGATCGAACCCAGCGCCTCACATATACGAGGCAAGCACTTTCCCACTGAGCTACAGCCCCAGCCCATCTGTACATTTTAAACTGAACTTTTCCAGCTCCAAGGCCAATGAAATCTTGGTGTAGCAAATCCTCTGCTACGTGAAACTCACTAAAGGAAGAATCAAAAGTGGACATTAGGAAAATTGCATTATCTTTCTATCTTGTGCATCAGAATCACATGGAAGGCTTGTTAAAAAACAGAGTACAGGACGCTACCCCTAGAGTTTCTGGTTCAGAAGATCTGGAGTGGGGATGATACTTAGAAAGCTCAGTTCTTTTCCCCAATGCCCATACAGTAAGTAACAAGGACAAGATTTTAAGAAAAGGGAAGAAGTAGTTTTATTGCTTTGCTAGCAAAGGAGAAACAGGAAATTCCCTTCCCACAGGCTTTGATTCTATCAGGGGAAATGGTGGGCTTTTAATGAGGGGATACAAAGGCTACACTCAGGTCATAACATAATTGCAGACTTGAGAGCCATTTCTCAGTCCCACTGATGCCAGCCCTGAAATCTGGAATCTTTAATTCTTATGGTCATGAGCAGAACACACAACTTCAGCCTAGGACAGAAGAAAGTTATCTTGCTTTCTCCTATGGTTAGCAAAGGGGAGAGGGAGAGGAGTGGGGGAAAGTATCAGTTTAAAAATAAATCGCAGTGGCAGAGTAGCAAGGGTTAGCCAAAGCATGAAGTGGACTCGTTACAGGGCTAAGAATTTTCATCTCTAAAAAGTTCTTGATGAGGTGAATCTGTAGGTCCAGGACCACATTTTGAGAGGTATTGGCCTATATTACAAAAATGCCAGGCAGGCATCCTCAGATATCAGGCTGCCTCTCCACCTTGGTGGAAGAAGGGTAGGGTGAAAGGAGAAAAAAATACAGAAATAAAATCTTAAAACAAATTTATTTCTTGCTCACAAAAAAATTGAATTAGGTGGGAAAGATGTGGGAGTTAATGAAAGGAAAAACTAGATCTCACAATCATACAAAGTCCAAACTGACAATCTTTGCCATCTTCAAATGGCTTCCAGTCTAGTTATCTTGAGTATGCCCATCTAAATAGCAGATGGTAGGAAAAGGAGGACCACACAAGAAATTTTAACAGGACTCACCTGGATTCCTACTGTCCAGAACTTAATTACATAGTCTCCACATAGATGCATGGCCCTGAATGGGTAAATGTGGTCCCTTGCTGGGCAGCCATATCTAAGTAATCTCAAAAATAAGTAAACATTTTTGACAGATATCTAGCAGTCTCTGCCAGCAAACCCTTTTTCCATTGCAGGCTTCCAGCCTTAAGCAAGCCTGAGCTCAGATTTAAAGGAAATGGGTACTTAACTACATAGACATATTAATTACTAAAATGAATGCATGCAACTAAAATAAGAAAGGGCTGGCCACAATGGCACATGCCTGTAATTCCAGAAGCTCAGGAGGCCGAAGGCAGGAGGATTTTAAGTTCAATGCCAGCCTCAGCAATTTAGCAAGACTCTGTCTCAAAATAAAACATAAAAAGGGCTGGGGATGTGGCTCAATGGTTAAGAGTCCCTGGGTTCAATCCCCAGTACCAAAAAAATAGAAAAGAAAAGAAAGGACTTACTGATTAAATAATTGGAAAAATAACACAACTTATAAAATCCCCACCTCAACATTCCATGCAGGTTAGGGAGAAGAAGCTGAGATAGTGAGTCTACAGGAAAAGGTATGAGAAAAAGTTCTGTTTTTTAATTCTACTGGGTTCCTTTCTCAACATGCTTTTTGGAGATTAAGTCTAAACACTTTGTACTTTCATTATTCAAGCATATGATAAAATTGTTTTTCAAGGATGACAGCTTGCTAGTATTAAGAATATCTTCAAAATTTTACTGCAACTCCAAAAATCAGAATATCCCACACAACAGCAAACACTTTGCATTTTAAGGTGATTATTTTTAATACAGGTGTACTCATTCACCTACGCTTGTTACACAGTGAAATTCTGCCTATGGCATCTCATCATTGAAAAACTGGAGTCAAGAAAAACAAATTCCTTTATATTTTAGTTATACCTGTTTTAAGACTGTCCAAAAGAGAGGAATATATGATGCTATTTAACAAAATAAAAAAAGAAGAAAAATACCCTTCATGGTCTTTCATTCATTTCGTCAATTAGAACACACAAAGCAGCATCTTTCTCTATAATCTGGTCCCTTCTATGAACTGAATTTTCTCTCTGTTGTTCATTCTGTCCAGTACAATTATTGCTATCATCAGCATCCATTGGCTCAGTTTTTACTCTCATTCCTGCTTCAGAATGAGGTAAATCATCAGGCAAGGAAGCCAAACAATTTTGAATCATCTCAATTACTCGTTCCAGGTGCTTCTGAAACCTCTCAGCTGTTTCAAGCCGTTGACGTTTCTGGACCTCCATCATGACTCTCAAGGTCTCTCTTGCTTGGTGGGGTCGATATTCATTTATAAGATGATGCACATGTACAAATAGCAGTTTAAGATCTTCTAGCTTCTCTTCCCGTTTTATACTCCCAGGGCTCCTTATCAAGATATCTAAAAGGTCCAAGAAATTAATAAGGATAGACATATTGAGTTTTCTCAGTTCCTTCTTGTGATCAAACTGCATAGGATGAAGGCGTTCAATGCCCTGACTTTCCAAAGGGCGGATGATAAGGTCATCACACTGGAACTGGTTGCCAAACATCATATAACTGTCTTTAATTGGAGGAGGTGGCTTGGGAGCTAAGCCCTCCTGAATATTTTCATCTGTATATTCCTTGATGTACTGCATCGGGGGTGGTGGAAGTGCACTCACTTGTTGTGGTTCACCCATTGTGAAAGATCAAGAACCTACAGAAACAGACCAAAGATTTAGAACAGAGCTACAAATCAAACCTGTCAATACATTAGTAAATGTAGAATAATATTTTTGGTACCAGGGATTGAACACAGGGGGCACTTAACCACTGAGTCACATCCCCAGCCCATTTTTTATATTTTATTTAGAGATCCAGGTCTCAGTGAGTTACTTAGGGCCTCTCTAAGTTGTTGAGGCTGGCTTTGAACCCCCGATCTTCCTGTCTCAGCTTCCCAAGCTGCTGGAATTATAGGGTGGAGGCAGAATATTTTCTTCCTTCTTCTGACTTTGGTGTGTCCTTAGTTTATTAACATTTACAATAAGCAAAGGATACTGTTTTTTCCTAATTAAGCATTGTATCATCAACCATGCACACATGCTCTTTCTTTCCTTAATACTTCCATCAGCATTAAAAAATATTGTAGCATCTTTTTATCTACAAAGAAAATCTGGATTCCAAACCCCTCATTAGTTACCCTCCATTTCTCTACTCTTTTTCCATAGCCAAAGTACACATGCTGTCTCCCGTTGTTATCACAATCACTTTTGTTTTCTATTATAGATTCGATTTCAAAAGCAATACTAATAAACAGTTTGACAAATTAACATTGCTAAATTTCAGACTCTTGATGTTATCCAAGGTTCTTGGAGTAAATGATAACCCAATTTTATATCCTACTGTACCCCACAATTTTATATGGCCACATCAACTTTCTTACTTAAATTTCAACATCAAACTCAAGCTAAGTAACTTTTTAGGTCACAATAACCTTAATAACTTACTCATTCCACTTTAAGGGTAGGTATATCATCTAATAAGATTCCCAAGTGCTCTTTTAGACTAATCTTATCAAATTCAAGATAAAGCATCCTCTAAGATTAAGTAGGGCAAGTAACATACTAGTAGCAGTGCTGTTCTTGGAATTTGTGGGAAACTGACGGTAACTGTGAAGCAGCTCTAGGTTTCCACCAAACCAGAGTGGAGCAGAGAATATTGCCAGAATCAAGGGTGCAATAGTCATGAACAATATGAGTTACCAACTCAATATGACTATACCAATAGACAATGCATTTCTTTACCAGTACATACTTCCCCTCTTTTCTCAGCTTCTCTGACCTCAACATTCATGTTTTCCACCTATGTCCCTGGCCACTCAGTTGCCTCTGTCTTTCCTTCTCTACCCAAACTTTAATCTCTATCAAAACTCTTCTCACAGCTATCAAGATTTCAAACATTCTATTATTCCGTAGATATTAGAATATTCCCCCTGGCACATGCCTGTAATCCCAGTGACATGGGATGCTGAGACAGGAGGATTCCAAGTTCAAGACCAGCTTCAGTAACTTAACCAGGTCCTAAGCAACTTAGTGAGACCCTGTCTCAAAAAATAAAAAGAGCTGGAGATCTGACTCAGTCATAAAGCAACTCTGGGGTCAATAACTAGTACCAAAAAAAAAAAAAAAACAACAACAAAAAAAAAAACAACAGATCTTAGAATTTCTCCTATGTAGTAGGCTCTGGATTTCAGTAATGGGTCCCAGTCTTCTCTTAGTTTTTCAGGGTAGTCATTCCAATTCATAGCAGCAAGGCCTATTTCAAGCCTCACAGTAAAAGCCACATCAATTATGATCACTGCATAATTCCTTTAGGTTCTTATGCCAGTACCACCCAAGAAACTATGGGGAAATTCACCTAGACAACTAATGAAAAAGGATTCACACATTTAATCTGGCAGTACCAAAATTTTAAATGCTGATATTCTTTGAATCAATAATTCCATTTTTAGAAATTAATCCCATAAAAATCCTGCTACAAGCACACAAAGACGTACACAAGGACGTTTAATGCAGTATTGTCTGAATCGAGTAGAAAAATTGGAAATAATCTATTCCTTCATTGATATGATGGCTGAATAAAAATGTCTACATAACCATTAAGAAAACATGGATAGAAGGTTGTTTATGAAAACATGTATCATTTCAACTGTTCATAATACAGTTTACTTGCAAACAGTTATAACTGACTTTTCCAACTTACAGATTTACAGAAAAGCTGTATTCTAAATGTCTTGCGGGGGGGGGGGGGGTGGTGTAGAAATCCAACTCATGGCCTTTCCAAGATAGGCAAGCACTGTACACACTAAGCTACAACCCTTTTTTTTTTTTTTTTGGTACCAGGGATTGAACCCAGGAGCACTTAACCACTGATTCACAGGGGTTATTTTTTTTATTTTGAGACAGGTCTTGCTAAGTTACTAAGTGCCTCACTAAATTGTTGAGGCTGGCCCAAACTTGCAATTCTACCGTCTCAGACCCCTGAATATCTGGGATTATAGGCCAGGGCCACTGCATTCTTTACATCTTCCACTCACTTGCTTTACTGGTTTCTCATCTTTTTATACCCAAACACTAAAACAAGAATGTTCTCTTATAACCAGAGTACAATAACTAAAGCCACACAATTACTGAACTGGTTCTTAAAATTTTAGGGCTGGGGTTGCAGCTCAGTGGAAAAGTGCTGCCTAACATGTGTGAGGCACTGGGTTTGATCCTCAGCACCACATTAAAAAAAAAAAAAATTTAACAAATAAAATAAAAGCATTCTATCCATCTACAACTACAAAAAACAAACAATTTAGACAGCCCAAGTTTTACCACTCAAACCTTTTTAGGTTGGGAGTTCTGTGCTTCCTTACAAATGTGCATCATTGCAGTTATCATTGGAAGGGCCAAATATAAGACGAGTACCATCATTAATGTAATCTTTACAACAATTCTTCCAATTAAAAACTATTACCAAGTTCATTTTAGAGATGAGGATCCCAAGTCTTAATGTAGGGAAGTGTTTACATCAGATCAAAAGGCCAGTAAATGGTACAATGAGAATTCTTAATCCCAGGTCCTTTCAGCTCCAAAGTACAAACTCTTGTGGGGGAGGCAGGGGAGGGAAAAAGGGCATGGGACTGTCTAAACCATACAAGTACTTCACATATTACTGAAATTAAATTCCACCCCCCACCCCTAGGGTGATGCCTCAAGCCTATAATCCTAGTGACTCTCAGCCCAGGCCCTAAGCAATTTAACGAAACTGAGTCTCATAATTCAAAAAAGGTGGGGGCGAGGAAATGGTCCTGTGGTTAAGTGCTTTTGGGTCCTGTCCCCAGTACAAAAAACTTTAAAAAATAAATAAATAACTTTTCTCTATCACCTCTTTAGAGTCAACTGTTCAAAACCCATGGAGATGTTATTTTAGTAAAACCAGCACCAACTAGTCGGTTCTCAGACTCAAACCTAGTGCTTGCTGGGGGAGTCTTCATCAAAAAAAGAAAAGTACTCCAGGATCCCACCCTTGGAGATTTGATTAACTTGGAGATTTGATTGACCCCTCGGTATGTCATTTTGTTGTTGTTTGCAATGGGGCGTGACCCCAGGCCAGGGATGCTCCAGCACTGGGCCACATCCCCAGTTACTTTGAGACCAGGTCTCCCCTAAATTGACCAACCTGGCCTCGAACTTGCTCCCCTCCCGCCTCCGCCTCCCGAGTTGCTGGGATTACCGGGTGCACCACCAAAGCCCAGCCCTGCAGGTCCATTTTAAAACCTCGCGGGATGAATCTGAGGGTCAGTTTGGGGCTCTACCCCTCCGCGGAAACCCCCATTAACTCGGCTCGTTTCACAACTGCTCCCAGAAGGAGGGATGGCCATGGTCATTCTCACTGTACAGACCGTAAAAGAGGACAAGTGACTCGCCAAGGCCACACGGCTGAGAACCAGTGGCTGGGGATCCGAGCCCGAGGCTCCCCGCCTGGATTCGGGCTCGTCGGCCCGGGGGCCGAGAGCACCTTCGCCGGGCTGCCCACCCAGAGCCTCAGAGCTGCGGGGAGGACATGCTTTCGCAACGCGTGAGGAAAGCGAGGCAGCGCCTCCGAGGCCGAAGTTAGCCAGGTCTGCCGGCACCCAGCCCGGCCTAGAAGAAGCGGCGGGGTCCGGAAGGAAAACTGCAAGAAGACCGAAGGCCCACGCCTTGCCGCCCACTCACCTCAGCTCTTGGTTTACTCAAGCAGCCGCCTCCGCCACCCCAGCAGAAATCCGACTTCCGGTCTCCTTCTCAGGAAGAAGGCGCTGATGCTGTCCTTTGATTGGCTGCAAAGACTGTCCTTTAATGGAGTCCCTAGTCCCGCCCCAGACATTGCCTTGCTACGGCGTCTGCGCATTACCCTCTGCCCCCGCCATCTCCGCTTTGCGTCGCCCAGCAGTGCTCTGTGTTTGGCAAGGTAGAAACCTGCCAGGTGTGGGGAGTATTTCTTTGTGCTTTCGTCAGCAAAAGTAGTATTTCCTTTTTTTTCCGCCTTTGAAATTTAGCACTTAAAATTAAGACATTCGTTTGATTTACATAGAAAATATAAAGACAGGTATTTTAAAAAAAAAATTTTAACGCTAACCCACTGTCAAAAATAATGTTTAAACAATGAAATTGGACTGTGTGTGAGATATATACTCATAGATATATTTATCTGACCGATCTATAGGTAGATAAATACTGGAAGTATATGTGAACCTGATTGGGAACCAGTAATATTTTCTAAATCTCCATTTCTATTTTATTACTATTATTTTTAGTGGTAGATGGACACAATGCCTTTTTTTTTTAAGTTGTTTTTATGTGGTGTTGAGGATCGAACCCAGTGCCTCACACGTGCTAGGCAAGCTCTGTACCACAAAGCTACAGCCCCAGCCCTGAATCTCCATTTCTTAACTATCCATTAACTTTTATTTTCATTTAGGAATTCAGGGATCTCTTTTATATTTCCAGCCCACAAATTATCAAGTGAAAAAAAAAAACTGATGTAAATGTTTCTTTGGGGGCTTATTTTCATGAGAAGTATGTCACAAATTTCTGAATTTGTGGAAGTCAAAGCATGTTACACATAAACAATAAAATTGTTAATTCTGATAAAAGTGCTCAACTATATCTCTTTAGAAATAAGATTCTTTGGTTTTGTTTTTTAAAAGCTTTTTATGAAGAATTCCAAGTGTAAGCAGAAGTAGAGAGTAAAGAATACCCATCACCCAACTTCAGTTATCTGCTCATCGACCTCATTTCATTTCTGTTTCAGCCTGATTTTCTAAAAGGTTAGGACATTTTTTCATATAACCATAGAATCATTCTTATTTTAAAATAAATGAATAATTCTTCTTTATTATCAACTATCACATTTGTATTTGCATTTCAGTTATCTCAGGTTCCAAAGAAGTTCTTTGTGTTTCAATTAGCTAATGTGTCTTTTAATTACCTTTGCTCTGTAGGTTCCTCCCCATCTCAATAACCACACACCCTAATCCCCCAGCCAACATCAAGTATTTTGGTAAAGAAATTTTATCCACTTTTGAGCCTGCCCCAATCAGGCTTTTTTCTCCACTCCTGACACCTATGTATCCTATACCAGTGACTTCCAGTGGTCATTTGCAGTCCTCATTTCACTCCCAGCTGTCAGTAGCACTTGGCACATTTGCCCTAGGACTCAGTTCTCAAGCTGCTTCTCAGCCAGATATAATCCAGGCCATAACATCCAAGTGATGACATGCAGGCTGTGGAACACTGTGCCCATCAGACTCCTGTATCCAAAGGTATTAGACATCTTTACCCAGTGGCATTTAACTCATTTGCAAAGGCAGAAATCTAAAGAGTTGTCTTTTCCTCTCAATATTCCATTGAAACTGCTGTAACAGCCTTTTGTTTTACTTCAATTTTACAACAAGTCAAGTCTCACATAGGACTAATTTTCACCATTCCCACTGCTATGATCCTAGTTCATGTCATTATTCCTTGGCACCTGGACTTTGTGATCTAGCCTCCCAACTAATTTCCTCTCTTCTACTTTTGTCCTTGTGTTTACCACACTCTCTTAAGATGTAAGGTTGAACCTACCATTCCCCTATTCAAAATTCTCCAAAGTTTTCTGTTACATTTAGAATAAAATCTAATGTCCCCACCATAGCCTATATAAGGCCCTACAAAATCTAGTCTTTGGATACCTATCATATTATATTATACCCACCATTTCTTTCCATGCTTACTCTTCTCCAACTTCACTGGCTTTCTTTCTTTCCCAGGAAATGGCAAGCACATTCCTGCCTCTGGGCCACTGCATTTGCCTGGAACTCTCTTTCCATAGATATTCACATGCCACACAGTTTAAAACTTATAAATTAAATTTATAAATTACTTAGTTAGGGATTAGAGATATAGCTTGGTGACAGAGCACTTGCCTAGCAAGCATAAGGCCTGGATTTGATCCCCAGCACTAATAAATTAATTAATTAAAACAGTTTGTTTTTGGAATTTTCCATTTGCTATTTTCACACCATGATTGACCAAAGGTAATTGAAACCTTGGAAAGTGAAACCTTAGATAAGTGGGGACAAGTATACAGTCATCATTTTTAAAATGAATTCATAGCATGACTTTGATGGATATAGTCAATTTAGCCAGAGCCCCATTGAGTAAAATTGTTTTTCTCTCAGTTTTTGCTACTGTAATTACACTGTTTGATGAGTATCCCTGTGTATATATGTTTTTGTAATTGTGCATTTTTTTTCTTGAGATGGAATCACTGGCCCCCAAGTGTAGTGTCTTATAGTTAGTAGCAGGATCAAGGTTAGAATCTAGAACTTGATTCTTATTCCAGTGTTCTTTTCAGTAGACTGTAAATGAGTAATGGCTATAAAATCCATATCATTTGAGGGGGCATATAAACATCATATCATATGATGCATAAAAATGCTTACTTGCCTATGTTTGAAGGATCTAAACTACTATAGTTTAACAAGGAATACATCTGTTCAACAAGTCTTTAAAGATTAAGAAGACATTCAAAAGCCCTACCTTCTAATGAAGAGATACAAAGGACAGTATGTAAACACATACGAATTTCAAATAGTGATAAGAGCTATGGAGAAAAAAATATATAGATTAATGTGATAGTGATGTGGATTGGGGTAGTTACTTTAAGAGGGTAGTTAGGGAAGTCACAGTGGGGGACTTTGGAAATGGGGAGTGAATAATTAATTAATTAATTAATTAATCTTGCGGAGATCTTAGAAACAGATTTCAAAGAGCCTGAGACTGCCATGATCTTCTTGAATTAGAGACAGCAAGGAAACCTGTATGCTCTATAACTAATGAGCAAAAGAAAAGTAAAGGGAGGTGAGGGGACAAATCCAGACAGTGTTATGTAGTAACTGGCATTTTCCTTCTTTTAGAGTCTTGGCATATCATTGTCTATCATTTATATCTAAGTAGGAATCAGAAATATTCTTAGTTGTTCTTCACCCTGTTAATTGTTTTTAAATCTAGGTTTATTGAAGTGTAATTTTTATATAGTAAAACTAACTTTAAATGTACATGAGTCTTAAATGAGTCTTGATGAAGATATACCATGTAACCACCTCTACCAGAATTAACACATATGACATTTCTATCACCTGAACAATTTTTGTGGGCTTTTTAAATATAAATTTCATGATTTTATTTTCTATTTATGTAAAGAATAACATTGATACTTCATGAAAATTGCCTTGAATCTATAGAGTACCTTGGGTAGTAGAGACATTTTAATAATATTGATTCTTCCAATCTATGAATGGGGGATATCTTGCCATTTGTGTGTGTGTGTGTGTGTTCCCTTCAATTTTTTTCAACGGTGTATTTACATTTGCATTGAGGAGACATTTCAATTCCTTGGTTAATTTTATTCTTAGGTATTTTTGTAGCTGTTTTGCGTGGAATTATGTTGTTTATTTCTCTTTGAACAAGTTTATTATTTTGTGGCCTTTTGTATTCAGCTCCCACCCTTCATGAAGCCTAACCCCTAGTAACCAGTGATCTGATTTCTGTTTATATAATTTTGCTTTTTACAGAATGTTACATAAATGGAATCAGGCAGTATGTAGACTTTTGTGTCTTGTGTCTTTCTCTTAACCTGTTAAGTTCCAAGTTTCCAGTTCTATAGATATTGCAATAAATTAGCACAGGTGAAAAAATTACCATAAGTGATATATTTGTTGCTCAATATAAGTCCACATCTAGGATGATGTGACTGAATGGGTTAACATAATATTTTTGAGTCTCTCAAAGTTGTTGCATGTATCTGTAATTTGTTCCTTTCTAAGGTGAGGAATATTCTGTTGTATAGATGTACATAATTCTTTTATCCATCTACCAGCTGATGGTCATTTGGATTATTTCAGATAGGGGTGATTATGAATAAAGCTGCTATAAACATTCACATATAAGACACTGTATAGTCTTGTTTTCTTTTCCTTTGGATGACAATGTAGAATAGAATTGTTAACTGTATAAGAAACTGCTAAGCAGTTTTCTAAAGAGATTACATCATTTTCATTTCTACTAGTAACCTGTAAGTTATAATTGCTCTGCCTCCTCAATCTGAATTTATTAATTGTCCCTTTTTTTGGTACTGGACATTGAATCTAGGGTCACTGAACCACTGAGTCACATCCCCAGCCCTTTTTAAAATATTTTATTTAGAGAAAGGGTCTCACTGAGTTACTTAAAGCCTTGCTAAGTTGCTGAGGCTGGCTTTGTACTTGCAATCCTTCTACCTCAGCCTCCCAGGTGTGGGATTACAGGCATGCACCACTGTACCTGGTAATTGTTCTTTTTTTAACTTGATTATTCTAGTAGATGTATGGTGGTTTTAATTGGTATTTTCCTAGTGTTAGATGTCTTCTTTTTTGATTGTTGGTACTGGGACATTTAACCACTGAGCTACATCCTCAGCTCTTTTTATTGTTTAGTTTGAGACAGGGTCTCCCTAAGTTGCTCAGGGCCTCACTAAATTGCTGACACTGGCTTTGAACGTGGGATCCTCCTGCCTCAGCCTCCTGAGTCACTGGGATTATGGGCGTGCATCATTGTGCCTGGTGCAATGGCCTATTTTTTAATTAGCTTGTTCTCAAACTGTTGTGTTGTATATATACACATACACAAACATACATACTCTGGATATAAGTTCTTTATTAGATATGTGGTTTGTAGATATTTTCTCTCAACTTGTGGCTAATCTTTTCATTTTCCCTAATAGCATCCTTTAAAGAGCAGAGGTTTTTAATTTCAGTGAAGTCCTGTTTATCAATTTCTTTTATGGTTCATGCTTTTTGTGTCCTATCCAAGAATCTTTGCCTAACAGGTCATAAGGATTTTTCCTCTTTGTTTTATTATAGCAGTTTTAAGGCTTACATTTAAGTCCATGAACTTTTTTGAATTAATTTTGAATATAGTTAAAGTTCGGGGTCAGGGTTTTATTTATTTATTTTTGCATAAGAAAGTCTTAATTGTTTCAGCACTCTGGTGATTTTGTTATTCTTCCTACCTCTATCATTGTAGACAGGTTCATTAATAAGAATCTCTGAGCTCTTGTCAGTTGTGACATTGTATCTTGGTCTTTTTAATCAGCAGATGGAAGAATTGGAAGCTAGCATAAAATTGTCATCTCCAGCACCTGCTTCTTCCTATCATGTGATTTTTATCAGCTTACATATATTATTTAAATGAATGTCCTTTGGGCAAGAATAATCATAATGCATTTTTCCCCTGAAGTCTGCAGTATAATTTCAATTACTAATCGCTTTTTTGTTGTTGTTGTTTTTACTTCATTGGTTTGAATGACCTTATCATGAATAACAATCTCAACAACCCAGACCTGTGTGCAGTATGTGGGAGGGATTCAGTTTGCTTTGCTCCCTACATGTTTATTTTTCTTAACCAGCAGGAGGCAGCAATAACCCTGGCATTTGGGATCTACAGTATTATGCAGTTTAGATTTTCTTCAATAACAGAAAGATTGGTGTCCTGCACATGGGGTGCCACCAAGGGAGATGGTCAGTTATCGATTCCAAACTGAAGAACTACAAATAGATTTAGACTCCTACAAAAAGGCAAGCCAGTCCTTTTGAAATATTTGCTATAGCTATTGCTATTGAAGTATATTTATATTATTATGTGGAATCTCACAGAAGAAAATATAGCCATGCCATTGTCATACCTGTTATTCACAAAATCTACCCATTTTATTTAATTGATTTATTTCCTCTATACTCCCAAAAGGATCTGAGATATATCCAATCCACTTAAGCTCCCTTTTTAAGTTCATCTCAAATGTGACTTTTTCCAAGAGGTTTCTCCAAGTTCACCCAAATAAGAGTTACCTTTCTACTGACTCATGTCCTCCTTTCTTTACTTATTATTGCAGGGCTTCTCTGTTTTAAGGTGTAATTTGTGCCTGCTTTATTTCTATGGCTATTCCTAGTTCCTAATTAACCTGGAATCAGTCCTGACTATTCCCAGTATTGCCTCTCACATAGCCAATGCTGAATATTGTTTGGTTGAAAGGTGAATATTGAGCAAAAGCAAAATAAAGGAGGAAATAACTGCATGTTGAATGACAAGTGTGTACAAACACAAGCTGCTTGCGTTCAGCATCACATCAGGACCAAGACTAGGGTGAGGCTTGTGAATCATTTGCTTCAGGTGCAAAATAAATACTATTATTTATACTCTAATGCCACATTTTAAAAATAAAAATTGAGAAATCCATGATGGACAAAATATTATCATTTTAAATGAAGACGTATCGGTAATTTAATACTACCATTAAAGAGAGGAGATCTATGCAACTCTAACATTCAAAGATCAGAGTTATTTTCAGATGATATGGATGAAAATTCCATCATAGCCAGGTTTTTAAGAATTTATTGATGTGCTCATTTTCTAGTAAATCCATTAATTCATGCAGTATTTATTGCCCACATACTAAAGGCCAGCTACTGTCCTAGATCCTGCAGATATAGTGCTCCAAGTATTGCAAGCCCACATATTACCTCTCTGAAGTTATTTGAAGAAATCTTTACCCACTTAGTTCTGCTTCCGATCTATAAGAACTCTTAGAACTTGGGACCTCCCAAGGACAGAGACAGATTTTATGAATTCAGACTCTTGCCATTCCTTTAGTTCATACAGACTCCAGTCTGAGACATTCATGGTATTTAACTGTCTTACTTCTGAAGCTGTGGCTCCTTTGTCTCCTTATTTTCCACTAACGCAGTCCCAACTTGACTTTCAATGTGTTAACGTGGGCTCAGAAGCTTTCCAATTCAACCAGGGTGGAGCAGAATGTGAAATATCTTGGCCTAAGGCTTGGGAGACCAAAGTTCAACCAGTATGGGTTACCTTGGCTAAACCACATCTTTTCCTAGTTAAATGAGAAAAATCAAGAAAAGTTAGTGATCTCTAAGTGATGGAAATGCTTTCCAGGAGGCAGATGGAGCCAGGCTGGTAGGGCTATAGGCTGTTCACATTGTCTTCACTTTCAATGATAGCGTTCTCACCTTCTATTTAAGATTTCATGTATTTAAAAAAAATCACATGATCTCAAAATTACTATGAAATTTGACATCGGTTAGTCCTATTAGTATCTTCCTCTGTATGTACTCTTAATAATGGACAAAGATAGCAATCCTACAGATTTCAAAGAGCATTTAAAGAGTCATGTGCAATGGGAGTAAAAGCTTTTATTCCCAAGAATCAAGAAAAAGGCTCTGTAATTATATAATCAATCCACTATTTTAGTAGACTTTATTTTTTTACAGCAGTTTTAGATTTGCAGCAAAATTTAGTGGAAGGAACAAAGAATTCCCATACGCCATCTCCCTGTACACACTCAATAGCCTCTCCTCACATCAACATCCCACACCAGAGTGATAGAGTTGATATTGATGAACCAGCATTGACACATCATTAGCACTTCAAGTCCATTGTTCACATTGGGTTCACTCCTGGTGTTGTGCGTTCCATGGGTTTGACATATCACCACTGTTTTAGTGCCATACAAAATAGTTTGGGTGAATATCTTGGTGAAGTGTTGGTGGTATAGTGGTGAACATAGCTGCCTTCTATACTATTGTTGGTGCCCTACAAATTCCCTGATCTCTACCTAGTCGTACTTCCTTCCCTCCAAACCCTAGGACATCCTCAGACTTTTTCCTGTGTCCATGGTTTTGTCTTTTCCAGAATGTTACATACCCGGAATCATACAGTATGAAGTATTTTGTCTTTTTTTGGTGATATGCAATTAAAGTTCTTTCATTTCTCTTTTTGTCTTCATGGCTGATTTTTTTTCATACCTTAATAGTATTCCATTGTCTGAATGTACCACAGTTTAGTATCCATTCACTATTGAAGGACATCTTTATTGCTTCCAGTGTTTCAGCACAGTTTGCCAAAAAGACTGTCCTTTCTTCATTGAACTACCTTTGCTTCTGTGTCAAAACTTAATTGATTATGTTTATTATGTATCTATTTCTGGGCTTATTTTTCTCTTCTATTGATTTGTCTACCCTTTCACGCTGTCTTCATTATTGTAATTTTGTCATAAATTTAAAGTCTCCTAGTGGCAGTTCTTTGACTTTGTTTTTCTCTTTCAATAATGAGTCAGCCATTCTAGGTTTTTTGCCTCTCCATATAAACTTTGGAATTTTTTTGTCCATATCCGAAACAACTTGCTAAGTAAATCAAATTCTTTGTCTTGAGATAATTGTCGATTCACATGTAATAGTGAAAAATAATACAGATAAATCGCTTGTACAATTTTCCCACTTTCCCTTAGTGATATTATCTCACAAAACTATAGTACAGTACAATACTATGTAGTCACATACAATGTGATGTAGTCACAATACAATCATATCACCACAAGAGTCTCTCATGATACCCTTTCATATCATATCTCCTTCCCTCTTATTCCCATCTCTGTAACACATCGTAATCTCTAGCCTATTGCCCATTTCTACGTTTCATTTTATTTTGAGAAGGTTATGTAAAAGGAACCAATCAGTATGTTACCTTTGGGGATTGTTGCATAAATAAATAATACATTATTTTTTGTTTCTAGCCTTTATTCCATGGCATGATGTAGGTTATTTTGACCACTGAAGGACATCTTTTCTCTTCCAGATCGTGACCATTATAAACAAAGCTCCTATAAATATTTGTGCAAAGATTTTTGTATTAAGATAAGTCTTAATTTCTCTGGGATGAATGCCCAGTGGTGCTATTGCTGGGTTATATAATTGCGTGTTTAGTTTTTAAGAAACTATCAAACTGTTTTCCAGAATGACTGTGTTACTGTAATTCAGGACCTTGGGTCTGGAGATGGTAGAAATGAAACACAACCAGAAAGAATTAAAGCATAGGCAAAGCTTTGTTGGGGAGTATTCTAGAGCAGGAAGGGAGAGAGCACTGATCAAGAGTGTCAGGTCGCCTCAAGCAAAAGACAGAGGTATACAGCTTTTATGGCATCTGTAGGGTAGGCAGGGTCTCAGTCTCTTCATGTCATCACATGTAGAGATGAGGCTTTAGTTGTACCTGCAGTCTTCATCATGCTTCCCACCATGTGTCACATGTCTCACTACTATCCTAAGTCTCCACCTAAGGGTTTGCATTTTACTATGATAATGAGGTGAAGGTAAATGCAGTTACATTAGTGACTGTACCTCTCCTGGATCTGCCCCTCACCATCTGGAATTTTCCCCTTATTGTCTGGGAGAGTCCCCAGTATTATTTTTAGAACAGGGAAGACTGTTGTCCTGTTTTAAGGGTTTCATTTCATTGAACTTTTCTAGCTGGTTGTAGCCTGTTTTTAGTATTTCTGCTGATTTCTCACCCTGTCACATCAGGTGTGTTATCATAATTTTGTTGTCTTGGAGACTGGTCCACTTAACTCCTAATTTTCTGGTATGTCTGTTAAACCTATAAAGCTAAATGTTTTGTCTCATTCCCTTCTGAGAGATTTGATTAAATCATTAGTCACAAGTTTTTAATTTTGCCAATATTTTAACAAAATTGACTTAGGTACATTAAAATAGGTTGGAAATCATAATCTAGTGCTTATATACGTATTTCCAAATGCTCCTGTTATTCATCTTTTACTTTTCTCAAAAGAATAGACCTCTAAAAATGTAATAATTTTTTTAAGTTACCATCAATGGTATATTTGTTGCTCAATTTATGTTTATCTGGGTGTTCTGAGTCTGAGACTAAATAGATTAATCTTAAGGGATGCAAAGTGTCATAGGTCTGTGACTACTTCAGCTGTACCATTACCATGTTGTATGCCCACCAGCAATTTTTGAGTGATAAAACTTCTATGGATTTATTGATCCTACTTATTAGGTTTATTTTAATCATTCTCATAGGCATATAGTATTATCTCATTGTGGTTTTAATCTGCATTTCCTTAACAATTAATGAAGCTGAATACCTTATGGATTTATATGATCTTTGTATATAGTTTTTGGTGAAATTTATCTTCATATTTTATGCCAATTTTTAATTGGATTATTTCCTTAATGTTTTTAGTATTTCTTAAGTTTTGAAAGTTGTTTATATATTCTAGATACTAGTTCTTTGTTGGATATATGGTTTGCAGATGTTTAATATTTTTTACAGTTTGCACCTTTTATTTATTTGTTTGTGTATTTTTTAAAGCATATTTTCCATGTTTCTCAGGTTGGTCTCAAACTCCTTGGGCTCAAGTGATCCTCCTAAGGCCTCAGCCTCCTGAGTAGCTGGGACCGCAGTTTAACATCACCAAGCCTGTTTTGTTTTGTTTTGCTTTTTGTACTGTACCAGGGATTGAACCCAAGGGCACTTAACCACTGAGCCATATCCCCAACCATTTTTTATATTTTACTTGGATACAGGGTCTTACTAGTTGCTTAGGGCCTTGCTAAGTTGCTGAGGCTAGCTTTGAACTCACTATCCTCTTGCCTTGGCCTCCTGAGCCACTGGGATTACAGGTTTGTGCCACCACGCCTGGCCACCGTGCCTGTTTTCAACTTTATTTTTGTACTAGGATCATTCAAAGGGGAAGTGTTTTTTGTTTTGATGATTAATTTTTCCTTTGTGGATTATGTTTTTGATACTAAATTGAAGAACTCTTTTTGTAATTCTGGATTCCAAATATTATCCCCTATTTTTTCTATAAGTTATATAGTTTTGACATTTTATTAAGGAAGTCAAATAACTTTTGGATACCTTTGAGCTCTGTATTTTAATATGGTGCAAGACTAGGTCAAACTTTATTTTATTTCCTATTGATGTTCAATTTCTCCAACACCATATCTTGAAAAGGCTATTTTTCTTCCATTGAATTGCTTTTGTTAGAGATTTTTGTTTCATGAGGACTATTGTTCTACTGTTTTCTTTTTTCATACTGTCTTTGGTTTTGGTATTAGGATATTACTAGCTTTATTAAATGAACTAAGAAGTTTCCTGTCTTCTGGAAGAGATTGTATAAAATTGGATTACATCGTCAAAGAGTTGGTAGAATTCTCCATTGAAACTATATTGACTAGGAGACTTACTTCAGGGAGATTTTTAAAACATAGTACCAATTCCTTCAAAAGTTACATAGGTCAATTCACAATATATATTCCATATTCAAATGTGTTGTTTGAGGAATTGGTCCACTTCATCCAAGTTGTCAAATTTATGAGTTTAGAGTTATTTGTTGTATCCACTTATAACCTTTTTCATTTCTACACATCTGTGATGTTGGTTATTTATGCCTTTCCTCTTTTATTCTTTGTAAGTTTTGCTACAAGTTTGTCAATTTTACTGGCCCCTTCAAAGAACCAGCTCTTTTGTTTTGTTTATTTTTTCTGCTGTTTCATTGCTTTCAATTTAATTGATTTTTGCTCTTGTTTTACTGTCTTTCTGTCTTTGAGCTTGGGTTCAATTTGGTTGTGTTGGATTTTTCCTTTCTTTTTCTGGTCTTGAGACAAGAGCTTTAGTCATTGATTTCTTTGCTTTGTAGTCTATTTCATCTTATATTAATAGAGCTATTTCTGCTTCCCTTTGATTAATAATTTCATAAAATAATTTTTCATTCTTTTATTTTTAATATGCCTAGATTGTTATCTTTGAAGTGAGGTTTTCTGGTAGACAGAATGTAGTTTGGTTGAGCTTTTTAGCCTACTCTGCCAATATTGTCTTTTAATTGATTTAGGTTATTACATTTAATACAATTACTATGATTTTATGTTCTCTCTGGTTTTGTTTCTAGTTGTTTTTTCCTGCCTTCCTGTGGGTTACTTGAACATTTTCTAGAATTCTGTTTCAATTTGTCTATAGCATTTTTAAGTATACTTAGCTTTTTTGTGGTTGCTCTAGGTATTACATTTTATTTACTTTTCATAGTCTACTCATTTTATCATTTTAATGGCTTGAGTGAAATATAAAAATCTTACCTCCCTTTATTTCTCAATTCTATTCCTTATTTACATTATGATGGTCTTAGTTCTCTTTAACAAATATTTAAAACCAATTACACAGTGTAATAATTTCTGTTTAAACTATTAAACATAATTTAGAAAGTGTTAGAGAGAAGGAAAATCCGTTGTATTTTCCCATCTTTCTGCTTATCATGTCCTTTCATCATCTTCTAAGATCTATCCCCCATTTTATTTATTTATTTTATTTTTCTTAAAATATTTTTTTCTTTTTAAGAGAAAGAGCCATTCTTTTAGGACAGGCCCACTGGTGACAGTTGTTGTAGTTTTCCTTCAGTTGAAAATGTCTTGGTTTTGTATTCATTATTGAAGGACAACTTTTCTGGGCAAATGATTCTGGATTTTCAGTTTTTTTCTTTTAGCACTTGGAAAAATATTGGCTACTTATCTTCTGTTGTTTCTGATGAGAATTTCACTGTTATTTGAATTCCTTATTAGGTACATTTTCATTTTTCTATGTTGCTTTTAAGACTTCTTTGTTTTCAGAGCTTAATTATGACTTGTCTAGGGGTGGAATCTTTGCATTTATCCTATTTGGTGTTCACTTAGCTTACTGAATCTGTATGTTGATGTCTTTTGCCAAGTTTTAGGGTTTTCTACTATTTTTTCTTCTAGTATTTCTTCAGCCTTGCCCTTTATCCTCTTCTTCCAGGGCCTGATGATGCAATGTGAGATTTTTTTGTTATAGTCTCACAGTTCCCTGAAGCTCTTTCTGTTCACTATTATTTGTTCCCAGTCAATTTTCTCTGAGTTGTTCAGACTGAGTAGTTTCTATTATTTTCTCCTTCAGTTTGCTAATTCTTTTCTTATTCTCCATCCATTTTGCTATTAAACCTAACCACTGAAGTTTTTTCCCTTTTTTTTCAACTATTAAGTTTTCTGCTCTTTAAATTGTTTAAAGAGTTTAAACTATTAAACTAGTTTAAACTACTAAACACCATTTAATAGTTTCTGCTCTAAAATTTCCGCTTGATTCTTCTGTACATCTTTTATTATTATTATTTCTTTGCTGAAACTCTCTTTTACTTTGCTGAAGATTTTTATTTCTTCATTTCTTTCAAGAATATTTCTAGGTGGGTGTGGTGGTGCACACCTATAATCCGGCTCAGGAGGATTGCAGGCTCGAAGCCAGCCTCAGCACAGCTTGGCAAGGTCCTAAGCAACCTACTGAGACCCTGTCTCAAAAAAAATAAATAAATAAAAGGGCTGGATTTTTGTGTTCATTCAGTGGTTAAGCATCCTTGAATTCAATCCTGGTACCAATATATGTATACACATACATATGTGTGTGTGTGTGTGTGTGTATTTCTAATTTCTCTCTTATGGATGCTTTAAAATATTTGTCAGATAATTCTAACATCTCTGTCATCTTGGTGTTTTCATCTATAGATTATCTTTTTTTCATTTGGTTTTAGATATTCCTGCTTCTTGGTATAACAAGTGATTTTTGATTAACAGGTTTCTTCTGACATTGAGGGCGGGGCACTAGCACTCACTTTTTAAGGGCTGTAGAAATCCACATTTCCTACTTGGCCTCAGTTCACACCCCTAGATCTTGGGGCATCTTTGACTGGCTAAACGAAAGTGAAAGTTCCGTATTGCCCCTGGTCTACTTCATCTTTCTGGAAGTGTTAAGTGTAGCCTGCCCAGTTTTGAGTAAACAGTGAATGATCAAGGCAATGGTTGGGATATTTGTTTTCTTCTTTTTTATGTCTATGTGTTCTAAATTTTTTAAAACAAATTTTAGAAATAGATTATTTTGTATTTTTTTAATATGGAAATGTACTACATTTTAGAATTACTTAAAATCATCCATGCTACATTATGCTTTTTCTGGCGGTCACCAACTCTTTTCACAAGTGTATTGGAATCAGAAGGAATATTACACTAACACAATAGCATAGGTTGTATTCTCTGAGAAGACTTCAAGGTGGAGTTGTGGGAAGTAATCTCAGGACCTTCACCTGTGGAAGAGACATGGATGAGATATGAGTGCACAGAGAAGTCAGCCTGGATACAGGCTTCAAAGGAAGCTCTGGGAATAAGAGAGCCCTTCCAGGTTGATCTGTGCTGCTCTGGGATAGCCAAGCTTTATACATGACTTTGTCTAGTTCTGCATGTGGACTCTGGGAAGACCATTACCTGGATGAGGGAGTTCTCTACAACTGAGGCAGCTTCCATAGTTAACTTCCAGCTGATGGCTGTGAATGGGCCCATGCCCAGCACCTGGGGCCACAAGCCCTTCATTGAGGGAGCATCCATGTGGTACATCCCTAAGTCTGTCTATAAAGATGTTTCTAATGGGAAGTATTTGAGAATATCACTTCTAATCTTTCTAGATCCTGTTGCAAAAGACAGGAAGTGACAAAAGTCACATAGTAATGACCCCCTTCCCCAATATTTCTCCTCACAGCAACCACTGTGACCTTTTAAAGGTGCAAACCTGATATGGTCATTTCCTAACTTAAAATGCTTTGGTGGCCTCTTGTTACACCAAGGACAATGGATCTTGAAGCCTTACATCATCTGAGCCTGTCCTCTCTCTCTGGCATCTCTCTTACCTCTCTTACCCTGCCACCCATGACAGGCACCTTATTTTCTTCTTTCCATAGCATATGTTTCCTCTGCTTTAAAGACTCCACTCCAACATGACAACCCCATGAGTGATCTTACATTGCTGTTGGCAAAAGCTCCCTGTTATTTTTGTACTTATGTGTGTATGCCAGACTTTAATTTGGGGACACCTGTTGGTAATCAACCATCTTGTCTCATTAGACTTGCAGGTGCTGAATTGCTACCGTGGTGATGAATATTGTTGCTAAAAATATTGTCCTTTATCTGATAGGGGTATTGACTTGATGCCCCAATTGATATTTTTCTCTGGAGGAAAAGGCCTGTTGCTTTGAAATACTTAGGTATTTTGTGATGAACTGTCAAGATAGAAAAGGAAATGCAGAGAAAGTGCCTGGCAGAGCACACTGTGGTGGGCAGGTCCCCACTTCCACTTCACTTTAGTGGCATTTTTTAAAATTGTGGGTCTATTCAGTCAACACCTTACATGTTAGATAAACTATGTTCACATTAAAGAAGCCCTTCAAGGGGGCAAGGTGTTTAAAACAGCACTAGGAGAAGAACAAAAGATAAAGCCATGGTCTGCACAATCATAAGGTTAAGGTATTTGTAGTCTGAATATTTCAGCATCTGGCATAGAAGTAAATTTGAGACTGTATGCCAAAGGTTTGGAAAAATTTCCCTTTTCTTCGACTTCATATGCAACCACTCAAATTCCTAGGGGGCCTTCCCCAGTGATCCTCTCAGACCTTAAATGTATCTCTTTCCCTCCTTCTACCTATGCCCACTATTCAGGTGTCAACTCCAAGGACATTTGAATTTCTGGTACCTGTTAGTCTTTGAGTATTGGAAATCACAAAATGGGATTTTCTATCCACCCACCAGAACAATGATGAAAGGTCTCCCCTATACTAGCACTCCACTGTTCCTCCTAGAATACCTATGAGTTTCTCCACCTCTGAACACACATTTGTTTCTTTGGAGAAGATCCCTAAGTTTTTCTATAAACTCAAATTTTGTCCTCATAGATGCTAGTGTCATAGAAGAGAATAAGCCAAGAGTTGCAAGGCTGGGTAGGTCTCCCCACTCAGGCTCATAGAAGTATACAAACTTCCCACAGTCATTTTTCTCAAATCCAATTTTTATCATCTGTTGTTGTTTTCCTGTTTTTTATATCTATGTGTTCTAAATTTTCTAAAAATAGATTTAGAAATAGATTATTTTACATTATTTTTTGTAACAAGGAAATGTACTCCATTTTAAAATTACTTAAAATCAAAATCATCCATGCTACATTATGCTTTTTCTGGCTATCACTAACTCTTTTCACAAGTTTAGTGAAATCAGAAGGAATATTACACTAAATGGCATAGGTTGTATTCTCTGAGAAGATTTAAAGATGGAGTCTTTCCATAGACTCATGAATTTATCATTTTTAAAAATTAAAGAACAAAATGCAGCTGGGCATGATGGCTCATGCCTATAATCTCAGTGGCTCAAAAGTCTGAGGTAGGAAGATCAAAGCCAGCCTCAGGAACTTAGGATAGGCTTAAGCAACTTAGTGAGACCCTGTCCCTGGTACAAAACAAAACAAACAAAAAACAATTTTTTAATCCTTTTTTAAAAAATTGTCAAAGGACCTTTATTTTATTTATTTATATGTAGTGCTGAGAATCAAACCCAGTGTCTCACCCATGCTAGTCACTGAGCCACAACCCCTGCCCCAATGCAACTTTTTATAATAGAGATTTTTTTAATTTATATTCTCATTTCTAATGTGGAATAAGTTTTAAATTTTTAGAATCACTTTTAAGACATACATAATTTATATAGCTATTTACTACATAGTATTTTGGATGTTATTATTATTATTATTATTATTATTATTATTCAGTACTAGGGATCAAACCCAGGGCTTCATACATGCTAGACAAGTGCTCTACCTCTCGGCTATACCCTTGGCCTCCTATTATTTCATACTAATATATTTAAACACTTTCCATATTTCTGAATTCCACATGTTCTTTTTATGTCAGAATTTTCATTTTAAACTTTTCAAAAGATCTTTCAGAATTAGTTTGTCACAAACCTCTCTTGTGCACATATAAAAATGAAAACATAAGTGAAATAATTTGATTAAAGTATTTCTAAAGTAGTGACAATGATATACAACTGCCCCTTAGCTGACAGTAATTTAAAATCCATGTGATTTCAAAGATGTTAAAGTCACAATAATAAACTCCCATGGATACACCCTCTTGCTTAATATGGCAATTCACACTGTTGAAATTTGTCTGCCTCCTACATGTCACTCCTTTCACCCTGTATGTCACCACTGTCCTGAATTTTGTGTTTATCATTCCTTAATTTTTTTCTCCTTTCAGAAAACATGCACCACTGACCATTGTTTGATCTTATTTTTGAACTGTCCTACAGATGAAATGTCAAGGTATTTTTTTATTTTGTTACTCAACATTGTGTAAGATTCATCCATGCTAAGGTGAATGGCTGCTATTCATTTTCACTGCTGTCTAATGGGCCCTGCAGGCATATACCAGTTTTATCAATTCTTTTGCTTGATGAAAATTTGAGCTCTTTCCAGGATCTTGCTGTTAAAAGGATCTTACTATAAACATTCTCCTATCTCCTGGTAAGCATTTTTGAGAGTTTGTCCTGTGTATTTACATAGGAGGAAGGAGGATTGTTAAGATTGGGTCAGAGGTCAGCAAACTTTTTCTGTAGTAGGCCAGATAGTAAATATTTGTAGACTGTGATCCTTATAGTCTCTCTGGCAACAATGCAAATCTGTCATTTCAGTGTGGAAGCAGCCATAGATGGTATATAATTGAAAGGCTGTGCCTACACTTTAGTAAAACTTTATTCACAAACCCAAGCAGTGGCAAGATTTGGTCCTCTGAACATGGTCTGCCAATCCCTAATCTAGATAGAATCCCCTATCCTCATTGCATTCAAATGCCACTATACCCTTTCCCTTTTTCTCGTGGGTTTATGAAGACTGTCTTTTCTGAGTTTGTGAACTGGACTGAATGTTCATGTTCACAGACCTTCAGAAGAAAGGGAGGATGGCCATGGGGACCTGGTGGGGGGCATTCATCCCATAGTCTATGACCTCCATAGTCTTAAAGAACCAAAGGCAGAAAGGGTTGAAGCTTTTGCCTCACACTGGCTCTGCTGCACTTCTGGTGAGAGGCTCTACCTGCCTGGAGCATAGGTAATGTCACAGAGGCCACTATGAGGTCATTGCCAGGCTGTGGGATAGAGAAATTCAAAAAGAAAATTGCATTATTTTGGAGTTGTGTGACCTTTATTATTTAAACTGCAGTCAGGAAAACTAAAATTGGCTCACTGGGTATACCTTCTGAGCCCTTGATCTCACAGCTTCCTGCTCTAGCTTCTATTTAAATGGATTTGGCTTCAAAGATGAACCTTTCTGTCATCTCAGATGTCACAGTACCAGAGATCTCTAGATCCTTGCCTTCCTGGGCTCTCTCCACCTTCCTCTCTATGTTGTGCTTTTCTACCGTCTTGGTCACGATGTCTAGCTCTCTATCACGTGATGTAACAACTGTTTTTGAACTGGGCATAACCATGAAGCTCCTCAAAAAAGAGCCAATTTTACTGGATTTCTTACTTAAGTTAACTGAACTAGTTGAAGATCGGCTCTTCCCCACTTTGTGAATTTTCCTGGACTCCTTGGTAGAAGAACTATGGCTGGCACTTTTGTGAGATGAGCCCCGTCCTTTCTTGTGCCCTTTGTCTTTCCTGTCATCTTTTGTTTTTCCGTGGTGTTCAGATACAGACCGATGGGAGGATGATTTCCGGCTCTTTTCCCTGCTTGCCTTGTGATGGGTTTCACCTGCTCTCCGGTGCCGGGAACTTTTCCTACTGGCATGTTTGTCCTTCTTTTCTTTTTTTACCTTTTTTTCCTTCCGGCCTTCACTGCTGGTCTTGGAAACCTTCTGGCTTCCATCCCGTTCACACATATAGCCTTCACTCTGCAAGGTTGATACGAGGGGTGCCACCGCAGCTGCTTCATCTTTTCCTGTCTTGGTTGTTGTACTGGTCGTTACAGTCCCTGCAAACACCACACTCATGCTGCTGCCTGGGGAGATGCTGACAGCTCCACCTGAGGAGCTTTGCCCAGTGGAACCGCTTGCAGCACCGGCCAAGGCTACATTCACTTCTTCTGAGGAGACAGCAACTGCTAAAGCCTTGCTAGATCCAGCTTCTCCTGCATCCTTGGTGGCTGCTCCTGCCAGGGCTGCAGTTACCGGGCTGGAGCCTCCACCTCCAGGCATGGTGGCTGCTATACCTAGAGCACCTGAGGCAGGGCTGTTTGCTGACCCACCTCCTGTTGCTGCCCCTGCAACAGTCAAGCCACCTGTTGTCCCTGCTATTGCTCCTTCTTTGGTAGATCCCGAAGTGCTGATGACAGCTGCAATAGCACCTTGAAGTCCCTCTCCTCCAGCATAAGCAGAAGAGGAGGCTCCAGACAGTTCATGAAGCTTTAGAAGCCCAGAATCCTGATCTCCTTCTCCATGGATGTCTGAGGCCTGTGCCAAGGAGAGGAGAAACAGGTGAGATAGAAAAGGAGAGGCCAGAACTTTCCATTCCTTTTTCATCCTGGAGCTGAGCAACTCAAGATATTATCATAGGAAGAACCTTGCAACCTTTGCAAGCTCTTGTTTGTTACAAGAGTAGCATCTCTGTGAATAATCACTCAGTTTCACTTCAACCATTCTATTTCCAAAGAAAACACAGAATCAAGTCCCCATCCCTGTACAATTTCTTTTACATACATGTGCCTCTACCTTTTCAGATTTCTAGAAGTGGGATTATTGAGTCAGGAGATACATTTTACATGTTGGTGGCTACAGAAGCAAGTTTTGCATGTGTATGCACACAAGTGGGTTGTGTTGATTTAAAGAAAAATCAGTGCATGATAATCATGGAAAGGCAAACATGGTTCAGATGAAGGAAGCACTTCCTAATTGCTAAAATGTACTACACTAAAAAGTTGATCTCATAGAGGTAGAGAGTAGATTAGTGGTTACCAGAACATGAGAAGGATATAGGGAAGGAGGGATGTGGAGAAGATGATTAACACATATAGGGGTATAATTGGACAAGAGGAATAACCTCTAGTGTTCTATATCACTATAGCATGACCATAGTTGGTAGCAATTAGCTTTATATTTCAAAGTAGCTAATAGGATTTTGGAGGATTTAGGAATCTAGCACAAAGAAACAAATGTCTAAGTGTTGGGTAGGCCATTTACCCTGATCTGATCATTACACATTGTATTCAAGCATTGAGATGTCATACTGTACACATAAATAGGTACAATTTTATGCACCAAAAATAAAAATATATTTTAAAAATGTCCATAACAAATTAGGCTGACTGGGTTTGTGTATTAAGAGTTCAAGAAGAGATTATGCAATCAGAATGTCATAGAAGGGACTAAAACCCCAGGTGTGCGACAGAGTAGTTAATACATAAGATCTCTTGACAACCAATCTTATGGGACATTTTGGAGAAGCGCTTTAAACCTCTACTTGAGCCCCTAGTGGTGGCTCATTTGGCCTTGAGCCTTTTCAAATGCAGTGCATTTCCCAGCTCAGCCCCAGAGAGCAACAAAAAACTTTCTAGGACCCACTTTGAGATGCTCTCCCAAAGCACTCTGCCTCATTTTCCTGAGTCAATACTTACCAGTAGGCTTTTGTCATCCTCAATATTTCTGTCCCCAGTCTGAATTGTTGGGGTACTGCTGCAGCTCTCTGCTGGTGGCCTCAGAAGATAGACAAGCTTTTCCCAGTAGCAGAAGAGGTCTTCTCGTACATCTGAAGAGGGACAAAGCTGCAGATAAAAAGTCCGGCCTGTGGCAAGCTTCAAACGCAGTTGCTGTTTCTCACGATCGTAGATGGAGATCTTGACAAACTTCAAGGGAAGTAGCCTGGTGAGCTCTAGAGTCTTCGCAGACTTCCGTCCTCTCCCTTTAATGGGCCGGCCACGTCTGGCATGCTCTTCACAGACTTTAGCAGGTCTGGCCAGCAACATGACGTCAGGTAGTGGAAGGATGGGGCTGGTGGAGGCGATGCCCACTGTCACCATTCGAACACGGTTGTGAACATCAATCACCTCTCCTTTTTTGGTAATCTGGATAAAATCACTCTCAAACATGGGTGCATACTTGAAAATGTCATACTCTCCTCCCTTGTACAGTTGTCGTTGCAGGTCCCCCATGGAGGTATTGAACACACCCATTGAACGGTAGCTGTGGGCTGTGTAGTAAGGTAACACACATTCGCTACTCCTGGGTCTCTTTATTCCAGACATCTTTGCCAGCCACAATTTGAGTCCCTAAGAGAGAAGAGGGAATGATGGCAACTGCCCATTTCCCTGCAAGGCTTCTGCCTCTGTCTCTTCAAACCACCTTATTTATCCTCTCCTGTCCTTTGTGACCTGTCACCATCACACACCCCTTTGTCCTCACCTCTGAGCAGCTACCCTCTCAAGGCTGGGTCAATAGCCTGTCTGCAAATATACCACCACCTCCACAAGGGCAGGCTGATCCTGCTAGGGTAGGCTGGATGTTCTTTTTAACCAAAATGTTGGGTTATGAAACCATGCTGCTATCGTAAATATCTAGTTTGTATTTATTCACTTCTGGTGGTACAGATACTCCTCCAAGACCATCGTCCAGCAAATGTATTTTTGTTTCAGCTGAATTACTTTCTGGTTTAAGATCCTGGAAGTAGACTGTATGCCTGCCAAGAGTAGTGATTTCATTCCTCTGTGTGTAAATAATTTAAATGCTGGCAGGCACACGGTGGCTATTGAATGAATGGTCCAGAGGGGCTGCTGCTACCTGTCAGAACCAGAGTCTTTACAGTTACAGTGGTTTTCAGGATATAGACAATTTTCTCAACCATTTTCTCATCTGTAGGAGATTAATTTTTCAAAAACATAAGTTTCTGGTGAGAAAACTGAGGCTTTGTAGTCTTGCTTAGGGTCAGATTCTAACCCAGCACCAGATTCTAATCCAGATCTTAGAACCCAAGATGGAAGTTTTTCTCTACCTCAAGCTGCATAGCTCACTGTTATAATCTTGTTCTACACAAATGTGGCAGTTAGCGATATGTGTGGGGACATAACTGGGAACCACAGGAGTTCATAGAGGTCCTGAATCACCATAGGATTTCCCATACTGGTATGCCTACTCCTTTACCCTTATGTCTTTTTGATAAATCATTGACATTTTGTTTCTTTGAAAAGCTCTTCAGAGAAATTGTGGCAAAGACAACTTCCTGGAGCCTTTCTTTTTACTTTACACAAGGTGATGAATCCAAATTCCCCCTCCCCCACTTAGAAAACTACTTCTGAAATAAATGCACATCCCCCATATGCAGTGATTCCTATGTGGAGGTCTTGAAATGAACTTCAGTGACAAAATGTTCTTTTTCATATCCCTCGTGTTTACTCCAGTGCCTAGCACATTTCAACTTTTCAGTAAATTATGTTCAATGAGATTTATTATTCATTCATTTATTCATCCAACAAAATTTAATGAACAAGTATTTTGTTTTGGGGCCATATAGAAAGGGAAATGCAATAATAAATTTCTTTACCCCTGAAGAGCTAAAATATGAAGAGCTAAAGATGTTGAGTTACTTCTCTAAAGAAAGAACAAAGTGTCTTCTTTTGTATTATGAGGGGATAATTGCTAAAAGTCAACACTATTTAAAAAAGTTGATTTTCCCTTTCTACTTATATTACCATATATTAATATTATCATTATGTTATTATGTATAGGATAGTCGACGATATAGAATTCTCAGGTGAATCATAAAAATGATGGATAACATGATCATATTATTGAGAATTTACTATAAGCTAGGCATAGTTCTAACTGCTTCACATTTTAAAAAAATTTAATCCTCACAATAGGATTAAATATAGGTATAACTATATTTAATATAGGTATAACTATTATCCCTATATTTTTGAGGAAAAGGTCAAGACTTAAAGAAGACTCAACTTCAACTTCACTGAGACTCAGACTTCACTGAGTCTTCATAAGACTAACAAGACTCACAAGACTCACAAAACTTCACAAGACTCAACTTCACTGAGGTCACAAGAAACCAAAAGTTATGAAAGTTACAAAATATGGCAAAAGTTAAATTGTACTACACTAAGTCACATTAATAGAGCAAAAATATACAATTACCATGCAGAATAAGTTCATCCATTCTTTTGGTTAATATTATTAAATGCATGATTTGTGCCAGACCCTGTTCTAGGTTCTGAGAATATAGCAGTAGATAAAATAGACAAATATCCTTGGCCTTATGGATATTTATCTTGGATATAGACAGTAAACAAGTAAGTTATATGGTATGTCCAGTGCTGGTACAGGCTATGGAGAAAGATGAGTAGGTATGTGGGATGGGAGTGTGTGCAGGAGAAGGGGAGGTGGTATTTAAGGAAGGCTCAATTATAAGTGACCTTCAAGCCAAGACATAAAAGAGGTCTGGGAAAAAGGCATGTAGACATCTTGAGGAAGATCTGTCAGTCAAAGGGTATAGCAAAAGCCTAAGACCCTGATGGCTGGTATGTTTGAGGAACTCCAAGGAGGGACAGGGAAAGAATGAAGTGAATTAGGGAAAGGGTGGTTGGAGATGAAGCTAATAGGCAATTGGGAGATAATAGAGAAGCAAATTCCATGAATGGGTATTGTAGGCCATTGTAGTCTTTGGCTTTGCTCTGAATGGAAGATGATCTGATCCACATATAAAATGATCTTTCTAGCTGCCATATTTAAAAGAGTTTGTATAGGTGCTAGGGGGACAGGAATGGAGAATCAGCAACTCCTGCAAGATATGGTGGTAGGAAGAAGTGTAGTGGCAGTGAAAGTAATGAAAAGTGACCAGCCTCTAGACTCATTTCAGTTGAGGCAATTATTATGTTGAACAATTTTCAGTAAATGTTAGTGAAAAGGCAAGTTGTAAAATAGCACCCATAATATTTCATATAGGTCTGAATAAAAAATTGAGGGAAAGAAGGAGAGAGAAAAGATGCACATGAAACTGATAATAGGAGCTATCTTGGGGCAACTTGTCATATGAGAGAAATAGAAGGAGAGGGACTATTTTTAAAGTATTCCCTTTTAAACTTTTCAAATTTTGTTCCACTGTATATACTACCACCTCTACACAAATAAATAATATTTGGTTTATAGATTGTAAAAATATTGCACCATTAAAAATATATTCTTAGAATATTTATTCATTGACTCAAGCCTTGTTATTAGAAATAAAGTCAGTACATAGCTTCATCCAAATTTAATTCTGACACTAAATTTAAGAATTGGAGGATGAAAGTCCAAAATAATGTTTAAATTCATTTTCGGATTTTTAAAACCTTGTGAAAATTCATTGTGTTCTTCCAGAGTTTAAAATATGACAGAACGCCAGTCAATCAAGATATTGTTATTGATCATCCACTCTGTATTCATCATTATTCTAAAAATATTCAGTTTGTCAAAATATGTTTCAGACATTTTAAAATACAAACCTGACACAAATATAGAAAGATCCTATGTCAAAGATTTAATCTAATTAATCAATGGTGGATGAACCAATACAATAAAGCTGCTTCAAAGGACATTTAAAGGAACAGGCATTGGCAATAGAGAAAGAATGGTGAAGTATCATTGCCAATTTAGTTGCAAAACTGGTCAAATGTCTCCAGTGCAATAAAATTATAACCTTGGGGCTTACCTTTTCTACCAAACATTAATCATTTGCATTGATTCTGAATGGAGATCTACAAGTTACTGTGAAACTTCACAGAGCAAAGACTTTTAATCAGTAACAGATTTCTTGGGGTGTTGAAAATGTTCTAAAATTAAATTGTGATAGTTGTACAATTCTGGGAATATACTAAAAATCACTGAACTGTACACTTTCATGGGATAAATTTTATATTGTATGAAAAATATCTCACTGAAGCTATTAAAAGTACTTGCAACACCAGTTTTGACTGGTTGACACAATTCCATGTTCTTCTTTCATTCTCTTAGATAATTAAATGATCCTTACACAGAATTTTAAAGATATTGAAAATATATGTTTCCTGCTTTACATGTTTTCTATGTACAAGTTTGGGGTAACTTTTTTTAACAAGAAATATGATGGAGTATGTATAAGCTCTGATCCTAACTTCAGAGGAGTTACAACTAGTAAGAGAACATAGACTGAAGCCACAGAGACAATAGGAGGAGGGCAGATAAATATGTGATAGGGTAATAGTGAATGAGTTCAGTGAATGGTGAAACTAATAATATTTATCACTATATTTAGCCAATAGTAATTATTTTGTAGTAAGGAAAATGTTAAAACCACAATTCTTTTTTAAAAATAGAAGTTATCAAGTCTATTATGAAATTTATTTGTGAATTCACCAGACATAGAATAGCCAAACAATTTTTAAAAGAACAAAAATAGTTTCACTACCTGATTTCAAGACTTAACACTATTTCAATCAAGAACCTCTGTAATAGGCAATGAAGACAGATATATAGGGCTATATAGGTAGGTTGAGAAATAGTCTCACATGTCAATCGATTTTTATCACAGCTCCCAAGATATTTAATACAGTAGGATAATATTTTTTCAAAACAAGAAAGATAAAAGCAAGTAAGAACAAATACAACAAAAAAACCCGACCCTGTATGACATTTTAAAAAATTACTTTTAATGAACCATTGGCTTAAGTAAAGAGCTTAAACTATAAGTTTTGAAGAAAATAGGGAAAGTTCAAAACCATAGTTCTAAGGATTTTTTTTTTACATTTTAAATTGGCCCAATGTTGAAGAGATTTGAAGAATGAAAATACAAGCTGTACTTATACTGAGTATATATAGACACATAAGACTACAAGTCACTGAAGACTACCTGTACATTTATGGTGGGAAGAAGTTTCAAGTCAGTATCTTTTGTTCCCCATGTATTATTTTGAAAAGCAAGGCAGAGAGACAGCTTTTTCAGTGAGTATGCAGCCTAGTGAGGGGAGATGTTATGAGCTAGGCAGGATGTGAGGGTGGGGAGATTTCCATACTGTATACAATATGTACCTGCTGGGTAAATCCCCAGGCCTAAAATAAATCCACAGTGCATTTATGTTGATTGCCACAAGCCAAGGTGGCGTGGGATGAGTTGTGGTTTGCTTTGGGCACCTAGGACTTCAGGAAGCCAACTTGATTTCTGCCTTACCTTCTGATGACAGAAAAGACCCGCAGGCACAGAAATCTTCCCCTGTGGCCCAGTATGCAAATCAGCCTGCTCCATCCTTGGTTTAAAAGGAAAATGAGCTGGTACACATCAAAGAAGTCAGACAGGCGATTCAAATTATTTTATTTCTCAACATTATGATCCTACTAGTGTCCCCTCTCCTCCCCCTTCCTCCCTCCTCCAGTCCCCTTCATCTACTCTGCTCTATTTAGCTTTACTCTGAACCAAAGTTCTTTCCTGCTCATCACAGTCTTAGGACAGTTTCCCTCTCACCCCTTCTTAGTTGATGCTGTTCATAAATTGTGAGATGTCCCACCTCAGTTTATGTATTTATTTCTTTGGTGTTGCACTGAAGAAGACTGCAACTAAGCACATACACACAAATCATAAAACAGTTGTCACTTAAAAATGAAAATAAAGATCAGAAACCATATAGAAGTAGAGGGAGGTAAGTGATTCATGAGATAAAATAATTATTGCAAGTAAATGTGAAATTTAATTCTGGAAAAATATAAAATACAACATTGATTATATCTGAGAGATGAGATTAGAAGGGATTTTTAATTATATTAGCTGATCTGCTTTTTTTCATAAAGAATATGTATCACTTTTGGAACCAGATACAGATGTATTTCAAAAATTAGCTCTGAGCTTCTTGGCCACCTCAATTATCACTGTCTTCTAGTCATGTCAATGATTTCTTTTAAACTAGAAACAAAAATCTTTTTCAACAATATTATTTTTTGAAATTGTATAAATTTAAAAGTGAAACATCTCTCTACCCTCCCAGTTCCACTGCTGGAAATTTGATAATGTAAACTTCTTTTTTGGGTACCAGGGATTAAACTCAAGGGCACTTGTCCACTGAGCCACGCCCCCAGCCCTTTTTTGTGTTTTATTTAGAGACAGGGTTTCATTGAGTTGCTTAGCATCTCACTTTTGCTGAGGCTGGCTTTGAACTTGTGATCCTCCCATCTCAGCCTCCAGAGCTGCTGGGATTACAGGCATGTACAACCACGCCTATAATGTAATATTCTTGATATTGCCCTGTGCATATACATATATGTTAATCTAGACATAAAGCATTTGTATTATAAGAATTAGATGTGCTGTACATGTTGTCTCTACTTGTTTTATCTTAACAATATTTATTGTACTTTTCTAGAATGATACATTATAAATATATTTTATTCATCTTCATGATTATGTTAATATTCTCCTGAATGGGTGCACCATGGAGTATACCTAGTCTTTAACTGATGCATGCATAGGTAGTTTCCATTATGAAAAACACTGAAGTGACTGGAACACCCCCATGTAATCTCAGTGACTTGGGAAACTGAGGCAAGAAGATTGCAAATTTGAGGTCATCCTCAGCAATTCAGTGAGATCCACAGCAAATTAGTCAGACCTTGTCTTCAAAAATTGTTGAAAAGAGCTGGAAATGTAGCTCACGGCAAAACGCCACTGGGTTCAATCCCCTGTACCAAAACAAACAAGACCACTGCTGTGAATATTTGACATAGGTAACTTCCCTGCACTCATGCTGCTTTTTTCATTAGCATTGTAGTTCAAGAAGGAATAAGGATTTGTTATTTTTGTTTACAAAAGAAACAGGCTGTGGTGGTTGATCTGAATTGTCAACTTGATTGGATTCAGAGATGCCTAAGATTAAGAGGCTCCTGGGCATGTCCGTGAGGGTATTTCTAGGAATGACTGATATGTGGGATAGCACACTGAGGGGGGAATGCACTCTACATGTGGGCAGCACACTCCAATAGGTTGGGAACGTGGATGGAAAAAAAAGGTAGAAGAACAAGGAACCTAATGAGGATGCAAACTCAACTCTTCTTGAATGGAGGCTTTGATTGCTGCTGAGATCTAACGATATTGGATTTCTGCTGCTTCACTCTTCCAAAGCAGAATCTGACTAGGGACTCATCAGGGAGTTTCCAGGCCTTCAGTCTTGCATCATTGATCCTTCTTCTGAAGCTCCAGCTTCTTGGGCTAAGCAGCTACTGGTTCCTTCAGCTCTCTTGGCTTCAGGTGGCCATTGTGGGACTATCCAGCTTCTGGTTGTGTAAGCCAATCTAGTGAATCCCCTTTTTATAATCATTTATGTATGGATACATGTATGTGTGTGTGTGTGTGTGTCTGTCTGTCTAATATATAGGCTGACTAATGCATAGGCTATGTAGTGACTGGAATGTTCTAGATAGTACAGCTAAAATGGATATCATACCAATTTAGTTTGGATGGAAATCATAGGGAAATAAAGGACTTCAAAGCCATATCATAGGAGGACATTTGAAGAATCTCTTTTTTTTATAAGAAGCACCTTTGCTTATCCAAAGGGGCTATCTTCCACCCCAAAGAGGTCTAGAGTTATAGAACCTCAAACGATAAGACAATCAAGTAGTCTTTAGGTCTCAGGGTGAGATCATTCATAATTCACCAATGATGATCAAGCATGTATTCACCTTCCTCAAGTGGCAACACTCGGCGTTCCTTGGAGAACCGAAACCCCTCCCTACCATCAGTCTAGGGGTTCTGGTAGGGCTGAGTCAACCCAACCTTCACATCCAAGGGGAGGTAAAGACCTAAAGCTGGACTACTAAATATTTCATCGTCTTGGCTGTACTGATTGGTACTTGTGAGCATATCACCGACGGTAAGGCATTGATGTACAATACTGAGATCTTTTCTGAAACTAGGAGGGAAGAAAATCCAGTTCCACTAGTGAAATGGCTGGCAGCCATTTTGCTGCCATGGAGTAAAACCTGCGGGAGCTTGAAGCTGGCCCAGAACTGAGGAGGTGTAAGCACGACTTCTGATGTCATTGCTTAAGTATCTGGATCCAACAGTGCTAATTTGACTGGATTTTTTTCTTGATATTAAGTGAGGCTTTCTCAACTCACTTTCATTTGAGGCTCCAAAGCCTTTTAAAAATATAATTAAAGGAATTAAGTGCTTCTGTATCCTAAAGCAGGGTGGTATATCAACCATAGAGGTACAACCTGTTCTGCCAGTCAGGGCTCAGCCACCATTAGTGCTTGCCTTTAGAAAACAAGGCTTGAGAAATCAAGACAAAGAGTTTTTTTAGTATGCTGTGCATTTTTTCTCACCTCCAACCCAAGGAAAGGAGAATGGAAACTTGCATCCACCAGAAGCCAAGCGATACGGACTTAAAAGGATGACTCGGTGAGTCTCAAATGAGTCTCAAAGAGTCTTGGAAATATAAGGACAGTGTCTAAATCCCATTGGGAGAAACGGGATGCTGATGAAGGCTTGTGGAAAAGCTGATTATTTGGAGTCAGTGGGAGAAGAGGCTGTACTTGGAACAAGTGGTATATCCATCACCAGCAGGGCATGAATGCCCTAATCTTCTAGTAGTCATGGGAGGGAAAAGTGGCATGTGGCTCATTGTCAAGGAAATTTCATCCAAGGCAACCTAGTGGGCAAAGGAATCTAAAACAGAGTCACAGAGGGCAGGGGGAGGTAGACCTGCAGAAGCCCAATGGCTGGAGGTTGGGTTCATTGGCCAGATAGAGTGGTATCTCTCTCTTCTACTAGGAACAGCTATCAGAGCCCTCAATGGAAAACTGCAAACAGAACACATGACAGACATTTCCCATAGAATAAAAAGCAAATTTATATCCATCACACCCTGAGGGCATTAACTCTATATTATTTTTTTTTTTTTTTTTTTTTTTTTTTTTAAAGAGAGAGGGAGAGAGAGAGAGAGAGAGAGAGAATTTTAATATTTATTTTTTAGTTCTCGGCGGACACAACATCTTTTGTTTTTGTATGTGGTGCTGAGGATCGAACCCGGGCCGCACGCATGCCAGGCGAGCGCGCTACCGCTTGAGCCACATCCCCAGCCCATTAACTCTATATTATTTTTGTAGTTTCATTTCTGTAGCCTGAGACTGAAGGGCAAATTAGAAACCAGGCTAGTGTGTGGGGAAGGAGGAGTTAGGCATAGTGGCAAAGACAGCAGGCCTCAAATCCCAAAGCACACTTGATGACATTGAAGAAAAGCATTCAATTGAATATGTGTTTGGAATTCTGATTAGGGCACTGAACTAGACTGGCGTTTCTTAACTTTTTATCATGGAAACTTTCAAACATTTATCAGTGTGAGCAGAGTACACAAATAAACCCCCAATTCACTACCCAGCTTGAGCAATTGTCGAGAACTTTCTTCATTCTCCCCCTACCTATTTTTTCCATTCCACTGGATTGTAACAAAGCAAATCTTAGATATTCGATTGTCTCAACAATCATGGGCATGTTTCTATGCAAAAATAAGTACTCTTTTTTGACAACAGTGTCATCATCACACCTTAAAAACTAAATAATAGTTTCTCAGTATCACCAAATCTCTAGTCAGTGTTCAAACTTTCTTAATTGTCCCATTCAGTTTTTATGCAGTTAATTTGTCTAATTCTGAATCCAAACAAAATCCTCCTATGTGTTTGATATATCTATTAAAGTCTCTTGTAATCTGTTGGTTCCCTTCCAATTTATCTGTTGCAGATACCAGTCATTTTTCCTTCGTGTTCTGAATATTCGGGACTTACACAGTTAACATCTTTATCACATGTCGGGTGGGGGAGGGGGGATATTCCTTTATCTCTTTTATTTTCTACAAACTCAAATTTAGATCTAGAGGTTTCATTAGATTCACGTTTGATTTTTTTTTTTTTCCTGTTGGAATGACTCCTGTGTGAGTGGTTTTATTGGGTCACCTCAGGAGAAGTGCAGTGTCTGATTGTCTCTCTTGTGATGTGAGAATTATTCAGTCTGTTAAAGTGTTGTCAGCTTCGTGAATTGTACATTTTCCTATCAGCTTTTTAGTAATGATGTAGCAGCCACTGATGATTATAACCCGCTATGTTATTAGAGTTGCAAAGTAGCGATGCTTTCTCATTCCTTCTTCATTAATTTGCTTTCTAAAGGACTTCACATCATTAAATATTTCATTACTAAACTGAGATATAGTTCTACAGAGAGCAAGAAAATACGTTTTACCTTTTTATTTCCAGTTTTCAAAATAATAACTTGATCCTCACCACTCTCCAAATATGGTCAATGGGTTGAATTTTATATTATTTTATTTTTATTTTTATTTTTTATTACTGGGGATTGAATCCAGAAGTGCTCTGCCACTGAGCAACGTCTTCAGCCCCTTTGATTTTTAGTTTTGAGCTGGGCTCGCTAAATTGGTGGGGCTGGCCTCAAACTTGCAATTCTACTTTAGCCTCCTGAGTAGCTGGGATTAAAGGTGTGCACCACCACACCTGTCTGGAATATTTTTTTTCCATTTACTTTATGAACTCATGATTTCAACATTTTTATTGCTTTTCAATTTATTGCAGATATTATTCATTTAGATGCCCAAATTGTTCTATCTTTGGGCAGTGAGAACTTCTTGAATTTGTCTCCTATAACCTGAACTTTTTAAACTAAAAATAAAAAGAAATTATTTGGGCTGGGGTTGTAGCTCAGTGGTAGAGCGCTTGCCTAGCACATATGAGACATTGGGTTTGATCCTCAGCACCACATAAAAATAGATAAATAAAATAAAGTTACTCTGTCCATCTACAACTAAAAAAAATTATTTGAGATTATTTGTTTACTTTTTCATTAGAATGACAGAGAAAATATTGGATCTTCTTAAGTTATACTAAAGAGTGAACAGAGACTAATCGCAGTAGGTGATTTTGAAAATTCTGTGAGAAAGAAAACAAAATTATTTATGATTGTACTCCAGAAAGACAACAAAATAAAAGATACTATTACAACAGCTCCTGATGATATTTTGCTTTCCCAAGTGAGAACACTGTGAAGTCTGTAAATCTTTTAACCTGAATCAACCAGGTATCAATCTACCCTTCCCAAAAGAGTTTAAAGTATAGTTTGAGAAGGTAGTACATGGTATTAGATAGAATCTGTTTCCCACTAGTGAAGGAAACCTCAAATTTGCAGGATCTTAGTAAATAGTTTATTTCACTTTGTATTACAAAAGTTGACCCAGGGTTAGCACGGAAGATCTATGGTCATCAGGACTCCAGGCTCTTTCTACTATTTGCTTCCTTTTCCTTAACATGCAATTTCTACTGCATGATATAAGATAGCTGCTCCAGCCCTAGCCATTATCTCAACATTCCAATCAACAGGAAGAGGAAAAAGCTAAAGAAAACGATATGAAGATTTCTATTAAGGACAATTCCACCTCTGCCTTATTCTGTTGGCCAGAAAAGAGTCACATGACTATGCCTCATTACAAAAGGATATGAAAAACATAGTCTTTATTCTGCCTGGCTGGAGGTCCAGACAACCTTCAGGGAGTCAGTTATTCTAAGAAGAAGAAGGAAGCAGATATTTGAGGAAAACAACAATCCCTTCCTCAAGCCATATTCAGGAAAACAAAACACCAAAACAAACAAACAAAATCCTACCTCTACCACTCTTGTGCAGTGTATTTCCATATACACATGTCTTAAAATCACAGAATAGAGGTCATTCAAATATCCCCTTTTCCCTCGTACGTGTCTTGATTACGCAGGAATTTCTGACATATGAAATAAAATTAGAGTGTATCATTAAATGATATTTGACACTCAAAAATAAACTTTTGAGAGTCATACTCCTATACAGTAGTAATGACGATTGTGTCTCATTATTCATCCCTATCCAGCCCATGCCACCTCTGCTTACATCAAAATTCCTTACTTATTAATTTCATGGTAGAAGTATGTCTCACATATTATACCTCAACAATGTTCCAACTCAAAAGTAGATGACTACTAGAACTCAGTATTCACAGTGTCTGCCATGCACTTCTCAAATGACCTACCAAAGAAGCTAAGGATCAGAGAGGGCAAGAAGCTTACTTCAAGAAAAACAGTTTAGTAAATGACAGAGAGTTTAATCAGTGACAGAGCTGGAATTCCAGTGCAAGTTTTTTTTCTGTTTTCAGAGCTCATTCATTCTTTATTATGCTGCTCTGGCATATTCATTTATTTTCTGTTCTTCCACAAAATTTTAGGAAACAAAAACAATCATCTATATGTAGCACAGAGAAACTTCTGTGGGCTCTTATTTGAAGTTTAAAAAGCTTTGATTTAAATTTTAAAAATAAACTTCAAATCTATTTCTGCTGAGAGTTTTATGCTCAGTCTCTCTTTGAATTGCCCACCCCAATTTGGTAATTATCCATTCAACACATTTTCTCAAATAAACTTTTCATATGTGTTTGTTGCTGAGTATATAATGGTGAGTAAAACCACACATATCCCTTACTCTTGAGGAGCATCTAAACTAGTGAGTGTGTAGCTGGAGAAGAGATGTCTCCGGAGGGTCCAAGGAGTTCCCAGAGGGAGGGGGAATTCAATTCAGGATGAGCAGGGTTCCTGGCATATGTGATGGAAAGAATTTCAGCAGGAGCCAGACAAATGCATAGGCAGAGGTTTATTTAGAAAGTAGTTACACATTCAAGGGAGAAGCCCTTTTGTAGGTTGGGGTCTAATATTTATAGAAAGGCTATAATTAGGACGGGACTGGACATGGAGCAAGGTAGAGCCACAAAAAGTTTTACCTGTTTTCCTTGTGCTCAGGTATTTTATTTTCCAAGGGTACAGGCCAAGGACATGTCACTCAAGATTTACAACTGTGCTTTCTGCACCTTAAAGGCTCTTGGGTTGTTTTCTTTGAGACTCAGTATCTCTCTCTCTTAATCTTAGATCCCTATCTCAAGTGAGGAGACAGCCCAAAGTCACCCTCCAGATGCATGATTAATGCTGTTCTGAGGGGAATGAAGAGAAAGGTAGAAGGTGCCTTGTTGTGATTGGTGGATTTGACTTAGGAAAACCAGGAAGGAGTCCCTGAGGAAGTACAGGGAGGCCGAGGCTGGCATTATAATTCAGAGTTAACCCAAAAAAGCAGAGGCAAAAAGACATTCTGGGGCAGATTGAGCAGCATGTGCAGACTGGCATGAGAGGTGTGCACAGAGGGCTGGGGACAGGGGCAGACTGTAGACTGGGGTGAGAACCTTTGAGCAAGAAGTGAGGGAGCCAAAGAGGAACCCTGCAGTGCCTTGTCTAGAGCCACTGTTATTCACTTTCACAGATGAAAAAAAAAAAAAAAGACTCAGCACCACTGAATAATTTGCCTGTGGCCTCACAGCTGGTTCCAGTGGTAGATCAGGAGAGAGTAATGGCCCCTGTAAGACCCATGTCCTAATCCCCAGAACCTCTGTGTATGCTAGGTTACATGGCAAAGGGGAATTAAAGTAGAAAAGAGAATGAGGTTGTTATCAGCTGACTTCAAATAGGACTTTCCTAGATGATCCTAGATTGAATGGACCCAGTATAACCACAAGGGTCAAAAGTGGAGGAGGGAAGAAGAGGTTTCCAAGGAGGACTGGACCTGTGACTGTTGGCTATGAGCTGGAGGAGTATGGGTGTCCTTCAGAAGCTGGGACGGTCAAGGACACATATTTTCTGATAAAGATCCTGGGGAAAGGGTCACAGCTCATTGACAATTTGATTTTAGCCCAGTGAGACCCATTCCAAACTTCTGAATTACAAAATTGTGAGACAATTAATTTGCATTACTTGAAGTCACTAAGTCTGTAGCAATTTGTTACAGTGGCAACAGGAAACTTATACCCAAGCTGGGCTCCATGGGCTCCAGAACCCACATTCTTAATTCCTGTGCTAGATGTCTTAACTGTTGGGTGGGCTAAACCAGGAACTATGACAATAAACATCAAATAGCTAATATAATTTTGACTCTAAGTTTCTTCAAACATCATTTCCAAACCATGTAGCAAAGGGTATATATATATTTTTATATGTGCCTCTTAGTTTTGTGAATTTCGAAAGGATGTGGTTATGGCCTTTGACATCAGAAGAGAAGCTCCGCATTGACTGAGGGTTGATAAAACGATAACGTTGGAGGTGAGGTGCCTCTGAGCAGCTCTCTGAAGATCAACTGCCTGCCTGTCACATTCCTTTCCCAGAGGCTGTTTGCTCTGGTTGTGCTAAGGGGTGATGCCTAAGACGCATCACTTTTCAAGAACTGGATCATGAACAACTTGATCCTCCTGGAAGAACAGCTGATCAAGAAATCCCAACAAAAGAGAAGAACTTCTCCCTCTAATTTTAAAGTCCGCTTCTTTGTTTTAACCAAAACGAGCCTGGCATACTTTGAGGATCGTCATGGGGTATGTAAGACTTTCTTTTGTCTTTTTTTTTTTTTTTTTACAATATGTTATATTTAGACTTCACTGACTCTGAAAGATATACATGGAATAAAATAGAACATGGAACCCAAGCATGCTGGGTTTAATAAGCAAAGAGCACAGTAGGGAAATCAGTGGAGAATGTAGAGAGGAGTCAAGAGGTCAGATGTTGTACTTGGTGATTTCACTTCCAAAAACTACAACTTTAACGTTCATCAGCTTTTTTCCCCTACAAAATAATAATATTTCATGTGACAAATGTTATGATTGGATAGAACTTCAACTTTGTATGAAATATACTACATTCTATGGAACATAGACTAGTAAAATATTGTACTTGGTGGGGCCTCAAGAATAATTTAGCCCAATGTTTTTATTTTACAGTAGAAAAAAATAGTACTTGGAATGGTTAAGTGGTAGGTACAGTATTAAAACATGTTTACGAATTCAACTCTTTGTTTTAATGGACAACACTTCCATGATATCTTAGAATTGTTTCCCAAGCATTTAATAGTCTAAAATTTGCAAGGCACAATTGCAGACCTCTTTATCCCTTGGAAAACATCACAGAAGACTAGGCATATTGAGCCATGGTGTTCTGCATGCAGACCAGTGGTTCTTACATAGGGGATCGTGGCTGCTTATCTAGGCCAGTCTTTGATATATCTGAAGACATTTTCATATTCCATAGCATCTGTAATTACAAAAGAAAAAAATCAATGAACACAGCAATGTACTTTGACAGATAAAGCACTAGATGAGGAGTGAGGAGACCAAACTCTGCTTCTCATTAAGTGATAAAGTCTGGACAAATGTCTATCTCCTGTGTCAGGTTTTTTTTTTTTTTTTTTTTTTTTTTTTAATTAAAGGACTAGAAATTACCTAACAAAATCCCTTCCTTCTTTAAAAATCCTTTGTTTCTATGTAGTGGCTCTTGTTTAGCCATTCTCAGCAATTCCTCAAAGCATGTTTGGGACTTCTTATTATATCATTATATTGCTTTTAAATCACTAGAGAGGTAGGGGGAGATTGTTGTTTATATTTTACTGAAGGGGAAACTCTATTAGGTGCTTGATGGTTACTTAGAGATAAAGGTGCTCTGATTCCCCATGGGTGTATGACTTAGGAATTGCAGGAATGAGTTTGGAGTCTTTGGAGAGCCAGGTTTTCAAATGTTCAATGAAGTGTAGTCCTGGAGGAGGTGGCTGGCTCTAGAGCCAATGGATGCCTGGCTTTTTACAGTTTCAGGTGAAATATCACTAGCTTGTCTTTAGAAAAGAATTGGTCATCTTCAGCAGACTCTTACTAATATTTTAGAAGTTAAGCACAAATCACATGGAATTACCTATGTGCAAGGGCCCCTTGATAGGTGACCAGGAGCCAAGTTTTGAACTTAAGGGATTCATTGTATATACCTAATAAATCACATAGCCTAAGTCAATTTTTAGTGTATATGTGTGTGTGACCTAATGTTTCCATTAGGTTATATAGGACATATGCACAATCATCAAATTTCTTGTTTTTTAACACCAGTGATTAATATCCACAAATAATGTTTTTTAAAAATTTTCTTTAAATATGATCGAAATCTATTAGTAAGAAAGTTATCCAAGGTCACTGAAAAATGAATGTGAATTATTGTTGTGTATTCCCTATATAAATCACATAGTTTGAGGTCATCAATTTGCACACAAGAGTATACTGTACATCACTCATAAATAAACAGCATTACCCTTGTGGAAAGAACCCTTTTATTTTTTAATTAAACCCTTAGTCTTCTCATCTTAAAATGGGTGTGGTAAGAGTATCCATTTCATAAAATGGCAAAGAATCAGATAATATATTTATGCCCAACTATTTGAGATTACCACTTAGCAGATAATAAAAGTCAGATGTTGGCAATTTCATATAGTTCAACTTAGTTCGTAAGCTACTTAATGTATCTTGTCACATAGTCAGCACCTAGTAAAACTTAGCCATTTTTGTATCATTTTTATATCTTTGAAGAAGCTGGCAGGGTGATATAACATAATCATCTTCAAATAATAGGAAATATTAAAAGAATCTTCAAAGCCAAGCTAAGACCAGGGTCCTGGACTTCTATTCTATGGTTAAATGTAAGCATGCGGGGAGACAGACATGCATCAGGAGCTGTACACTCCTGGTCAGCCCCTCTTAGGGTCTCAGCTTCTCTTTTTTGCATTTTTGAAATTATATTCCCAGCAGTTCTAATCTTCTGTCAATTTATAAAACTGTATGAAAATAACCCCTTACATACTCAAGAATAAATTCTGTACATTGTTTATTCTAAACTTTAAATATCCATTCTTCTTGTCATTACATTGCTAATTGAATGAGCCTTTTATTTTAACAAGTGTTCAGTTTTGGTGTCAGATGGCTGTTTCCCTTATTGAGATGTGCTATACAAGTTTTTCAGAGGGGCCGGGAAGACCTTTCATCCTACTGAAGCAGGGGTCAAAAAGACGCATAGAGTTGGCAGGTGGTGACTCGAGGGTAGGAATGATTCTATGTTCTTCCTATGCCTGCCAATTTCCTTGCAAAATAGTCTCTGGTGGCTGAAATTCTTTTTTTTTTTTTTTTTTTTTGGTACCAGGGATTGAACACAGAGGTGCTTAACTAAGCCTCATCCCCAGCCTTTTTTTTTTTTTAATTTGAGACAGGTTCTTGCTAAATTATTTAAACCTTGCAAAGTTGCTGAGGCTGGTTTCGAACCTGTGATCCTCCTACCTCTTGCCTCAGCCTTGCAAGCCACCAGGATTACAGACAGGCTGGAATTCTTTTACAGAGGACAAGGAGAGATAAAAGACTGGTACTTAGCTCATAAAATATATAACAATGTTAGTGATGAGAGCAGAGGTGTTGAGAAGCCCTCCCTCATAGTTTTTATGGATTTCTCTGTAAAAAATGATCCCATCATGGCCATTTTAGATTACCAATGTGATGTGTCTACTAGCTCACAAATTCCTGGAAATTTACCAATCAGCCAGTGCAAGCTGAACCTATCACATTACAGGCAGACTTAAGTAAAATAATCTCTGGAGAAGTAATCACCAACTGAACAATATACTCAGTTGCATGTGATTGATACCAGATCTTCTTCAGGGGTAAAAGAAAAAAATGGACGACCTCTGGCTCACTTTGAGTAAGAACATAATGGAAAAAGTAGCATCCATGGAGAAAAGCATCACAGATTGGTGAGGCCAGTGTAGCCAAGTAGAGCTGGATTCAAATCCTTCTTTACTTTCTGGAAATGCCTCTTTCTTATTGTAAAAACTCAACACTGCTTGTTCCAAGAGATGTCAAGTAAATCATGAAAAAGTTTGTTACAAGCTTCAGGCTAATTGCGACATAGTAAGGTCATTATTATTCAGTTTTGCCCAAGCACCACCTTGAACTTCTGAAAGACCCTTGGGAGAACTGAGAAGGTTTTTCTATTGTATTGCTTCTTTGCACCTTAAGGATCAAGCTTGTAGTGCTTCCTATGGTGTGGGAGCCATTATCACTTACATGGGATGAAGCATATCTTATAACCTGTGTCCTCCCTCAATGAAATATGGCAGGTGTGGAGGTGGTCCCTTTTCCTTGCTTTAGGAAACATTATTGCATAGTGGTCAAAACAAACAAACAAACAAACAAACAGCTTCTGGTGTCATATAGATCTGGATCAAAGACCAGCTTTACTGCTTGAGCTGTGACTCTCTGTAAACCCCATGATGCTGTAAGATTCTCTTTTAAAATCCTCCTATCTCAGCCTCTTGAGCCACTAGGATTATGGGCGTGCCTGGTGCAATGGCCTATTTTTTAATTGGCTTGTTCTCAAACTATTGTATATACAAACGCATACACAAACACACATACCCTGGATATAAGTTCTTTATTAGATATGTGGTTTGTAAATATTTTCTCTCAACCCCTGGCTAAGGTAAGATCATCATTATTCTAATGACAATAAAGTAATAACACTTACTGAGCACTTCTATGTGTCAAACACTGTGCCAAATGTGAATTATTTCATCTAATCCTTATATTCACTTTGTAAGTTAAGAACTATTATTACCCTCATTTATAGATTAGAAAATGGAGAAGGCGGCTTAAGTAACTTGCCTGAGGTCTCTTATGTCTCCAAAGGCTACAGGACTCCCAAACAAACGGTGCCTATTGTTACTAGCATTTGTTACTGGTTAGTAATTGGGAACTGGACTGGTTTATGACAAAGTGTGTGGTGTGTTCCTTCTCTGAAGTCTTCAATGCAAAGGGTGTTCCTGAAAATCACCACTCCATGCTCCCCGGTCTCTTGCAATGAAGTATGTTATGAGTTTTATAATTGCCATGTTCACTCCAGGACATGTCTTGTCTTCGTTCACTTTGGGGAGCTCTTGTGTATCCAAAAAGAAATGAGAGAATTGGCCAGCTTTTATTCCGAACATTCCCCTAGAATCTGCTGGGATTTCCTATTGGAAGCCACCAACATCTCCCACCTGGGACCACTGCCACCTCTGATTGATTGTTCCTTGCAAGCACTCCACCCCACCCCATCCTGCCATCCCGTTCTCTGCAGGTCAGCCCAAGTGACATTCACATGGTGACTGTAATCAAGTCCTGATGACCTTCACCAGAAACTCAGGTATTACTTCAGTGTTTTTTCTGTTGCCCTGAGGATGGGCACCAGAATCTGCCACACATTCTCTTCTGTCTCAGCACATGTTCCTTTTTCTCCCATCTCCCTAGGCTCCAGCCACACTATGTTGTATTCACCTTTAAAGCCTCCATGTCAGATGTCACTTGTTTAGAAAAACCTTCCTTGAGTTCCCTAGACTAGGTTGTATCCTCCTCCTCCTGTTATGTTCTGCCACACCAACATGTACCCTTTCTTCAGAGTAAATGTCAGAGTTGTGATTGCCTATTTATTAAAATGATTATTTTATTAATATCATTCTCCCACAACAGTCTCCATTGGAGTATTTCTTGGTGAGGCCAGGCATCTAATTTGTTAAAGATGGTATCATCATCTGGAGGGATAAAGGGAGAGTGGGAGAAAAAGAAAGGAGGGAGAAAGGGATAAGTATAGATCCAGTGGAGGTTAGAGTTACACAAATGAACCCCAAGAAGAAAAAGGGTCAATGCCTTAGTCTTTAACTAAGAACTGAGCAAGACTCCTAGGCCATCAGAAGGGAGGTCCCTAAGTGCAGGAGTAAATAAGTAAGACTCCTTGGAGGGGGCATTCGGGCCAGCTCCTCAGTCCCCAACTCTTTTTAGGAGAACCAAGCAACTCTGTTCTCTTTTTCCCTCCACCCTGACTTACTCGTCCTTTCTTCCCTTATCCAGAAAAATCCTCTGAGGATAATATTCTTAAACCTACCTGAGCATTTCTGCTTGAGATTTTCATCAGCCATGGGCTCTCATGTGATTCAGTCAATTCTAGAAAGACTTCTGCTAACACTTGAAGCTTTACAGTCTGCTATCCACCCAACACCCAGAATAAACTTATTATAAATCAGATATTTTCCTTCCCTTCATGGCCTTTGTGGCTGTTTAGAATATTTAAGTGAATTCTCAACTATGGCCTATGAGACCACCTTGCCTGCCTTTCTGGTTTCATTTCCCACTACATTCCTTTTATGTGCCTCTACCACATTTGCCTTCTTTCTGAACCTTCAACACTGCCAGCAGAAGGCCAGTACATGTGCTTTGTACAGAAGCAGGACCAAGGTGAGATAAATGAGACACATACTTAAGGAGGTGCACTCTTTCAGGATCATCCAGTATAGGGTCTTTGCACTAGTTTTTCCCACTGTCTGGAACATCCCAAAGTTTTGCAGAACACGGTTCTGTCTTGTTCCCTGACTCTTCAGACATTTTCCCAGGATCCTGTTTCTTTTTTTTTAGAAGTACATAGATATTTCAGCCATTTGTATTTTCACTTACTCTGTGGATTTATTGCTGTGTTTCCCTGTTTATTTGCTATCTGCATCAACAGGAAGAAGTCTTGATTGCTTTATTCATCACTGTAACACCATTAGCTAAGAGTGCCTAGTACTTAATAGGAGGTCAGTCAGTATCTAGTGAATTAAAAGAGATCACATAACTTAAATTGAATTCAAAAAAGAAGCATCTAGAAGCTAAGAATGAAGACTTGTCTAGCCAGGCAAAGAAAATGGAGTATTGCTGTGCACACTGGGAGTCCCAGGAACTTGTGAGACTGAGGCAGGAGGATTGCAAGTTCTAGACTAGACTGATAACTTAGCAATATCCTCTCTCAAAATAGAAAATAAAAAGGGCTGGGGATGTAGCACAGTGGAAGAGTACCCCTGGGTTCAATTTCTAGTACTACTAAAAGGGGACAAAGATATAAATACATACTTCTCAAAAGAAGAAATTCAAAAAGCCAACATATTTATGAAAAAAATGGTCTACTTCATTAGCTATGAGGGAAATGCAAGTGAAAACCACAATGAGATATCATCTTACCCCAGTTAGAAAGGCGGTCATCAAAGACAACTAATGCTGGTGGAAATGTGGACAAAGGGGAACCTTCATGCACTGTTGGTGAGGATGTAAATTAGTACAGCCATGATGGAGAACAGTAAGGAGGGTCCTCAAGGAAATAAAAAATAGATCTCTCCCACTTTTGAATGTATATCCCAGAAGAAATGGTATCAGCCTATCAGGGGATATCTGCACACATATGTTTATTTTTATACTACTCATAATACACGAGATATGAAATCAACCCAGATGTCCATCAACAGATGAATGGATAAAGGAAATGTCATATATATGCACCATGGGTATTATCCAACCATAAAATGAATGAAAACTTATAATTTGTAGAAAAATGTGTGGAGCATTTCACTTAACATTGAGTTAAGTGAATTAAGTCAGATATTGAAAGACAAATATTGCATATTCTTTCATGGGTGGATGTCAAGAAAAGTTGATCACAATGTATAATGATGATTAGTAGGAGTTGGGAAGTTTTGGAGGAAATGAGGGTAGTGGGAAGTTAGAAGGAACCAAAACATAGTTAGAAGTAGTAAGTTACAGTATTCTTCAGAACATGGGGGGACTATAGTTCAATTTACCCATTTCATCTTACACTATAAATTTACATGATTAAAATAATAATCTAAAAAGTAAAATATACAGTTTTAAAGTCACCAAAATTATACCTGCTTATTATTTTAAAAATTCACATATAAAACTTCTCCCCCTTCTTAAAAAAAAAAAAAAAAAAAACAACAACTCTATTTTTAACCTAACACTGTATGAAGGAAATGTTTTAGTAATTTGTTCAACAAACATTTTTCAAGCATCTGCTGCATGCCAGGCACTGTTCTAGAAGTGAGGAATACAGTCTTAAATAATGGAGATGAGGTGTTCACCCTCATAAGCTTACATTTTGGTGGAGGAGACGGTAAGCAAGTGACTGACTACACAGGGAAGATGTAGACCCATAGGCTCTATAGCAAGTCTGAGCAGCAGTTGGGGTTGATTGGGAGGGAAGATGGTTAGAGAAGAAATGTATATCTAGGCTGAGGTTTGAAAGAGTCAGTCAAGCAAAGAAATGGGGAAAACATTCTGGGCAAAGGGAAGGCACTGAGCTAGAAATAAAGTTGACCTGTGTGAGTAACAGAGCCTTGGTGCACACAGAATTCAAGAGACGAGTGCAGGTGAGAGATGGGAGCCGAGCTGTGTGAACCACTGTGGATCGTGGCAAGCAGTTTGAATTTTATTCCAGCTACAATAAAAAGCTACCAAAGGGTTGAGATATATATATTTATATATCTCCTCCGAAATAATCATTTTCTCATATATATGAATTTTTAATGGTTTAGTCAGTTCATTGGAGAGATATACATTTATTTTATGTACCTGGACAAATGGATAACTTAGCTCCCATCTAGGAATCAATATTCTGATTGTTTCTAAGTATAATAAACACTAAAAATACATGTATCTAATATTACACTGTCTCCTTTTAAAAATATGCATTTTAGGCCAGGTATGGTGGCAAATACCTGTAATCCCAGTAGCTCGGGCAGTTTAGGCACTAGGATCACATTTCAAAACTACTCTCAGTAAAAGTGAGGCGTTAAGCAACCCAGTGAGACCCTATCTCTAAATAAAATACAAAATAGGGCTGGGGATGTGGCTCAGTGGTCAAGTGCCCCTGAGTTCAATCCCTAGTACCAAAAAAAAAAAAAAAATAGAGTTCCTTAAGTAGGATTACTATGTCATATATTGAAACACTAAAAAATATTGTACCTAATGTTAGACTGAGTCATTTTTGAAATAACTTTTTAGGATAGACTGCCCCAAATAGGATAATTGTGTTATGGGAAAAGAACATTTTCTGGCCTTGATCAATTCACTGCTAAATCATCTTTCAAACAGCTTGAAGCAGTACACAGAACCATCAGAGAAGATTATGTTCTAAAAAGGAACTAATAAAACTAAAAGAAACTCATTGTGATTTTCAAGAACAGTGCTTTTATAAATTTTGAGTGTTATGAGGGGGATGTACAGTATTTTATGCACAGGTGAGATGAATTGATTTAAGGTCAGTCTTAGACATATGTAGACAAACCTACACAGTAGGAGTTGAGGGATACTCAGACAGCCTCCTATTCTGCAAAATATGATTCTGTCCCCATCTTAGGGGGTCTGAAAATTGCACATGAAGGAGCTTTTTGGTTTAGGCCATCTGGCATCTAATCAAGAAGCAAGTGAAATAAGGAAGCTATCAAAGAAGTCATTTTTGACTTCTCCATAGATTTAGATCTACTAATAGGATCCACTGTACTGATGATTTCAGACAGGCTGTAATTCTAGAGAAGTGGAATGAGGATAGGAAGCAGCAACAGGGTGGCTTAATAGAATGGAGCCTGAGCACTGGTGACCTTGGTCAGTTCCTTACTCTATCTGGGGTTTAGCTTTCTTACTCATAAAATCATGGCATCAGGGGTTTTTCAAATTTCTTCAATAGAACTCTCTTTTAACATATGCATATGTTATATTCATCCCCACAAAGAAAACAAATAGAAGTGCAAGTTTCTGGCTGAAGCAGGATGAGGAAGCTGACCAGAACCCCATCTGCCCCCAGGATCATGGGTCCAGAGAGTGAGACTACGTTTATTAACATCAAACATCACCCTTTTTCATAGTCCACACTAAGGTCAATTTCATGTGTAATGATCCAATTTAGTGTTACCCAAAATGAGGTTCTACTAAGAGGAGCACACAAGATGGCACATGGACAAAACTAGTTTTAACATATTTTCAATTTAAATTATGTTTATTATAATTGATATTATGAATTTGTGTTTTAAAATTTATGTTGAGAGTTTAAAGTTTTCTTTTGGAAAACAATTTGCTTATCTGGAAAAAGTGTCAATTTAAAGAATACTATTAAGTATACAATACCATTTGAAGGAAGTTGGGTATGGTAGAATTGCAAAAGTAGGTTATGAATCAAAGCCAAGGAATATTAAATTCAGTAAAGTCTACAGAATAGCCCACAGGATGGGTTAACCATAACTAATTTAATTATTTGTCTATTTATGGATGGATATATAAATTTCTCTAGCTTTTCTTAGTGTAATAAATAATACCACTATGAATATCCTTTTTCCAACCGATTGTGGTGGCCCAAACAACTGTAATCCCAGCAGCTCAGAAGACTGAGACAGGAGGATCACGAGTTCAAAGCCAGCCTCAACAACAGTGAGGTGCTAAGCAATTCAGTGAGACCCTGCCTCTAAATAAAAATACAAAATAGGGCTGGGGATGTGGCTCAATGGTTGAGTGCCCCTGAGTTCAATCCCCAGTATCAAAAAAAAAAAATACTTTTTTCTACATCTTTACACATTTTGGACGGATGTTTCCATTGGCTAAGTCCTACAAGGGAATTATGTTTATTTATTTTAGTTAACAGTTTTTTAATACAATAAAAGAAATATGTTCTTGGTAAAATTCAAAGAGTATGGAAGAATATGAGGTAAAAAGAAAAACTCTGTCTCCATCTCCACAGGTCCCTAGTCTTAACAGTTTCAAATAATGAAATTTATTTTATTAGTGTAGAGGTCAGGAATGCTGCTAAATATTTTATAATGCATAGAAAAGGCCTATAACAAAGAATTGCCCTACATGTCAATGGCGCTGAGCTTAAGAAGCTGTGGTCTACAGAAAACATCTTCAGAGAAGGGCATGGTGGTACCCACCTGAATTCCCAGCAACTCGGGAGGCTGCCGCACAAGGATTACAAATTCAAGGCTAGCCTCAGCAACTTTTATGAGGACCTAAGCAACTTAACCAGACCCTATCTTAAAATAAAAAACACTGGGGATGCGTGGGGATGTGGCTCAGTGGTTGAGCACCCCAGGTTCAATCCTTGGTACAGAAAAAAAAAAAAAAGAAAACATCCCTAGAAGTGGAATTGCTGAGTCAAAGGCTATTTGCATCTGTTAACTTGTTGAATATGACCAAATTAATCTCCATAAAAGTTTACCAATTAACTTTGCCCAGGGCCACATGTGAGATGCCTGTGTTTTCAAAACCTCAATAACACTGTTATCTTATGTTTTGATCTTTGCTAGTCTGAGAAGTTTTTTAAAAAAATGGTATCTAAGTATAATTTATTTGCAATTCTGTTTTCTTAGCAACTTTGAGCATGTGGAAATTTATGTTCAAGAATCAACTACAGTTCTTTTACCTGATTTTCCACAAAGTTGTTAGTAATTTCCTTAATAATAATAGGAGCTCTTGTTTTTATTCCAAGTTATTTCCATTAAAAGTTTGTCATAGGATGCACCCACAATCATCACTTTCTGCTCTACACTTGATTCTACCTGCTTTTTCCTGAACCTGTGTTAACTGAACATTGCTTTTGTGTAAGGAGTTATTTCCTAAAATTCAGTGAAGTCATTATTAACTATATGCTTAGGCTACTGACTCTTCAGTGCTGAAAAGATTTGGAGAAAAAAGTATTATTTCAAATCCATTAAACATCTCATATTTTCTATTCTGTAAAGATGAAGGGCTTTAACCTTATTATTATTTTTTTAATATCTACTTTTTAGTGTAGTTGGACACAATAGCTTTATGTTATTTATTTATTTTTATATGGTGCTGAGGATCGAACCCAGGGCCTTGCACATGCTACGTGAGCACTCTCCCACTGAGCCACAACCCCTGCCCTAAATTTATTCTTTGTTAATGGCTACAGAGTAGGTACAGGATAGATGAACCATACCTACTGGAATTTTATGTTTCTCTAAATTTTCTTAGTGTAACAAATAACAACTACTGGGAATATTCTTTATCATCCTTCTCATCCATGTTTCTCAAAGCACACAGAGCAGCGTGCATGACACCTGAAGGATCTACCACAGGCCTGGCACATGGCACTTGGTCCCTGATCTTAGTTTCCACCTAAGTCCTTTTCTCTCTGCCCACTTTTGTAAGCAAATCTAAACAAATGTTCTTTTTAGTCTTAGGACCATGGTATCTTTTTTGTTTTTTTTTAATATTTTTTTAAATTGTAGATGGACACAATATCTTTATTTATTTTTATGTGGTGCTGAGGAACGAACCCAGTGCCTCATGCATGTGACTCAACTGAGCTATAACCCCAGCCCAGACCATGTTATCTTAAACATTAATTGAGCATATAATTTATTTCTGCATTTTTTGCTTTACTTATAAATTACCACCTAACAGCACAAAGAATTGATTAATTAGAATCTGTTAGTCCTCAAGAAGAATATAAGAGGACTGTCATGAACTTGAGCTTCCTTGGACACAGAAAATCAGGTGGCAGGTGCTGCCTAGCTGCTGCTTTCTGCTAATGGGGTTATGAGGTTACAGGCGCAAAGAATTGCACCATTTCACCCACCCCGAGTTGAATGTGTGCCCTGTAGCCATAACCACCTGTCAACGTAATATTACAGTGTGGTGTTTTAAAATGTCTACTACTTTAAAATTGTATTTCCCTTTTTCTGCCTTTCCTCTTTCTTTGTGCTCATTTTTTAAAATTTCAGATATAATAGAAATATATTATTTTCTCTGTGAAATTCTGCCACCCTGACATTCACAGGAATAACCAACATTAGCAGCTTGCAATAATTTTTCTCTTAAATTACTTTTTTTTGGCTATTTCATAAATTAATATTTATTTTATTTATTTTTCAAAAAATGAAATACTTCTGCAACTCTTTAAATCTTCTCTCATACATTTAATATGCATTTTTGTCCTTCTGTATAGATGAACTTTATTCTTTGTTAATGGCTACAGAGTCATCACAGGATGGGTAAACCATAACTAATGGGATTTTATGTTTCTCTAGATTTTCTTAGTATAGTAAATAACACTACTGTGAATATCCTTTTTCATATGTACTTATACATTTTGGACAAATGTTTTCATAGGATAAGTCTTACAAGGGAACATATTTATTTCTTTTAGTTAACTACTTTTTAGTTCAATAAATGAAGTATGTGATTATGGTAAAATACCCAGAGGACAGAAATATATGAGGGGAAAAGAAAAACTCCTTCTTTCTATCATCTACTCCCAAATTCCAAGACCATTTCCACAACTCTTGTGTTCATAGTTTCTTTCAAGAAAATACATTTATAATATTAATAGAGGATTAAATTGTCTTCTGAAATTTACATAAGAATATAGTTATTCTTCTTTGCTTTCTTTCCTTTTCTTTATCATTATTCTTTTTTTCTTTTTTTTTCATACTACTCTTTTTTTTATTGGTTGTTCAAAACATTACAAAGCTCTTGATATATCATATTTCATGCATTAGATTCAAGTTGGTTATGAACTCCCAATTTTACCCCAAATACAGATTGCAGAATCACATTGGTTATTATTTTTTTCAATTTTTAAAATTCTCGCCTTTTGTCTTTGCGCAGTCAGGGTGCTACTATTGAAGACGGCAGACATTAAAGAAACTAAATTGTTTTCCCCACAATGTGAACAAACTGAAGTGAAAAAAAATAGATGACTGGGTTAGCTGAGTTAGAGGTCTTATGGAAACAAGGAAAGAAAAGAAGGCAGGTGTGGATGGGTCACAGTTTCATGGTTTTACATTGGTCCAGAGAACTGGATGTCAGCTGCCTTAGCCCACGCCTTTCCAGGCTTCCAAGGTTATTTGGGTTAAGTCACATTGAAGGTAGGCTGGGAAGGAGAGGAATCAGCAACAGGGAATTACAAATCACACTGTTTCACAAGATAGTACTTTTTCCACAGAGACAGTAATGATCACATCTTTATTGGATGCTCAAGTCCTAGTAACCCCTGAGTGGCAGCTGTGATCATCCCCACTAGTACTGAAGAACCAAGAGAATGAGAAGGAAGTGAACTAAGATCAGAGCATCCAAATAGCTTACCCAGTGCTGCCTGTCATTGGAAAGATTTAAATCCTGGCTTTTCCAAACCTGAATCTCTGTTTCTCTAGGCCTTCCATTTGAGAACACCCTTTTTCGAAAACCCAGAACACTAAATTAGGGGAATGGGAAGGAATTTGTGGGTCACCTCAAGGAAGATTTGTGGAATTTCGATGGCACAATGGCTGTTCTATATCCAGAAGAGGCATTGAACAACACATTTGAATTGCCTTGTTAAAATCATCATTAGAAACATCTCCTGATCTTAGAGAGACTCTGGTATTGCTGCATGCATTTAATTTTACTTTGTGATCTCAGGAGTCTTAAATGCCCTACTCCTTTAGATGACTCACTGTGAAAAATATTCTCAGCTGATGCTTAAAATTCCATTACCAAAGCTCCCTGTCAGCTTAAATCTCTGATATAATTTCTAATATAAAGTTCTGTGAGACAAGACAAACTTTAGGCCAGTAGGTAAGTTATACTTTAAATAAAAGAACATTCAGGGAAAACTTTTTATAGGTGAATGGGAGGGGATACAAAAAGCTAAAGAGAGCAAATGTGGTGAATTGAGATGTCCAGGAAGCCAGTACCTTTCATGATTTTGCCCTGGTTTTACAAATAATTTGCAAAATAGACAAATGACTTTTGGTTGTCAAAATCAAATAATTTGCAAAATAGACAAATGACTTTTGGTTGTCAAAATCATCAACAATAAAGAATTGTTCTCCCCAGTGGTGGTTCTTGTTTACATACTTGTCCAAAAGAAAATTCCCAAAGAAAATGTGGACATAGAAAGAAAGAACAAGGACTTATTTTATGGATACCATTTGAAAAAGATAAGGAAAGGAAGTATCCTTTGAGTGACCTGATTACCATTTTAATGACTTTAATTTGCTCATAGATTTATCTAGTTTTTAAAAATCCTCTTAATTAACCCATTGATTCAGAGACTATAATTATGCCACTTTGAAAACAAATGAGTTGCTTCGGATTGTACAACTGGTAAGAAACATGGTTAGGCTTCAAACCTGAGTCTACCGGACCTGAAAGCTCCAGGACTCGTTCTGCCTCACCAAAGCACAAAGCTAAAGTTCTGTTGTTTTTCAGAAAAGTAGAAATGCCCCCTTTGGAGGGGGGAATCTGACATGTAATTTTTCCTTATGCATCCGCCTGTTAGCCAAGCAAAGAAGGAGCGCTGTTAGGGAGTCAAAGGTGGAATGGGGAATGTGCTCCACCTTTGAAACCCAGCAGAAGCAGAGATAAACCTCTACCAGGCCATGGCTTGAATAAATAGGTCATGCAGTTGATTGCTTAGCATCAGATTTGGGTAGTGAATATTTTCTATGAAAATCGGAGCAAGAACAAAGCCGTGAAGCACAGTAGTTATGTGGCCTGGCTCTGGAGTCATAAAATTGAGCTTGCATGCTGCCCTTTCACTAAGACAGCTGACCTCTCCCAATCTCAGTTTTCTTACCTATAAAGTGGGGGAATGGCTCAGCAAGGTGGCGCATACCTGCAATTCCAGGTAGTTGGGAGGCTGAGGCAAGAGGATCACAAGTTTGAGGCCAGCCTGGGTAACATATGAGACCCTGTCTCAAAATCTAAAGTATAAGGACTGGTAATATAGCTTAGTAATATAGCACCCCTGATTAACAATTCAATTCCCAGTACCACACACACACACACAAAAAGAATGATACTTTGTTGGATCATGATTAAATGATTGTTCAGTGCCTGAAGTATAAATGCTCAAAAAGCCCTCATTATTGTCTGTTATTGTTTTTCCTGCTTCTCTCTTTGAAATTCACAATCCAAGTTCTATTTTATACAAAATAATACCATATAAAGAAATAGTATATAAAAGCTACTTGCACAAGCTTGCCTTTTATGCAGATTTGTACACATCAGCATCTTGGATTGTTTTGACACATGCAGATATACAGGCAATGCATTCAAATGTGAGGACAGTGTAGCTTTGAGCTAAGAAACAAGGCTAAGCTAAACCCTGTGGCTTTACCCCAAGTGGTGCCGACAGAATAACAAGTAAGAATGAGGGCAGATTTGACTTGGTCTCTCTCTTTTTCTGGCAGCTTTTGTGTGGTTTCCTTAGAAGGTTTTATCCTGGCATTTTTCAGAAATAATAGAGTTGTTGGAGATGATTATAGACAATCATGGTTTCTCAGAGACTGAACTGTGAGTAGCCTGTTCACTGGCTGCTCCCCAGGGACTGACAGGAGTGAAAAACTGGTCCTGCTATTTACCACATATTGGATCTTCTAAGATCCAAGTAGAACTGGCCTAGGGGCCTCTGGAGACATTGGCCAGACAGGATGCATTGGAAGGAGGAAAATCTGACGCTCATTTGGAAATGAGAGGAATGTTGATGGTGAACTATGAAATCCATTCCAACAGAAAAGCAAACCCAAAAGTGGTGTCACCTGATGGACTAAGTAACATATGTCTCTTAAAATCCATGTTTGGAACCAGTGAATATTAAGAAATCAAAAGGGATCATCTGAGTTGAAATGAAAAAACCTCCCTTCGACATTGTGTGGCTACTGAGCACTTTACACGTGCAAGTCCAAACTGAGATGTGCTATAAAATACAGACACTTAAAAACATAGTACTAAGAAGGAATATATCTCACTAATTTTTATGTTGATCACAGTTTGAAATGATAATATCTTAGACATAGCAGGCTAAATAACATAATTGTCAAAATAATTTTACTTGTTACTCTTGCTGTTTTGAATGTGCCTACTGGAAAACTACAAATTCCACGGTTAGCTTGCATTCCTTTTTCTGTTGGACAGTGCTGCTTTAGAATCGCACATAGAAGTTTTATCCCTACTCTTAACTCCATTTAATATTTGCCTCTACTTTATGCTCCATTGCGAAGAGATACTTACCTAGCACTTTTCTACCCAGGGATTTTGCTTGGCTGCTCACTCTACCGAGACTGTTCACTCCCCTAGACCTGCTCACAGATGACTCCCAGGAATGCCTTGTCTCCAGGGTCCTGCTCTAATGACCTGTCAGTGAGATCTACAAAATCTACCTGTCCATTCTCTTTATAGCACTTGGTTTGTCTCTCAGCCTTCCCAGCTTATAATAGGATTACATCCTGATAAGCCCATCATAAGTTCAAAATATTTTATGTCAAAACTGCATTTAATCACCTAACCTACTGAACATCCTGGCTTAGCAACACAATGCACTCTAGAATACCGCACTGATTGTTTCTCCTAGTGACCATGTGGCTGGCCGTAGCTGAGGCTTGTTGCCACTGCCCAGCACTGAGAGACAGAGTATGGCGCCACATGTTGTTAGCCCAGTAAAAGGTTAAAATTCAATATTTGAAGTACAGTTTCTACTGAATGCTTTCACACCATTGTAAAGTCAAAGAAAAACAAAATACTAAATCAAACCATCTTAAGTCATGGACTATGTATAATATGAGCCCCATGAGAGAGTCTGCAGCGTTTATGGGCCCCATCTCCTGAACTCAGAACAACGTCTTGCTCATAGCTGACACTTGATAAATATTTTCTGAATAGTTAAATGCCCTAAATCTGATTAAGATGATTTAAACTGTGTTCTGGCCTGGTTGGTCTTCTCTTCCTAGTTAGCTCTGCCATGGGCCAGCCTCTTTGCTAGCCACTGGGAGATGGCACAGATGTCTGGTCTCGGCCCTTCAAAAAGCTCTGAACTTAAGTCTTTTTCAAACACAAAAATGTCAGCCAACAGAGTTCTCACAATGCTGCCATGAGCCTTTTGTTTCATTTTACGAGATATACTAAGGAAATAAACCCATAGCGATAGAAACAGGGCAACCTCAAAGTCAGGCTCCTTGCTCATAAGAGTTGCAGATGGGTGTTGAAAAGGCAGCTAGCTCCTCTGTGCTCTTCTGGTTTTGCAAAACAGATCAGCCATTCCTAAGAACTATGATTATGGGCAGAACAAAGGCATGTATTTCTAGCTGTGGAAGACTCTAAATGAGAAGTCAGTTTGAGTTCAAAGGGTACATGTTTGCAGAGGTTTGTAAGACAGACCTTGTAATGTTAAATTACAAAAGCAACATCTAAACCAATATGTGAGTGGATACTCATGTGTGTGTGTGTGTGTGTGTGTGTGTGTGTGTGTGTGTACTATAAATGTACAGGAGAAAGAAAACGACATTGCAAATGGCTTCCGTGGGCTACCTCAGGGTTAGAGAAGGCTAGACAATAAGGCATTATAAATATTTTCTTCACATATCTCCATGTTGGGTTGTTTTTGTTGTTGTTGTTGTTTTTCTAAACATGGATAGATTTGGTTTTCAAAAATGCTTAAAATAGTTTTTATAAGAAAATTTAAAAAGATACACCACAAAGCTTCCCTGTATTTGATGAGGTCTATTTCTCAGCTCTTGAGTTTTTTCACCTCAGTTCTGTGCCTCAACTACTAAAGCAAAGATCTGCTTCCAGCCTGAGGATCAAAAGGCAGGAAGTTAAGACTGCAGTCACTTCTGGAGAATTTGATGATGTCATGGATCTCAGTGATAACCAAGTACATCTGTGTATAATGACTGTCTTGTAGTCGTTAGGATTTCCTTAGCCTCTGTATTTGGGAAGGTACCCTTTTTGAGGGGCACCTGTTATAAACCAGGCAATTTGTGTATATAATCATATTTTTATTCCCTAGTCAACCCCTTAAAAGGTAGGTGGTGTTATTCTCATAAGATATAGAAACCAAGATTCTAGAAGGTTAGATGAATTGTCAGAGAGCTGATAAGAGGCAAAGCCCAACTTTAAACCTCTCCTTTCCAATATCATACTGATTTTACCACCATTTGCTACCTCTTTAGAAAGGACAATCTACAATATGTTTTGCAATGACATAGCTGAATTAAACTCTGTGCTCAATGACAGCCTAATTGTAGGCACCTGAGAAAAGCCTCTGCTATCTAAAAGCCTTTCCCTAACTAGCCTTCCTTGAAGCTTGACAGCCTACCAATAGAATCGGTCCCATTGTGTAAGGAATCATCCCATCCCCTGGGATCCATTTTCCAAGCATAAAGACCCTTACAAATGGGCAACATGTAACATCATTAAAAATCACAAACACCATAATTACCAGGGAAATATATCTAGCAAGCTTCCAAGGGAATGAGACATGGGCCTGTAAGATTTAATGGAAAGGGGGAAAAGTGGGACAGGAGGGATAGTTACAGAGAACAGAAAGGAATTGTGGTAATGTGAATAAGTAAGGGACATGGAGAAGCCAGACTCAGGAAAGAAAGATGTCACTCATAGCATCCGTTACCACCCAGGTCAGGCCTGGGTGAAAATTACTGTGTGAAAAATGTCATTGGATGGGCACACAGCAGAGAATATTGGCAACTCTTTAGTTCATTTCCATAGGAAAATGAACTACACTTCCCAGCTACGAGTTCTGCAAATACTTCTATTTGTCACCAGGACAGGGAGGGTATATGAGACTGTATAGTGACTTTGTCAAGAAGACCATTCAGAAGGCACATTCTCCGACAAGTCTGCTCGGTGCTTTTCTCAGACTGTATTTAATCAGACTGAAGGCCAGGAGGCAGCTTTAGGTTTTGTGGTTGAGAACATTGGGGTTAATTTACAAATGTAATGGAACTCATCTAGCAGTGGCTTTCTAGAAGCATTCCAGTTAAAAATATTGTCTTATCTGCTACTTAAATGGTATCTACTTTTTTTTTTTCTCACAGAAAAAGCGTACATTGAAGGGCTCCATTGAACTCTCTCGAATCAAATGTGTTGAGATTGTGAAAAGTGACATTAGCATCCCATGCCACTATAAGTACCCATTTCAGGTAAGTCTACCAGGCCTAGGGCAGATAGTTTCTTGTTCCCTGACCATGATTAAAATCCTCAGTCATTGTGAGAGAAAGTGAAGAAAAAATAACTCTTCAGCCCTAGAACTTAGACCAAGCCGTGAGAAAGCTGCTGTAACATTCATTCAGCAATGGCTAAGCACAAAATCTTGAAAGGTTGTTTTTTTTTCATTCTCTTTTCTCTCGTCTCTTCCATATCTCAAGGAAAGTTCTAGTTACTCTGCACCTGGAGGAAGAGTGAGCTGTTCTCAAGAGCCCCCACCTAATGTTCCCGTGCCATTTACTCATGATGTGGGACAACAGATTGTGATCCTTGGTTATAAATTGCTCAAGGTTTTTAAGGGAAAAAGATTCCAATTTTGCAATTAAAGAACTATCTGAAGATGGTTGTGCTGTTCAACACAGTAGCCACTAGCCTTATGTGGATGGTTAAATTAATGAAATGATATTAAAAATTCAGCTCCCTAGTCACATTGGCCATATTGCACATGTACAATAGCTACATGTGGCTAGTACATACTGTGTTGGACACAGATGATTATAGACTATTTTTCACTGCAGAAAGTTCTATTGAACAGAGCTGGAGGAAGGTACCTATAGTACGTCTGACTTATCACTCTTGGCATTTATGGCTCTAAACATGTGGATATCTCCTTGCACATCCCATACTTGCTTGCCAACATGAGGGGTGAATATTCCATACTAAATGTGTCATAGAAAATATTTTTTTTCCTACTAGAAAATTGGCCCCTATAAGTTGGAATTTTCAAGAGCAAAAGTAAAAGGATTCACATGAATTTCCCAGGTGTTAAAAATCCCAGTGACAAATGAGTATATGAAAAAATTGATGAAATTCGAAGATCTCTCATTTAGCTAATAGTATTGTACTAATGTCAATTTCCTGCTTTGAAAGTATGCTACAGTTATGTAAGATGTTATCAGTGGGGAAAGGTAGGTGAAAAGCATACAGGAACTCTGTACTATTTTTGGAAGTTCTTGTGAGCCTTTAACTATTTAAAATAAGAAATTTTAAAAGTTCTGATTATACGTTTGTCATCTAATAACTTATTCTTACATATGCTGTAAGGATTTTTTTTTTAATCATGGAGAAATAAACATGCTATCTAGTCAAGAGGAGAAATTTCTCCTATTTTAATTTAGCAGTAGCTTGTGTGGCATAGAATCTCAGACAAGCAGCCTAAGATGTGGATGTTTACCCTCTGATTGCACAGCCCCTAAACATCTGGATAAAAACATCTTAGAGACCAGTTCCCTGATTACCCAGATTTACTTATATGAACAATGACAAACACTGGAGACCCCTCCTTCAGCCAGTAAGCCAGATGTGTCTGCTGTCAGTCACCCATCTTTGGGCACCCTGCTCACATTGGATTTTGTGTATGTCCCCAGGTTGTGCACGACAACTACCTACTGTATGTGTTTGCTCCAGACCGTGAGAGCCGGCAGCGCTGGGTGCTGGCCCTTAAAGAAGGTAATCAGACTCCTGTGCCATTGAGTCACTGAGACCTTTCATCTTATGGTAGGCTAGGGTTCTACAATAGAGTAGAATGTGGTTTGAGAGCAACTAACCCCAAACATTTCTCCCTTTTGGTGTTGATAAGGTCCCAAGTATTTACCCTAAGACCAAGATTTATACATTTTTAAACAGCCCATTTTAAAGTCTTAAATAAGAACCCCCCCCCCAACACACACACACACACACACACACACACACGCACAAGTTTTTTCTCTTGTTTAGCAAAAAACCTAAAATATTTACTCTGGTTTTTTAAGAAAAAGTTTGTAATCCCTGCTACAAGTGAGAGATAAGAGTGTGGCCTGGGGTTGGATGGCTTATTTAAGTTAAACGTGTGGCTCTTCCATTTACTCTTCTATCTTGGGCAAGTTCTTAGCTGCTCTGAGTTTTGGTTTCCCCATCTATTAAACAAGAAGAGGAGGAGCGAATAACAGAATCTGCCTCTAAAACCTGATGTGAGAAAAACTTTTGAAACTATCCTGGTTATAGTCAGCATCCAATAAACACTAGCTAACTTTTAAGCCATTCAGGCCATCAAAAAGTGCATTTCTTAAGCCTTACCTTTCTGATGACATAATTGCACAGTGTCTTAATTCTATGGCATATAGAGCCAGGTCACTAAGGTAAATATTCCAGCTTAGCCAATTATTAGTGTGTGACCTTGCCCAAGTTCCTTGACCTTTGTGTGTCTCTATTTCCTCAGCTATAAATTTTGACTAATAACAGTCATGAGGTTCTTGGGACAATTAAATGAGTTAGGGCCTGTAAGGCACTTAGAACAAGACTCACCCCCCCCTCCAAAAAAATCACTGGATCTGTGTGACTATTATGGTCTTTTAGCCTGAAGCACCCAATTTGTCAGGAGATCAGGGTTCAAATACTAATCTGTCTCTAAGTAGCGGCAAGGACTAAGGAGAAGCAAGCTTCTTTATATCTCTGGAGCCATGATTCCTCTATCTGAAAATTGAGAATAAACTTACAAGTGGTATCTACTTCCACGGTTGTTGTTTTGAGTCTCAAATGGGATATGAACAGGCAAGTTCAGGGTAAGCCGGAAAGTGCCCTTATTAAAAACATCATGGGACAGATAGAACAAACACTAAAAAGTAATCAAAAGGGTCCAAGCATAACCACTGGCACCCTCCCTCTGTGCAGGGGTTTTACACATAGGATGTTGAAGCTGGAAGGAGCATTAGTGATCAACTGGCTAGTTCTGTGGGTCTTATACTTTTCTTTTCTTTTCTTTTTTTTTCCAATAGCAGAGTCCCTTTATTTTCCTACCAGAATTTTATTTCAAATTCACATCTAGAAGGGTTAAAAGCAAAACTGTTGTGGTTGAAGTGAGAAGATGAACAGGTGGGAATCCTACCCTCTCAGACTTCCCATTGCCCCTAAATCCTCTTTGTGAAGTTCACTGATTCAGTTTAATAACCTCATTGCACAGTGGAGGAAACTGAGGCTCAGATGAGGGTTTGCCCAACCTGGGAACACACAGCAGGTTGGAGGCAGAACCAAAGAAGAACACAGATCTGCTGAAGCCAAATCTAACACGTGTTCTCCCAGTAGATAGCGCAGTGAATTTATTTGCCATTTTTCTGACTGTTGTGGATAATATTTGCTCAGATCACACAACAGGAAGGTTATGACACTGATGATCCTTGAAAGAATGCCCTGGAAATAACTCTTCTGTGGTGTCAATCCCTTTCAGAAACGAGGAACAATAATAGTTTGGTGTCCAAGTATCATCCTAATTTCTGGATGGATGGGAGGTGGAGGTGCTGTTCTCAGCTGGAGAAGCTTGCAGTAGGCTGTGCCCAGTATGATCCAACTAAGAATGGTAAGACTGGGAATTCCATTTTTTCTTTGTGAAAGGACTGGGCTGTCAAGGATTAGATGTGAATTTCTACATTTTCAGAAGTTTCAGAGGGGAATCATCTTTCTTTACCTCCACTCTGCTCATGTTCATTCATCTCAAGGTCGGTGTCTATATACCTCCTGGCTACTCAAAGCATGGTTTTCACACCAACAGCATCAACACCACCTGGGAGTTAGTTAAAAATGCAAATTCTTTGGTCTCATCCCAGATCTACTGGATCAGAATGTGCATTTTAACAAAAATCTCTAGATTTGTGTGCACAGTAAAGTTTGAGATATAACCTAGTGGTAGGAAATTTGATGGTGTAGTCTACTTAAATCTTAAGTTTATATTGACAGCCTTAAGAAGTACATAATACTTATTCATTATTTCTATACTTATTTATGTTTTATTTGTATTTCTTAATTATTTGTTAAAGTGGCATCACATCGCATATGTGTCTAATTACACAAATTCAACTCTATACCCTTGGGGGAGAGGGGAGGAAAATACCTTTATTTTACTACCCATCAAACTTGCTCTTTACTTACACAATCTCAGAGGAAAGGAGGCTATGGTCTAAAAGCAAAGTGAAAACAGAAGTGGTTTCTTGGTCTTTGGCATCAAAGGCTGAAGTCCTGGGAACTGGACAGCAACTTGATTATACCTTATATTATAACTTTAGTACCTTAACCTCTAATAAAGTGCAGCTTCACTCTAATAGACTTGCATGGCATGTTCTGCTCTTGCTCCCCACAGCCTTGGAGGGTAGATGTGTGATGGTAAATAAATGGATGGCCTTGAGCATTCATGCTGGAAAGGGCTCTGCAAATCCATTGTTGAATGAGGGATGGCCCAAGCAAGCTGGTGCTTCCACTTTCCTCTTCTCTAAACTCTCCTACCATGGCTACCTTTCCCCTCCTTTTTCTGTCTTTCTCTCTCTCCCTCCCTTTGTTCTTCGTTTCTCTCTCTCTCTCTCTCTCTCTCTCTCTCTCTCTCTCTGTCTCTCTCTCTTTCACTAACTTAATACTTGAGACTGACAGCAGGCGGATGTAACATGTGGCTGGGTTTTCCGTGGCTTCCTGAGTCACAGCCTGTCTCAGCACCACTCAAGAAACCACCACCTCTCACCTTCCCCCTCGGGAAAGAAAGTCTTTCAAGGTCACCAGTCCATTGGCCCCAGAGAATATTTACTGAGCTTCAGAAGTCAGTGATCGTGCACATTGGCCCTGTTGGTTCTACTTGGGAGGGCAGCATGTGATGAGAAAAAAAAACAGAACCTTCAGTGCAGTGCGGGCAAAAGTTACTACAATAGCAGCATGGGGCAGCCTTGCCTCAGTGAGTGGAAGCCCTTTCCCGAACTAGAAATCTGGTCTCCAAATGCCTACTGGCACCGTGCTGTGGTCCCTCAGATGAGTCACTTGACCATCAATGCCCTTGTCTCTAAAATGGCAGGAGAGATCTTAGGGGCTGAAAATGAAAAAATACCCATGGCCCCTTCCAACTCTAAAATTCCTTGAATCTGTGTTTCCGTTTTGCAGTTTTCAATGTGCATGTTGCAACTATTCCTTTGCAGTATGCACATATGTTCCCTCTGCTGAATCCTAGATACCTGACTGAGGTGCTAGGCGCATCGGACTGACTCACCATAACTAGTGCTGGTCATGTCAAGCTCCTACCGACATTAACCTAGACCTAGCAACTCTCAGCCACTTCCATGGGTGTGCTGTGCAGCCACCTGCTAATGGTTTGTCCTGCTGCAATCCCACTGCCATCTCCGCCTCTGAGCATCTCCTCAACCCTCAGTTAAATAACCTCACCCACCATATGTAGACAGGGTTCCTATACTTTGTGTGGTTGCTGGGAGGTTTTCGGGGTTGTGAAAAGCTCTTAGCATAGCTCCTGGCATTTAGAGAGTTCTCAATAAATGCTAACTGTGTCTAATAGTCTTTCTTATTTGTGGAGGAAAGAATCTGAGGCTGAGATAGGATAGTGTGAGTATCTGCAAAGCAGCAGAAATGGCTGAGTAGAAATAGATCCTGCCACACCAACCCACAGCATCACTGGTTTCTGTAATGAGAGCCAGCCCTAATCACATTTCATACCATGGTCACACACAGGGAGAGGAAGGAAGGAAAGAACAAGGCCACAGAAAAAGAAAAAGGCCAGTCACAGAATGTCTGGTGCTGGAAGGGGCTCAAGGCTATACAGCTTATATTGATAGAGCTGAGGTCAGACCACCAGTCTCTGGCTCATGTTGAGTGCAGTAGGAACTATTCTTCTTAGTGTGTGTGTTATCCTTGTCTATTAATTGTGAGCCCAAGTTCATACCCCAGCCTGCCCTTGCTTAAGGAATTGGCACAGGGCTGGGCTACAACCTCAATGTGCTCATCTCCTCTCCCACATCCCTTGACAGGGGCTGTCCAAGTGCAAGTCCACTTCATGTTGAGATGAGGCCTCACTGCCTGCCTATATAACCCCTTTCCTTCTAATCTCTAATGATGAAAGCAATATTTGCACTGGGCTGAAGCCTGTGCCATCTCTCACCTACCCTCACATGTGTTTCTCCACACAGACACACAACGGTGGCCCATTCATGCCAGCCCTGACCTTCGCAGTGCCACAAAGCAGAAAAGTGAGAGATGGAGATGGAGAGATGAAAGGATGAAGAGAAGGAAAAGGAGAGAGAGCAGAGAAGGGAGGAAGGAGGAAAGAGAGTAAAGAGAGGGAGATATGGAGACATAAAGAGAAGTAGAGAGAGGCAGACAGTGAGGTGGAGAGAGATGGGCTGTAGTTTAGGGAAAGCAACAAGTTCAGAGGCCTTTCAATGCCAATTAAAAGCAGATTTCATCCCACTCAAAGAGGAGCGCAATGACCTCCCACCTCATCCACCCCCTCCTCAGGCCCACAACACACCAGGAAACCAGTGAGTCACTGTCCCCTGAGTCACCAATTCCCACTCCTGGCCTTAGCAGGTGGCATATACATTTGTGGAAGTCTCTGTACCTGCAGAAAACGGCTCAAGACTCACCCCCACCCCAATCAAGTTTTTCCTGGGAATACAGAAAGTTCAGAATATTAATTTCTAGAAGTCTCTAGTGTTTTCTAGAAAAGGTAATTGGAAACCAGCGGTGAAAGAGATAAACAGGCTCTGCCAAGGCCAACTCTAGTTTCTGTGTGTCTCGTCATCTCCTTCTGGCCCCTTTCCCTCTGTTGTTTTCCTTCCACCCTTTTTCTCTGAAAGGCCCCCAACCTCAGGTTGGGCCCAGTGAGTTTCATGCTCACCTTCTTTTTCTGTTTTTCTTGTTTCAGCTTCAAAGAAGCCTCTTCCTCCTACTCCTGAAGATAACAGGGTGAGTGAGTAGCCAGCTCCAGGCATAGGTGGGCCGACAGAGCGGCAGGCCCAAGGGCACTGCCCATGCTTCTCAAACCCTGGATAGATACCGCAGATCTGGCGATTCAGCACAACTCAGCGTGTTTTTTGTGCTCTTTCGTGGGTCTGTCCACTTCAAGGGCCACTTGGCTGCTGAAGCCCCACCTCTCCGTTTTCACTTTATAATCACAGATATTAAACTGTGTATTTACTCTGTGGTTTGACATACTAGCACTCTAGAGATATAAATTTGATAACACTCTGTCATGAAGCATATCCTTATTTTTCATTATTTGTGTTAAAACTAAGTATCTCTTCTACCCACCTCAGAGGGTTATAGTTTTATTCTCATTTTAGAGCTTGGGTAATCAAGTCCCAAGAGATGTCTTGGAGGCTTTCCAAAGCACACTTAGCAGGATGCAGTTTCTGGTGTGCTGGTCTTTAGCTTGAGTGGTGGTTCTCAGTGGTTGGTCCATAGACCAGCAGTATCAGCATTGCTCGGGAGCCTGACAGGAATGCAGCTTCTCAGGCAACACCCCAAACCTGCTGCATCTACACATCTAGGGTAGGGGCCTATAGTGTGCCTTTGAATAAGCCTCCAGGTGATTCTAAGGTACATTCAAGTTTGAGAATCTGTAATATACTGATTTATATGACTCCATGGTACAGCACCAACTCTGAGGAAGATTGTTAAGAAGACAGGAAAAAACAAAAACAAAAAGCAGGAAAGAATTGGCCTTCATTTTCTGGTCATATAATTCCCAATACCTACATTTAAGCACTTTTCCTCTATTCCATAATCTACCAATTCTAACTCTTCACGCTTCTTCTTGAAGACTGAGCTCTGCTTCCCCCCACCCCCAACAGCCAAGGTGGTGACATTTCAAAACTGGCAGTTTCCCCATGAAGGAAGATCTAAATCCTGAAAACTTCAGGCTGGTTTTTAGATCTGTCATCAGCCTACTCCCTCACAACAGGGAAGAGCTGTGCTACTGTAGCAGAAAATGAGCTCCTTACTTTAGTTCCACTGGCCCTCTGAAGACTGCTTTAACATTCTCCTTGCAGATGTGGTTTGGAACCCCTCTGCTCTCACTTGCAGATGGTTCCCCTGGCAATCCCACCCAAACCCATTCCACTCAACCTAAGTCAGTCTGCCCCTGCTTTATTCTCAGTGTCCATGAAAGTGAAGTCCATCGCCCCTCGGACTCTGCCATTTGGCTTTTCACACCTGAAGGAGCAGCATCCATACTGTTTTGAACACTGTGACCACAGGGTTTCTGAACCATTGCTCTAATTTCAATCACACCTCTAAAGCGGTTTCAACATTTCTCTTACTCTGAGCTGCTTGAAGTCATTTTCTCTTTTTACCTGCTTGCTCTCTTACCTGAGGAGAACAATGTTTTTAAGCTGTTTTAGGCCTCATGCTGTAAGAGAAAAGACTGTGGAGAGGTCCTCCAGAGAGGAAGGATGGCCGTTTGGGGTCAAAATGGAGAATCTCCATGGTCAGACAGTCCCAGACCTCTCTAGGGAGCAAACAAGGTCATGGTTTCTGCTGAAGTCCAAATTCCATTTCCTTTTGGCCCCCTTATTTACAGGAGCTCAGCTCATCCTTAAGATGCCTCCCAGTCAACCCAGAAGAGCCTCCTAAGAGGCCACTCAGCACTGTGTCTGCCTATGTCCTTTCTCCCTCACTCCCTACTCTACCCCTGCCACTGCCACCCAGGCTGTCTAGGAGGGCCCCTCAGCCCAGGGGAGCTCTCCCCACCTGGGGCCAAGAGAGCTCTTGGGGATCAGGGGTGTTTTGAGGCTTAAAGCAGAGAAGCCAGGACGTGGGACCCTCATCTACTTCAAGCCTCATTGTACCCCCTCAGCTTCCAAGCAGCCTTTTTGAACACAAAGTCCATCATTTTCTACAAATGTCTTCCCTTGATCTTCTTACTCTAATCTAGTGGTTCCTAACCCTATCAAACCCATTGTTCCCTTTTTATGACAAATATGTTACAAAGATCCCTTTGTTATCCTGAAAAGACAATCAAAAATAACACAACCTATCTAAACATCCTTTTAAAAGAATCAATAAGTGATGTAAGTGTAGTACTAAAAACAAAAAAAAATATATAGCACGTAACTCTATATCAATATTGTGGCATGGCTGTACTTGAAGAAGGAGGAATAACCAATTGCTTGTGCCTGTAGGTAGAATTCCACTGAAATTGACAGCTGGAACCCAACTGATGCAGGAATGTTTTACTGATGACCCAAATATAATGTTAATATTTGTGATGTGATTTTTCAAAATAGTTAAAAATTCTTGGTAAAATTCTCAGTTAAGCAAAGTGTAAGCGCTCTTCCATGCACTGGGTAGTAGCATTCCTGGGAAATTCAGTACTCTGTCTTAGACTGAGTAGGATCTAGGCCTAGGGTCTTCTTACATATCATAATTATAAGCAGGTTTCTCACCAGAAGAATATTTAAAAAGACATTCAAAAGTTGTAGGGCACCGAAGAGCATTTTGTAGTGTAGCATACCTCAAATTTTTTAACATTCCTGATATTCCCCCAAGATGTCCTGTGCTATCCTTTTAGAAGGATGCCTCCATTATTTGAGAAATCTGCTCTGACCTTTCTCTTCATAAGAATTAACCAGTGAGATGGACTTATCAGGAGACAAATGCCATACCATATCCCTCCTATATTTCCTCAGAGGCCCTTGAGCACAATTTCTTTACCCATTAGTTCCTCAGCAAAAGCCTCATGTCCATCAACTCTTATCTGTAGTACCCAGTACACCACCACCTCACAAACTCCACAAATACCTGGATTTCAGATCTGCATCTGAGCTGCACTAGGATGACATGCCTACATCAGTAAGACAAGCCTCTTTTTTCTTTTTTAACTCCAGTGTTTTTATACTACCAAATACTTTAATGTACTCAGAGAACTTGTGACTTCCTGACACTAAGTCACATTCTAGCCAGTAACTACATCATTCCAATGTTTCCTCATTCCCAAACCTATGCCCATCCTGAACTCTGGAGATTGTTTGCATTAGTCTTTTCTTCATTTTAATATTTCATCCTAAGAAAGGTACTGCAGGTCAGAGACATAGGCTAGACAGTCTCAAGTGAAAGAAAGAGCCTATGTGTTAATATCATTTTAAGACTACTGCTACCTAAACTGGCTGTGTTCATTTCCCCATCTGGGCCTGTATCCCCATCCTGAATGAAAGAATGGATTAAATGATCTCTCTCAGAGGAATCCCAGTTCCAACATGATTCAATGGATTAGGGATGAACTCATAAATCAAATCTGCAAAGCATGGACCGAATAGCTTAGTGTCACCTGCATTTCCTTCACAGGAGCATGATGCTCTGGTGGAGAGGCTGCAGCCCATGGCAGGGTGCAGGCAGAGAAATCAGCAGACTTGTGGAAAGCATGTGACTGCTTGGCATTCACTGTTGTCAGGATTTATTTGGTAGAATGAAAAAATTGGGCACTGATATCCTTTGAGTTCTATTCAGCATCATAATTCTAACATATAAAGAAAGCTAACTAGAGAAAAATAGATCATCTCTGCAGATACCTTAGGGGTTGGCAGGAGCTGGTGGGCTGAGCTGGCATAGATCCAGAAGCAAGTTACAATGCAGGGATTTGCTGTCTTTGCTATGACCTTTACCTCCTTCTTATGACTCTGCTTGGTCTTGGCACCTCTTCCCCAGCGATCCCTGCAGGAACCTGAAGAAACCCTGGTTATTGCCCTGTATGACTACCAAACCAACGATCCCCAGGAACTTGCCCTGCAGCGCAATGAAGAGTACTACCTACTGGACAGTTCTGAGATCCACTGGTGGAGAGTTCAAGACAAGAATGGGTAAGGCATCTTTATGGCTCCTGTCCCAGCATTTGAGGTACAGTGGAAACGAAGAACATACCAGAATGACTTGTCCTTCCTCCCTCAGTGTGCCCACCTCACTGATGAGGAGAGGAGAGCAGAGGCAGGAGGGAGAGGAAAGGGTGACTGGAATCTTTGCTATTCTCAGAAGTGGCCGGAAGGTAGCCACTTTCTCTGCCTGCTCCCTGTACATTCCCAGCCCTAAACTCATCTGAAAACCCCCTGGGTTTTTCCACTGACTCCAGCAATTTGGGAGATTGGCAACTTGTTCTGCAAAGCACTGTTGTTCTTGAGTGTTGAAGTAAGGCTGAAGGTATATACCATTTTGAAGTGCTGATTTTCAGTGGAAAGAAAAGGTGTGTAGAGATGGTGCAGATGTGTGGTTATATCAGGAAGCATCAGAAAGAAGGTTCTGAAGATTTAGTTGTGACCACAGCCGTTGAACTATTCAATCCATTATGGGTGCAGAAAATAAAGTTGGATGAATAAATGATTGCTCACCATAGGATTTTTAAATGGAAAATGTCTCATAGCCCTTCACTAATCTGAAGTATCAAATTATTATTATTAGCCTTCAGAATGCTCTGGGATGCATTGACCTAGTTATTACTGCTTAATTTAAATGCATGAGATCCACACTGCTTTATACGGCTTTATTTTTTTCCTTTTAATTTATCTGAGGTATTTAGCCAACCCCTGCAATATTCTTCAGAATATGATTTGAATAATTGCATAGGTTAAGCACATAAATGTATCCTAATTTAGCAAATTCCTAGACATTTGGGTTATTTTCAACATTTTGCAAATAAAAAAAATTGTATTAACATTTAAATAAATATAGTTGTAGATGGACAAAGTACCTTTATTTTATTTGTTTATTTTTATGTGATGCTAAGGATCGAACCCAGTACCTTCCACATGTAGGCAAGTGCTCTACTACTGAGCCACAGCCCCAACCCCATATTTTTATTTTATTTTATTTTATTTTTTTGGCACCAGGAGGGATTGAACCCAGAGGTGCTTAACCATGGAGCCACATCCCTAGCCCTTATTATTTTGTATTTTGAGACTGGGACTCACTAAATTACCTAGGCCCTTTGCTATGTTGCTGAGGCTAACTTAGAACTTGTGATCCTCTTGTCTCAGCCTCTGTAGCCACAGGGATTACAGGTGTGCACCACCACACCTGGCTTATGTTAACATTCTTACATGTTCATATTAGGGGTTTAAATGTTTCAAGTATGAGGTTATTATTAGTTTAAAAACATGAAAAAGAACATTCCAGCATTGCAACATCTAGATAGTCTATGCCAATACTTTATTTAAAAACAACAACAACAAAAACAAGGGGATTTGGGGAGCTAAAAGGAAAAAAGTAGGGTGTAGTTTAGTGACAGACCCATTACCTAGCATGTGCTAGGCCTGGAATTTGATCCCTAGCACTGCAAATAAATAAATAATAAACTAAATAGAAAGAAATGTGCATGAAAAATAAGCTCTCCTCTATTTTCCCTCCCTATCAATTACAAACGTAATCACTATTAATACTTTCTTGTGTGTGTTGGACAAGAAAGTTATACAGATACAAATCCATCCTTTGTTCATTTGCCTTAAGATGATTCTTTCTGTCCTTTACGTTTCTTTTAAACTTTCGTGATGTATCTCAGACATCTTTTCATATCACCATATGCTAATCTACCTCTTTTAACACAATTGTACAGCGTTAGAATGTATGATAATTATAATAATTGGCTCAGTAATAGAGTGCTTGCTCACATGTGTGAGGCACTGAGTTCAATTCTCAGCACTACATATAAATAAATGAATAAAATAAAGGTCCATCCATCAACAACTAAAAAAAATTTTTTTTAATTATAATAATTTTGTAATGAACACTTATTTTCCAGGTTATTTTTCTTTGTTATTTCAAACAAGGCTATAATGAAGATTTTGCTTTGTTCATGTATGTTAGCATCTTGGCAATCTTTCCAGTGTGTGTGTGTGTGTGTGTGTGTGTGTGTGTTTGTTTATGTGTGTGTGTGTAAATACATACATATCACATTTCTAACAGTTCTGGGTCAGAGTATGTGATATCTTAATTTTGATAGATAATATCCTGAAAAAGCTTGCCAAATTCATACTCTTCCAACAGGAAGTCCCAACACTTTAAATTTTCAAAAAATAAAAATAGATACCAAGAAAGGAAGGAAGAAAAGCCAATCTGATGGGTAAAAATAGAGGGACATGAATGCATTTAAGATTAAGGCATGACTTAGCATCCACAGAAATTTACATTCTCCAGGTGTCCTCCCTTTAGGGATCCTTATCAACCCCACTGTAGGGGAAGCTGGAGGCAGAAGAAGGTAGGCAAGATGTGATCACATTGACGACTGTGGTTTGAGAGGCAGGTAGTTTAAGAACAGATCCCAAAGCTTGTCATCTGGAGCTGCCCTTTCTAGATGAATCATGGCTTCTCCCTTCATCTTCTCTTTGCCAGTTCTGGGGAGAAGCAGATAAAATCCCTGTAACTACAAACAAATGAACTTACTTAGAAAGTCATCAGTTCAATCAATGGACATTATTTATCATATCAAATGTGTCAGGGAAGTTTTTCTTCTAGGTCTTCCTTCCTCAAATGACTGTTTACCCTTTGTTCAGTGGCCTGTGGGAAGGCTCAGCTCTGCACTTCAAGGGCATTATAAAGGACTTCCTGTATAGTGTGGCACAGTGGAAAGTACACGAGACGGAAGAGAGGACTTGGACTTCAGTATCAGCCACTCTTGTCATGTGTGACTATAATCAGGTTACTTGCTCTGTGAATTCATTTCTTTATCTGCAAAATGCAAATGATAATATCAGCTTTTTTTCTCACAGTGCTGAGAAAAATCAATGAGATTATGGAAATCAAAAGAGCTTTGTAAGTTCTATATATCCACATAAAAGTGATAAGAATAAATATCATTTCAGTACATAACCCAGTTTTAGTTGGCTATTAAAATACATTTATTCTATTCAACAGCAAATATATTATTTATTCTGATAATATAATTGTAAATATATGATGTGGCAAGAAACAGGGAAAATTCTGGAAAACAATATGTAGATTACTCAAAAAAATAGGAGTGGAACCACCATTTGACCCAGTTATCCCACTCCTCAGCATACATCCAAAAGATTTAAAGTCACCATACTACAGTGACACAGCCACATCAATATTTACAGCAGCACAATTCACAATAGCTAAGCTATGGAGGCAACCTACGTGCCCTTCAACAGATGAATGGATAAAGAAATTGTGGATATATACACAATGGAATTCTAATCAGCCAGAAAGAAGAATGACTTTATGATATTTGCCAATACATGGATGAATCTGGAGACAATCATGCTAAGTGAAATCAGACAATCAAAAAAAAAAAAAACAATAACAACAACAACAACAACAAAAAAAAGGTCAAATGTTTTCAGTAATATGTGGGAGCCAAACCATAATGCAGGGGGAGTTCAGTAGACTAGACAAAGAGGAATGAAGGGAAGAGTGGGGGATAGGAATAAGAAAGACAGTGGAATTAATCTGATATAATTTTTTATGTACTTATATGAAAATACCTAAGTGAATCCCACCATTGTGTACTTCCACAACAATGGGTGCCTAATTAGAATACAATATATTCCATGCTTGTATAATTTTGTCAAAATGAATTCTAATTTCATGTATAAGTAAAAGAACCAATAAAAGAGAGAGAGAGAGAGAGAGAAGAAATGACAAATTTCAGAACAAAATGGCTTCCATCATTTGGCAATGGCTGCCAAGAGCACTATATTAAGGATGATCCTGAGGCCAAATGTCAATTCTCCAAAGAAAGTGTACCATGGTTATTTAGCAATCTCTTACTAAGATGTAAGATAATCATTCTGTATTTGGCATCTGTATTCCTGTTTTAATCATTCTTCAAAATAACTCTGTAATATAGATTACACATTCCCCTTGAAACATAATGACTAGATTGAAAATTGGCTTTATATTTAAAAATTAAAACACTTTATGGGGCAAGAAGAAAGAAAATATCAGATATCTTTTTATACATTGGCAAAGTGTGAAAGGACTCTATATGTATAATCTAGTTCAGGCATCTCATTTTATAAGTCAGAAACCAGAGAATGACAGGGATTCTGTTCTCACCTTCTGGTTTTAAATTAAATCATGGATAGGAAAGTACTTTGAAAACTACAGAACTCTTTACAAGTGTAATATATATATATATATATATTATATATATATATAAATATAATATATATATATAATATATATTATATATATGGTATATATAAGGAATACATATATACATACATATATACATATATATGATTATATATATAATTATTTTTATTATGTTTTTATCAAACTCCACATATTTCTACTGAAAAGTGACCCCCCACCCCCAAATCCAGCCTGACCTTATTCTATTTTCTCATGTTTATGTATCTGAAGAAACTCAACTAGGGAGGCCTTGAATTTAAAAGCATGTGATACAACTGGAAGTATCTTTCAGAACCTGTGGTTGGAAAGTCATTTTTAAAATTTTTAATTATGTTGGTTTCCTGACTATAAAATGATAGCACTAAAGTGGAAAAAATGCTGATAGTACACACACAAAAATGCTTCATTATAGAAAATAGAGACTGAACATTAATCTTTTTTTTCCAGTAGAGGAAATTTTGCAATGAGGACAGCAGCAAGCAAAGCTTTTAAAGTAAAATAGCCTCTTGTTATTTATTATATTTTATATTTTAGCAGTGAAATCAATTGCTTTTAACAACTAACAAGTAATTGTTACTTTTAACATTTATTTGGAAACTTTAAAATATCACAAACACTAAATTATGTGAGACTTCAACCTATAAAACCAAGATATAAAAATTCTGTATTAGTCTAAACACTAATTTCCTTTTTAACAGGCATGAAGGATATGTACCAAGCAGTTATCTGGTGGAAAAATCTCCTAATAACCTGGAAACCTATGAGTAAGATATTTTATTTGTTTTTGAAAAATATGGTACTAAGGAATTCTCCCTAGGTTAAGAGTAAAATATTGATTGATGGTTTCTTTTCTTGGCCTACTGTCTTCTTTCCATTCTCTGACCTGCTGGATGATAAAGGTCCACCCTAAATAAGAAAGGATGGTAGTCCACATGCTGCCCTCTCCTTTTATCAAAAGGGTGATTCTCAGGTGCCTGAGAAGATTGTGGTAAAAATAAAAGTTTCTATTGAGAATCCCAAGAATATTGATCTTACTTGAAAAGAAAAAAAATACTTTCAACACTAGATCAGATATGGACATAAAATATGGTTTAATGCAATGCTTCCAATACTAGGTTAACAGATAGATATTAAATATCTGTTCAGATTGTGTAAAGTTTTTGCTAAACCATCATTTAGAAGAAAGTCCGTGTGGATGTAATTTTAATGAAACTGCTGAATGTTTAACAAAATTTGATCATAATATGCAAAGTACTCACCATGTACATAAATGCCCTAGCTCAGAGCCTGAAAGGTCCAGAAGCCAAGACATCACAGTAGCAACATATACACCTACCACTAGGTCTTGATTCTTAAATAATACTCCCCACTGAAAAGAACCAGAACTTCTTGAAGAAATGGCTTCAGGATTCCAGGATTGGGGCAGGGAAAGAACAGGAATATTTTTTTGATCCAGAAAATAGAAAAGTACACAATTGAACATGTCAAATGGACAGGTAAGTCACTTTAAAAGTCTCCCTTTGACCTAAACTGGAACAATTTAAGTATCAGAATAAATAATGACAGTAATGGACTATAATTCATTGAATCAAATAAGAATGTATACTATATAGTTAGATTGATAGGTAAGTAAGTAAGTAAATAAATAAGAGAAGACTCTTTTTCATAGTCCAGGGCTAATTAAAGAACGTAGAAGAAATGATAAAGTTTAAATAACAAGGTATCAACTTATTCAGGCAAAAATTAACTAATGTCAGAACTAAATTGATGAGGTACAATATATTTACATAGTCTCAAAGTATCTCCTTATAAATAGCTTTTAACTACAAAATGAAGAAAACTGGTAGGCTTCATTTTATCTAAGTAATCAAAATTTATATCAATATGGGATAAAAAGACATCATGTATCTCCCTGTGTAATATACTGAGAATAATATCCAGTACAACATCACTCTGTGATATTCCTCACCCAGAAAATGCACAGCTTGAGTTACTCATGAGAAAATATTAGATAAATTAAGGAATATTTCCGGTGTTCTTTGGAAATTGTTGAATGAAGAGACATAGTAACTAAATGCCCCCATCCTACATTGGATGGTCAACCGTAAAATATTTCTATTGACAAATGAAATTTTGGTAGGTTCTGCAATTAGGCAGATGTTAAGTTGCAATATTTTTGTAATTTATACTTTGGCCATATAAGTGCATGTTATGTTTTAGAAAATAGACACTGAAGTACTTAGGAGTAAATATCCACTCTCAAATGGTTCAGGAAAAAAAGAAATTACTATCGATATGTATATACAGACAGAATGGAAAGGCAAATGTAAGAAATTTCAGCCACTTGTTTATCTGGGTGCAGTGTATATAGTAGTTCTTTTATAGTGTCTTTCAACTTTTCTGTAAGTTTATAATTACTTAAAACTTTTTAAAAAATTAAGTACTCACTAAATATAAGGTGCCAGAACTGAAGAATATGAGCTAATGAAGACTCTTGTTGGGCTGGGGTTGTGGCTTAGTGGCAGAGTGCTTGCCTCACACATGTGAGGCACTGGGTTTGATCCTCAGCACCTCATAAAAATAAATAAACAAAATAAAGATATTGTGTCCATGTATAATTAAAAATTATTTTTTAAAAAACACTCCTGTTAACTCAGTGTGGTCCTTGTTAGCTCAAATGGGGTCATGTTATTTGTTGCTGAAATTCTAATAGATTCTGTAGTGAAGAGTCATCATTTTCTTAAGAATCTCAACCTGAGATTTGGTTTGATCAAGTATATGCAAGATTCATTAGTTACAAGAATACTCAAGTTGAAATGAAACATATATGAGATATGTTTAAATAGAAAAAAATTATTTTTATAATCAATGTCTTTGGAGAAAAATAATAGGCATTTATTTAAAATGACCACTAAGCTGAATGGTTTCATTTATGTGTTTAATCAGAATCTCTTTGTGTAGATTGAGAAAAGAAATTAAAAATTTTAACAGAATATAAATTAGTAAGGAATGGTGGAAATTGGCCAAATAAAAAAGTGTATTCTTTCACCTAAAGAATTTTTAATAGTTTTTCAAAATAAAATGCCACACCATACAAACAAAACAGACCACTGGCCCTACTTATGCTATAAACTATCAGCTTGCATTTTTTAGGTTATAAAATCTCATATAGAAAATAAAAAGACTTATAACTAACCATCCAGATATTTAACATTCATCTAGATATATAAAAGATATTCAGTGTGATGATATTTTATCCTTGAACTTAATGTTGTCAGGTAAGCTCTGCATAAGACAAACATGTACCATGTGGTACCATAATCATAAATTGGCATATTGATTGTGGAGATATGACCTTGAACAAATACCCATTATCTGTCATACCCATTATCCTTAGGGGATATGTTTCGTGACCCCCAGTGGATGCTTAAAACCATTGGTTGTACTGAACTCTAGATATATTTTCCCACATAATCAGGCCTATGATAAAGTTTACTTTATAAATTAGATACAGTAAGAAGTTACTAATAGTAACTGATAGAATAGTAACTGACTAGAATGATTATAACAAAGTACTATAATAAAATTGATATAATAACTACTCTTTTTTTAGCTGTCAATGGGCCTTTATTGCATTTATTTATTTAAATGTGGTGATGAGAATTGAATCCAGTTCCTGACACATGCTAAGCAAGTGCCCTATAACCCCAGCCCCAATAACTACTCTTGCACTTTGCGGCTATCATCAAGTAAAATAAAGGTTACTTGAACATAAAACACTTAAGATACTGTAGCAGTTTATCTGATACCAAGACAGCTAGTCATTTAGTAGTGGGTAGTGTATACAGTGTGGATACTCTGGGCAAAGAGAAAATTCACCTCCTGGATGAGATTGAATAGTAAGTATGAAATTTCATTATGCTACACAGAAAAAGCACACAATTTAAAACTTGAGTTATTTCTGGAATTTTCCATTTAATATATTTGGACTACAGTTGACCATGGGTAAGTGAAATCACAGAAGGGGAAAGTACAAATGAGGCACTACTGTACTTCACCTGTTGGAGCGCAGATCTCTTCTCTGCAAAATGAAGGGTCAGACAAGATGAAGGAGGCAAATTGTGACACACTTGCTTGATGTTCCCTCCCTCTGAACTGAATTCAAGTAGATCTCACTCTTTGATAATGACCCTATTCACCCCTGTGCCTAGGCTGACTTCAAACCTTACAATGCACAGCTCTAGGCAGCCATTTCTAATTGCTTGGTGTATACACATGAAATAAGCATAAAAGCCCATGGAGGTATAAAGTCCATTCCACCATGTTTACAAGACTCAAATCAATCTAACAATTCTCTTATCCATTGTTATTCTTGTAGCCAAGCAAGTTTATTCCTTCCACACCTAGAATTTCTGTTTTCTGGATTAATTGTCAAATGAAGATCATTTTACTCCTACCAAATAAGTGGCGGGGAAGGTCAGGACATGACTCAAAATTATAATAACATTCAAAAATTTATTCCCTAAAAATTATACATATTTTTCTTCACCACTTTTTATTTGTTTTCTTAATCAGATACCAAAATTATAAAAATAATTCAATTATTTTACAAAAGATCTGGAAAACCTGTCTTAAAGAGGAAAATGTGGCAGTTGTTTTAGAAGGATATTTGCTAACTTCTCAAACTGGTATTAGCTTTTTATAGCTACCCGAACACCCTCCTACTCCTACCACCCACTGACTTATGAAATGGAGAGGAAGACGAATATTCTCTAAAACTTCATTATGGAAAATTTATGACATTTACCAAAGTAGAGAGAATAATATAATGAATGCTCTGAAATCCAGTTTCAACAATGATCAATATTTTACCAATTCTGTTTTATTTTTTCTTCACCAAGTAAATATTTACTACTTGGAAATGGATCATGACTTTGCCTCTGAGTTTGAAAACACTAGTAGAAACAAAAAATGTACATGTGATTTTCTAGCATTATTTTTTTTAATTTTAATTTTTTATTTGCTCTAATTAGTTATACATGACAGTAAAATGCAGTTGTATACTTCGATACATAGGGTATAATTTCTTATTTTTCTGATTGTACCTGTTGTAGAGTCAATCAGTCATGCAGTCATCTAGCATTATCTTTTATAAATAAATAATGAAACCATTTTAAATGTTATTGACACAGCACCTTTGCTTCATTCAGGTGGTATAACAAGAGCATCAGCCGAGACAAAGCTGAAAAACTTCTTTTGGACACAGTAAGTCTCCTTCATCTTTAAGTCTCTTGACTTAAAATAAAATAAATTTCACTGTTTTTCCAGCCATGCAGTGGTTGACACCAAGGCAGTGGATTGACATGTCAGATTAGCAATGGCTTTCATATCTGGTGACAAATGTTCTGAGGATTTGCAGAACTAGCAACTATAGGAAAGAGGGATGAGAAGAGATGAAGCATAGTATGGAGGAACAAGTACTGAATTTGGGCCCATGTTCTGTCACCAATTCAGTGTGTGACCCTGGAGACATCCCTCTTCTTTCTGAGCCTTAACGAGTATAAGGAAACAGTGCACTAAATCAGTTACCCCGTACTCCTGCTACCCCTCTGCTCCTGGTCTTGTGGACACTGTTGACCACAGCACCTGGCTTTGGGGTTCAAGGGGAAACAAGACAAGTTCTGAAGAAAGACTCAGAGGATGGTCTAAGGTAAACAAGTAAACGCTGCAGGAATTGGGAAGAATTTTGTGGAGAAAGAAGAATTTAGTTGAGTCCTTATCAAATTTGGTTACTCTTTGGTTCTATGTCAATTCAGCACTTAATCAGTTTCTGTGGTTCCCTATGGAAAACGTGCTAGAATTGCTGTAAATGTTTAAAACAAACAAACAACAACAACAAAAAAGATTCCCCAGGTCTCATTCCTATTCCAGATCTGCAGAATCAGAATCTTCAAAGTTAGGTCCCAGGAATCTATATTTTATTTCAAGCCAAATTCACAATGCTTTTGTAGCTGCTCAGCATCTGGACCTACCCGCCAACCTGTGTTATTGAAAAACATATTAAAACCTGGCTAATCAGAACTAATTAAGAGATGGCACAATTAATTAAAAACCTGAGGTAAACAAGGGCAGTTTTAAACAAAGGCAGTTTTATTATTTTCAACCACACATTGGTTAATGAAGTCTACACAGCACTTCAAACAGCTCAGAACAATGACTAGATAAAGATGATTTCTGTTTTATAGCAGTCCTTTTGAGGCACTTAATCCATTTTTCTTGCTCAAGTACTTAAAAAAATTCCTCCTTACTAGTATTTTGAACTCCTTTGCCAAATTCTCTTCTCCTCCTTTGATAAATCTGAGGGTAAATTGTAGTGAGTCCTGTCAGATTTAGTCCAGATTCTGGACAACTAGAATTGAATGAAAATTTCTTGCCATATTTTGCATTTCTTCTCTGCTGTTTGAAACAATAGCCATATTGTTTTATAGATGTACTTAGAGTCTTCTTATCTAACAAGTTAGGGCTCTCAAGATATGAATTGTTTCATTTCAGTTTTTATTAGCTAAAGCTTCTAGTGTATAGCCCCATACAGTTTTCTACACTGAAGTATAAACCCTTTATCATGTTCCTTCTGCATTGTTGTACCCAAAACTTTATCTTGCACAAAGTAGCTTCTCAATAAATTTTGTTGGATGCATAAATGAATATATCAAATGCTTAATAAACTTGAGAACCTGGCTGATCATGAGCATCACTGGGAAAATTTTTTAAAAACCCAAACTCCTGGACTCCAGGACTCTAGGCCTAACTAGTCAGAACCTCTAGAGGTGATACCCAGGTGATTCTGGGACTTAACCATATTTGATAACCACTAAAAAGAATCTCCTCAGTGTCCTGTCATTTCTTCAAATGTTGCCTCCTCCAAGAAGCCTCTTAGGCCTCTCTTTCCCTATTCATTGGATGTGGTTTCTCTCACCTTCTAACCTCATGACACACTGTTCTTACTTCTCCAGTGGCTCTGTTCTCACTCTGCCTTAGAGCTCAGCAGTTTCTCTTCTGTTTCAACAAATCTAGGTAGGTAGAGGGTGTGTCGTTCCTTGCAAGCAGGTGCCCCGTAACTCACTTAGTACACCTTGCAGAGAGATCTCACACATTGGATGTCCCCAAATTCAGACAGGAGCTCTGTCTAAGGCCTCAGTTCATCATATTTGCATGAGTCTAAGATGTCAAAGATAGAGTATTGACTTAATAACAGAAGTGTTTCAACAGAAGAAATTAAAACTAGCTACATATCAGAGACACTCTTAAAGTTAATGCAATGTGACAAGGCCATGAATCATCAGTCTGTCTTTTGACAATTTCTTACCATTGTGCTGACCTTATTTGCTATAAGGTCCCCTTAAAATTGCACAGAAAAAAAAGAAAAATACTCCTAACACAGTCAGCATGTCTCAGATAACGACAGACAATAGAATTCAAGCTTCCAACAGAGGATGCACCATAGCAAGTAATAATAATGGCCAATAAGAACCCTCATAGGCCTGATTCTGGGATCCTATTGCAGGAATATGATTATATTCTATATACTTAATTCTTCTGGCAGCTTTGCAAAAACCATTTTGTAGATGAGGAAATTGACTCTCACACACTTAATCAGGAAAGATCTGGAATTCACAATTTTATAGACTGTTAGAATTCCTCTTAAAGAGTATGTATCACAGCTGGGTGCAGTGGTAAATGCCTGTAATTTCAGTGGCTTAGGAGTTTGAGACAGGAGGACTGTGAGTTCAAAGCCAGCTTCAGCAATGGCAAGGCACTAAACAATGCAGTGAGACCCTGTCTCTAATAAAATACAAAATAGGACTGGGGATGTGGCTCAGTGGTCAAGTGCCCCTGAGTTCAATCCCTGGTACCCACCCCCCCCCCCCCAAAAAAAAAGTATCTGGCCTGTTTTCTTTGTATAAAATGCAGATAAACCGAGTTTAGTGACATGTTCTGGACTAAAGCAGGGATGCTTTTTCTCTCTCTCTCTGTCTTTCACCCCCCCCCCACACACACACACATACACACTGAGTTAATAATATATGATCTACTTTCTATTCTCCCATCACACCAGGGTCACATAAATATTTCATCTCCATGGAATATTTTTCTATTTTGACCTTTTAATTTTCTTCAATAAAGTAGTAGAAAGTAAACTGAGACCTTCTGTATTCTTCAGGGGAGTGAGAACCCCCCCCCCCTCTGGCAGCATTGCATAAGCCAATGCCCCCTTGCAAAGCTGAGATAGAAGTGATCCAGTGTTCTTGGTGGCTGTAACTACCTCTGAGCTCCCTGCAAAAAGTACCTGGTAAAGCACATGCTGGGGACCTCTCATTTCTTGCATCTCTTGGCTGCCTCAGCCCCAATCCAGAGTCCTTGTCACTGTCACTGAATGCCACCCACAGCTAATGTGGAAGAAAAAATATGTTTAAAAGGTGAACCTTCCATGCTCAGCAGAGCGACTGCAAACATTACCTCTCCTTTTTCCAGGGCCTATGGAACATTTCTTCTTAACAGCTGAGCTCTAATGCAATTACAAATTTTTCTCAAAAAAAAAAAAAAAAAAAAAAAAAAAAAAAAAAACCACTGGCTTTTTTGGAAGAATAATGACATCAATAAGAACTCTTCTTAATTAGATGGGAGAGATGTTCACATAACCTCTGTTCACAGATACTTGAGAAATGTCTGATCTTTTTAGTCTATGTGTCTTCCCCTTTAGAAAAAGTTACAATTCAGATACAGTCTGCTTCTGCTCAGAGTGTGATTTTTTTCTGTCTTGAGTTTAACCTATTGCATTATAATAAGTCAAGAGCAAAAGCTATTTGCAAAAGAGAAAAAATTGAGCACAAGCTGTAGCTACCTGCAAGACATGGATAATACCCCAAAACAAGGTGGAGCAAAAAAATTTAGACAAATTCTCTATTCACGGCAGTCAATGCCTATCAACTGATGAATGGATAAACAAATGTGGTATATCCATACAACAGGATATTATTTAGTCAGAAGAAGAAGTGACCTACCATTGTCTGCTACTACTTAGATAAACCCTAAAAACAACATGCTAAGTGAAAGAAGCCCACACAAGACCGCATATTATATGATTCCTTTTATACAAAATGTCTTGAATAGACAAATCTATAGTCAGAATTTAGACTTTGTGAAAGACATGCAGATGGGACCAAGATTTCTTTGGAATGATAAAAGCGGTCTAACCTTAGATTATAGTGATGGTTGCACAACTCTGGAAATTTACTAAAAACCATTTATACACTTAAAATGGCATGTATTTGTGGCATGAATGTTGTGGCATGTAATTTATGCCTCAGAAGATATTTTTGAAACAAATGAACTAAACTGGAGATTTTGATGTCCCACTACTTCAGAAACTGAACAAAACTATTGACCTAAAAGGGATAAAAATCTTTGAAAAATAAATTTTTAAAAGTATGATTTTAAAACATAAGTTAAAAGAGTCTTTAACAATTCATTGGATAAACAATTTACATTCTACATTCCTATGTGAGAGAAAAAATATAAGAATTTGGTTAGGACTCCTCTTATCATGCCCCAGGGCTGGCACAGAGCACATCATAGAGAATAGTTCCACAAAGGAGTCTGATGATGTAAGCAGGATGGCATTAGTGTTTTCCAAAGGTTTATAACTCATTCTTTTGAATTTAAAAAAAAACTGACATGCAGAATAATACACAAACCTTAGTCCTTAATTTTCATTGTATTGTAATTAATTTAGTCAACAAATACTTTTCCATCTGCCCTGTGATTTCTTCCTCATTTAAACTCTCACAATTTGTTTTAACAGGTTCATGTATTTTCATTTAAAAGATTTTCATCTACTTGATTTTAAGTTTGTTAGATGTGTACCTTATTGTCTATAGCAGTCTTTCCCATCACTTAATAAATCCTTATTAAAATACATGAACATTAAAAAATAATAATTAAAATAAACTCAATGTGTGACAAAGACGAAATACTAGATTACCTTAGGAAAAAGAAAGGTAGTAACTTTCTTATTTCCCTCAATTCTTCCCCTGCTTTCAGGCAGCAGTGAGGGCAGCCCAAGCTCACTGCCTTAGAAAAGGAAGGCTACAAATGAAAAGCAGAGAGCAAGTCTGAGCTTCCCATTCCAAAATAGTCTACTGAGAGACTTCAGCAGAGGAGCTTGGGAGTTTCAGAATTCTGACTTTGAGTACTCATACCCAGAGTTCATGTGGGAATCTATAGGTTTGGCATGAATATACAATGATACAAGGACCAATTGTCCCCCACCCCACGTCTGTCCTCCTGCAGGGTTCTAGTCAAGTTACCAAAAGCAGAGTATACCTCTGTACAAGCATAAGGACAAACTTTGTAACTATCAGCACGATTTTGGGAGTCAGGGACTGCTGGTGTGACTGGTATAAAGAGAGTATGGTTGTTCAGGGAAGTTAGTAAGCACCAAACTCCATGGTTCATAAAGTTACACTGCAAAATATAAGAATTTTAAAAGTTCAGGTGCCAAGGTGAGCATGCTGGAGGTCTGGGCACATAGGTGTAGGCAGGGAGCTGCTCAACTATTTGCTGTTATGTTATGTTGCTCCTCTGTGCTTTAAGTTTTTCAGCTAGTTGAAATAATGAACAAAGTTTGGGACACATGGTTTAGGGAGCTGAATTAGGTCAGTGGTTCTCAAGTGTTTGTGCATGCACCTTGGGAGTGGAGGATGGAGGGGTTTGTGTTGGTTTGTGTTGTGTCTACTTTACTCTGTGTACTACATGCTATGCTGTTTGCACCAGACCCTAGTGTAACTCTAACCTTCTCTCACAACTCTCATCATGTCTAAGTGAGTCATAATAGGCTTTGCAAATGTTACCAATGCAGAGTTTTAGCTGGGTAGGAGCATAATGTTAGGCATGAAGTACTTATAATGAAATTCAGATTTTAAAATCCCAATCAGCAATGAATATTCAGATTTTAAAATCCCAACCAGCAATGAATACACTGGCATATCCATTTGCTTGTGCTTAATTTTATTACTGCTAGCAAAATTGTCAGAGTGATGAAAGGCTTATTCTCAGGCACTCCCTTCTCCCCACCTCTTTCATGAAGCCAGGAATTTAAAATCTTTCTGCCCTTCAGCAAAATCAGTACACTGGAAGTGGTCTGGGAAATATATTCCCATTAAGGAACTGATGGAACTTCCAGGAGAGGTAGTTTTATTCCCTTATGAAGGACTGAGGAAGTGGCACCAAACATCCATTTGATGGAGGCCTTATGGAGCAGTAGAACAGGCTGATGTACCACAATTTAAATCCCAACTCTTTAGCTGGATGGTGGCACATGCCTATAATCCCAGAGGCTTGGGAGGCTGACAAAGGAGGATCACAAGTTCAAAACCAGCCTCAGAAATTTAGTGAAGCCCTAAGCAACTTAGCAAGACCCTGTCTCAAAACATTTTTTTTTTAAAAAAAGGCCTGAGAATGTGGCTCAGTGGTTAAGCACCCGTGGATGCTTAACCACTTAGCCGCAATCCCTGGTACCCAAAATAAATGAATGAATGAATAAATAAATAACTTTGACACTTACTAGTTGTGGGTCATGGGAAAGCCAACTCAGCTTTCTGGCACTTGATGTCCTCCTTGGGACTAGAAGATAATAATGTCTAGACTGCAGTGTTGTGGTGAGGGTTGGAAATTACCTGCAGAGTCTGGTAGGTAGTGAGCCCTCAGAAGGCAGAGCTTGTGTCTGTTTTATTCACCACTAATGTCAGTCCTAGCGTAGTCTTTGATTCATGGAGGGTCAAGAAATAGTAGCCATTGTTACTGAAAGTCTGCTCTGTTCTGAATAGTTCTTCCTCCTTCCATAATCAAGAAAATGGAGCTGCATGGCTGAGCCTGGCTTCCAGAGATCACTGACCTTCTATCCTTTAACACATTCTAGGGCAAAGAAGGAGCCTTCATGGTCCGAGATTCCAGGACTCCGGGAACATACACGCTCTCTGTTTTCACCAAGGCTATTGTGAGGTACGGTGCTGTCTCTGCTCAGAAGAATAGGAGAGACACTTCAGAATAGGGAGAGACACTTCAGGTGTGGGGTAATATAGAGCAAAGTCACAGGTAGAGGTCCACTAGAAATTGTGCAGCTTCCCCTGTTCTCTCTAGGAGAACCAAGGCCAAAGGGGCCAGGAACAGAACTGAAGAGAGTTAGAAAGGGACAGAGCTTTGGCTGGACCCCTGGTACTCCCCTGGTTAGCTCTGCCATTAGCAGAGCTCTAAAAGAAATGAAATATTTGCATTTGATGAATATATTATTTAATACACAGAGTAACAGAAAAGATAATTTCCAACCAAAAGCAAAAATATGTGAATTCCAATTCTGGATCTTCTAATAAAACTCTCCACATTTATTGAGGCCTTACCAAGTGCCAGGAACTTGACAGACCATTTCAATCCTGAGAATCCCTGAAGGCAGAAACTGCCAAGCTCACTTCACACAGAAGAAACCAAAGCTCAAAAAGCACCTATGCCAACGGGGCTGACAGGGCAAACCCTCTTCATGCTCCAGCCAAACTGACTGCAAGACACTCACTGCTTAGCTGCCCCCCACCCTCGCCAGTCTCCTTCTTTGTAAAATGATGTCTAAGAGCTTATCTAGGTCTCAAATCCTCTTCTAGTTAGAAAATTGCTAAGCACTTTGGCAATAACCAAAAATGCAATAAACATTAATAGAAAAATAATCTTCAAAGTGTCCTAGGGATGTTTATTGGAAGTCAGAGGCCTGAAAGTCCATAAGATATGTTGGACAGAAATGAGAGGTCAAGTCTGTGTTGGGGTTCATTGATTCACTAGGAAGACACCCCCTGCAATACTGCTAGACAACATTTATTAAGATTTAACATAGCAGACGGATAGAAGGCAAAGTCAGACAAGGGAGAGGCACATAGAGCCAAGTCCGGAGAACACCAAACACAGCTTTCAAGATCTTCTCCCAGTGGGGTCACACAGGATATGCTTTGTTTCTCCAGCAAGGAGTTGTTGCAATGTGGTGAAGTATGGCCCACCAGAGGATCCAGGAGAGACTCAGCACCCAGGATTTTATTGGAGGCAATTTAAGTAGGCACCCTGTGCCTAGCATATACCAAAATCCCAGACTTCCAGAAGGAGAGCTTACATTCTGCATAAGCCACACTGTAGTACATATTTTAGTCATATCCTGCCACCCTCAGCAGGTTAGAGAATGGCGAGAGCCCTCCTGAATTTCCAAATACCTGCCAAGGGCTAACTCTGCAAGCAGGACTTTCTTAGGATGGGAGCCAGGCCTACTCTGTCAATTCTTCTGCTCAAAGTCAAATAAAAGTTAAGAGGCCAGAGCAGTGTACATTGGTACACTCCTGTAATCCAGCAGCTGAGGGAGGCTGAGACAGGAGAATGTCAAGTTCAAAGTCAGCCTCAACAACGGTAAAGCACTAAGCAACTCAGTGAGACCCTGTCTCTAAATAAAATACAAAATAGGACTGGGATGTGGCTCAGTGGTTGAGTGCCCCTGAGTTCAATCCCTGGTACCCCCGCCACACACACACAAAAGTTAAGGGGCCAGAGAGGCTTTGTCAACAGACACTGTTGACAGTCAGCTAATGACATCTATATCACCAGTCCTCCACTTTGAAGCTGTGAAAGAAACAATCAATCCATCCAATGCTGTTGCCAATAGGATCTAGGCGCAGCCCCAGAGTACATTTTAGCACAACACTGGGGGCGCCAGGACCAATCTGTCAAGGGAATACACAAGTTGAAACACTGTATCTGCCATCCTTGTGAGAAGTTAGGAAAAAAATAATAATAAGAAAGGGATGCCAGTAGACACTTGGTGTCTCAACATTGCTTCTGTGTTTGATTTGTTTAAAGTGAGAACAACCCCTGTATAAAGCATTATCACATCAAAGAAACAAATGACAACCCCAAGCGGTACTATGTGGCTGAGAAGTACGTGTTTGACTCCATCCCTCTCCTCATCAATTATCACCAACACAACGGAGGAGGTAAGTGCTAGCAGGCAGAGCCAGAGAGGGACCCAAACTTAGAAGTGACAAGAGCGCTACCTGGTTTCTCCATGCCAGATGAGCTGGCCATAAATAATAACTGAATACACAATTTTAAAAGGATGCTGAGTATTTGATTCATCTCACACATTTCATGAGCAAACTCTACTATGGAAATCATGAATTTCACCCCCACCCAACTGTGTTGTGAATCTTCTCAGGATGCAATATCAGCAACTGGACTTTGGTTTTTTTTTTTGTTTTTGTTTTTTTCTAAAATAAAAGTAGCTCTCGCATCAGATTTTTTCTGTTGTGATTTAACTTAGAAAATTGCTAGAGCAAAGTTCTAACCATTGCCTTTGGCTTTTCAATTGACCTAGGCCTGGTCACCCGACTCCGGTATCCAGTTTGTTCCTGGAAGCAGAAAGCTCCTGTCACAGCAGGGCTGAGATATGGTGAGTAGCACCATTGGTAATGTTGGGCCTTTGAGCTACAACTTGAAAGGTCTGGGGAAAATTCTAAGTGGACTTCCCATGAGCCTAACTGTACCCCAGACTTCAAATGACCATCCAAACAGCTATACTGTATATGTGTAGACAGCAGCACTAATGAACATTTGAACTTTGCAGTGTGTGTTGGAGGAGTGATTGTCTGACAGAACATTCATCTAGATCAAATCAATATCCTTTGGTTTTACTGAGTCCATCAATGAATGTTTATTTTGCAAGAACTTTGATCTTTCTGCATGCAGTATTAAAAGTTTTTTAGAACTGAGAGTATAGCTTGGTGGTAGCACACACCAGGCTCTAGAGTTGATCCCAGCACCAAAACCAAACAAATAAAGAATTTTTTAAAAAATATTTTTAAATGTATTTTATTTACATATTTTTTAATTTTTGAAAAAAAATTAGATGTTGATGGACCTTTATTGTATTTATTTATTTATTTATATCTGGTGCTGAGAATTGAACCCAGTGCCCCACACATGCTAGGCAAGCACTCTAACCACTGAACCACAACCCCAGCCCCTACATATTTTTTATCTGGTGCTGAGGATTGAACCCAGTGCCCCACACTCACTAGGCAAGCACTCCACCACTGAGTCACAACCCCCACCCCGCAAAACAATGTTATACCTTCAACAGAGTATGCACTCTAATGTAGCAGACCCTACAATGATCCCCTCCTGTCCGCTGTAACTTCTTCACCCGTTTGGGATTATCTGCCTGAAACCTGAAGGCATCTGAGTGTGTATCTCTTGGTCCAAACTGTGTGTTACTTGAGGAAGCAGTTGGTCTAATCTTCATTTTGTATCTCCTAGATTGGTGGTTCTCAAACTTTAATGTGCATCAAAATCTTCTGGAACACTTATTCAAAATGTTGACTTCCTGAACCCTAGGCAACACTTAGCACAACATGCTCCCTGAGAGTGGGTGTCTGGGGTCTGCATTTTAAAAAGTGTTCTAGGTGACTTTGACACAGGAGCCCAGGGGTACTTTGAGAAACTCTGCTGTGGACTCTTCATTCCTAACCAGCAGCATGTCTGGTTCACAGTAGATACTCCATACTATTTGCTATGGAGTCTCTGCCTCCAAGAGGTGGAGATCTGGCTGTTTATGGTATTAGAAAAAACATTGGTATAGGATAATACTTCTCTATCCTCCTTATGAAAACCATGCTATTCTGATAACTATAGAATCCTAAAGTGTCCATGCTGGTTGGGATCTCAGAGATCATCTGGTCAGCCTACTCCTTAGGAAAACTGAGGTTCCGATCCTTTTGTTTGCTTACTGAACATTTATTGAGAGCCTGCCATGTGCCAGTCACTGTGCCAGCTTGTGCCTCTGTAGAAGGCCCCTCTGAATCCCCTCTTTCACTGCCATTCTGCCTAAAGCTTAGCAGTGTGCTGTGAACATAGCAGATGCTTTCGATGGGTGAATGGATGATGAGTGATAAATACAAATGAAATTTGTTCTATGTGAAAAACATTTTAGGAAATGGCTGGGACTTTGCAATAATCCATTTATGTATTTTTCTTTATAGCTTCATTATTGCAAATCTTCTTCTTTCCATGTTACTGCCACCTATGCATTTTTAATAGTTTTAAATGTATATTCTATGCTACTATTTGGGATAAAGGGTAATTAGCTATAGTAGTTCTAAGGCTAGGATTTATACCATGTGCTATCTTTGAGTTATATTATACATAAGGTAAAGTTCTAGGTAGAGCTATGATGTTCTCTGGTAGCCCCTGTTCCTTATTATTTGCCCTAAAAATCAAGTGCCACCCTCCTCTCTCTCTTCAGGGAAATGGGTAATCCATCCCTCGGAGCTCACTTTTGTGCAGGAGATTGGCAGTGGACAGTTTGGGTTGGTGCATCTTGGCTACTGGCTCAACAAGGACAAGGTAGCTATCAAAACCATTCAGGAAGGGGCGATGTCAGAAGAGGACTTCATAGAGGAGGCTGAAGTCATGATGTGAGTGGTAAAAGAAGCACCTGCAGACACCCTGTGAAGCATGCCCTGGGCTGTGTTCTTTCAAACCCCTCTGACACCACATCATACCGCCTACCTTCTCAAACTCTGGTAGTGGCTTCCCACTGCACCGCAAATAAAATGAACTGCCTCACATGGTCTCCAAGGTCTGCCATGGTCTGACCCTGCACACCTCCCAATCTTCTCCCCGTCTCCCCTCTGCTCCATAACATGCCAGTTATGCTGGCCTCTATTCATGTCCACACATACCCTGACTCCATGTTATCCTTCAGGTCTTGGCTCCACTGACATATTTCTTTTGGGGGGAGGGTGTGGATTCTGTTTTCAAAATCAAGAGTCAGACAAGGTGACAATTCAGCAACAGAAGGTTTGGCACTTTGGGATACTGGATTTTGGCTATTATCCTTGTCTTTTGTCTCCAGGAAACTCTCCCACCCCAAACTGGTTCAGCTCCATGGAGTGTGCCTGGAGCAGGCCCCTATCTGCCTTGTGTTTGAGTTCATGGAGCATGGCTGCCTGTCGGATTACTTGCGCAGCCAGAGGGGACTCTTTGCAGCAGGAACCTTGCTTGGCATGTGCCTGGATGTGTGTGAAGGCATGGCCTACCTGGAAAAGGAGTGTGTCATCCACAGAGATTTGGTAAGAGCATGCATGGCCAACACCAGCAGGTGCAGGGTGAAGGGCACATCCCATTGAAATGTAGGGTTAGCAAGACTGAGAATGTATTAATAAATGACAGGTCACAGATCACCTCCCTTCCTCTCTCAGCTTCTTCCTTTCTCCACCCACTGGTCCTATAGAAAAGTGTTTCATGAGGACAGATGTGGGCTCTAATCCCCGCCTTCCTATAGTTTATGCTCTCTGAGTTTCATTTTGCATGCTTCCAAAATGGAGCTAATGACCACTCCTTCTGATCTTCTTTGCCTTAGTTTTGTCCTGGTAAAATGAGGGAAATGGACAAGCACAGTTTTTCTTAAAGTGTTATCCACCATCTACCAGAATAACATTAGAATAACCCTAGGCCACGTCAGAATCTCTGGTTTTGGGGGATCAGGAATATTCATGTGTTTCCCCATGTGATTTCAAGTTTGAAACTCACTGGAGTCTTTAGTCTCCAAGGGTTCTTCCAGTGCAGCGTCTGTTTCTCCCTATTAAGGAATAACTTTAAGATGATCAACAACCTCAAAAACTTCTTATACTAAGCACATAGGAAACAGTTTCTTCATATCATCCCTGGTGTCAATATTTTCTTTCACATGGGTTTGGTATCAGGTGGAACCTATCTTTGGTTAGACAACACTGTGGATTTCTTAGAATCCAGAAGTGAAGATAAGCCTGCTCATCCTGTTAAAGGATTAACTTTCTAGCAAACTTGCAGCAGGTGCTTGTGAAGCTTAATTAACATTTGAGCTCCTCCATGCCCTCTTACAACATACCACAGAAAGGCACAGACTGATGGTGGGAAACTCCTGGATTACTGCCTAGCCACCAACAGTTCTCTTTTCTCTTTTGTTGGCCCATCTCTTCTCCAGGCTGCCCGAAATTGTTTGGTGGGAGAAAACCAAGTCATCAAGGTGTCCGATTTTGGGATGACAAGGTAACACAGGGACATGGTACCTGCACAATGTCAGCAGTAGTACTGAGGCCCCTGAACATTCTGATCTCTCTATTCTGTGCTCTTCTCAGGTTCGTCCTTGATGATCAATACACCAGTTCCACAGGTACCAAATTCCCAGTGAAGTGGGCTTCCCCAGAAGTGTTTTCTTTCAGTCGCTATAGCAGCAAGTCAGATGTGTGGTCATTTGGTAAGTGTCATCCAGGCCCCACCCCCATGTGATCTAGGACTGTGGGAGACCAGCTATTTCCTTAGTCAGATGTAGATAACTCTACCTGCCCTGATCCCTGTATGTTGAGGGAATCCCACTGAAGGCCTATGTAAGAACAGCCCAGAAATATATGAAAGAGCCCTTATTATTGTATTTGCTCCTAGAAATTTTTGAAATGGCAGAGAGAGAAAAACAAAGTGAAAAGCAAAATTCTGGTAGCAGCTACTACTAGGTCAAAAGCCCAAAGACTCAGGAGATTAGAATATAAATTTCTTGAAGGCAGGGACTATGTTTTGTCCAATATTATACCACCACACTTAACCTCAATAAGTATTTTATTCATTCAACAACAATTTTTTGAGTAATCTGCCATTCACCAGGGGCTAATTTGGTGCACAGGCTGTAATGGTGCATAAGATAGAAGCCAAATTTTAGGGAGGTGAGGAAACAACAATAACATAAAGAAGCTAAGAGATACAAGAATTAGTAAAATAGGGGTTAATAAGTGCTACAAATAAAATAAAACAATAATGGGATAGATCTGCATTAGCTAGTATGCTCTGGGGAAGGGCTCTGTGAAGGCTAACTCTTGAGCAAAAAGTTACATGATGAGAGAAAACTGTCACAATTTAAAGGACCAGGGAGCAGTGTCTCTGACAGAAAGCCCAGCAAGTGCAACAGCTGAATATGTCCCCAAAGCAGGGGGTAATGATTTCTTGGAAGAACAGAACACAATGAAATTGCAGGTCATAGTAAGGAATTTGAATTTCTAAAAAGTGTAAATGGGCACGAATAAATGAATGAAGCCAGTGTAGTGGGAAAAGCTAAATGTTCTTCCTGAATTTGTCATGTCAAATCAAGTCAAGGTTAGTGCATACTAAAGATGTGCACAAAACTACACCAGATGATCTCTTCAATTTGGATTAAAGTAAGGATTATCTTTTGGATAGGAACTGTTCAGAGTGGTCTTGCCATTCTGCACCAAGGGCTTGCTAAGAATTTACTAATCATAGAAACAAGGGGGATCCTGGCTGATTAAATGTCTAAGGAAAGTACCAGTTTTAAAACCTTTAGCATTATAGAATGTCTATTTCTGAGCACTGAGTAGTTTGTTAATTATTAGTCCTTTTGATTTCTGCATTAAAGCAAATCACTATTCAGTAGTTTTAGCTGCTACTTTGTTAAGCAGGTTGAAGTTATAGAATGAACTTGGAAGAAGTTGTCCTGACTTCATTCTTGGAGACTCTTCTCTGCCCAGAGCATATAACTAGGAAGGATAAGGCTAATATATGGTCATTTCTCTGTAGATGACAAAGCTGATCACACTGTGCCAAGCTGGGGCCACACAAAGAGATGTTTGAAGCAATGACCACACTGGCACCTTCATCTTCTGATTCTTATTCATCCACAGGGTGTCACCTGGGAATTTTCTGCTACATTTTCTAATTAGAGGGTTAGGCTGAAATGCTCCCTCCCTGTGATGGGTTATCTAAAGAGCGTCCAGAAATAAGGTTGATGGATGGGTACAGAGTATAAATGGTTCAGTGAAGAAAAGTGTGAGAAAACTGGGGTGGCAAGCCTGAGCGGCAGAGACCTGGATGGGCTGAGCTTCCTGCCTGCCCCAGCCCTTTGCACTTTGTCATTAAATACAATTTTTGCCCTAATTAGCCAGGCTATTTTGAGCAAGTTAAGTAACCTCTTTGAGCTTCACTCAGTTTTCTCATCTACACATTAGAACATTTGTATTAAGCAATAGTTTCCAAGTCCTGCCTTAGCAGCAACGCTATGCTTTCAAAAGAAATCTCATGAGAAATTCTGGCATCTCAGGGTGCTGAACAGTCTTCTTTATGGCTCAGCACTTCCAACTCCTCAGGCACCTCTGGGGAGCCCCTGAATTCTCTGAGCCAAGGACTCTGAGCTGGCCATTTTAACAAGCTTCTGAGATGATCCTTATTCAGGTGTTGGGGGCTCACACTTTGGGAATTTCTGCCTCAAGTTTCTAGAACTCATCTTGAAAACACTAGGTTAGGTGATATGTAAGCTCCTTCTGGTTCCGGTGGCCTGTGGTTATATTAGTATGATATAAAGCCCTGGTTGGGTATGGCCATTCTACAGAGGGCAGAAGGGCAAATGGGATTAAATCAGAAGTCAAAAACAGACAACCTGAACATGTGTTTTTCCTAGTTTATATAGTACAGGTTGAGTATCCTCATTTAAAGTACTTGGGACCAAAAGTGTTTCAAATTTCAGATTTTGGAATATTTTCATATACATAATGAGTTTTCTTGAAGATGAACCCAAATCTAAACACAAATTTATTTGTTTCATATGCATTTTATACACTTAGCCTGAGGGTGACTTTATACTTTATATATATATATATATATATATATATATATATATATATACACACACACACACACACACACACACACACATTTGTGTTGGGAGGGTACTGGGGATTAAACAATGAGACACTTTACAATTGGGTTACACCTCCAAGTATTTTTATTTTTTAAATTTGAGATAAGGTTTGCTAAATTGCTGAGTTTGACCTTGATCTTCCTGCCTCAGTCTTGAAATGCTAGGATTGCAGGTCTGTGTTATTGCACCCAGCTATATTTTTTTAATGACTTGTACATGAAACAAAGTTTCATGATGTGGAATTATCTGCTTGTGGTTTCATGCCAATACTCAACAATTTGATTCTGGTACATTTGGATTTTTGGTTCAAGGATGCTGGACTTGCATTTTAAAAAATCATATTGAGTTCACGTTTTGAAGTCTCCAATTTCTGATTTGTTTTTAAAGATCAGAAAATGTGACAATCCTGAGCTCTGTTTCCATGTGCATCCTTTAGCTGGAGCAAACCATAGCCATCCTATTTTGATAGAACTTTTGATGTCCAGTTTTCCAGTCCTCACCAGTACCCATGGTGTCACATCTCTCCCACTCCCTTCATTTATGTCATGCATGTATAGACATTTCAGTTTTCGTCCCCTGCAACTTTCAGTTGTAGCTTTTGAGTTAGAAATAATAAAAAGCTTAGCTTGAGAATTCTTTGCCTTTAGGCAGGTTGAGAAATTGCAGTTTTTTAAAAGTAGGACAGTAAATACATAAGTAAATAACTGGCAGGCCAAATAGGCCTCAGGCAGACTTGCTTTGCACTTCTTGTGGTCTGGAGGGAGAAGCTTGAATGTCAATGCCAAGTGCCTGTTTCCTTTTTTGTTTGTTGGTTGATGTCTTTCTTAGCTGTGTTTGCTCCTTGTTGCTTGTAGGTGTGCTGATGTGGGAAGTCTTCAGCGAAGGCAGAATCCCATATGAAAACAGAAGCAACTCAGAGGTAGTGGAAGACATCAGTACCGGATTTCGGTTATACAAGCCCCGACTGGCCTCCTCCCACATCTACCAGATCATGAATCATTGCTGGAAAGAGGTCAGTAGGTGAAGTGTTGTCCCTCTTTAATACATGATAATACACTAAGCCAGGGCCTACCCTGTTCCCTGGAGAATGGCTCCCTCTTAGAAGGATGAGGCAGCAGGTTGACTAACAGATTAGCAGGAAGGTAACTTTGAAAGTCTTTACATTTTTTAAATTATTATTTTTAATTGTACATATTTTGGGGCACTGTTGACAATTTGATACTTGTATACAATGTGTAATGATCAAATCAAGGTAGTTACCATTTCAACATCCTTAAACTTTTTAAAAGTAATTTTTGATTACACATCGTAATTGTACATGTTTTATGGGATACAATATGATATTTCAATACATGAATACAGTGTGTGCAGATCAAATCAGAGTGATTAACATTTCCATATCCTTATCATTACTTTATGTTTGGAGGTTTAAACTCTTCTCTTCTAATTTTTTATAAGACATACAATAGGTTATAGTGAACTACAGTCAGCCCACTGTGCTGTGAAACACAACATATTCCTTTTTGTCTAACATATCTTTTGGTACTCATTTTCCAGTCTCCCCCATTCTCCTTCCTCTTACCTTTTCCAGCCTCTAGTAATCTCTATTCTACATTCAGATTGACTTTTTAACTTTCTATATATATATGAGGGAACATGCATTTGTCTTTTGGTGTCTAACATTTTACTTAAAATAATGTCCTCTTGGCCACTGTGAATGGTGCTACAATAAACATGAGAGTACAGGTATCTTTCTGATGTGTTGAGAAGTGGATCACATGGTAGTTCTATTTTTAGTGTTTTGAGGAACCTCCATAGTGTTTTCCATAAACATATTAATTCAGATTTCTACCAAGAGTGTATGTATTCCGCCACCCCCTTATTTTTACATCCTCACCAGCATTGGTTATTTTCTGTTAATCAATTGGATAGATTCCCCAACCCTAACAAAGTTAACATCAATCTTAAATATTATTCAGTTTTCTATGTAATATCACAAGTCATTAGTATAGTTTCAGAGGATAGAGAGGGGCTATGTCAACACCCTCCTCAACTTTTTGAGCAGAAAAAAAAACTTTATAAAACCATGAAAAGAACAGGAAGTTAGTTCTATAAATAGGGGACTAGGAGTTCACTTTTACTATGAAAATATTAAAAGGATTAAATTAAATTTTTTATTATTTATTCAACAATTCAGAATTTGGAGTCATTTCGTATCTTCCCAGATGGCTCACTTACCCCCATCCTTAGTTCATAGGCTCTGCCTTGAGCCACATTGATGTGAATCTTAATTGTCTTTTGGTGAGTTACAAAATTGTACAATTCAGCTAAAGTAGAAAATAGCTGAAGTGGAGAGTCAATAAAAACTCAGATTGTTAAAGGACAAAAAGGTAGAATGTGAAAATATATACTTATACAGAATACTTGGATTTTGTCACAGTTTTGCCATTTCTTTTCCATTAATCTTGGGCAATTGTCTCTGAGCCTCATTTTTCTTGTAAGATCATTAAATAATGCTTGATTTGCAACTTCTTAGAGCTTTTTATAACCAAAAAACAAATAAACAAACAATGACATAAAGGGGGGCACAAATCTTGTGTTCTCTACAAGGATTAAATGCTATAATAATATTAATAGCTGATGTTAATTTAGCATTTTTTTTCTCTTTTAACATTTTTATATATTTAAATTAATGGACCTTATTTTTTAGAAATTTTAAATTTACAGAAAAATTGAGCAATGCATGCAGAGAGCTCCTAAATACTCTCCTTGCTCTCTGGTTATAAATATTTTGCACAAGTGTGGTACACTTGTAACAATTAGTGAACCTCTGTCAATACATTGTCATTACTAGAGTTTGTAATTTACATTAAGTTCACTTTTGATGCTGTAGAGTTGAAGGATTTTGAAAAATGCATAATGTCATGTATCCACCATTAAAGTGTCATATAGGATAGCTTTACCACCCTAAAAATCATCTGTGCTTCTCCTATTCATTCTTCTCCCATCCCAAACTACTGGAAACTACCAAACCTTTTACCATCTCCAAGATTTTGCCTTTTCCAGATGGTCATATAGTTGGAATTATACAGTATGTAGCCTTTTCATTCTGACTTTTTTCACCAGTAATATTCATTTAATGTTGCTCCATGTCTTTTCTTGGTTTGGTATGTCATTTCTTTTTATTGCAAAATAATATTCCATTATATGGATATACCATGGTTTGTTTGTACATTTACCTACTGAAGGAAATCTTGATTGCTTTCAGTTTTCAGAAATTATGAATAAAGCTACTATAAACATTTACATGTAGACGGATCCATTTATGTGGATCTATTTATGGGATGTAAATTTTCAACTCAGTTGGGTAAATGCCTAGTAGTGTGACTACTGGATCATATGGTAAGACTATGTTTAGCTTTGTAAGAAACTGCCAGACTGCCTTCCAAACTAGCTGTACCACTTTGCATTCCCACCAGCTATGAGAACTCCTGGTGTGCTTTGTCCTTATCCATTGGTATTAGTTGTGCCAGATTTCAGCCATTCTTATAGATGTATAGTGATAACTCATTGTTGCTTTAAGTTGCATTCCCTAACGACACATGATGGTGAACACTTTTTTGTATGCTTATTTGCCATCTGTGTATCTTTTGGTGAAATGTCTGTTCAGATCTTTTGCCCATTTTTCAATCAGGTTGTTTTCTTATTGTTGAGTTTTAAGGATTCTTTGTATATTTTGGGTGAAAATCCTTTATCAAATGTATGTTTTACAAATATTTTCTTTCAATCTATAGATTGTTTTTTCAAATTTTCTGTATATTTTTAAATATTTATTAATGTATTATAGTTAACATAATATCTGTGTCTTTTACAAAGCAAAAGTCGTTAATTATAACAAAATTCAATATTAATTTTTTCTTAATGAACTATGCTTTTGATGTTGTGTCTAAAAACTCATTGTAAAACCTGAAATTTCCCAGATTTTCTCCTGTTATCTTATAGAAGTTTTATAGTTATGCATTTTATATTTAGGTCTATTATGCAGTTTGAGTAAATTTTTATGAAAGGGATGAGGCCTGTTACTAGAATAATTTTGTGTAGATACCCAATTTTTCTAGCATTATTTTTTCTTTGTAAAAGATTAGTGTGTGTGTATATATATATATATATATATATATATCATATTATGTATATAATTATACATAGTATAATTATATATTATATATAATTATTTATTTATTCAGCAATTATGAATGAAGCTGCTATAAACATTACATGTAGATGGATCCATTTTTGTGAATTTATTTAAATATAACTATATACAATATCTATATTACATAGTAACTATATATTATATATAGTTATATAGATAATATTATGCACACACACACACACACACACACACACACATATATATATATATATATATATATATATATATATATATATATATATATATATATATCTGAGCTCTCCGGTTTGTTCCATTGATCTATTTGTACATTCTTTCACCAGTACCATCCTGGCATGATTATTGTAGTTTTACAGTAAGTCCTAAAATAAAGTAGGGTCAGGTGAGCAGCATCTCCAACTTTGTTCTTTGTCATTGTTGTTTTTGCCTGTCCATATAAACTTTAGAGTCTGTCAGTGCCCACAAAATGACTTACTGGTTTTGTTTTTTGTTGTTGTTTGTTTGTTTGTTTGTTTGTTTTTGTTGTTTGAATTGTGTTGAATCAACATGGAAAGAACTGATATCTTAACACCCTAGTCTTCCTATCCATGAGCATAAAATCTGTGTCCATTTAGTTAGATCTTCTTTGGTTTCTTTTATTAGAATGTTACATTTTTCCTCATCTAGATCATACATATTGTGTGATTTATGCCTAAATATTCCTTTCTGATGAGATTTAGCTTTAATTTTATGATGTATTTTTATGTATGACATTATATTCTCAAAACAATTTTATGAGGTAAATTTTATTGTTATCTCCTTTTATAGATAACAAAACTAAAATTCAAAGAGCTTTAGGAACCTGTTTGTTCCATATCACCCAGTTAATGAGTGGTAAAGTTGAGATTTAAAGCTAGGTGATTTGATTTCAGAATACCTGCTTATAATAGCGAGAGAATAATGCTACCAGTATAATACATATAAAATCATGTTTAAAATTTAGCACAAGATACTTTTATTGCATTCTACTGGTTTGTGTTGGATTTATCTATGACACATAAGTAGAAGGAACTCAGACTTCTTTTTCTTCCTCCTCAGAGACCAGAAGACCGGCCACCCTTCTCTAGACTCTTTGGTCAACTGGCTGAAATCGCAGAATCAGGACTTTAGTAGAGACTCACTGCCAGGCCATGAGCTGCAGGTGACTGAAGGCAGAGTGTCCTCCTTTCATAGAGCATTAAAAACTGCCACCAGCCTAGGACTCCTGGAGACAGCTTGGCCTGTAGCACTGGCCCCTGTGATGAATGCAGCCTCCTGACAGAGACCTGCAGCCAGGTCACAGGCAAGGGGTTGGCCACCAAGCTGAGAGCAGGCCAGCACAGCAGCAATGTCACTGTGTCCTCTCCGGCCTCTTGTCACCTGAATGCACAGACCTCAGTCTAACGGCTTTCAAGGAGCACTTCTTGCACCTCTTAACAATAGGCAGAGAAGGTGTAGGAGCTCAGATTCTTATTTTTAACATTAAGCACGGATCTAAGGCTATGGTTCCGGGGATTTTCATTTGACCCAACCATACAATATGCCAGTATATGGGGGCCAAGGAGAATAAGAAACATGACTCTTTTTCTAAGAAAACCAGTGAGTTGGTTAAGGCCAGGAAGCATGCTCGGTTGCTGTGATGCAGTCAGCCGCAGTTTCCTGCAGTAGATGTACTGAAGCAGCTGCTTACACCAGAGGCCGGATGTCCTGAGAAGCAGCTTCATGAGGCTTCACAGAGCACACTGCCTCATCACTCCCTGGCGGAGCTTGGATGGATCGGGATGGACCATTCAGATCCCATGATTGGACCATGAGGTATCAGATGTCTAGTCAGGAATAAGAGGGCATCTGAGAGGACCCCCTCCCCCCACCCCAAAACAAACAAACAAACAGAAAAAAGGCATTACCATGCTAATGCTCCCATTTTGTATCAAGTCATGCAAGTGACTGTGCCTCCTCTTCTACGCAGAGTGCTTAGGAAATGATTATTTCGGAATCCTCATCATTCCAGCCACTGGGAATCAGCCCCCTCTCTGAATAGTACTACCTGCATCAACAGGGGGCAGCATTGTGTCGGCCAGTGTGGTCTTACAGAGAGTAGTTCTAAGGTTGAGACTTCAAGTCTCCCAAAATTCTAGGAGAGGGATAAGAACTTTGTTCTTGGTTAAACTATTTATATGGAAACTGAGTCAAGCACTGTGGTGCTTCCAGGATATACAGGATGTCCAACTGTTGACTGAGTTCTTGTATGGCAAAGTAGATACATATACTGAGCTACAAGCCCTTCCTGGGAAATGCACCTGAGTTCACATCAATTTAGGAAGATAATATTATTTCCCCCATTTTAAAAAGCCAAGAAATGTGCCCAAGGTGACAGAATTGGGAAATGTAGAGCTGAAATACCAGCCAAAGTCTGACTCCATTGCAGAATCTTTGTTATTTTTTAAAATATGTATATTTTTAGTTGTTGATGTACCTTTATTTTATTTATTTGTTTATATGTGATACTGAGAATCAAACCCAGTGCCTCACACATGCTAGGCAAGCACTCTACTACTGAGCCACAACCCCAGCCCAGAATCTTTGTTTTTATTCAACACTGCCTTCTACTGAGAGTGAAAGGGATTGCAAAGGAGATCAAAAACTGGAGAAACCCACAGACTGCCCATAAAGAAATCAATACAGCACCAATGAGGAATGCTGCTTATGCAGAGACCACTCAGTGGACCATGTGGAGCTCCAACTTGAAATAGGATCTTCGCTTTCTTCACCTTCATCCTCATCTTGATCATGGTTAGTGACTTTGTAGTTACTCAGTTAATTAACCCTTTAATTTTCCCTGCCCACCCGGATCACATTGCATGAAGCCATTTACAGATGAACTTCAAAGTAGATCCTACCGCAGAGGGATAAATATTTCCCTTAATTATCCACCTCAACTTTGAGCTGCAGTCTTCTTGGACACTTTGTATGTGGGGGTATTCCCTGATATAAAACAAACTTGCTTTTTCTCCAATGTTCAGTTTAAACTCTTAGAGAAATTATCAGATAGTGTTGCAATCAACTCTTTTGAATTACGATATTTTTGGCTGGCTTGAGATTTAGATGCATAACTTTTAACCATAATTATTGTGAAACAGAGCCTCAAGATAAAATTCTATCATTCAGAAGATGATCTTACTCAACTTATCCACAATCGTCCCTGTTTACATTTTAGCATTTTGTGCATTCTCTTTGGAACCCTTAATTAGAGACCATTTCTGGGACATTCAGCCCTGAAGGAAAACATCAGAATGGACTGATCTCTGTGGTTTGGCTTAGAAAACTTTCCTCTGCATGGCATTATCTTTTTTAAGCTCAGAGTCGTTGGGGCTTCAACTGAACACGTGTACATCACTCACCTCCCAGTGTCCTGTATTGCAAAACGGGCTTCTTGTCAGATGATTTTCCCTCTCACATATTGAAAATGGTGCTCTGCATTCACAGAGAATTCCCTTATACAAGGTTTTTGTTTTAGTTGCATTTTGTAGATTTTGAGTCTATGTATCTTTTTAGACTATGTATTTATACTTAAGTCAGATGACTATTTATTAGTGTACAGTCACTGTTAGTGTTCAAAATAAAAATGTTACAAATATATCTTACCCTTTTTAGAGCACACAAAGTTGCATATGTGCAAATAAAACTGTTTTAATAAATGTATCATTCATGGCTTAAGTTCCAAATTTATCCAAATGGTAAACTCTTAAAAGTTTTACACACACACACACACACACACACACACAAATGTTACTTGGAGTGGCAAGTGCCTATAATCCCAGCAGCTTGGAAGGTTGAGGCAGGAGAATCCCAAGTTCAAAACCAGCCTCAGCAACAGCGAGGCACTAAGCAATTCAATGAGACCCTGTCTCTAAATAAAACACAAAATAGGGCTGGGGATGTGGCTCAGTGGTCTAGTGCCCCTGAGTTCAATCCCGGGTACCCACCCTACCCCACCCCCCAAAATTGGCTACCTTGTTTTATCTCCCCCCAAAAAGTATATCATTCAAAACTATTCATTAAATGTGGACCCTCCAATGCTTCCGATGTGTCATGCACTCAGCACAGTACACAGCTTTATAGAAACAAAGAATTTTGGCAGTCTTTACTTTCAAGAAACTGGGTCTGGTAGGGAAGGCATACAGCAGATATATAGTCAAATAAAATTATAGTACAGCAATGGAAATATAGTCAAAGAAGAGAAGAACCCAGAAAGAAACTCAGAAAATAATAGAATTAATCAGGAGAGGGATACTATACTCAAAATGTGGTCCCTGGACCAGTAGCAACAGAATTACCAGTTTATGAGAGAAGAAAAAATTCTCAGGCTTCACTCTCACTTACTGAACAATAATCTGCATTTAAACTATTTATTTATATTTTGGTGCAGGGGATCATACATACATTAATGTTGGAGTAGCATTGTCATAGAAGATGAAATACCTAATTCAGTTTGAGAGATAAAATATAACTTTGTTTTGGTAAGTAAGTGAAATAATAGAAATAATTTCCAGGTAGAGGAAATAAAATATTTGGGAAGCTGTTATCAGTTTGATGTTATTGGTGTGTAAATGTGTGTGTGTGTGTGTGCGCGCACGCACACACGTGCATGCTCTGAAAGGGTGGTAAATTGAAACTGAGAATATAAATTTAGACATATTTTAAAAATCTAAGAAGGCAGACTTTTACACTGTAGGTAGAAATATCAATGAGCAGAAAGGGAAGGTCAAATTTGTTTTTAAAAATACATCCTAGCAGCATCGTAATGGGTAAACTTGTTAAAGGCAAAGCTGATGGAAGAGACATCAGTTTGGAGATGATTTTTTCTCCTTGTTCACAGTACCAGATTATTGTTCATTCTCATTCACTCACTGTCATCTGCTGTGTGGGTGACATGTGGAAATTATAATTCAGAATTCCTCAGTCACTGCTGGGCAGCAATAAATAGCTATTCCCCTTGCTCTTAAAATTTCAGTGAAATAAAAGCTGGGCTGTTACAGCCTTGATGTGTTGATCACTCTGTATGTTTCAGCTCACCACATACCTGTGTCCATTACAGAGTCAGATCTTGCAGTAGGTATAGGCATAGGCCAGAAAGCCTGTGGCTTCTACTCAGTGGTTCCTAGGATTCGCCTCCAGGCTAACTCCCATGGATAAATAATCCACATGGAAATGTTCTAAAGTAAGTTGGAAGAACAGACATGCTTCTCAGAATATTTTTCCCCCCACAGACACCAATTCTCTCTGAGTCTCCCAACACACAAAACCATCATCCTACCATTCTGAGGAAGAGAGAAAATGTGTGCCATTTGACAAGATGGGGAGTGTGGGGGTGGGGAAAAACAGAAGGGAAGGGAGGGAGCATATATGCAGAAGGAACTATGGATTCCCCAAGTACTCTCTCAAAGAGAGTTGGGAGTAGAAGCTGTATTTGCACAATAAACACAGATTTTTACATTAGAATGCATTTTAATTTGTTATGGCTTTATGGAAAATGCTGGAAATTTACTGTGCTAAAGCCCACTCCCCGGAGTCACCTCTTGATGCCAGCACTGTGTACGTGAGCAAATGTGTGTTTGAGTGTGCCCGTGTGTGACCCTATCTATGAAGACTTCATGATTCTCCCCAAGGCATAATGTATTGATGGCTTGTAGGAGAACAGAATCATGTACATATTGTCAGAAGAAGTTTTAGAGATTATCTATTTCATAAAAAGTTGCTATTCACCTACTATGGCTCTGTGGTAGGTGCAGGGTCTAAAAAAATGAATAGGACATCTTATCTGTTGGGACCAAACCCGTCATATTCAAATTAGGATAATTTAAGGATGGCTCATTTATAAAATGACTCTTTAAATAAAACACGAGGGAGGTAGCAGCTGAGCAGTGTGTTACAGTTTAAATGTTTCATGCTGAAACTTAATCCCCAGTGCAGCAGTATGAAGAGGCTGGGTCTTTCCAAGGGAATTAGGTCATGGGGCCTCCACTCTCATGAATGGGATTAGTGCACTTATGAAAAGACTGGAAGGACTCGGTTTCTTTATACCTGTCTGCCATGTGAGGACACAGCAACAGGTGTTAACTATGGGCCAGAGGGAGCCTTCCTCACATGACACCTAGTGTTCCAAGCCTTGATCTTGGACTTCCCAGCCTCTATAACTGTGAGAAATAAATTACCCAGTCCAACATAGTTGATTATAGCAGTTAAAAAGTCATCATCCCTAGGTCCAAGAGGAACAAGGAGGGAATGTGGTCATTTGAATGTGGAAGGTGTCCCTCAGAGAATGTTGAGAGGAGAGAGCTTTAGTAAGGGAAAAGAAGCCCAAGGCAACATCAAAGGGATGTGACCTGTCACACATGACTCCCTTCCTCCCATCAACTGCTGAGACTTCTGTTGATCCAACCCAACCAAAGCCAGAGGGCAAAAGGGCCCTAGCAGAGCAGTCCAGAGAGGTCAGTTTCTGGGCAGAGGGCAGGGTGAGAAGACTGGAGTGGTTCTGGGTACAAAGAAAAGGCACCTGGTCAAGCCAACAGCCCTTCCTCTAAGATGTTCTCAGGCTAACAAGAAAGTCCAACATGTAAACAAAACATGTGACTCTTATTATTTGTGGATTTCATGTTTTGAGAATTTGCCTATATTGCCCTCAAATCAATACATGAGGCTTTGCTTTTTTTTTTTTTTTTTTTTGCAGTCGATGATGACAGCTCTCCATATGACATTTCCAATGGCCTATAGAGCAATGTTTTCTCTCAGCTCAGCTCTCAGGCTGTAAATAAGTGACCTTTATGGAGTCTCGTTAGTGGCACATTTTTGTAATTTTTATTGGTGATTTTAGTGTTTAACATGACCCCAAAGTGTAGTGCTAAAATTATGTGTATTGTTCTTAAATGCAAAAAACACTGTGATGTCTTACAGGGAAAAAAAATGTATTAGAAAAGCTTTGTTCAAGTAAGTCTATTGCTGTTGACCATTAGTACACATTAATGAATCAACAATAGATGTTAAATCAGGTTTTTCTTAAACAGAATTATGCAATAAAACAAGATTAAGTATTGATTGGTTGACAAAATGTTGTGACTAAAGGCTTTTAGGGAATTTAATACTGCATGTCTCCTACAACAGTTCAGTATTTGCTAGTTGAGTATTCACAGTAACTTCGTAGTACATGACTACTGAATAACAAGAAGAAACTGTAATCATAAAAGACTGTTTGGGTTACCTGATGGAAATATGGTCACAGAACTGTGAGACCACAAAGGACAGAGAGGGCTTCACAGAGGGACTTAAGTCTGAGCTGTGTATTTAATGCAAGTTCCAAGGAGACGAGGGTCTGGAAGGACATTTCACACACAGGAACCACAGTGCATAAAAACACATATTATTCCTATTTTTTCTCCTTTACTATTTTTATGTTAGTACCAAGAGCCCTGAGACTGAAACCAACACATACCAGCTAGAATTATTGCAGTATTTATGGAAGAACCAAGTAGATTAAAATCCTCAGTCTCGAGGTTGAGACTCCCCACCCATCTAGAGCTACACCATCTAGAGCTGCTATGAAGTTTCCAGTCCTTTTGCGTTTTCCCAAAGACTGATTTTGCATAGAAGGACCCAAAGGCTGAAAAAAACAACACAAACATTCATTTGCTTTTCTGTTTTGTCTTTCTTATAAGTACTTTTTCACCTAAGATTATGTTTGATTTTTATAGCAATTTGGGGATGGCATTAGGAATGGGGTCTCACTTGATAGAAGAGAGAAGTGATACACAGAAGGTTTCACTGCCATGTCTGGGGCTGTAGAGCTACTTAACAAAAGTGAGATTAGATGATGATGATGATGATGATGATGATGATAATAATAATAATAATAAATATTACTATTATAGCTTCCATTTTTGAGCACTTATTATGTACCTGACTCTGCTTAGTATGTTATATTTATTATTTCATTTATTCTTCCCAGGGACCTAAGGGGTAGGTATAATTATTTTCATCTTAATTTTACAGATGAAAGGATAGGACTCAATGGAAATCATTCATAATCCTACAATTAGTAAGTGGCAGAATGGGGGCTTGAAGTTGGAGCTGTTTGTCCCCAAATTCCAATACTCCCAATCATTCTGTGGAATTGATCATAAAGCCATTTATACCAGCCTCTGAGAATACAGAAGCACTGCTTGCCTGGACCTGTTACATTGTTGCAATCTAAATCTACCTTGGCTACATTATTGCATTCCGTATCATATTAGGGCTCTCTCAGACCCTCTTTCACCTGTTCTTATTCAAAATTGTTGGAAATAGCATTTGTTTAAATAAAGAAGTATTCTGGGCCATCAAGCTGTGTGTAAACCTCTGACCTTCAAGGGAGATCAGTCTCTTGAAGTGGTAGGAAAACAGCAAAATTAAACAAAACATAAACAGAAGGAATGCATTTTCAAATGACCTCAGAGAGAGGTTTGAACCACAAAAATCCTTAAATTTTCAACTAGAGCATAACAGCCACTCAGAATTCTGTGTGGATGAATTGAGTTCATTCACATACAGTGCTTAGCTTATAGTCTGCTCCAACTAAAAATTCAATGAATGTCAGGTTAAACTATAGGCTTTAATGAATTTTTTTTCATGCTCAAAGAGTTAGGCAATCTAGTTTCATGGGTTCTGGGATATCAGCTTTGGATAACTGTTTTGAACCTCAGTTCTTTCATCTATAAAATGAGGCAATTTGGAGCAAGTGGTCAGGTGTTATCTCATGGTTAATGTAAATTGTGTAACTGACTATCAGGTTTCTCTTTTCCTGCTAACTGCGTAAATGTTTAGAACAAATATTTTAACAAGCTTGTAGAGGTTTTTTTTTTTTTTTTTTAGGGGGATTTGTATGTACATTTTGTTTCTCTCCATCTCTTATTTATACACCTTTCCTTAATTTTTTTTAAATTCAGATTTTAATTTTAATATAAAATATTCTTGCAACTTATATTAAGTATGTTTTTGGAATAAAAAATCATGTTAATAAATCCATAAATTGGAAGGAGGGAAATGCCCTCTGTTTTAAGGTATATAATTGTGATTAAACAGCATGGATTTGATTTCACACCTTGGTCAAATTATTTTATCTGCTTTAGTTTCCAAAATTATAAGATGAGACAAATAATTATATTTTTATAATAAGATAATTTGTAAAAATTAAAAGATGTAATACACTTGGTAAATGTTAGTCATTATTATTTTTTCTTTTTATGTATTTTTTTATTCTAATTAGTTTTATATGACAGTAGAATGCATTTTGACACATCATACATAAATAGAGTATAACGTCTTATTCATCTGGCTGTTGTTTTTATTATTATTATTATTGTTTTCTCTCTCTAGAACCAATTCTCATGCTTCTTCCAGATACTCCATGAAGCAGTGTCTGTTGATGGTTTTTTAAATGAAAACCTAGATATCCTCAGTGATTTGATACTTATCTAAAAATAAGGCAATCCTGCCACACATGCAGCCACAATGTGTGGAACACAGCTTTCCAAGTGATGAAGCAATCCTCCTTTGATAGCCAGGATCCTGTCATTGCTGACGTGCAGCCTGGGGTGGATGTAAAGGAAATCTGAAGACAATTGACAGAGAGCTACAAATTTAAGTGGCAAAGTATAAAGATTTCATTTTGCAATGTTCGTTCAACCATTTTTATTGAACTGCCATTATATTCCACTCTCCATGCCAGACTCTGAGGATGCGGCAGGAGCAAGACATACTCCACACTCTTAGATGTGATGGTTGATGGGTGGGATGAAGGCAAGTGTATCAGTAATCAAAAGCAACAACATAGTGGTATGCTTGAGGAAACTTAGGGGCTATTGGAGTTTAGCCTAAGGAATGCTAATCTGCCAGACACAGAGGAATGTTGGAGGAAGTAACATAACAGCTAGGGGGATACCAGAAGGAGGAGTAAAGTTAGGTAGGTAAACTGAGAGAAAGAGTAGAGAGGAGAGAAAAGGGAGAACAAAACATCCTCAGCAAGAAGCTTGGCTTGTGCAAAGGTCAAACCCAAGCAAATTTGGGGAACTAAAAGAGGTTCCTTTTAGGTGAGGCACAACATGTATGTTCACATGTAAGAGCCCCACAAGATAGATGCTGGATCAGGAAGACCCTGGGAGGCTTTGAAAGTGAGTTTGGGTTTCATCCTGAGGACAGTAGGGAGTTAATGAAGTACTTTAAGCCTGAGAAGGAAATGCCCTCTGTTTTAAGGACATCATGTAAAATTTCACATTCAGGGGATATTGACGTGCAACCAGTCCACTTCACTTTATAGATGAGGAAACAAGAGAGGCAAAGCCACTTGCCTAAGATTATTTTTCTGTTAGTTGCAAAACTAGGAGCAAAAGGCAAGCCTCTGGATTTCCAACAAGGTGGCTTCAAAAGGTTGAATTCCTTCCCCTTTATAAGTAAATAGAACTCAGGGGTCAGGGAAATATTTCTTCCTAAGATCTAGCCAAATACATATGTAATAGTCATTTTTTTTCTAATTTTACTTATTTATTTTTGTACCAGGGATTGAACCCAGGTGTGCTTAACCACTGAGCCACATCCCCAGTCCTTTTTTATATTTTTTACTTAGAGACAAGGTCTTGCTAAGTTTCTAAGGCTGGTTTTGAGCTTGTGATCCTCCTGCCTCAGCCTCCCAGGCTGCTGGGATTACAGACATGCGCCAACAAGCCTGGCTTTTTTTTTTTTTTTTTTTTTTTTATGTTTTGAACAACTTCTTCCTGAAAGGTGAAAAGACAAGATGGAACAGCAGGCAAAAAAAAAGTCTTCCAGAAAATGGAAACTTCAAAATAACATGCCTGTTAGAATTAAAATCAAATTTCCATCACAGTGGAAAATTGAAAATTAAAAAAAAAGAAAGAAAAGAAAACCTGAGTTCTGTTTTTAAAGCCATCCTCCACAAACACCCCCACAAATTTTCTCACATGGCATCAGGGAAAGGAATAATATGTATGTGTGTGTGTGTGTGTGTGTGTGTGTATATATATATATATATATATATATATATATATATATATATATATATATATAATGTAAGTCATCATTTCTAAAATAGCAATTTAAATTGGATGAGTGATGCAACATCAAGCCACAAAAGAATCCTCAGCACTTGGGAAATGATGTGAGATGGGTGAAGGCAAAGACTTCACACAAGCCCTTTCCTGAGACTTGAATAAAGTGACTCCTCTATAAATAGCCCTTTGTAGGAACAGCTGAGTGATTAATTTGTGGGCTGTAGCAAAACATTACAGAAGGGCTCTTTTGTAACAAGACTTCATCCCCTATATCTATATACATTTTACAATGCCTCAAATGCTTTTAAATTAGTCACCTAATTTAGTTACCTCATGTAACTATAATCCCTTTATTGTGAGTATGGGAGCATCTCTGGAGCAGAATGGAGAAATGCCTTACTTAGTTGTCTCAAGGTTAGGATTGGATCCAGCCTGACTTCTGTCTGGTCTGAGGGTCCTCAGGCTGCATCTCAATGAACAGTTTCTCTGAAGAGCCCTAAATGGCAGAAAAGCCCTGAGGAGAAAGGTGCCTGTCCTTTCAGTTCCTTCAGAGCCCTGGTTTTTCCTGAAGTGCCTGTCATCTTTTTGCAAGGCGATTCTGCCTGAATGAAGTAGAAGCAGGGCCCTTGCTATGAAAATGGCAGCTTCAGGATTCTGCTCCAAGGATCTGAAAGGAAGAGAGACGTTCTTTTGAGCAAAGGAGCAGCACTACTCAGCAAGCTTTAGTGGAAGAAAGTCTCTACCCCAGTCCTGCCTGTTTGTTCTGTCATTTCACCTGACAGGGCTTCTCCCAGCCTTAACTGGATGCTGGTAGATACTTAGCCCCAAGGGGGCAGGAACCCTGTCTTTTGCACACCAGTACATACCCAGATTCTAATACCGTGCTTGGAACAAAATAGATGATCAACGAAGATCAGATAGATAAGTGAACATTTAGAAATACTGTGAGACCTATCAGATCCGAATGGCACTTGAAGCTTCCATCCTTCCCGGGCTGCAGGTGTGGTTCCCTGGTGACAGGAATTGCGGGGACGGAGGACAAGTACTCCCTTCACTCCCAGAGCAGAGCGGCAAGCTGTTTTGGAACTGGAGGCCTGGATACGGAGTCCAAGGTGCAGGTCAGGGGTGCGCCGGGCGCCCCTCGCCACAGCCATTTCCGGCTCTTTGTGTGACAGCTGCGGCGGCAAAGGGGCCGAGCACCAGGAGTGAAGGAGGAGCTGAAACGGGCGCGGGGGCGGGGCCGAGGGCGGGGCCGAGCGCGGCGGCGGAGCGGAGCCTGGCCGAGCATCCTGCGCCCCGGCGCGGGGCCTGCGGTAGCCTCCGGCCCCTCCCCTGGACGTGCTGCACACCCAGGTAAGTGGAACTCGCTGGTCTCGGAGCCCGTGCGGGGGCCGAGATCCTGCTGAGGACAGGGATGCAGACGTGAGGATGCGTGAGGCGCCGGCGTCACCTCTCCCAGCCCGCCGGGGGCGCTCGGCGTCGCGGCCAGGGTAGGGCTGCCTGGGGCCCCCGGAGGCCCGGCAGAGGGCCTTGAGAGACCCTTTCCCCCTCGGTCCACAGTGGGCCCAGCTGCTCTGCCTGGAGACGCCGGCACCGCGCTGGGCTAGGAGCGGCGGCGGCGGCCGCAGCAGCAGCAGCAGCGGCATCAGCAGCAGGTGCGCGGCCTGGACCCCAGCCGTTAGCGCGAGAGGAGGCGGTGCTAATCTCGGGGACCCGAGACACCTGCAGCGGCCGCTAGCCTGGCGCCGGTGACATTCTCGCGCCCAGGTACTGCAGAGCGCCCACCCCAGCTTCTGCTACCGCAGCCACCATCACCTCCCCCCGGGCCAGCCAGAGCCTCCAGGGCCTGCCTGGCAGCCGCCTTGGGCACACAGGCCCTGGGGTGAACGTGAGATGGGTGGGGCGAGGGGCGCAGCAGCAGCGTTTGAGGGTGGAGGGCTTTGATGAGTGAGGAAGCACGTCCTACCTGCCTTGAAGCATTCTGGCCTACTCTCATCGCTCTTAGTTGGCTGGGACCTGGGAGGAGATGGGGAAAGGGGATCAGTGGGCACACTCCTGGGGGAAAAGGTTGGTTTTCTTGAGTTGTGTAGACCCAGAAAGCTGCCTATCTGTCTGTTGTGGGTTATACTTTAAAGACCACCCTATTACCCACCCCACCCCCCAAAAAAATATGTGTAGAGGAAGAGGAGGAGATGCCCTGTTTTGATGGGGGGGGGGTAGGCAGGTAGCATGGTGTCATAGAATTATGGTTCTCTAAACAGAGAACCTGGCTAGGAAGGACAGTCTCTCTCCAGGTGCCTCCCCAGCCCAGGGCATCTGACTTTGAACTTCACTTGCCCAGTTTTCCCATGTGGAAACAATCAAATCACCCCAGCTGATGAGCTGTCAGCTGCTCCTCCTCCGCCCCATGTTGGGTCAAGAATAGGGCAAGGACCTTCTGCTGGCTCCTGGGTACAGGTCTAGGAGGGTGGGGGCCCCTTTTCCACTTCCTGCCTTTATCACCTTTGGGGCAGTGGAACTCTGACCTTACTAGGGCACCGGCCCTGTTGCCACTCATGCCACAACCCAGGGGTCCTCAAATCTTGGAGGGCAAAAATCTAGGTCCATATCCCTGGGCAGGACTGTGCAGGCCTTGAAGGTTGTTTTTCCCCTCAGAAAACCCTCTTGGGTGTCCCTCTCCAAGGCCTCCCATCTCCAATTCCTCAGGATTCCCTGTGCTTCCCTAGTTCTCCAGTGTGAAAACTTGTTTTCGAGAAAGTTAACCAGGGAGTGGTTATCTTGAAGAGCTAAATATAAAAGGATTTCCCTTTTGATGCAGAGCAGGTGCTTTCGGAGTCATTTGACCAGAAAGAAAATAAAATATTTGATATTTTTAATGGTATAATTTCAGAATTGAGGTAGCAGTGGGGGTGGGTAGCTGGGTAGGGTTTTATTTTTACCTGGGTGGGGGGTACAGATTTCTGAAATGCCTAGCTGTCAGCTCTGTATTCAGCAAGGGCAGCTTTGGCCCCCAGGCCAAGAATACTGTAGAAGTGTGTGTGTGTGTGTGTGTGTGTGTGTGTAACTGGTCAGGGGTTACTGTCACCAGGCTTTTGCTGGGCACCCAGTGTCCACTTGTGGGATGTGAAACTTGGATATAGTGAATTCCTTGCTGGCACTAGCTACCATCTGCCAGGGTAGTTATAAGGCCCCAAGCTGCGTGTGTTGTTGTTGCAAAGACTGTGCCTCTGGGTAGTTCTGCTCACTGAGCCTCTGGCTGGGGGCATTAGCTCTGTGCTCACTAAGCTTCTTTATTATATTTCCTGGCCAGTTCTGACTGGTTCTGTAGGCCCCCAAGGCTGCCTGTTCACTTCACGTTGAAAAATGAAAAAGGAAAAACTTGCTTTGGGGATAGGGTATACAATCTAGTCAGCTTGGAGAGTTTTGCTCCAGTCAAAATAGATGTGGGTCCAGAGAAGGAATTTAAAAACTAGTGCAGGGCCCCAGGAGAACACTACATGTCCCCTCTGATAAATGGTACCCTCTCAGTGTTCAGCTGCTGTCATTGACCAGAAAGTGAATTAGGTGATGAATAGACAACAAGCTAATTAACATTGGGAACAGCGCTCCTGGAAAACAGAGCATGGCTCCAGTGCTCACGTTTAAGGAGCAGCCTACACACTCAAAGAGGCTTCTCTTTGGCCACTGTTTGCCCCAGGGTTCCACCAAGAGCTTCACAAAATGGGCTTTTGTAGCCTCCATGTGGCCACCATAACAATAAGTCTATTTCTTTACTGGCAAGAATTAATTATTCACTTGTAGTTGACGAAAGCAGACATCAGTCACCTCATTGGAGCCTTTGTGCAAAGCCTTTGGTCTTGCCTTGAGGAGCAGAGCCATGTCTGGGGTTTGGAGGATGGCCTGCATTAGCCAGAGGAGGTGGGAGGGACATGCTGCTGCCTTCTAGGCAGTGAAGGGGAGGCCAGCTGTGGTGGGGGAGGGACTGGTACATCTTTGGATGCTCTTGTTAAATGAGGGATGCCTGAAAGCGCTGAGCAGAGTGCTTAGCAAAAAAAAAAAAAAAAAAAATTCTATTTATACCTTTATTGCTGTAATGTATTATTTACATAATCATTAAGAATTTGGCTCAAGTGCATAGTCAACCCCACAGATCTAACTAACCCCTCTACCTTCGGCGCTTTCCTGAATTTTGCTTCTTCCTGGAGAGTTGAACTCTGATCAATTTCAGTACCTGCCAAAGGCACTGAAAAGAAACAGGGATCCTACGCGGTGATGTCAGCAAAGGCTTCAGTAAGAAGCTCTAAGGAAGGTGGGTGGAACTTGAGTGGGAAGGAGGAGGAAGAGGGAAGAATTGGACGAACAGAAGCCCAGAGGTAATTCTCACATTTCAACACCCAGAGTTCAGGCAAGACCTCTTGCTTTGTGTGTATTCTGCATTTTGCAACCAACCAGAAATGACAAGGGCATGCTTGGCTTTTGTCTTGCTTCTGAGAAAGTCAGAGCAGCCCAGGGGACTTAGGACACAGGACTTATCCCCAACTTTCTGTGTACCCTGAATTCCAGACACTACCTTTCTGACTTTAAAAATTGAGCAATGGAAAGCAATTTGGCTAGCTTGTTGCCTGCCTGTCACCAGAGGAGACCTTAGATGAGATAATGTCTGTAAAGCCCAGTCTGAGGAGAAGGGGCTGTGGAAATCGGAAGAGAAGGAGGCTCCTGAATGTGTGACTCTTGGATGGGTGCCCTCCATTCCTAAAGGAACAATTTATTAATTATATGTTGTGTGTCAATTAAAGAAGATGAGTCTGTGGCCTTTCTATACCATGGAGCCAAGGAGAAACTGAAAGGCACTTTGTGATTCAGATTCTGTAAGGTCCCTGGATGGCCTTGTCTGTAGCAAGGTATTTCAGAACTCTGTCAGTGGGTGTGGGACACTTCCCAGGATGCCTAGAGTTTCTGTAATGGCTTTCTAGCCATGGACATTATTCTGAGGGCTGTGTGTGATGTGCCCAAAGAATGGCCACTTTACACATATTCTCTGATCCTGGTAACAAAGGAAAAAATAAATTAGGTGCAAATTCCTGAAAGAAATGGTTTTGAGAAGGCAGAGCTTGAATTCAGGCAGAATTTCTTACAGGGATCATTCTGGTTGAGTGGCAGAAGCAGTTCAGTGAGACAGGAAAGCAAAGGCAGCCTTCTGGAGGGAGAGGTGATGGACAATGACCCATCCCTAGGTCTTTGGACAGTGTGTTTGTCAGGTCATCCTGTAGCAGGGCTTCTAGACTATAAGCTTTAGGTGGAAGAGGACTATGTAGTTTATCCACATCACTATCAACTTGTGTTCAAGTGAGGCAGGAGATAAGATCCTTTGCAGAAAGTAAAGGTAGCAGACTGGTTAGGAAACTTCAGGAGACATCCCAAGTTTGCAACAGCTGTCTGTGGGTAGAATAGGAAATCAGCTGAGGGATGAATGAGGGGATTGTATGGCTTCACTGACAGCCCAGCTGAAATCAAAAGCAGCCTGTAGGGCTGACCTCATAGAAGATGCTTAATAACTCAATGTTAAGTGTAGGGATAACTGAGAACTGTTTTCAGTTTGTGTTTTTAAAATGTGATGTTTTAAGACCAATTTTGGCCAGGTGCAGTGGCTCATGCCTGTAATCCCAGCAGCCCAGGAGGCTGAGGCAGAGAATCATGAGTTCAAAGTCAGTCTCAGCAACTTAGCGAGGCCCTAAGCAACTCAGTGAGAACCTGTCTCTAAATAAAATACAAAAAAAGGGCTGGGGATGTGGTTCAGTGATTAAGTATCCCTGAGTTAAATCTCTGGTACCAAAATAAAAGACCAGTTTTGGCAAGGTAGGAATGATGAGACAAGAATTCAAATCTCAACCTACAAATTGGTTATACCTCCATATGGGAAAGAGGATGAGGACCTCCTTCCTATGGTTGGATTTGGAGACCACATGACCGAAGAATTTTCTTTTTTTAAAAGAAGTCTGAGATTCTTAGTGTAATGAGGCTAATGTAGATGCTTTGGAGGACCATGATGTTTTAAATTAAAAAATATTTTTTTAAGCAGAAGACATGAATTTTGTATTGAATTTTCGTCATTGGTGCATATGTTCAACAAATCATTCAGGAAGTGTTAATTAAGCAAGTGATACCTTACCAGTTTGTGTCCATCTCTGTGCTAGTTGCTGTTGGTCAGATCCAGGAAAGAGGGCCATCCCTGGCATTCTTGGCGATCCAAAGAATTAGCAGAACATGAAATAGTTTGTCGTGCAGTAGGAAATTGTGAAGTCTATACTGTGAGCACTGTAGGAAATGAGATAAACAAAGGCTATTGTAGAACTTGGCTGGCCAGGCCTCTGTGGGAGAGGCTCCCCTTGACCTGAGCCTTGATGGATGGGCAGCATTTGAGGAGGGTACAGTCCACAAGGGTGATAGCTTAAGCAAAGGCACAAAGCAAAGAATGTTCATGGTCAGGTTTATGGCTCTGTGTACAGGTTAGCCACAGTAGATAATCCATCTGAGCTTCTCTAAGAAAGCCCTTTGGGTGGAATGTCCCAATTATAGTCAGAGCCATTTCCTGTAGAGTTGGAAGGACCCAAAGGCTCAAGTCTTCAATGGTTGTTTTTGTTTTTCCTTTTTTCAAAGTAAGCTTGATGGAAAATTTGATAGGCTCAATACCTCATGCCTTACAGTCAGTCCCCCAGCTGTTCCCCATTTTCTCCCACTCAACAGGAGAGAGAAAAATGCAAGCAATGATATTATGGGGACATTTTAAACCCTCACATAAAATAACAAATACCTGGTTTGCAAATATCAATACTGAGACTGGTAGTACGAGGTACACACAAGGACCTTCACAACGGGCAGTTTCAACATCCTGGCTGAGGACCACTACAGGCTAACCTCCAGGTTTACAGACAGGGAAATTTAGAGACCTCTTAGAGTAAGTGAAAATGTGACTCCAGGGACTGAGTCAGTCTTCAGACTGAGCCATGTTCGAGTTGCAGCTTTGTGATGATAAGCTGAGGTCTGCGTGCTTTGCAAACCTGAAGTCTCACTCTTGGTTTCCACAGCAGATGCAGCAGCTTCCCTTCCTAAGTTTTTGCAGGTGTCTCTGAGGGGCAGCTCCTCCCCCCAGTTACAGTCATGGTGGAGTTCTTCATAGGGTGGCCACTCTGGGCCCCCGTGGGAGCCAATCAGCAAGCCACCTTTTGCTGGTGTGACCTCCCCACCTGAAAGTGCTCACAGCCATCGCCCTGAGCTGTTGGCATCTGCCTGGTTTGGTTATCAACGGAAAGGCTTCCTCCACCCTGACAGCACAGGAAGCAACTGAGAAAAATGGCACGTTAATGGCAAGCCCTCCTCCCTCCCCACAGAGATCTTTTTCTCTGCTGCCTTGCAAAAAGCAAGAAAAGTAGGGGCCTTCAGCAGAGGCCCGCGTCCAGGCTGACTTGGACTTCTCAGCTCTGACCTCAGGTCCCCCAAATGGAAAGAAGCTGCAGGTGACAGGCCTCTGGTCCCAAAAGACCAGCGGGGGACACTGAGACAGCAGACTGTGTTGCCTGAAGTGTTGATGTCTAACTGCTGGCAAGGAGGCTTTGGGTGGTTGTCTTTTAAAGTCAATTTTAAAATTTTGATCAAAGTAATACCTGCATGCGCTTAAAAAAAGAGTCAAACATTATTGAAAGACTCATAATGAGAACTAAACATCCAGGGCTCACCTTCCCTAGGGGAGGCTGCTTTTAACTCAGAACCCACCAATCCTTCCAGTAGTTGCCTCCAGATCTCTAAATGACAAGCTCACAGTCTGTTGCTTGATTTATCTATTGTGCACATTGTCAGTTACTTCCTGCTCTGATGAATGACGATCATTCCATCCTCCTCCTCCTAATATATTCAAAGCTCCATTTTAATCTAAATCATGTTTAAAGCATCTATATTATTAAAATGCATAAATGCTGATAATAAGAGGGCCAAAGAATGTTCTTTGGGTTGTGTGGGTTTTTTTTGTTTGTTTGTTTGTTTGTTTGTTGTTGTTGTTATTTGTTTTGTTTTTTGTTTTTTTTTTGGTACTGGGGATATAACTCAGGGGTACTCAACCATTGAGCCATGTCCCCTGCTCTATTTTATATTGTATTTAGAGACTGACTTCATAGCACCTCACCATTGCTGAGATTGGCTTTGAACTCGGGATCCTCCTGCCTCAGCCTCCCGGGTGGTTGGGGATTATAGGCCTGCACCACCGCACCCAGCTTCTTTGTTTTTTGTTCTGCTGGGGATTGGATCCTGGGCCTCACATGCCAGACAAACACTCTTACCACTAAGCTACATCCCCAGTCCTGTATTTCTTTTCTTATATGGCTTTTTGTTTTAGATTACATTTGAATTAATTGTCTAGATTAGAATTGATCCTTCCTTTCTTTTTCTCTTTTGAACATGATCCTCTTTTTCTGTTAAGCTTCTGACATGTTGGTTATTGGGCTGAGTTCGCTCCTCTTCCCAGGTCTTCTTAGTGTTAGCCTCTCATTGGCCAAGTCACCCTGCACAGGTCCCTTCCCTTCTCTGGGTCTCAGTTTTCTCATAGGTAGGAAAAGAGCTCAGTGGAGCTGTCCTGCCCACATTTCTTGTTTGTTCTAAGTCTCAAAGCCCATCACCTGGCCCACCTGGCACTCAGGTGTTTGTCATTTAAGAAGGTGGAGCAGGTGGGACCTGAGGGCAGGCCATGAAACAAACACAGAAGGGGTGGGAGGAGCACAGGAGAGGCTGGGGGCGGGGTTGGGCAGTGTGGGCGTGTCCACCACTGCTTTCCCCTCCCTCTGTCCTGGGTAACACTGGGTTTTGCCCACCACAGCCTTTGCTTGTGGGAGTAGCGTTAGCATTCCCAAAACCCCTGGCCCATCTCCAGGTCTCTTTGGACTCCTCCTGCTAATGTTATACCCAAAATTTTCCAAAAGTGGTCGTGAAAGTACTAACATTTTTGTGAACCACTTTTATTGAGACATAGTTGGCATACTTTGCGATTCACCCATTTGAACTATACAGTTCAGTGATTTTTAGTATATCCACAGAGTTGTGTAACCATAATCACAGACAATTTTAGAACATTTTCAGCACTACTGAGAGAAACCTCATGCCCTTGAGCTGCTGAGCTCCTCTCCCTGCAACCCACACCCCAGCCCTAGGCAACCACTTGTCTGCTGTAAGGTCTCCTTAGACTTACCTGTTCAGCACACGTCCTGTGCAAATGGACTCACACAGTCCAGAGCCTGGGGTGGCTGGCTTCTTTAACTCATAATGTTTGATGTTCATGGATTTCTTCAGGGTGGCAGCAGTGCCTGGAGTGAAGTTCTTTCTGTGGCTGAATAGTACTGCATTGTGTGGTCCTGCCATGTTTTGTTTATCCCTTCGTAGGTTGATAAACATGTGGTTGTATTTCCTCTTTTTGTCTATTATGTACAATGCTGGTATGAATTTTGTGTTCAAGATTTTGCATGAACATTTAGTTTTGTTTCTCTTGGAAACAACACCTAGGAGTGGAATTGTGGGTCATATGGTAATTCAGTGTCTAAAAATTTGAGGATCTGCTAGTCTGTTTTTCCAAATTGCTGCAGCTTTTTGATTTCCCAGTAGTGGTGCCAGTTTCTCTGTCCTTTTTATTACAGCATCCTAATAGAGGTGGAGTATCATTGTGTGTCACTGTGATTTGCATTTCCCTAGTCACTAAGGACATTAAGTTTTTCCTGTGCTTATTGACTTTTGTATATCTTCTTTGGAGAAAAGTCTCTTGCGATCCTTTACCCATTTTTTTTTAAATATTTTTTTATTTTTGAGTTTTAACAATTCTTCATATAGGCTGAAACAGGAGGATCGCCAGTTCAAAGCCAGCCTCAGCAAAAGCAAAGCACTAAGCAACTCAGTGAGACCTTGTCTCTAAATAAAATACAAAATAGGGCTGGGGATGTGGCTCAGTGGTCGAGTGCCCTGAGTTCAATCCCTGGTACCAAAAATAAATAAATAAATAAACTAAAATTGTATAGATATTGTATATACTTAGCAGATATATGATTTGCAAATCTTTTCTTTCATTCTAGGGATTGTCTTTCACTTTTTATGAGGGTATCCTTTGAAGCATAAAAGTTTTCCATGTTGAGGATGTCTAATTTATGTTTTGTCATTTGTGGTTTTGATGTCACCACATAATTCAAGGTCACAAAGATTTACTCCTATGTTTTCTCCTAAGAGCTTGACAGTTTGAACTCACATTTAGGTCTTTCATTCACTTTGAGATAGTTTGTTGTAAGGGGTAGGGTTTCAACTTCATTCTTTTACTCATGAATATCCAGTTGTACCAGCACTGATTGTTGGGGGGGGGGGAGGCAGTCTTTCTCCATTGGTGCATAATCTCTCTCTAGTCAAAAACCAAATCAGCCATCACTTCCACTCCTAGTTCTGTTTCATTGATCTGTGTGTCTATCATCACAACTATTGTAGAAAGTTTTGAAATCAGGAAGTGGAGTGCTCAAATTTTATTGTTCTTTTTCAAGATGGCTTGGTGGTCCTAGGTGGGGCCCTTGAATTTCCATGTGAATTTTAGGATCAGTTCCTTAGGAATTTGCTCAGAAAAGCTGCAGAGTTTTTAATAGGCATTAGGTTGAAGCTTTAGATGAATTTGGGAAACTTTGCCACCTTGATACTGAGCCTTCTAATCTATAAACCTGAGATGCCTTTTCATTTATTTATGCCTACTTCAAACTTTTTCAGAAATGTTTTATAGTTTTCAGAGTATATGTCTTGTGCTTATTTGTTAAATGTGTTCCTGTAGTATATTCGTTTTGATGCTCTTGTAGGTAGACTTGTTTTCCTAATTTCATTTTCAGATTATTTATTGCTCAGTATATAAAGATATAATTGATCTTATGTACTAATATGGTATCCCACAACCTTGTTGAACATTTTTGTTTAGTCTAATGGATTTTTAGCAAATTAAAAAAAAAATTTCCACATACAAGATCATGGTTATCTGTGAATAATAACATGCACAGCTTCCTTCCTACTGGATGCCTTCTGTTTAATTTCCTTCTCTTATATCCTAGCTAGGACCTTGAATAAAATGTTGAATAGAGATGGGGAGAGCAGGCTTTGTCTTATTCCTGATTTTAAGGGAAAGGATTTTTTTTTTTTTGTAACTGCTCTTTATCTGGTTAAGGAAGTTCCCTCTATTACTAGTTTGTTTTTAATTACTACTTCTGTTTGGAGGGGAGGAGGACTGGATATTGAATCCAGAGGTGCTTTACCACTGAGTTACAGTTACAGTCCTTTTTTAAAAATTTTTAATTAAAAAAAATTAGTTGTAGATGGACACAATACTTTTATTTTATTTATTTATGGGGTGCTGAAGATCAAACCCAGAGCTCCATGCATGTGAGGCAAGCAAGCATTCTACCACTGAGCCACAACCCCAGACCTTGTTTTTTATTTTAAGACAGGGTCTCACTAAATTGCTGACACTGGCCTCAAACTTTCAGTCCTGCTGCCTCAATCTCCTGTATAGCTTGGATTATAGGTTTATGCCCACAACGACACCTGGCTGTTACTAGTTTTTGACTGGTTTTCTCAAGAAGGGGTTATGAGATTTTTTTCCCTTTCTGTAGAACCAAACTTCATTGAATTGCAAATAAGATTCCACATAGAAACAGGGTGTGAATTAGATACATGTCTGTCCTCGGGAAGCTTAAACTTCATGGCAGGAGCAAAATTATGGTAAATCACTTAATAATTAAATATTGTAGATGGTATGAAGGAAGGAACCCAAGTGTCTGATCATGACCAAAGAAGAAAGAGTACAGAACAGAACTTCAGATAGGGCTTGGGAACATTAGAGTGGTTCTCAAAGAAGTAATTGTTTGCCAGGTATTGGGTGCAAACCTGTGATCCCAGCTACTCAAGAGGCTGAGGCAGGGGGATTATAAATTTTAAGGCTAGCTTGGGCAACTTAACAAGACCCTGTATCAAAATTAACTTTAATAAAAGAGCTGGGGATGTAGCATAGCAACAGAGTGCCCGAAGGCTCAATCCCCAGTACCCAGTACTGCTTAAAAAAAGAAGAAGGAGAAGGAGAAGAAGAAGAAAAGTAGTTCTTTCCTTGGATCTTTTCCATTTCCATGGATCATTCTGGCAATACATGGAGCATGTGTTTGGGGTTCTGTCGTGCAGCATGGCATTGGTGGTAAGCCTCCAGGCATCTGAGCTGTGTGGAGTTCTTGCTCCTGCTCTCATGGCCAGACTCCTACACCTGCCTCCTTGCTCTCCAGCCTGCATAGCTCTCACTGTCCATGCTCCACTGTTAGGCTTACTGCTCTCATCATCTGGGCAGCTGTTAGCCTGTGCCTTTATTTTACAGATTGGTACAGGTACCCCTAAAAATGGCTCCAAGAGGCCACTGTGGTGTTTAAAGCTACGAGGTTTGATCACTGGATAAGTGAATTGTTCCTATTAAAACTTTCATGCTCAGCCTGTTCAGAATAAACTGCATGGTCCATTCTGGTATACTCCGGAACTTTTTTTAAAATATGCTGTCATTCAATTTTTTTTTATAGTTTAATATTTGTTTCCTTTTTCTCTTTTTAAAAAAATTTTTTATTTGTTCTACTTAGTTGTACATAGTGGTAGGATGTATTTTGACATACCATGCATAAATGGAGTATAACTTCTTATTCTTTTGGTTGTACATGATGTAGAATCATGCAGATTATGTAATCATATATACATAGGGTATACGTAGGATAGTAGTGTCCTCAGTTTAATAATTTTGTTATGATTTCTACATAGCATCTGGGTTCATTTTGACATAATTATGCACACAAGGAATTTGACCTCAATTCCCATTCTCCTCCTTTTTCTTCCCCTCCTCCTCCTCTCCATCCTCTACTGATCTTCTTTCGCTTCTTTATGTATTTATTTTTAATTGTTACCTCCTACATATACATAAAGGGAATATTCCCTCTGGGATGTTTATATGTGACATAAAATGATTCCATTAGATTAATTTCATATTTCTTTCCCTTTTCCTTCTTCCCACCCTTTCATTCTTCTAATTCACTGATATATCCAGGGAATTTGGCAAAAATCACATTTTTATGACATCCAGTCCCCTCCACTGCCGCCTTCGTTCCTTGTCTTGCTCCAACTTCCACATATGAGAGAAAATGTATGACCCTTGATTTTCTGAATCTTATTTATTTTGTTTAACATGGTTTCTTCATCTCCATCCATTTATTGGCAAATGCCATTATTTCATTCTTCATTTTTTTAATATTTATTTTTTAGCTGTATTTTTATGTGGTGCTGAGGATTGAACCCAGGGACTCACACTTGCTAGGCGAGTGCTCTACTGCTGAGCCACAACCCCAGCCCATATTTCATTCTTCTTTATGGCTAGAGAAAACTTCATTGTGTGTATATACCACATTTTCTTGATTCTTGTATTGATGGGCATCTGGGTAGACTCCATATCTTGGCTATTGTGAATTGTGCTATTATAAACATTGATGTGGCTGTATCACTGGAGTGTGCTGATTTTAGTTCTTTTGGATAAATAGCAAGGAGTAGGATAGCTGGGTCATATGGTAATTCTATTCCTAGTTTTTTGAGGAATTTCCACACTGCTTTCTGAGATGGTGCACTAATTTGTGGTCCCACCAGCATTGTCTGAGTGTACCTTTCCCTCCATATTCTTGTCAGCATTTAATATTATTTGTATTTTTGATAATTGCCCTTCTGACTGGAATTTGCATAAGAAGAGCACAAATGATTTTGTCCCTACTTGGTTTCTGTGAGGAAGCTGGCTCTGGTATGTGAAGGAGTCCCAACTGAACACTGTGACCTGCCAAGCCACATCCTGTCACGATAAACTTCTGTTCCCATGTGGTCCCCAAAACACCCAGCTGATACCCACCATGGAAGAGTGGGCTATGATCTAAATTCATTCTTTGGGATTTTTTCCTTGCTCAGTTAAATGCTATCCTCCATTAAAAAAAAAAAAGTGGAGGACAACCTAAGCCTCCTTTTTACGTATAAATTTACATAATTTCTTTGCATATGTAATTGTATATGCATGTGGATACATACATGTCTATACATGTGTGTGGTATGTATGTGTCTAGCCTCTAACTGGAGAGCCATACTGACAGAAAAAGTAGAACTTATCCTCTTCATGTATCTTCATGGATCCCAAAGATGACAGGTGCCTAATCTTTCTAGCTTGGCAGAGTCTTGTTCTTCTTGAAGAAGGAAAAGGCAGCCAAACGGTGGGGGGGGGGGGGGTGGAGAAAGTGTGGTTGGCATTTTTCTAAAAGGTACAAAACCAAGTGTGGTCTAGAAAGAAGAGCATAGAATTAGAAGTCAAGACATCCCATTTTGACCCTCCCTCTGCTACTAGCTGGCTGTGTGACCTTGAGTGAAACTATTCGCTTCTCAGTAATGGAATCCTCCAGAGAAAAACAGCAGAACTAACCTCTGCCTTTGCAAATTTGTAAAACAGCTGAGATGGAGGAAATCAGTGTGAACAATCTGTAAATTTGAGATCTTAGTGCAATAGTAACAATGTCTTCCTTTAGAGTTGTCATTGCAATGTCTAATTCCTCCACTCTGTTGAAAACAGTTAGCCATGAATTAACTAACAAAAATTTTGGGCAGCCTGGGTACTGGGCTGAGCTCCCACAGTAGGCCCCAGCAGACCTGACCCGATCTGACCAAAATGGAATAACTCATGCTCAATGCCACATAATCAAACTGAAACTTGCAGGAAGAAGACAGATCTCAAAACCAGGTCAGTTTTTCCTGAGAACAGTGCACCTGAGTCAGGATAATAAGAAAGTCCTTTCTGTTTTAACTCTTACAAAAAGTAACCTGATCTTAACCGATCAGATTTTCTGTTGTTCTGTTTTCTTGTTCCAGCCTTACAAAACCCACTGTTCTGCTCTTGTGCAGTGGGGAGCTCTCATTCTATTTTGGAGACTAAAGGCTGCTCTGATTCCTGAATCGTGGATCAAAGCCAATTAGAGCTATAACTAAATTTGCTGTACTTTTGTCCTTTGGCATCACATTTCTGCATGCTTATTCTGGTGCGGACTACTGTGTTAAGTAGTCCACATGCTCTACAGATACATAATCCTCAGAATATATCATTGAGAACAGGCATTATTATAAATGATCACCCTTCTATAGATAAGGAAACAGGAACTCAGAGAGGTTAAATAATATGCTTATCGTTGTATAGTAGATTAAAGATTTGAACCCAGAACTCAATCTTACCCACTATACTAACCTAGTATTTCAGTAAAAATGGCTCATATTCCTATTTTCTTTTTAGAAAGTGAAAAAAGGGAAATGGCAATGCCAATCAATCTACTGCAGAGTAGCAGGGGTTCGGTTGTGGGTGTCAGAATCAGCTTTGACCAAGCCTGACTTTCCTCCCACCCATCCTGTGTATGGGACTCAGTTCTCTTCCTCTGGAGGGTCAGTTGTCTCAGCCTGGGAAAGCCCTAAAGCTACCCTCTCAGAAGCAAGTTGCCTGTGAACCCAGTGATATTATTTTCTCTTGGTGAAACCAGGCTTCTGACTTGAAGCTGTTCAACTTAAATCTGCCCAAAAAACCCCACACAGAGGTTGCAGCTGTGTTTGGTAAATGATGTTCCCAGAGCACTGTTAATTTTTAAATATTTCATTAATATCTCTCCCCAAATGACAAAATGGCCACGTGTTAGTAGACTGAACATAAAGCACTCTTCTCATTTGGAAGATTGTGTAATAGACCAATCACTCTGGCCAGAAGTACTTGTATCATGTGTAGCCCCTGTTCAAATTTCTAAAAGGTTTGTGCTTTCTGACTGAAGTGGATTTGGCAGTGACTTCCAACTCTGGAGCTAAAAATGTCTGATTTCCTGCTCCCTGAGGCAGTGAATGATCTACAAACACAAATCCATTAGAGAAGCTGTATTTGCAAGGAGAAAAAGAAAGATTGTGTTATGTAAACAAGGACTCTTAATTTATTGACTAGTAGGTTGTTCACTTATTGATTCTCCTCATGGGAAGTGCAGGGGTCTTATTATGTTAAAAGGGAAAAACACAGGGTAAGTCTGTTAAGTGGGAATTTTAAAATTTGAGAATCACAAAAGAAACCCAGATTATAGGAAAATGGAAGAGGGAAAGATCAGGACAGTGGGATTCAGGGTCAGGGAGGAAGAAAAAAGAGGATTTAGATAAGAACTGGGAGCTTATGCACTGAGCTGAGGGTTTTTATGGAAAGTTTCAAACATAAAATGAGAGAAGAATATAATACCTATGAATGCATCACACAACGTCAAGTTATTAGCTCAATGGCTGATTTTGTTTCATCTTTTATTCTCCTCCACTTAGTAATATTTTTGGGGCAAACCCATGTATCCTTTTATCTATTGTTTTCATCAGCTTCTTCACCACTGTGGCCAAAAGATTTGACAACAATTTTAGAGGAGAAAAAAGTTATTTGGGGCTCAAGTTTCAGAGGTCTCGGTTCACAGCTCTTGGTCAAAGGTGAGGCAGAACATGGAAGGGCATTCAGAGGGAAGCAGCCCAGATCATCGCACCAGGAAGCAGAGAGCCTACTCACCAGGGAGAAAATATAAACCCCAAAGGCACGCCCATAGTGACCCACCTCCTCCAGCCACACCCTACCTGCCTGTAGTTACCACCCAGTTAATCCTTATCAGGGGATTATTGTACTGATTCAGTGAAGGCTCTCATTACCCCGTCATTTCACTCCTAACTTTTCTTGCATTGTCTCACAAATGCACCCCTCATATCTAAACCTTAATATCCATAGCAGACACATCTAGAAGGTGAAAAATCTTTTAGAACACGACCTTGATGTCATTATCACATCTAAAAAACACTCTTCTCTTAATATTATAAAATATGCAGCCAGTACTCATTCTTCTAAGTTCCTCATAAATAATTTTTATTTTCATGGTGGTTTGTCTGAAATAGAATCCAATAAGGATCCAAACGTACATTGTGGTAGTGTGTTATGGTCTACACAGCAACAGTCTGTCACAGGCAGCATTGCACTGGTCACGCCCCTAGGGTGTGACATCACATGTTGGTCTGCCCTCCTGAGTACTGGGGTCAGACACCTGATGAGATTCAGATGTTTCCTATTGGGTCCAGCAGTCTTCATAGGTGTTGGTGGTATTTTTCCATCAGGAGACACCTAATATCGATTGTCTTTCATTTGGTGATTTTGACAGCTGTTGTGGTCCAGCACCTAGATCCTTTTGTTCCTTAGGGGTTGGAAAATAGAGATATTCTGTCAACTTTTTCCAAGAGAGAGAAGAAAATGAATACTTCTATACAGAGAAACATCTCTTTCTTCTTCCATTTGATCATCTAGGGATTTAATTTGTCCAGGAAAAGTAGGTCAGCTGTTGGCTTCTTGTTATTTACTGATTTTCAACACGGTAGTTCATTCACAGTCATCCTGCAACAGCAACCAAGTAATAAAAACCAGGTCTTACTTGTTTTTGAGATCTTGGGGATTTGAACACATTTGTTCTCATGCCAGGGCATTGCAGGTACACTGATGGATGCTCACCTGGTGCCATCCTTTCAGCCAGTGGAAGCTGCTTCAGGTTGACTTCCAGGTCTCTGACACAGCCCATAACTCCAATAATCTCAGATAAATAGTTTCCTTACTTCCTGGTATGACAAAATGTTCTAACCCTTAGACATTTTTCAGTGAGGGGTGGTGCAAGACTTGGATTCAAGGAGTATTGATTCCTTTAAGTAGGAAATGATGTCTACAGACCAAGATCTAGACACTTAGGGTGCTCATGGCTCACGGGATGGTCATTGTTTCCTAGGTCTTTCCAGTGAAGAAATGTAAATAATAAAAAAGATTAAAACAGTCGGATGCTAGGCATAGTGTCTGACAGAGTAAGGGCTGAAGAAATGTAAATAATAATTATCTGACTCAATGAAATACACAGATATACACACAGAGATATACATACACATCTAATCATATACACACGTGCATACACACACATCATTGGTAGAAAATATCTAAAGTGGAAAATGCATTCAATCTACCTAATCTGCTGAACATCACCCCTGAGCAACAGAGCTCACTGTGGAATATTGGTTGTTCACTCGCATGACTATATGTTTGGCCAAATAGCAGCTCCTGCTGCTGCTTGGTATTGCAAGAGTGTTGTGCCACATATCACTAGTCCAGGAGAAGATCAAAATTCCTGAAGAGTTTCAGCTGAATGCATGTTGCCTTCCCAATGCTGCAAAGTCAAGCTGTTAAATTAAGCCACCGTAAGGTGGCCAATCTGTGTCAGACTTTCACTTATTCAGTTCAGTCTCACATACGTATCTGTTCTGCCATGTCAGGAATACCAGTTCTTGGCGACACCAGAAATGACTAGAACGTTTCCTAATGGCTCCTTTCATCAACCCCACACTGCCTCCAAACACTCTCATCACAATATACGCCAGTACATTACTAAAAACAATATGAGATTGCTTATTTTTGCATCATTTTTTGTTCTTCTTAGGGCGTGTCTCACTGCAGAATCTACCCTCAAATTATAAAATTGCTTGGACTAGTTCCTTTCTTTGTGGTTATGCCAACAAGTAACACACACATGTGTTCATTGGTTTCATTTTACTTTGTTCTTGGTGTTGCATTTTAAATTCAAACTTTATACTGATGTAAAATATGTTCATGGTTTCAAAGTCAAATCTATAAAACAAGGTATGTTCAAAGGATTCTAGCTTGTTTCCCTGCCTCCTTGAGTCTATTTCCTCTTTTTTCTTCTTTTTTTTTTTTTTAATTTTTTATTGTTGGGTATTTCCTCTTTTTTCCACCTTCACCATAGGTAACCAGTTTTTTTTTTTAAACATAGCTTATCTTTGCATTGTTTTTTTAAAATATAAAGTGTGTGTGTATGTGTGTGTACGCACGCGTGTGTGCATCCCCCCTCTCTTAGATAAATGAGAGTGTGCTCTTCCTGACCCTTCCTGGAGATGACCCCATGGCTGCACATAGAGAGGTTCCTCACTGCTCACGGCTGTCTGGTGTTCCACTGTGGAGGACACCGTGGTTCATTGAGACAGTTCCCTATGGATGGATAGTCCGTGTCCAGTTCTTTTTCCTATTATATATGGTGTTTTCACAAATGACCTTGTACACATGTGTCTTTTTGTGCTTTTGTCAACATGGTCTTGGGCTAGATTCTTAAAAGTAGGATGGCTGGTCAAAAGGTAACAGGCCATGGGAGTTAGGTTGCTTTACATCCCTACCAACAATGTCTGAGGGAGCTATTCTCCACAGCCTTGCTGTGGCAAGGAGGGTCAACCTTTTTGATTTTTGTGAGTCTTGTCAGTGAGAAGTGGTGTCTCTCTGTGATTTTAATCTGGATTTCTTTTACTGAAAAGGTAGTAGGATACTTTCTAAAAATAGTCTTCCTGGTCATAGAGGTAGGGCCCAGGCATGTTTTTATTGAGAAGCTGTATGTACGGTTCTTTGACACAGCAAGGCCAAGAATCACTAATGGAGAGTGTTTGCAAACACCTCTCATGGACTTGGATGTGAGTTAAATCTCATTGTCACTCACTTGCACTTGACCTTGTGAAATTTCTTAAATTCTGAGCTTCTGTTTGCTCATCTGTAGAGCAAAAACAGAATAGTCATAGTATCTACTTTTATAGGATTGGTGCAAGAATAAAAAAGGACAGGCGCAGTGGCACAGACCTGTAATCCCAGCAGCTCAGGAGGCTGAGGCAGGAGGATCGTGAGTTCAAAGCCAGCCTCAGCAAAACCCATGTGTTAAGCAACTCAGTGAGACCCTTTCTCTACATAAAATACAAAATAGGGTTAGGGGCATGGCTCAGTGGTCGAGTGCCCCTGAGCTCAATCCCTGCTATCCTCCTCCCCACATCACCCCCACCAAAAAAAAAAAAAAAAAAAAAAATCAAAATAGTCGGATGCTAGGCATTGTGTCTGACACAGTAAGGGCTAAAGAAATGTAAATAATAATTCTCTGACTCAGTAAAGAGAACCATTGGGCTTTGGAGGCTGTAAATCATTGTATCCTATAAAATTACTATCACCTCCTTAAATGGACTTCATAGTAATGTGAGAAAGAAGAGGGTCTTTTTTGTGTGTGAGTTGGCAGTGGTGCAGCCATAGAACTGAAGGCCACACGTAGTATTCAGGGGGTAGATAAGAGAAGAAGAAGAAGAAGAAGAAGAAGTGTAGGTGTGGAGAGGGCATGAAACCACCCTGCAGGACAGGCCTTGTCAGACTACAGAGGGGAAGAGTATCCTCATGGGACCTGGCCTAGCAGTTGCCATAGTACTAGCTGGAAGGTGTATTTGAGAACTCGGTGAAATGTGCATGGTCGTTAGCTGCTCAGCTTCTGCCCTCCTGAGCGTCGGCCTGAAGGGTATGAATTGAGAGAACAGCATGACCTTCGGTACTCTGCAGCTCTCTGGGCCCTTCACAGTCCCTGGACCCAGTTCTGTCTATGGTGCTTTTGTTCCCGGGTGTCTGACACCACCTTTCCTAGCAAGCAGGGCACAGTCACTGACATTCTCAGGAGAAATTCTAGCCCTTAAGCTTGAGTCACGCCTCCCCGCAAGTAGGATGGGAGCCAAGGGTTCTGGCCTAGCACAGGGTGTGTTCTTCCTCGTGTGTGTTAAAGGGTTATTTTTATTATTAATCTTTCTGTAAAATTCAGTTTAGTTATTTGTCTTCTGTTTGTTTCCTGTTGCTTCATTTATTTCTGCTTTTGTGACAGTCATGCCCTTCTCATTTCTCTAGGTTGATTTTTTTTTTTTTTTTTGCTTTCTTTTTGATTTTTGAGTAGGAAATTAAGTTTGCTGAGTTTCACTTTCTTATTTTATGCCAAGTGCCTTTAAGACATCTGTTAGTGCTCTCTTTCGGTTTGAAATACTTTATCATTTCTGTCTGAATTCCTCTGTAGCTCTGAATGACCTCTGTGTGCTTTACAAGGTGTCAAGGGTATGGATTCCTTTGCTATAATTTGCATCATTGATTTCTAATTTCATTGCATGGTAATTGATGAATATATCTATCATTTTGAGAGGAAATTTGTGGAAACCTGATTTATATCCTAAATCATGCCTTATCAGTTTTTAATCAGTGTTTCATATATGTTTGAGGAAAAAAACCGAATATTCTATTTGCTGGGTACTAAAATCTTAAAATAGCAATTAGCTTGAGTTGGTTGATTGCCCTGTTCAGAACTTTTTCAACTTCGCTGCCTGGCAAAATTATCTAGGTAGCTCTACTCCGCTAGGATCCTAGACACAAAATTATCCATTTAGAGTTGATTGGTTTTCACAAAACATGCTCATGTTATGGAGGACATGGAGGGTCTTCTGACTTTGTAAGCAGTGTTGATCTGAGTGTGGTGTCCCAGCTCAGTTAGCCTATAAAATCTAGGCTCTGATCTCCAGTGGATTATCTTGGCTGTTGCACTCACGGATATTTGTGTCGTGCAATAATTTAAGAGTGGAACTGATCAATATCCTTATGAAGAACAGAAAGTAGATAACTGGCTAGGCTAGAGGCCTTGTGAAGAAGGAATGCATTCTTTTGAAATTTTTTTTTCCTGTATTTAACCTTTTTCTAGTTCTTAGATAGCCAAATGTGACTATATATAAATGTCACTATATTTATATATTTATATTTATATATAAATGTATATTTTTAGTTTCATTCAATAGTTAGATTTATTAACATGTTTGAAGGTTCAGTTCATGAATATGATTTATTTATATCTTCTAACCTGTATTAAACTTGTCCCAGTGTCCAGCATTAGTTGAAGGCCTGTGCCCTTGGTCACATGATCATGTGCACATTGCACAAACCTCTCTGGGACTTATTTCTTCATCAGTTACATGGACAGAATACAACCTTTCCATGTTGGTCAAAGAGGGTTGTGGTGAGGCTCAGTCAGATAATGGACACTTTGGAAACTGCAAAGAGATTTTGAAATGCAGAAGGCACAAGTTGGGGACATCATGTGAAGAAGTGGCAAGTGAAAGTGACCTCAATGCATCTTAATCCCCTTTGTTCTCCAGAAGGAACTTGGACAGGGTAAGGATTGAAAGAAATGTTTGGAAACCCCTGAAATGAATTTTCCCATGTCCTTCCTTCCCCTCCCTCAGTGTAGAACACAGAAACTGCAGCCATGACCACCCACGTCACCCTGGAAGATGCCCTGTCCAACGTGGACCTGCTGGAAGAGCTGCCCCTCCCAGACCAGCAGCCATGCATCGAGCCCCCGCCCTCCTCCATCATGTACCAGGTAATGGAAATGGTGGAGCATGCCGGGAGCTCAGGAGCTCTGAGTCCCCTAAGAGCCTTTGCCCTGAAGGGAGAGGGGCTGCATCTAGAAGGTTAAAGGTCGAGAGCTGATGCAGTCCCTCACGCACATGGGGAGCCCTGTGTGAGGAACAGATGAGATAACAAATGTACATCAGGACTATTTCCGTACCCCAGGGAGGGCTGGTCGATGTGCTCTGACCCCAGGTACCTTCCCAGCTGTTCTTGCTGCTGCACCAACCATGTTTTGGCAATTCTGATCTCATGAATTAAATATTGCCATTTAGAAAGCCCTAGAGCCTGCCTGGGTAGTTACTTTGCCTTCGTGTATGGGAAAAGAACGCTAGGACTCCACAGGGCTCAGGAAAGTAGGTCAGAGGCATTTGCTTTTGCCTTAGAGGAGATCTTGTGATAATCTACCCTTGATTGCACAGATCCACCATCCCATGGGGCTGGTAGGGAGGGCACCCTTTGCAGCTGGAGACAGCCCTGCAGTATAGTCCCTGGGCCCCGCTTGCTAGGCCAGAGGCCTTGTGAAGAAGGAATGCATTCATTTGAAATTTTTTCGCTGTATTTGTTCTTTTGCTACTTCTTAGATAGCTAAGTGTGAGTAAATATAAATATATATTTTTAGTTTCATTCAATAGTTAGATTTATTAACATGTTTGAAGGTTCAATTCATGAATATGATTTATTTATATCTTCTAACCTGTATTAAACTTTATGGTTTTTATTTACAGGAAAGTATAACAAAATTTCCCTGTAACTATGTCCCCTCTTCTCTATACACATGGACCTTTTTACCAAATATATGTATTTTACCAAATATGTAAATTTGGTACATATGTTAATATGTACATCTTGTAAATATATACTTGGTGAAATATGTATATTTGGTATATAATAATGTATATGTTTTTAAAATATGATTTTTTTCTTTTTATCAAAAGGAAATAGCACTATTTATAGTATTTGATGACCTGGCTTTTTCTTAAAATTTATTATGGGTATTTTTTCTATCACAATATAATGTGGTTGAGCCACATATGTTCTAGCACCTCATGGTCCTTCTAAGTCATTGCATTTACGGTGTATGCTATTATTTATTTAGCCATTTGCTATTGATGAGCATTTGAGTGGTTTGCAGATTTTTTTTTTTTTAATCACAAAAATGCTGCAGTGGTTGTCCTCATTCATATGGATTTGCACCTTCAGGTGAGAATTTCTGAATGGCTAGATCAAAGTAATGTATACTGAACTTTTAGTAGCATTTTGGGCTCGTGTAGTTTTGGCATTTACTTCTGAGTCTCTTGATGAGTGACTGACCACCCATGGGAAGCAGATGGGCCCTGTCCTCAGCCTGTTCCTGCTGGTGTGATTATGCAGGCAAGTGTTTGGGGGAGGGGCAAGATTCCAGGTGAGATGGCAGTAGGTTTCCACAGAGTTTGTTGACAGTAATTTGCTTCCTGGACACCAGCTACCTTGGACCCATTCCCAACAACTAAATGTGCCTAACCTTTAATTCCACAGGCCAACTTTGACACGAACTTCGAGGACAGGAATGCATTTGTTACAGGCATTGCAAGGTACATTGAGCAGGCAACGGTCCATTCCAGCATGGTAAGTCTCTAGAACCACGTGTGCAGACGTGCTCCCTGCTGAAGCAGGAGGGGCTGTGGGCGGCTTCTCACACGGGGACATGTCCTCGGCTACCCCCACTTCAGACCCCAGCTATGCAAGTCCTAACCCACCTCCTCCCAGAAGCTCAGCACACTGCTCCCCTTTAGCTTCAGGCTTTGCAAATCCCACTCACTGTAGCCCCTCCTGATCTCCACCGCTCACTTCCCTGAGCTTCTGTAGCTCTCTGGGTTAACATGTGGTTGGATTCTGCCTTGTCTTACATTTCATTGATTACTGAGTATGTGGAACTTTGTCTCTCTGCAAAGCTAAATATTCTTCATAAAAGAGACACAGTGACTTTGGCTTTGGAGTAACATGGTTATTGACTCAAGATCACCCTACAAGCAGAGCTAGCTATTATTTTCTTTCTTAGGTTCTGACTCTAAAAAGGAGGGGTCATCCCCTTCTCTCTTGGGCTTTTCTTGATTTTTTTTCTTCTCAGGCAGCACTGGACTTGGAAGAATTCCAGAGTCCTTATCCTGGGGCTCTGTTGTGGCCTGATGGATCTTTGTCACTATGTTAGTTGAATTCTCTAACCTTGACTTAGCAAACCTACTCGTTTGTTCTGTAAGTATTTTGCATCTGTACCTGCAGAGGACAGGGTCAGTGCTGGGGAGGTGCCCAGGGACAAACGGACCAGTCCTAGTTCTCAGGGAGTCAAGTCAATACTGAAGCTTGCCATTCACCGAGCACTTTCTCTGTGCAGATATTTTAAGTTTATTGTCTCATTTAATCCTCAATGAACCCTGTGAGGTAGTTCTGTTATAATACCCGTTTTATGCTAGGCACAGTGGCACGTACCTGTAATCCCAGTGACGAGAGACTGAGGCAGGAGAATTGCAAGTTCAAGGCCAGTCTCAGCACCTTAGCAAGACCCTATCTCAAAACAAAAAATAAAAGACTGAGGATGTAGCTCAGTGGTAAAGTGCCCCTGGCTTCACCCCATCCAGTACCTAAAAATGAAAACAGACAACAAACAAACAAATAATAAAGTACCCAATTTATAGCTGGGGAAAACCGGAGCCCACAGTTGACAAATGAAGGACCTAAACTCTGCTGTCTGTCAACAAAAATCTGTGCTCTGGACTACTCTTTGTGGACAAACGAAAATTCACAAAGGGTAAATGTCATGGTTAAAGTTAAAGTTCGGTGTTTGAAGGGACTTTGAGAGGGTTAGAGAAAATTTGATGACGGAAGTGACTTTCGAGCAGGACCCTATAGGAGGGTAATGACACCTTTAAGCTGTCTGTAAGGCATTCCCTACCACAATGCATTGGAGTCCTCAAAATCGCCCTGGGACTTGCAGAGGGATCAATATACCCATTTGAGGGATGAGAAAACAGAGGCCTGGAGAAGTTAATAAGCATGTTACTCATGGTCCTACAATCAGGAAGTCATGGGATTGGATCTGTAATCTGGGACTGACTCTCTGTATTTTACTCCACTGTCTCACATGGAATTTTACCAGTCTGGGAGGAGTGGGCTTACCCTGCTGGGGGAACCAGTATGAACAAAGACATAGAATTTCCAGTGGTTACTCATGTGTGATCTGTGAGGTCCACATGAACAAATTATGGTATTGATGGAAATTCAGATGGGGGTCAGCTGGTGCAGGGTACATCAGTTGGCGAGGGCTGCTTTAACAAAATGCAGTAGACTGGCTGGCTTAAAGAGTGGGTGTTTATTTTCTCACAGTCCTGGAGGCTGGAAGTCCATGATCAGGGTGTGGGCAGGGTTGGTTTTTCCCCAGGGCCACTCTGGTTTACCTGAGACTACTTCTGGCTGTTTCCTCGCGTAGTCTATCCTGTGTACACGCAGCATGTCTCTTTGGGAATCCAAATTCCCTCTTCTAATAAGGACACCAGTCAAATTGGATTAGGGCCCACAGAAATGACCTCATTTGAATTTGACCACCCCATCTTCATGTAGAAGTCATTCTCAGATACTGGGTTTAGGGCTTCAATAGACGAATTGTGTGGAGGGAGAGAGATGCATACAGTTCAGCCTGTAGCACAGGGCTTTCATTCATCACTAAAAGTCTAAAGGCAGTGGAAGGTTTTTGTCCATAGGAGAGAGTTGAGCAGAATTGTTTCACCTGTTATGTGTGGAATGAGTTGAGGAAGAGTGAACAGAGCAGATAAATCACTGAGATCATTAAATTCCCAACCTTGGGGTTATTAAGGATGGTACTAGGATGATGGCATTGAGGGTGACTGGGGGGACGTGCATGTGAGAGTCACCGGAGCTCAGCTCCACGGGGCCTAGCAATCTGCTGGGGTAGAGGGAACAGCAACCACACTGAGGTGTTCTGGAAATGTCAGATCAGGGACTCTGGTAGGGAAGTCTAAGGAGCAGGCTGGTTCAGAGGGTCACTGCATGAATCTTCTATTGCTGCTGTAACAAGCTATCATATTCTTAGTGCCTTAAAACAACACAGATTTCTTTACTGACAAGTACTTTAGAGGTCCCACGTGGGTCTTCCTGAATTTGATCAAGGTGCCCACAGGGCCACATTTGTTTCTGTAGGCTCTAGGGAGCTTTCTGTTGTCTTGTTGTTTTTTTTTTGTTGTTGTTGTTTTTGTTTTTTGGTTTTTTTTTTTAGCTCCAAGAAGCTTGGCTTGTTTCTAAATAAGAAAACTATGACCCTTATGACAAGTTGAAAGATGGGTCCAAGGGAGGCAGGGCCAGAAGTCAAGTCCCAAGGCCCCACCCAGGACTCCTTTCTCCATATCATCTTGGCCTCTTTATTCAAGGCCAGTTGTGCAACAAATCCAGCTGAGAGTCAGCTAAACTGTCCACAGGGCAGAGTCCACGCCCATCTTCTCCACTGCCCTGTTCAGCACAGAGCCCGGGACCCGTGAGTGCTCAGTAAAGCTTTCATTGAATGAAGGAGTTCACATTACACCTGCTATGGGCAGTTGCGTGCTAAAAATAGATGCACATTCTTTATATTACTGTCACTTCCCCTTTTTGACATGTGTTTGAAGCAGATGACTGTAGGACTCCCACGGGTTGATCTTGGTTCTTTCTGATCTCAAGGACAACATGTTACTGATGCTAAAAGCTCTCTACATTAAGCATTGAAACTGTGACTTGCCAAAGACATTTGCTGTTGAAAATAGAGCTGTAATAAGTAATAAACTCCAGGTTAAATCTGATCTGATCCTAATGAGATATGGAATATGTAAGATATGCAGATTTAAAATTAAATCAATAAAAGTACATTTTTTTGAATAGATACAGATATTCACAATGAGACATGGCCTCGTGTTGCTCTTTATTGTGTTTGGGGGCATACTTTTCATAACATAAAACCATTTAAAGTGTATAATTCAATGCTTTTTTTTTTAAGCCTATTCACAATATTATACAACCACACCACCATCTAATTTCTGTTACCCCAAAGAATACCCCAGACCTCTTAGCAGTCACTTCCACTTCCTCTCTCCCTGTGAACCCTGGCAACCTCCAATGCACTTTCTGTCTCTATGGATTTGCATATTCTCACATTTCATCTAAGTGAGTTATACAATAAGTGGCTTTTTGTACCTGGCTTCTTTCACTTAGTGAAATGTTTTTCAAAGTTTGTGTTGTAGCCTGTGTAAGTACTTCATTACTTTTTATAGGTGAATAATATCCCATTGTAGGATAGACCACTTTTATTTGTCCATTCATCAGTTGGTGGACATTTGGGTTATTTCCATTTTTTGTTGTTGTTGTTGTTTTGTTTTTTGTTGGTACTGAGGGTTTTACCACTGAGTTACTTCCCCAACCCTTTTTATTTTTCTTTTGAGACAGGTTCTTGCTACATTGCTTAAGGTCTTGCTAAATTGCTGAGGTAGGCCTCAAACTTATGATCCTCCTACCTCATTATTATAGGCATGTGCTACTGTGCCTGGCTTTTTTTCTATTTTTGAGTTATTATGAATAATGCTGCTGTGAACATTTATGTCACCCATAAATCCTGAATCCTCAGAAATTTCTGTGTGGACACAATTTCAGTTCTCCTGTGTATATATCTAGTGGTGAAACTGCTGGGTCAAATGGTGATTCAATTGTTAATATTTAGTGGCACCGCTTTTAGGAGTTTAGATTGTTTTTCTAACTTCCTTTACAGATCACCTAGAGAGAGACATAGTGTCGTTCGTTGAATTCTCACAGAATTCTGTCACATCAGCACCACCACCATCATCATCACTTTAACAGATGACTAAGTGGGGAGTTTTAGCGATTTATTGTGGACTAAAGGGCTGAGGGTGATGAAGCTGGATGTTAGCCCAGATGTTCATACCTTGAGTTGAGGGCTCTTTCCACAGAGGCATAGTCCAGGGGATGAGTCATCTCTGTTTTTCAGGCTCATTTCAAAGTTGTTGCTTATTTCTATCATGTGTATATTAATTATTCTCCTGCTTATAAAATAGTAATGTGGACTCTTATCAAAGTGTGAACTGACAGTACTGTTATGTTATTTTAGTGTATTACGTATTATCTATTGTGTATTGTAGTACTATTACCTTACTCTAGTAGATATATAAAGTAACACAGTATTCCAATCCAGAGAGAGCTTGTAATTCAGAGCTTGGTACATATGCTACCAATTTTTTTTTTTTTTTTTTTAACATTCAGTATATATTTATAATCACTACTGTTTTGGTTTGTGACCTATTTACATACAGTTTTGCTTGCTCGTTTTCTTACTAACTATATCTGGGACACCTTTTTCTGTGGGAACTGCAGATCTGCCCTCCTTTCCAAGGTGGCCATCCATCTGTTTGAAAACTGTAGCCCTGTCATAGAGTCCTTGGGCTTCTGATGAGAATGATGTAGGTCGGTTCTTCTTACTCTTGTGCAAGTGAGTCATCTGAGCATTTTGTTGAGATGTGGCTTTTAGACAAGGGGGTCCTGAGAGTCTGCCTTGCTAGTGCGCCCCCTGCTGACGGTGCCGATGCTGCTGGTCCACAGACCACCCCCGTGATAGTGAGGCTCTTGAGAAACCGGCGGCTTGGATGTCATTTCTCACTGCCCCCTGGTTTTGCTCTTTCAGAATGAAATGCTGGAGGAGGGACATGAGTATGCCGTCATGCTGTACACCTGGCGCAGCTGTTCCCGGGCCATTCCCCAGGTGAGACGGCCCTCACCCTGTGCATGTGTCTCAAACCCCTCTGCGGGGGTCTTATTCCTTCTCACTCTACTCACAAAGGATTGCTGAGCTTTTCCAGGTGGGAGGGGGTAAGTCAGGGCCTCTCATCCAATGAAGCAGCCTGAAGTCACTGATGGATGACCAGGGCCCATGCCCAGGGACTTCAAGGTTTGGGCAGTACACAGTATGCATAGTATCTTATTTCAAAAATTGTACATGCTAATTTTCTGACACCTAAACCATTGCAGAAGGGTATAAAGCAAAATATACGACCTCCTGGCCCCCCCAGCCAAACCCACCTTCCTCCATAAGATCATCACTGGCAACACTTTGCTGCATATTCTTCTGTATCGTCTCCCTGGCGTGAATATTATTTTGTACATTTTTATCATTTATAATAGTGTTGTTTCTTTTTTATATTATTCTGCCTTTTGCTTTTAAAAAATTCTTCATTACTGACTTTTTTTATGTCAAAACATACACATATTTTTTTAACCATCATTGTCATATAACTAATGAGTTCCATCATCACAAATCAACAAACCACAGGTGTATAAAGTAAACAATTTATTCCTCCCCTCCTAATCCTGGTCCTTGGGGAGAAGTGCTATTTGCAGTTTTTCAGCCTTACTGATTTCATCTGCCTGTCTTTTATATGAACACAAAGAGTTTCGTTTTGCTTAAAAAAACAGGATAAAATTATCCTGTTGTTCACCTGCTAGCTTATGGTGACAGTGCTGTTATGGAAATTCATGTAGTTCTATCTCCTCCCTTCTAAGAGTTCATCACTATATTGTGTGAACGCATCATTGAATCCATTTGGTCATCCATGGATGGGTATTTAGCACTTGCTACCTTTTTTTAAATTTTTTTTTAGTTGTAGATGATGCATACCTGTATTTTACTTATTTATTTATTTTATGTGGTGCTGAGGATCAAACTCAGTGCCTTACATGTGCTAGGCAAGCGCCCTAGCACTGAGTCACAACCCAGCCCTTGCTACTACCATTTTGAGAATTTCTGACCATCTGTGAAGAGTGTCCTTGAACCGCCTCTCCTCAATCTTCAGATTCAATTGACCTGCTGGTGGTTTTGACAAGCGTGTTGTAGAGTGTCTGCCATGTGATTCTGATGTGCACAATGGTTGAAAACCACTGGGCTGGGAAATGGGTTTTTAATGGCACATCTGATGTTGGCCGACATTGGCCTGGGGATGGCTAGGAGAGTAAGGGATAGAACATTGCTCTTTGCTTAGAATCTGACTGGACCCCCCTGGGACAGGGCTGGGGAAAGGCCAAAGTGGGAAGCTTCTGATCATAGCACAGAACACCAAAAAAGGGAGGGGGGGTTCCTGTCTTGGGACCAGCTGGTTCCTTATGTGCAGCCAGTCTCTGGGGGGCGCCTCTGCCTCCCACCAGACCAGTGAGACTGGGGCCATCCCAGCTTCTTCTTGCTTTGGAATCAGTTACTTCCCAACAGAGGCCCTTGTGAGAGTAAAGGGTATCCTTATTAATAAGACCACAGGTGTGGACCAGGATTGTGTGGACAAACCAGGGTGCTGAGTCCCCTCCTCTGCCCACAGGTGAAGTGCAATGAGCAGCCCAACCGAGTGGAGATCTATGAGAAGACTGTGGAGGTGCTGGAACCGGAGGTCACCAAACTCATGAAGTTCATGTACTTCCAGGTGAGCTGGCCTGGTGGTTCTGCATCAGGAGACGTGAGAAGACCACCTGTCTTCCAGACACCAGGCTCTGCACCTTGGTACCATGCTGTCTATTCATCTAGCAGCTATTTTTAGAAAGCTACCTACAAACCCCTGTGTGAGCAAAACAGACACATGTCCCTAGCCCCATGTAAGTTACATCTGATGAGTCTGTGAGTACATTCTGGGCATGGGGAGAGACTGACTATAAAAAGTAATTTTCAGGGCATAATTAGTGCTTCGAGCAAACTAATATTTAAAACAGTTCAGGTTGTGGAGTATCTGCTGGTGCTCTTTAGGGACAGTCTCTTGGGATGTGTGTGTGGATTGAGCTCTGGGCAGTGAGAGAGAGGCTGCCTGCAGTGGTCAGGAGCAAGAGCACTCCCTGGAGAAGGTACTGTAAAGGCCAAAGCCCTCAGGTCTGATGTGTTTAAGAAACAGAAGGAAGACAGAGAGACCGGAACTCAGTGAAGATGGGGGATCGGGAGAGGAAGGAGGAGACTGTGGGGAGGGCACTGTGGGCCCTGAGATGGCATTCAAGGCCATGGGAGGCCACTGGAGGGTTTGGGTGACTTAATCTGATCTAAGGTTTTGTGACAGCCTCTGGCTGCTGTATAGGGGTGGATGGCATGTTGGGGGGGACAGGAAGAGGTTGGGAGCAGGAGCAGACAGAGAGGACAGCAGGGAGGCCAGTTGGGAGGCCTGTGAGAGTGATGGTGTCAAGAAGGAATGAGCCAGTGTAGTGGCACACGCCTGTAATCCTGTAGCTCGGGAGGCTGAGGTAGGAGGATCATGAATTCAAAGCCAGCCTCAGTGACTTAGTGAGGCCCTAAGCAACTCAGTGAGGCCGTGTCTCTAAATAAAATATTAAAAAGGGCTGGGGATGTGGCTCAGTGATCGAGTGCCCCTGAGTTCAATCCCTGGTATGGAAAAAAGAAAGAAAGGAGGAGAGAGAGCCAGGGCTTCTCTGAGTGGGCAGGCTGGATGGACAGGGGCCACAGGGAGGCATGTGAGTGGAAGGAGCAGGGTGTCACAGTCGCATCAAAAACAGCTGAGGAGGACAGGTTGGTAACTGGCGGCCAGGCTGGACTCCAGGGTGGGCATCATGACACACAGTGCACCCTCTTCTTGGTTCCCCATGGAGCTGAGTGTCATGGACGGATTCCCTGCCAGTCCCCTGCCCAGGGGCAATGCCTGCGGGGTCAGTGTAGCACAAGGAGGTGAGGATAAATGAGGTCCATTGGTAAAGAACAGGTAGAGCCCTGTTCCACAGTGGGTCCCAAGGCCGCGGCTGCTGTTAGCAGCACAGCCCCGGCTTCCAGGAGCCACGGGTCTCTTCGCGAAGGAAGACAGACCTGCAAAAGGAGAGCTTCCCAAAGACCCTGGGGTGCTAAGCTGAGGCCTCCCCAGAGGCATTCGCAGAAGGGAGGATCTGTAGTAACTTAGAACCCGGCTGGCCAGCACCACAGTCACTGGCCACGTGTGACTACTGATGTTACTTAAAATTAAGTACAATTAAGAACGCAGCTCCTCAGTCACAGTGCGCATCTCAAGTGCCCCATGGCCACTCGTGGGGAGCAGCTGTTGATTGCACGGGGCTGCTGGGGAAGGCTCCCGTGGTGGTGGAGGGCTACTGGGTGTGGTCTTTGAGGAGAGGGTGGCTGACTGCGGGGTCCCAGGCCCATGGCTCACATTGGAGCCGTCATTTCTTTCCCCACTTCTCCTCTCCCTTCCTTCCATTTCTTCTCCTCCTCCTCTTTCTCTCCTGCTCACTGCCCCCAGATCGCAGCAGCAGCCTCTTTTTCTCTTATTCAACTGTTTTTTTCTGTTTTTGTTTTTTCCTGACACCAGCTTTACTGGGGTATGCCTGGAATGGTACCGGGCACACAGTAGATGCTCAATAAAGAGTTATTGGTCATCATGAGCCCCTTTCTCTGGATGGTTCTCACACACTCTTGGCTTCTTTCTCCTTGTTGGCCAGTGCCTGACACTGTCCCAGGTGTTGGGGACACAAAATGAATAAGACATATTGATGCTTCTAAATGAAAGTGTGTTGGATGAATTCATTGGTTCGACTCACTCAGGGCCAGATCCAGGTTGCCTCTAAAATCAGATTTGGATTGAAATACATCTCTGAGAAAGTCCACCCTACAGATCTGCCCTTTTCTTGATGGCCTGGGAAGACCCCAGGGGAGCCTTGACCAGAAAGCAGAGGGAGCCACTGCCCCCACCCCTGGGGCCGCCTCCCCCTTACGCCTGCCCTTCTGCCTCCAGCGCAAGGCCATCGAGCGGTTCTGCAGCGAGGTGAAGCGTCTGTGCCACGCCGAGCGCAGGAAGGACTTTGTGTCCGAGGCCTACCTGCTGACCCTGGGCAAGTTCATCAACATGTTCGCCGTCTTGGACGAGCTGAAGAACATGAAGTGCAGTGTCAAGAACGACCACTCTGCCTACAAGAGGTCAGCACCCTCTCCCACGGGGCCCTCTTCCCAGGCAGCAGCTGGGTAGCTGGAGGGAGAGGCCAGTGCCCTGCTCACAAGCTCCTTCTCTGGTACCCGACTAGCCAATCCCCAAGACGGAGCAGGGCTGGGCCTGTGTCAGCCTGGCTTGAGGAGCAGGCTGTGGAGCTGAGTCTCTGGAGAGCCTGACCTTGGCAGGGTCTTATAGTTCAAGATGGAGTTAGAGCCTCATTTCCCCGTCCATGAAGCCGTAACCATTTTGTTGCCCCATGCTTGATGGAACCAGGAAGGTAATTTTAAAATGGTTACTGTGTTAACTTTGCATAGCTGTGACAAAATACCCAACATAAACAACTGAAAAGAGGAAAGGCATATTTTGGCTGATGGTTTCAGAATTTTCAGTCCATGGTCACCTGATTCCATGGTTTCTGAGCCTATGGTGAGGCAGAACATCATGGCGGGATGTACGTGATGGAGCCAAGTTGCTCATCTCATGGTGGCCAGGAAGCTGGTGGGGGCAGGAAAGAAGAGGTCAGGGACAAGATTACCCTTCCACGGCAAGTCCTCGGTGACATACTTCTTCCAAGTAGGCCCTATTACATTACCTAGTTTCTACCCCTTCTCAGTAGCCATCAATGCATTAATCCACTGGTGAGATCAGGGCCCTCATGATTTGATCACTTCCCCAAAGGAGCCCCTCTGTGCATTGCTGCACTGGAGACCAAGCCTTCAGCATGGGAGCCTTTGAGGGACACTCCAGATCAAGACTCTAGTAGTTACATTAGTCATTTTTCTGCAAGACTCAGAAAGCCATTCAAACTGCTATGCAGAAGACAGAAATGAGTTGGCTTATGGAACCCAGACATCCAGGCATGCCCCCATCCAGTGCCCGGGTGGTGATGTTAGCCTGGGTCTCCCCACCTCTGCTGCCCTTCCCTCTCTAACAGCCTCCTGCTCAGGCCAGTTGTGCCTCATGGTGGTCTCTGGCAGCAGCTTCCCACCAGCCAGATAGCAACCCCAATCTTTCAGGGAAATGCTTTTGCACAGGTCTCAGGGAAGAAGGATGTCCCTCAAGCCTGTATCATGTGCTGGTCCCTCCATTAGTCACTGGTGAGGTAGGCTGCTCTGATCAGACACTGCTCACTCTTTGATTTGGGAGGTCCATATCAGCTGAGAAGAAAGGACCACATCTAAAATTGTGTGTGTGTGGGGGGGGGGGAGGTTGTTTCTCTTTATAAATCAGGACACAGTCACCCAGGAGGAGACAAGAGCAGTTAAAAGCAAGAGACTCCCAGCATGTTGCATGAGGTTCAGATGAACCCCAGAGTGTCTGGCCACCTCTGGTGGAAGGGCTTTCCATGTCACTGTTGGGGAGGGAGGAGGGACCCTCTCCCCACATTGTCCTTGGGTTCAGAGTGCCTGGAGTGAGCAGACTGGTTCTCACAAGTTGATTCTTCTGTGTACACCATGAAACCCGGGGTGCCCAGCAGGCAGAGCCCATGTCTCAGCTGACCCAGAAATGTCAGATTCACAAAGATTCCATAGATAGCTCATGGCATAGCATCCTCCCCCACACACCCGACAGTTAGAGCACACTGCTGCCGTCATGGCCACAACCGACGTCCTGCGTGTCCAGAGCGAGGCAGGAGTACTCTGCTACCACAGATCCCTGTGTGCCCTACACCCATCCTGCTTTCATCTTATAATCCTGTAATGTTAACAGACTTATTTTCCATGCAATTCTTTGTTTGAGAAACATCGAGGTTTTCCTATAAGGAAAGCGTCTCCACGGCTCACAGTGCAGCTCCGGGGCAGGTGCTCCTTTCACTCCCTCTGGCCCCTCCGCCTGCATCAGTGGAGGCTGGCTCCCCATAAACTTTCCAAGACTTCAGAGATTTTCAGTGCATCCCTGCCCTTGAATTTCAGGTGCCCTGTCCTGACCTCGGGGGACAGTGTCACTCCGGGTAGGGTGGAAATGGGAGCCCACGTGATGTACCTCAGGCTCAGGGTGTGCAGATGCTCTTCTGTCTCACCTGCCATCTGCCTTTCAGGGCGGCACAGTTCCTGAGGAAGATGGCGGACCCCCAGTCCATTCAGGAATCGCAGAACCTCTCCATGTTCCTGGCCAACCACAACAGGATCACCCAGGTGGGTCCTGCCTGGCGTCTTGGGGAAACAGGGGCCTAGAGGCTGGGTGAACCTCAAGCCCAAGCAGATGAGCTCAGTCCAACTTCTGTCTCCACTGCCCATCACAAGAGTGAAAAACCACTGCAGCCTTCAGCCTCCCTCCCAACCACAGATGTCCCTTCCACCCTCTCCAGGCCTTGTCCTCGGAAAGCCTTCAGCCAGGGTAGAGGACCAGAGAGCAGGACCACCACCCACTGCAACGCCTTGGGCAAAGGCCAGGCCTCAAGTTTCTCATCTGTAAAATGGGTCTGTCACTTTGAATATATTACGAGGATTTATCTCGCTGGACTATCGTGAGAAGTAAAGGAGATGCTGTACAAAAAGCCCTCGGCATGCTCCGTGGGTCGGCTTTGTGATCAAAAGACCTGACAACAACTTAGAGCAGGAAAAGTTTATTTGGGGCTTACAGTTTTAGTACCTTAGTGCTGGTTGGCTGACTCCATGGCTCTGGGTGTGAGGGGAGGGAGAACATCAAGATGGAAGGATGAGGCAGAGGAAGGTGGCTCAGCTCTTGGCATCCAGGAAGCAGAGTGACAGAGTGAGGAGTCAGGGACGAGCTATGGTCCAGGCCACATCCTACCTGCCTATATTTACCACCCAGTAGTCCTTTCAGATTATTAGCCCATCAAAGGAATTAACCAATCATTTCACCTCTGAACACACGAGCTTTTTGGGGGGTGTCTCGTAGACAAACCACAACATATGCAAAGCCAGGAAAGGAGGAAAGGGCATGACCACTCAGCTGTCACTCTCCCATTATACCCAGCATAGCCTGACTCATCCCACCCTCTGTCAGGTCAGCCGCAACAGGTGCCGGCAAGAATGTTGGCAGGACCCAGGCCAGTGCTGAGGGGCCCTGCATTTCCCCAGGGGTTTTAGGCTCAGCTCCCTGGGCAGAGGCCCAGAGTTGGCAGGGCCCTTCCTGCTCTGTTCACTGCCCAGTGTCTGAGGCCCCAGGAGACTGAGTCCCCTGCTGCCTGTACAGAGATCCAGCAGTGCCCTTCTTGGGTGTCCCACAAGGACCCTTTGCTTCTTTGGAGAAAGCACGGGGATGGGAACTTCAGATCCTTCTCTCTAGGAGATGTTTCTGAACTGCTGTGACCTGCCAGGAGGAGACACCTACTGGCCCAGGTGCCCCCACCCCCACTCCATGGGTCTTTCCCTGCCCTTGTCTGATGAAAACAGCACAGATAAGTCTATGCCTTCAGAGCTGAGCTGAAATTACTACAGGCCTGTTGTAAAGCTGAGCTGCTTCGGCTCTGCCTAAGAGAGTGCTTCTTACTTGCAATTGCCGGGGACTGAGATAGAGGCTCCAAGGCAAGCAAGCTCCCTGCACAGGAGGCATGCAGGAGCTCTGGCTACCCAGCCACTTGGGTGGTATTCACAAGGGCATTCAGGCATCAGACTGGCTGGTGTGAAGGCTCCTCTCCCCCAGGGCCATTCATGACTCCTGGGCCATCAGTAGAGCCACGTGCTCAGTCACTGCTGCCCAAACTGTGTGGCGGGTGAGGATGCCTTGTGCTTGTCCTGAGGGCGGGTGCTGTTTCAGTGTCTCCACCAGCAACTGGAAGTGATCCCTGGCTACGAGGAGCTGCTGGCGGACATCGTGAACATCTGCGTGGATTACTACGAGAACAAGATGTACCTGACCCCCAGTGAGAAGCACATGCTCCTCAAGGTAAACCCCACCGCATACTGCAGACAGGGATTGCCCGCCCACCTCCTCCTTATCTAAAATCATTTTTAAAGAACAATATTTCTATTTCTTAAACAGTGATACAGATCTCACTGCACATGTGGTCTCTTCTTTCACTTTAATATCTCCTATGCACCTTTAAGGTGTCATTAAGGATATTTCTGCAATATAACTTTTATGGTTGCCCACTATTCCATTCTATGGGGATGTTGTTGTTTAACATGTTCCCTGGGGTGGGATTTTTGTTTGCTAAACTGCATTAAAACCCTCATAGTACAGCTTTTTTTTTTTTTTTTTTTTTGGTTCCAGGGACTAAACTCAGAGGCACTCAACCTCTGAGTCACATCCTCAGCCCTATTTTGTATTTTATTAAGAGAGAGCTCTCTCTGAATTGCTTAGCACCTCGCTATTGCTGAGTCTGGCTTTGAACTCTTGATCCTCCTGCCTCAGCCTCTTGAGCCACTGGGATTATAGGCGTGTGCCACCACACCCAGTGTAGCACAGCTTTTATGCACCTCTTTTGGTCAAGCTTAACATTATGAAAGAGAAATTGCTGAATCAGAGGGAAAACAGAATCTTAGGGCTTTTGCTTTAATTTTTCAAATGGTCATGATTATCTCAACAGTTTACAAATTTTATCCTAAAATTATTAATGGGGAAAATCCAGGATATCCAAAAAAGCATTAAAAAATTTCAACCTGTCACCATCTTTTACCCTAGAAATAACATCTTCAGAATTGTGATGTATATGCTTCTAATTTTTTTCTATGCTTGTATATTTAAAAAATATGCAATATACATAAGCATGTCGAATTTTTCTCAGATGTCCTTAATTATGTTTGGAATATTTCGCAGCAATTGACTAAAGTCACATAGATGAGCCTTCTTGGCTTTAACCACAATATATCATTGTCTGCTAAGATTATTTCTAATTCCTCTCCAATAGTTATAGCACTGACATGAACAACTTTCTCTATATCTTCACATGTACCACACAGCACCCCCCTTTTGATTCTTTCTTCCCTCAAACCTCATCTTCCAAAGTGTTTCTTTCTCTCTCTCTCTCTTGCCACTTTTGGCATTTTAAGAACTCCTGACCTGGGTTAGTGTTCCTGTCCTTACATTTCTGGCACCTCAATTGAGTTTGTAGGGTATATTTCATTGCTTTGTCAAAATACCTGATGTAAAGTACAAAGAAAAAAGATTTAGTTAGCTCACAGTTTGGGGGACCGGAAGTTCAAGCAGCATGGTACAGGCTCTGGCAAAGTTCCTCCCTGACTATATCACATCATGGCAGGAAACTATATGTATCTCTGTGTGGTCTCTCTCCTCTGCTTGTCAGGTCACCAGGATTCAATCATGGGACCTCCATCATAATAAGCTAATCTAATTTAGTCACTTTCCAAAGAACCCACCTCTGAACCATCATGGGGTTAAGGTTTTCACCCTCTTAATACCCTTACCATGTAACTTTGGAGATTAGAATCCTGCATGAGATCTAGGGGGAACAAGCCACCTTCAAACTATAGCACAAGGCAGTATGTCTGTATGACTTGTTCACTCCAGCTTCCTCTTGGCCGCCAGAAACCCAGAGAGGTTATTCAAAGTTCAGACCCTTTGACAGCCCAGCTCCATGCTTGGGTGGTACCCAGCTCTGCCCATGCTTGCTCCCTCCATGAGCTAGGTTATGAAACTCCAGTCCACCAAGCAGTGTTACATACGACCTTCAAATTCTCCAGCACTTTTTTTTTCTCTCAATGCTCTTTAATTCCCCTACATCTTAACTTCCCAGCCCACTTCTCTCTGAATTCTCCATCATCTTCAGTCTGGCTTCCAACACTGTTGAGCTATTTCACGGCTCTGCAGTTTGTGTTAATGAAATCAAATGCCACCAGAGGGCGTCATGCATCCTTAACAGGAAAAGTCCTGCGCTCATCCTACAGCACAGGTAGGACCCAAGAGGGAAGCCATCCAACCTGAATAGTCTTCCAGTCGACTCTCTTTGGTATTGGATGAGAAATAGAGGCACAGCGAGAAGTGACTGTCCCACAGCTTACGTCTAGCCGCACCCCCTTTAGCTGCACATTCCACATAGGAGGAAAACAAACAAGCTTTGGGGGTTGAAATGAGAATGTTGACCTACTTGACATGTCACCCATGTCTCTATAGGAACTGTTACATTGTTATTTCTTTGGGGGGGAAAGGTGGATATTTTTACATTCACCATTGGCCAGTGTTATGTGCCTGCGAGGTGCTGCACCCTAGATAGGCCTCAGGCTCCTTACTCTCAAGAAGGACCTAAATGTGCCCATTTTTATTGACAGACCCTGGATGAGATCCTGTCACTGCAGCTCATCTTTGTGACTTTGACAAGCTGTCCAACCTTTCTGTGTTTCTGATTTCCCAGCCATAGAACAAGGCTGTTGCTTAGAACCTGACTCACAAGATTGTTGTCAGAACTAAGAATTATGGTCAACAGCAGTAATTGTTAAATCCCTAAAGCACAGTCTGTGGCCCATATACTCAATGCTTACGAAGTGGCTGCCATAATATACTAAATTTATCATTGAAATTAGTCCCATGTTTCCTGTCTATATTTGAAAATATGAGGGTTTTTTTCATAATGAATGTATGTCTCCATTTGTATGTGTACAAATTAAAGCTTTTTTTTTTTTTTTAATAATTCCAGTGCACGTCAATAGTTTTTGCACTCTGCCCTTTTTCGTTCTAGGTTATGGGCTTTGGCCTCTACCTGATGGATGGAAATGTCAGTAATATTTACAAACTGGATGCCAAGAAGAGAATCAACCTTAGCAAAATTGATAAGTTCTTTAAGGTCAGCCACTGGAGCTGGGGCAGGGCAGGGGGCCAGGGTTACACCAGCATCAAGAGGACTAGAGAAAGGAATGAAATTAGCCACAAAGTAGGGGGAGCTGTTAATTGAGCAGTTACTCTGCAGACCCCAACAGTGGGAGAATAGGATGACAGCTTCTAGCTGCCCCTGGTGGAGGGGTTGGCACTAGAGAAGGCTGTCCCCGGAAAGCATGCACGGTTCTCAAACACGGCTCCACTGGGATTCCACTAGGGGAATGTGATACTTCTTGTGTTCTCCTTTAGCCCTTTCCGGAAGTCATCTAAAGAAAGAGGTGTCTCCTTTTGTTTTCAGAATAAACCAAAGCTCAAGGAAGTAGGAGGGCTAAAGAGTGGATTTTAAGTGGATTCCCATTTGAAAAACCACAGCCTCTCCCCCGGCCCACTATAAGCCCCTTGGCCTCCCTCCTGTCAGGCGAATTGCCTCACCAGCCTATACACTCAGTTGGTTCTAGTGCCTCTAAGAGAGAGTTGATCTTTTGTTCCTAAATCTTTAAAAACAAAAACTTGTAGTCAATCAAGCCTTTGATTTTTTTTTTTTTTATTGCAAAGGGGCTTCCATACTTTGGAAATGAATCATTTTTTTCTAATGCTGGGCCTTGCAGGCATGAAGCTGGTCTTGGCTCAGACATGGGAATGCCCAGTTTCATATAACTGGTGAGATCTCATGAAGGTATGGCATGGAGAGCACCAGGCAGGGTCAAGGGGAGCAAGAGGAGTCTTGTTTTGCTGCTTGAATGGGCTTTTTTTTCAAGTTTGAAACTTTTACTTTTCTCCAGAGCAGCCCTAGATGAAAACAGGACTCGTCTTGGGAGACCCTTGCAAAATCTGCCTTGAGTCAGTGTGCATAAGCCGGCTGTGAAGGGAGGGGACACACTCTCCACAGTCAGGCCTGGGGTAAAGTCTAGCGCTGCTGCTTCACAGCTGAATGGCCGTGGGAAAGTCACTGAATCTCCCTGGAACCACATCTTCCTATCTGAGAACTATGAATGCTCAGGGTAACTCCTCGGAGGGTTTCCCCAAGGATTCACTGGGGTTGTGTAGATGAGTCCGAGCCCTGGGTCCTAATCCTGACTCTCTGACTTTATGGGACATCGCTAGCCTGCCTGCCTGTCAGTTTCTCTGTTAGTGACATGAACGTGATTACAGTACTAACTTCACATTTCTTTCTTTCTTTTTCCTTTTTGATACTAGAGATTGAACCCAGGGCAAAATTAACCACGGAGCCCCATCCCCAGCCCTTTTTTGTATTTTATTTAGAGAAAGGGTCTCACCGAGTTGCTTAGGGCCTCACTAAGTTGCTGAGGCTGGTAAGAAGAATGAAATCATGTCATTTGCTGGTGATGGATGGAGCTGGAGAACATCATGCTAAGTGCAATGAGCCAGTCCCCCCGAACCTAGGGCTGAGTGTCCTGTCAGATTTGTGGATGATAAACCAGCAAGGGAGGTTGGGGAGGAGAATAATAGAAATAGATTGGACTAGACAAAGGGTAACGGAGAGAAGGGGGGAGGGGAATAGGAAAGACAGTAGAATTAATTGGTCACGACTTTCCTAGCCGTGTACTTATATACACGACCAGGGTAACTCCACATCACGTACTACCACAAGAGTGGGAACCTAATAAAATAAGTTATACTTTATGTATGTGTATTCTGCCAAAATACATTCTACTGTCATTTAATTTAAAAAAAAATTTAAATAAAAGTAGCAGCAGAATAACAACAATAACAAAAAGTAGCTGAGGCTGGCCTTGAACTTGCCATCCTCCGGCCTCAGCCTTCCAAGCTGCTGGGATTACAGTTGTGACAGGTGTGTCCCACCATGCCCGACTTCACACAGTGTTGGTATGGACTGAGATAATGCTTCTAAAGTGTTTGGCCCTGTATCTAGTGCGTGGGAGGTAGAGAGTAGATGCCAGTCTCCCTTCTGTTTGCCCTGGCCTTTGGCTGGAAGTTTCTTACCTTCTGGAGCAGTAGGAAGAGAAAGGACCCTCCACTGCAAGGCTAGCCATCTGGTCCTCAGACTTCATCCATTGTACTGGCTGTGTGACCTTAGACAAGTCACTTTGCCTCTCTGAGCTCGGTTGCCTAGAACACAGAATTGGTTGGAGACAGGGGAGGACCAATATGCCAGCTGAGGTTCCTTTTGGTTCTGGGTTCACACAATAGCATCATCAGAAGCAGAAACAAGGGGCCAGGCCCTAGGCGCACATGGAGGCCCGCTGCCCCCCTGCCTCCGGCCGCATCTCACGCACTGTGTTTGCTTCCTTTGCAGCAGCTGCAGGTGGTGCCCCTGTTCGGCGACATGCAGATAGAGCTGGCCAGATACATTAAGACCAGTGCTCACTATGAAGAGAACAAGTCCAAGTGAGTGCCTGCCGTAATGTCTCTAGGCTCCTGCGAGGACGCCCGGCCCGGGCAGGGGGCCGAGGGGCCACTTCAGTCCCTCCTCCCTCCCCAGAGCCCTGGGCAGGTGGACCCTCAGATCACTGGCGCCACCAGAGGGAGCAGCGGAGGGTGCTCGGAGCCCTTTTGTATCCGCCCTTTGTTGCCAGGTTCAAAAGGTCTCAGAGCACAACCATGTCCCTCATCCTGCTTAGTGGTAGCCCATGGCGTCCCTTCAGAGGGACAGCAGGAGTCCTCCTCCTTCCCTGAGATGTGGGGAGGAGCCGCTGGCTCTCGTTGGCCAGCTGGAGAGAGATGGTGACAATCTTCATCTTCCCGATTCTCTGCTCGGGCTTTGCGACCATTCAGTAAGTATGTGTAGCCGGAATGGCTCCAGTGTGAAGTGAGCTGACGCCTCCCCTTGGGTCATTTTATCCACCACAATCCCAGGGAATCTATGCTGAGGTCTGAGGGATCAGTGGCTCACCAGACTTGGGGGACATCTGGCTCCAGTCTCCGCCGTCTGCTTTGAAATCAGATGCCGTTGTGGGGGTTGCTTCTGAGTGCATTTCACCCAGGGCTGAGTGGACATGGCCTTTCCAAGTGGAAGAGAGCTGGCCATCCTGTGGTCACGGGTGAGAGTTCAGTGCCTTCAAGGACAGCTGTGAAGTGCCCTTGACCTCTACTCACCAGGCTCTGTAGCTGAGCTCCCAAGGATGGCCAGTCCCGTGCCTCCATCCTCTGGGGCTGCCTGGGTGGGAGGAGCACGGGGTCAGGGATGAGGGGCTTATTTTCTGCCCCTTGCCTGCCTGGCTCCTGGACCACCTGACGCTGGTTGGGAGGAGGCTGTTGTATGACCAGGGCAGGAAGTCAGAGGTTTGAGTGATGGTTTCTTGATCCCTCCAAGTAGCTCAAAATAAAGAATGGCAAAGTATAAGCGTGAGGAAGGCCATCGCTGTTCTGCGCACCCCCAGGAGAATCCATTCAGGGCTCCTTTTAAAATTTTAACTTCTCTCTGAAACATTCTGAGCTCATGCTTAGTCTGTCTGCTGGGTTACCAGCACCAGACAGGGGAAGACAGGAAGGGGAGTGAGGACTCTTACTCGTTCATTTTCTCTCCAATGCAGGATGGTTTTCTTTTTCTTTCTTTTCTTTCTTCTTCTTCATCTTTTTTTTTTTTGGTACTGGGGATCAAACCCAGCAGCGCTTAACCACTGAGCACATCCCCAGCCCTTTTAATATTTTATTTAGAGACAGGGTCTCACTGAGTTGCTTAGCGCCTTGCTAAGTTGCTGAGGCTGGCTTTGAACTGTGATCCTCCTGCCTCCGCCTCCCCATGCAGTACGGTTTTCCTAATCACATCTGTCAGAAAGGGCAGAGAGGAAGAAGGGAGGTCAGGGAAGGAGGAAAGAGACAGGAGGAGGAGGAGGAGGAAGCCAGCCCTGTGTCCTTGGAGTCCTGGACTCTCACTGTGGGTGTGACCATGTTGCCAGGCCACCCTGGAAAGGAGGCACAAGCCCATCCGGATTTCCCCAGTCCAGCTCCAAGCCCTCCAGAGCCAGCTCCTACCACAGGGCTGGTGCTCTTAGAGTTGGGGGGATTGCCCACCTTGCTTTTTCTTTCTTGGATTCCAACCCTTGTACCCCTAGAGAGGCTGTGATCCCCAGCCATGGAACTGGTAAGTATTGTGGACCTGATAGCTGGAAAGGCCTGTGGTTGAGCCTCCTTGGAGTAGGATGGCCACAAGGAAGAGAAGGAGGAGGAGGAGGACTGTTCCTCGAAGCCTGTGGTCTCCACAGCACCACACTTGGCAGGCTCAGGACACCGCTTTCTGGTTCACCCAGGGAGCCAGCCGTGTTGGCTGAGGACCAGGAACAACTAGGGAGTGGAAGGAGCGTGTCCCACCCAGGAGCCTGGGGCTGGCCCATCTCTGACCCTGTGGTTTTCTACCCAGGTGGACGTGCACACAGAGCAGCATCAGCCCCCAGTACAACATCTGCGAGCAGATGGTTCAGATCCGGGATGACCACATCCGCTTCATCTCGGAGCTGGCTCGCTACAGCAACAGTGAGGTGAGCGCTGGCCACCGGGGACGGAGGCATGTGGGCCAGGCGGGGAGAGGAGCAGCTGGGAAAGAGCAGGAACACCTGGGATACTGGGGAGTGGCAGGGACTATACATCTGGGGCAGGAGGGCAGAGCTGCCCAGAGCGTGGACAGTTACAGCCAGACAGAACCAGGGTTAATTCTGCCCTTTGCAAGTTGTTAAAATCTCTGTGCTTCCCTTTCCTCTCTGCACGATGGGGGTAACATCAAAGCCTGGGAAGGGTATGCAGGAGGGAGTAATGGACAGAGGATGGTTGGATGGGAGGAGTAAGTTCCAGTGTTCTGTGGCACAGTGGGATGACTGTGGTTGACAACAGTTATTTCAGAGCAGCTAGTAGAGAGGATTTTTAACGTTCCCAGCACGAAGACATGATCGATGACTGGTGAGACAGATAATGCCAATTACCCTGATCTGATCATTAGACAAATACTTGTGTTGAAAAGTCACACTGTGCCCTATGAATATATATATAGATACTAGGTATCAATCAAAAATTTAAAATTTATTAGAAAGGGGGAATAGCAATAGTATCTATCCCAAAAGATTCACTGAAAAAATGAGATGATGTGGCATCTGGAATGTGTGCTGTGCCTAGCAAAGAGGAGGAGCCCAGTGATTATGAATCCCCCCCTCCCCTGCACACAGGATCCAGGTTGTCCCTACCCTCAAGCTCAAGAAAAGGAGTTCTGAGAACTTGTGTACCTAACACTATCCAATATTTTAGAAGCTACATACTAAGGAATGATCATTGTTTTGTTTTGTTTTTGTTTTTTTTTTTTTAAATGCAGTTAGGGACAAAAAAGGGCTATAAAAAAAATCTCCTGTAATCCCAATAGTGACATTTCATTTCATTGAATTTTCCTGGAAATATGATCAGCATAACAAAATCAGGAAAAAAAAAACAGATAAGCAGAAGAAGAGAAAGCAATCCTGTAAGATCCTACCATCTCAGAACTAACTGTGATTAATATTTGGGTGCTGTGTTCTTCTGGGTCTCTCCCTGTAGTAGACAGCCTCCTGATAAGCCATTGGATAAAAAGGCCCTATGAGCTCCACCATCCTGGAAGACTGGGCTGGTCCATGTTTGCTCTCTGGTTCCACCGTGTGGCCAGCAGCCATAAGGATTGTTTTTTTCCAAAACCCAAACTCAGGAAATGTCTTTGGTCTGACATTTATTCTGACAAATGCAGGCAGTGTGGTCATTCAACCAATGGCCCAGTGGGCAAGGGTGAGCTTTCTTACTAAATGTGCCAATCAACTGAAGTAAGCCACAAAAAAATAATTTATCCAAGGGCTAGACTCCTTTATTCCTAGTCAGGTTTTAGTGGACTAAGGATGTACCTGATCCAAAGCATATTTTTTAAAATTACAATGTCCCAAAGTATCCATAGGGGATTTATTCTAGGACCTCAGCTGATATCAATATCCAACAGCACTGAAGTCCCTTTTATAAAATAATGTAGTATTTGAATATAACCTACATGCATCCTCCTATGTACTTTAAATGACCTGTAGATTACTTGTAATACCCAAGTCAATGTAAATGCTATGTAAATAATTGCAGCACAGTATTATTTAGGTAATAACAACAAGAAAAACTAAGTACATTGTAAAGATGCATTCTTTCTGAATATTTTTTTCATCTACTATTGTATAAGCCCATTGGATGCAGAGCCCTGGGTTCAGAGGGCCAAGCAGGCATGATCTCTTCCTGTTTGTATCAAGCCAGTTCTCATCATTTGCAGTAGTCATATCCTTTAAAGTGGCCATGAACCCTGAATTAGTAAATACTGAACAGTTGATCCAAGGAGAAATATAGAGTTGGGTCCCTATGAGCTTCTGGGCACAGTGTTTTCATCTACTGATGAAGTTTTAGACGTGTTTCTGTTTAAAGATACATTGTGTGTTATACAGTGTTGATTCACTGGCATTGTCTGAGGGCCAAAAGCACTGTAACTTATGCCTGAACAAGGCTTATCTAACACATGGAGTTTTTCCATAAGGCATCCTGTACATTCGTGCAGGTAGGAACATGTACAGCACATCAGTCCTATGCCTAGGGACTTTTTCATTTGTTAATTCACCAACAAAGCACAAAAATATGGGTAGCATGGCACTAAGTAGACTGAAAAGGGACGCCTGTTTCCAGTGTGAGAGCTGAACAGGGACAGAGTCATCTTGTCCACTCTCAGCTGGGAATTTGTACATCTCTGCACATGACTGAGACATCACTACAAAGTGTTTGATTTGAGGGCTACAGATAGATTTAATTGAGTGACTTGTAATGAGCATTTTATATGCAATAGAAGAGAAGATTAGAGGGAGTCCCATGTATTAAGAGTCATATTGTGGTGTGGAAGTTAGTGTTGCTTGCTTACATATACATATTTAAGATCTCTGTGCAAGGATATGTGCTTGAGCCACTGTAGTCTGCCCTTCCTACGTGGAATGCAGTCAAGAAAGGTCTGTGTGCCTCTGTGCCCCTGGGTGGTGGCAGGTGGGGCTCTGGCATTGTGCCTCCTGAATTGGGACCCGAGCCATCTACAGGCCTTTAGCAAGGCGCCTGTCTTGAGTCCAGTTCCCCTGTCAAGGGAGCATAATCACTTCCCTGTGAGTTCTTGTGGGGAATCAGTAAGAGGTGTACAAAAGTGCCAGGCATGTGACAGTGAGTGACCGTGGATGTCCTCCAGGTGGTGACAGGTTCCGGGCTGGACAGCCAGAAGTCGGATGAGGAGTACCGGGAGCTGTTCGACCTGGCCCTGCGGGGCCTTCAGCTGTTATCCAAGTGGAGTGCCCATGTCATGGAGGTGGTAGGTGTCCCGGGGCACAGGGTCTCACACTGACCTCCATTCACCTAGAAGCTGTCTGTCCTGCCTCTCCCCTTTGCTAATAACTTTATGGAGATATAATTTACGTAGCATACCACTTTCCTGCTCAGAGTGTGATTTCATTGTTTTTTGTTTGTTTGTTGTTTACTACATTCACAGAGTTGTCTAACAACTCCAGTGTCAAATTGAGAACATCTCCATCACTTTAAAAAGAAATCCAATATCTGATCACCCTTCCCATCCCTCCAGCCCCAAGCCAACTCCTCTCTGTCCCTGTAGGTCTCCCTATTCTGAATGTTTCCTACAAATAAACTCATACAGCACTTAGGCTTTTGCATCTAGCTTCTTTGATTCCACACATTTCCAGGGTTTATCTCTGAAGCATGAATCAGCACCCCTCTTTATGGCTGAAGAGTATGCCAGGACCCCGATATGCCACATTTGTTACCCATTCACCAGTTGATGGACAAAAATTGGGATTATCCTTCTCTCTTCAGTACTCCTGGAAGCTCGTTCACCCCACGGACAAGTTCTGCAACAAGGACTGCCCGGGCACCGCGGAGGAGTACGAGAGAGCCACGCGCTACAACTACACGAGCGAGGAGAAGTTCGCCTTCGTGGAGGTAGGTGCGCACCCCGCTCCTCTCCACCCGACCCGCGCCACAGCTAATCACTGGGATGACAGACACGCCCACCGTGCTCACAGGTCCTCGTGGAATACGTGCTCCTCCCTGGCCCCGGCTAGTGTCCAGATTAATCCCTGTCAAAAGCTGTTATTCGGAAACAATTAGAAACTCATTCAGTTCTCAAAAGTCCAAAGGAAAATTCACTCCTAGAAAAATGGCGGGGGGGGGGGGGGAAGGCTAAAAGAGATATGAAAAATGCCCATAAGGCTGAGTGGGTGGATAGTGTAAGTTGTAACGAGTTATGAGATGTGGCCTTGACCCATCAGGAGAGTGAAGATTTAAAACACCACTGATGCCCCTTGCAGGTGGGACTGGGAGACAGACATTCTCTGATATTTTGGTGGCCTGTCTGCATTTAATGGGCTTTTACAAGGGCAACCTGGTCATATGTATTCACATTTTTAATGTTTACACCCTTTAGTTGTTCTTCTGGGAATGTGTCCCAGGAAATAAGCCAAATGTACAGAGATGTGTGTACAGTTATTTATCATAGCATTATTTATTATATCAGTCTATGGGAAACAACTTGTCTTTCAACATGGGGTCGGGTAAATAAATTAAAATATAGCTATATCATTGAATACTGTGCAGTCACTGAAAAAGATGTTCCTACATGGAAAGCCATGCACACTCTATTGCTAAGTATAAACAAATGAGCAGGGCTAGGAATGGCTCAGGGGAGGAGAAGGTGCTTAGCATCCACGAGGTCCTGGTATCAATCTGCAGCCCTGGGGAATGAGGGAACCAAAAGAACAGCACTTAAAATGACCCCATTTATACTAAATACAGTTTTGCATATTTGTTCAAAACTGAAAGACAAATTTATATTTATATTTGCAAAACCATTAATAGTAGTTATTTCTGCAGGAGACACTCTTACTTCCCATTTGGTGACCTTTTTAATGGTTGTTGTTTGCTTGCTTACACAGTGTTGTTGTTTGTTTGCTTACACAAAGATTATTGGGAGGAAAATTTATTCACATTTGGTTGTGACAGCTACTTTCTTGGGAGCATCTGAAGCCTAAGAGAGTCTGGTCTAGAAGTCAGTCCTGGACCTTAGCCCTGAGCCCTATTATCACTTCATCTCTCTGAGCCTCAGCTTGTAAAATCAAACTAATATCCTTTTTTTTTTTTTTTTTTTTTGGAATTGGGATTGAAAACAGGGATGCTTAACCACTGAGCAATATCCACAGCCATTTTAATTTTTATTTTGAGACAGGGTCTCGCTAAGTTGCTGAGCCTGGCCTCAAACTTGCAATCCTCCTGTCTCAGCCTCCCTAGGATTATAGACATGTCCCACCATGCTCATCTTGAGCTAATAATATTGATCCTGTCCCATCCTGGGGTTATTGTTGGGGATCAAACAATAATTGTCAAATAAGATAATGGCTGTAGATGAATTCTGAAAAAGTAAAAGATCATGCAAATGTGAGGAGTTATAGCTACTCTTTGGCAGATCTCCAAGCTACACTCACTGGTATAATTTCAGACAGGAGAAATATTGGAATCACCCTTTACATTGTCCTGAGTGACTCCCTGATATCTTACTTTTCCATCATTAATAGTCAACCTGTAAGAAAGTTTCCCAGTGATCACCACAGGAAGAAAAGGTCATCCTCAGACCTGTTTAAAATAAGACAGTCAGAGGGTCCATGCAACTTTGAAATACTGTTCATGGATCTCTTTCTGAAATAAAAGGAATGTGTATGGGCTGTAGGAAATTTATAAAATGCTCCTTCAACTCCACCACCCCTGCCCTCACCCCTCCACATCCTGGCAATGTCATCTGAACAAAACCACCAGTAACATTTTGCTGTATTTCCTTCTAGTCCTTAATTTGCTATGCACTGAGGAGTTTTATCCTATTTATTAGTAGATCGTATTAAATATTTTTAAAAGAAAAATAGTTCTATATGACATTTAACATAAAACAAAAGGAGCTACACCACCTACTCCACCTCAAATCCCCAAATAGGAAATGACTTCAACTTATTAAGCCATTTCTGCTTGTATTTATCTCCAGATCTGAGTAGTAGGCCCATGAGACTACTTCTTGTTTGTTTAATTGATAATATTTTTTCTATTGACATCCTCACTGGGCCATCAGCATTTAGATCTGTCACACCCATTTCCCCATCTTCCATAGAGGTAATTTCATACTTTTTAGTAAAATCTATAGTTCACCTAATATTATTATAACCAAGTAACTATTGATTATTGGTGAGTCACATCATCTGATATGAATACATTTTTTTTGTACAGGTTTTTTTTAGAGGTAATAATGCCTTACATTTTATTTTGTTTATGAACCTACCAAAAAGGAAATCCAAAACTTAACCAGTAAAATGTAAAACTCCTTGCAAAAAGTCAACCACAAATTATTTTATGAATTTGATTGCTCCCCACCCCCCTTTGGGGCCATTCCTTCTGAAGTTCTTTCCTTTCCACTTTCTAATGATTTGTCCCTAGACCTCCTGCCTGGCCACTGACCTGAGACTCTCCTCATTATCTTGGGACTTTTCTCTCTCTCCCTCCCTCCCTCTCTCTCTCCCTCCCTCCCTCCCTCCCTCTCTCTCTCCCTCCCTCCCTCCCTCCTTCCCTCCCTCTCTCTCTCCCTCCCTCCCTCTCTCTCTCTCCCTCTCTCCTGTGTTGGCTCTCAGTTCTGCTTCTTTCTTCATATTGATGGAGTATATCCTCCAATAGCTTTCTAAAAACAGTTTATGGGGAATTAATTTTTGAGAACATTAATGTCTGAAAATGTTGCTAGCCTCACCTACAGTTGGCTGGATTTAGAGAATTCTAAATTACAAGTAATTGTCTCCCTCAATTTTTGAAAGTATTATTTCACTGTCACATAACCTGCAGGGTTGCTAGTAAAAGTTGAACTCTGTTCTGTTCCCTGATTATCTGTTTTCTTTCCTCTTTGCAAAACATTTTTTTTTCTTGGTACCAGAGATTGAACTCAGGGGAACTTGACCACTGAGTCACATCCCCAGCCCTATTTTATATTTTATTTAGAAACAGGGTCTCGCTGAGTTGCTTAGCACCTCACTTTTACTAAGACTGGCTTTGAACGCATGATCCTCCTGCCTCAGCTTCCTGAGCCACTGGGATTACAGGCATGCACCACTGCACCTGGCCCCTTTGTAGAACTTTTAAATGACACCATTCTTGAGATATAATTCACACGCCATAAAATTCACCCATTTAAGTGCACAATTCAAAAAAATTAAAAAATAAATAAAGTGCACAATTCAGTCACTTTTAATCTGTTCTCAGAGTTGTACAACTATTTTTACCACTGTTCAATTTTAGAATATTTTTGTCACTCCCCAAAGAACCCTGTACCTGTTAGCTGTCACTTCCCATTCCCCCCTCCCCTGACAAACATATCCTAATCTACTTTCTGTATAGATTACAGATTTTCCTTCTGGAGACTTGATATACGTGGATTCTTTTGTGACTGGTTTCTCAGATCTAGCTTGCTATTTTCAGAGTTTGTGGATGCTGTAGCCTATATCAGTACTTCATCCCTTTAAAGTTGAATAATACTGCATTGTATTGTCGGGCCACATTTATTTATATGTTCATCAATAAGTAAGCATTTGGGTTGTTTCAGCTTTTTTGTTATTATGAATCATACTGATGTGAACATTCATGGACAAGTTTTTGTGTGAACATATGTTTTCATTTCCCTTGGGAGCATACCAAGGAATGGAATTGCTGGGTCAGGACTGTTTAAAACTCTGAGGAGCTTCCAGTTTGTAAAAGAGGCTATATCATTCTGCAATTCTATCAGCAGCCTCTGAGGGTTGCACTTTCTTACTCTGTTGCCCTCAGATGTTAGCTGTCTTATTTTAGCCATCCTATTGGTGTAAAATAGCATCTAATTGTGGTTTTCATTTGCATGTTCCTAATAAATAATAATATTGAGCCTTTTTTCATGTGCCTATTGTCCATCTGCATGTCTGTGGAGAAATGTCTATTCATAGCCTTTGCCCATTTTTTTTTAAGACTGGATTGTCTTTACTGTGGAATTGTGAAATTTTTTTATGATACATAATTTGATACAATTTCCTCCATTCCATAGATTATTTTCAGTTTGCAGGTGAGGCATGAAAGTTCTTAGCTTTGATGAATCCAGAAATTCAGCTTGGTTTTTCTTTTGTCACTTAGGCTTTTGCTGTCATAGCAAGGAAACCCTTGCCTAATCCAAGGTGACGGAGACTTATTCCTGAGTCTCCTTCTAATTTTATAGTTTCTTTGTAGTTTTATACTTTGGTCTTTGGTGCATCTTGAATTAATTTTTATATGAGGTGAGGGAGGGATCCAACTGCATTCTTTTGTATGTAGATATCCAATTGTTTCTGCATCATTTGTCAGAAAAAGTGTTCTTTCTCCATTGAATTGTGTTGGTAGCCCTGTAAAAATCAGTTACCATAAAAGTAATCATTGAGTTCAAGACTTTCCTTTCTCTTCCATTGATCTATTCATTTGTCATTATATTAATACTACACTATTTTGATTACTGTAGTTTTCTTTTCCCCACCTGGTACTGGGGATTAAACCCAGTAAGCTATGCTACATCCCAGACCTTTTAATTTCTTATTTTTCGAGACAGGGTCTCTCTAAGTTCCCAACACTTGCCTCAAACTTGTCATCCTCCTGCCTTAGCCTTCCAAGTTGCTGGGATTACAGGTATATACCAGTGAACCTGATTGATTACTGTAGTTCTGTAGAAAGTTTTGCAATCAGGAAATGTGGTTTCCAACTTTGTTTTTTGTTTTATTTTTTTCCTCTGTAGAATACTGCATACTCAGTTCTACCCCTGTTTTCCTGAAATTTCCCTGTTGGGCACCAATAAAAGGCTGAGGGTCTTTTACATTCATTGTTTAGGATACTAATAGACCATATCCACGTGGCTTAAGAAATCTTTCTTAACTCATTCTTCCTGCCAGCTCTGGGTCCAGGTTTATGTTGTTTTTATCACCTTAGTTAGTTTTTCTTGATTTTTATATGAGTAAAGTTTTTATAGGATGCATTTTTGTGTTTGACTTATTCACTCAGCAATTTTGAGATCACCCACATTATTTTGTGTGTAATAGTTTATTCCTTTTATTCCTAAGTGCCGAAGTCTGGCTGGGCACACAATCATGAGCCACCACACAGCTTGTAGATTCAAACAGCAACTCTTTATTCCCGAACTCACACCAGCCGTCTACAATCACGTTCTGGGGAAATCCACGTTCTCTGCCCAAATCCACCTCCACTGGGCTTCTATCTCCCAAAAAATACTGTCTGAATCCCGTGAGAACTCAAGGGGAACTCAGGCAGCAGGATACGCCCTATTCCCAGCAGGAATAATCTTAAACCTTAAACCTGGAACCTAAACTGGGAACGCCCTAAACCCGATTATCTTAAACCGGGAACACCCTAATCCGCCCTGGTCCTTGAGCAAGGTCACCTATATTCAATGTCACTGCAACATGGGGTGTGCTGGCAAGGAAATTGTCATACCTACTTGGCTAATGGCTCCCAGCACCTAAGCATTATTTTATTGTATGGATGTTCTATAATATGTTCATCTATTCAGTTGTTGATAAGCATTGGGCCATTTCCAGGTTTTGACCAACATATAAATAAAATTGCTTCAAATATTTGAGTGTATGTCTTTGTGGACATAAAGTTTTATTTTTTTATTCAAATGGCCACATTTTGTTTTTAATTTTTTTTGTTTGTTTTGTTTTGGCGCCAGGGATGGAACCCAGGGGCACTCCACCACTGAGCTACATCCCCAGCCATTTTCATTTTTTTATTTTGAGACAGAGTCTCACTAAATTACCCAGACTGGCCTCCAACTTGCAATCCTCCTGCCTCAGCCTCCCAAGTAACTGAGATTCTAAACATGTGCCACTCACGTTTAACTCTTTAAGAAACTGCGAAAACAGCAATGCAGAGTGGATGTGCCATTTTATATTCCCACCAACTCTCTGTGAGACCTCTGTTGTTTCTTTCCTGTCACTCCTTTGCCGTGACAGTGTTACTAATGTTAGCCATTCTAATGGAATGTTGCTGAATCTCATTGAGGTTATAATTTTCATTTCTCTGAAAAACTAATGATATCGAACATCTTCTTGTGTACTTACTGGCCATTCATATATATTCCCTGGTATAATTGTTAGACCAGGACGCAAGAAAAGACCACTGACTCCAATTAAAATCAAATTAAAGCAAGCTTATTATTTTGACCGGCCGGGCTGTCTCTCCCTCCAAAAACGGCAGGAACAAGACAGCACCCCAGCTTCCTGCAGCCCAGCTTTATAGCCCAGAAAGTTACACAAAGGGGGGTTACAGATAACAGAACTCTGACAAGCATCACACTAATGGTAGTTTACATTTTTTTTGCTGGCCCCAACATCAGAATTTATGAGGACCATTAGAGCCTCAGAGAGGGTCGTTGTCTGGCCAGGGAAGGCCAAGATTTATGAGGTGTCACTAAAGTTTCAGAGAGGGCTGCTATCTGGTCAGAGAGCCAGGCATGGGTGAGTTCAAGGCACGGGAAGGCATTCCATGCAGGTTCAGAATTTGCAGTGATTTATAGTAAAGCCGAAATTATCTTTTCATGGCTTTGGGGCGAGATGCCCAATTTTAAGGAAAGATCAGGTTGGGTCTATCATTCCCCCCTTTTCTTATGTGTCCCTTTCAAATCTTTAATAGGGTAGGGGAAGACCACTGAGGGAACTTTAATCCCTCAGGCAACAGTCTCCAACTTTTTAGAACTCACCCAAAACCAGTCTCCCTGATTTTACCTGACTTAATTAATTACTTATATTGATAGTCTATTTATTTTTGGCTCCATTGTTGTAAGAAGAGGGGTGTCACTCATTTTGGCTTCTTCTGAGCTGAGAGAGGGTGACATGAGGGGGTACGGCGTGAGGGACATGAGTTTCCTTTTAGTTGGGTTTGAAGTCTGGTTGGGGAAGAACAGGTTGTAAAGTCATCTGGGGATGGGTGCTTCTATGAGTGAAACAAAAACCATGAGTACTGAATAAATGTTGCTGCAGCTGGAACATGTCACTGTATAGAAGTTCCCTCACCAGGCTTTAACATCCCCAGTTATCAGGGCTGTAAACTTAACATTTAACTTTTAGTGTTACAGATGTCCCTCCCCGTAAGATACAGTTTAATAATTTAATGTCATCTGATCTTGCAAAATCCTTTTACTGGTATGACCTCTGTGTCTAATAGAGCAACCTTTAATTCTGTTACTTAGGGCTAGATAATCATACTAGCAAACACCAAGCCTACCTGTGTAGGTTAGGAATAGCTGTAGGCCTTAAACTAAAAACTTCTGTCTCTGGCAGCTCCTCTTGATAGTCTCTTTTTATAGTTATCAGGCGTTTCTGTCTGAGAATCCTTTTTTGTAGCCTCCAGTCTTGCTTATTTTGGGAGGCTAACATAAAGTGTATACCTTAAATAATAATAATAATGATAATAATAATAATAATTATTATTATTATTATTATTATTATCATTATTATTATTATTTAAAATGCCCAGAAATGGCTGTATTTTGGTTTTAACTGTCTTTGCTAAGTGTTTAAGATGAAGCAGTCAAACTGACTTTTGTTTCTATCTATTGTTAACAGTCAGCTGAGTTTTTATGGGAGTCCTGGGGGAACTTGAGAGCAGCTTCTCAGTTCTGCTAGTGCCATTTGCGCTAGGATGGGTCTAGATCTTGCTTGACCATGTGGCTTCCCTCAGAAGCATCAGGGATGTCTCCCTTCTCTGATGACTCTCCTCTTCATAATAAATGCACTGATTGGCTTTCTGTTCTCCAGTGGACTCATTAATCTCCCTGATCGGGAGGTTATGTGGCCCAGAGTTGCAAAGCTCTTTAGAGAAGTCCCCTGTTCCCTGGATTCAGACTGACTCAGAGGGCAAGAGCCAAATATTGTTTTTTCTGGCCCTTTTAATTTAACTTTAATTTTAAAACTTAATCTTAAACATCCAGCAAATAAATTTTAACAGCCTTATATTAAGAGTACTGGGCTTTAAAGTCTATAACTTTATAATTATTTATCTTTTTATTAATTGGAATCTGTATTATCCTATCTGTCTTGTAGGTGATGGCTTATTATCTTAAATTAACCCATGTTGTGTTCTTAAAGCAACACTTCTGTAAAACACAGAGTATCTTTAGATCACTTATAAGGAAATTACAAAATAAAATTAACAAGAGTAAAAATATTTAGTTCGTGTCATAGCTACCCTGAATTTTTGGCTGAGTTATATATTATATCCCCTGTTTGAGATCCTAGTAATCTTGACAGGAAAAAAAAAAAAACTTTTGAACAAAACTTTAAATGAACTAAAATCTGGCCTAATGCTTTCGTAGTCATTCTCACATGTAGTAAGATGGGACACAGAGCCTTATCTCAGGTAAGGCAGGGCTCTTTATAAATCTTAAATGTTCTAGTTCTAAAGCTGATCTTTGCTTTTTAAATATCATTTTACAAAGTTTACATAAATTGTTTGAGGTCACATGAACATTAGCTAACACCATATGATATCACATTTAAAACATGAATTAAAGAAAGGCTGAAAGTTTTTAACCTTAACATAGATTAGGCTCTCATTAACTTAAAAATACATTTAAATTGTTCCCCAATGTAAAAAGTAACATAAAACTTTACATATCTCATTGATAACAGGTAAATAAATTCCCAATATATTTTTTACCATACAACTTCAGAACACCAGCTTGATATAATGTTCTTTTAAAGTTTCTACCTTACAGACTTGTATACCTGGAAGATATGAGCACATTAACAGCATCACAATTACATTGATGTTTCTATATTAACCAAGTTTAGCTTTTAAAGAAATGGCAGTACAATGCTCTAAAATAACAGTTCTTATTTAACCAGAAAAAAATAAAACTTAATAAACACAATGTTATGGGTAAACTTATGTTTTAAGAAATTTTTATCTTTTTAACACATGACTGATTGTAAAAACAAACTTATATAGTAAATCAATCAGATATCTAACAAAAGTACTCATGAATGAGTAATACCATATCAAATTTACTTTACTTATTTATCAAAATATTAGACAAATGTATTGAACAGTGTTAACCATTTTTTCTTGTTGAAAGAAAAGTCCTAGAACCAAGACATATTAGACATTTTATAGACATTAATATTTTATGAGTTTTTTGAACACCTAGAAAAACTTGTAAGCTTAAATTTAAAGACATTTATTTTTATCTGTTTATCCAATTTAAATTGAACCATTTAAATCACATGAATTAAAGATCTTTGGATCCACTTTTTAAAATTTGTTTTTATGAGCGCTCCTTATATATGTTAATTTGTATATCATATATATGATATACGGACATATGTACATATAGACATACAACACGTAACACAAGTGTGCACACATAACAATAGTAAAGGCCTTGTAGCTTTTCGCAGGTGAAATCTCCATTGCAATGTTTCAAAAACTCCACAGTTGGTCAAAGATAGAACTGATCAGAAAAACATTAACCTAGGTCTGTAGGATCAAAATCATGAGCTCAAAAGAATACAGAATCTAAGAAAAAAAAAAAAAAAACAAGAGTCTTAGAAAAAATGACTGGCCAGTAATTAGTAAATACCATACAATTTATCTTTTTTTTTTTTAGGCCTCAGATCAGTCTCCTACTGAGCTTGCAGGCTTCTTTCATTTGCATTTCAACATAAGTCCTGGCTGAGGTCTGGAAGGAACAGGGAAAAACTGCTATTCTGAGCAGACACCTCAGGCCTAAGGCATTTTAATCATAAGTCATAATTTTCAGGTTCGGATGATGAAAATTATGATACAAGTTTAAGATATAATTCACAAAATTTTATATCTTTACATCTTGTTTTGTCAACAGATACCATACTATGATTTACTATCCTTGTCCAAATTAATGCACTGGTACACACAGTGACATTTTCCCAGGCTACCCAATTCAAAATTGGTGGAAAAAAAAAAAACTGAATTATTGGGAAGTTACTTGCCAACTTGGAAGCAGAGTTCTCTAGTTTTCCATCCTAAGTATTTAAGTTCTCTGGCATGAATTATCTGAAATCATAAACTAAACAATCACCTAAACCCAACTTTTAACTGCAAGATTGTGCAATGCTTCAAAAACTCATTCAGATACCAGATTGTTACAATAAAAAATCATCTTTTAGACACACATTCAGCCAAGATCATTCCCAAGAAACAATTTATAATATCAACACACTATTGCACATGTCTTAAAGGGCCAGAAACAAAGACACAGGACAGACAGAGAGACAGAGAGGAGATCCAGACTATGGCTGACAGACAGAAACCTTTAAAACAGAGCAGATAAGAGAAAAATCTCCTACACCAGTGGCACCATAGATGTCCCCACAAGGGGACCAGATGTTTTCACAGAGGGGCAACCTGAAATGTAAAATCAAGGGTCTCCATGGTGACTTTTCTGCATTTAGTGTTCCCTTTTTCTTTTTCTCTTTTTTTATGAAGACAGAGGTGGCATAATCCTTACAGTGCAGGGAAGGAAGGAGGGAATTCCCCGAAGCAACAGGGCTTCGGCAGCTGCTGGGAGTCCCTCAGTCCCTCCTTTTACTTACAGGATTAGCTCCTCTGGTTCGGTTCCACCCCAGGTGCACTCCATCTCCTAACATTTCACTAGTCAGCTCTAAAAAAAGTTCTGGGGGGGGGGGTGATGGTGGTATCAAAATTTGTAACTGAAAGTTCGGTTCCTGACCTTGAAGCCAATTAATGCCAATTTAATAATGAGGACAGGGTTTTGAGAAAAAGAAAAAGGGAGGTTTATTGCTTTGCTTACAAAGGAGAAACACAGGGGACTCTCTTGATCTGGAGGGACAAGGGGTTTTAAAGGAGTCTCACTTGTTAACCTGGGAGATACTCAGTTCTTAGATCCCCAGCAGGCATTGCCCTCTGCAGTGGGTGTGCTCCAGCAGCCAGCTAGGGGCTTCTCTCATCCAGCTTAACAAAGGGGGGTAAAGTTCATCGCAGTTCCTTAAAACAGAGTCCAAAGGAGTGTCAGGCTTACTTGCTTTATTACCCATTTTCACATCCAATATCCTTAAGTTTTTACCACAGAAATCACACAACAAAATGCACAAAAACAAACAAACAAAAAACATATAGAACACAGAACAAAATACAAGAAAACAGAAACCCGGCGCCAAAACAGAAAACAGAGGAGCAATGCACCGTCTTGCTAAAGCTCCGGGGTAGGAGCGCGTGCGTGCCCGTTGGCACCTCTCTACCCTTCCAGAGGAATTCCCTACAGAACAGAACAGAGGACAGAACAATTTCTCGTTACTGTCCCGCACAGGAGTATATGTGAGCCTCGCCAGGCCACCTCTCTGTCATCAGAAGAGATCTCCCTTAACCGGATACCAGATGTTATAAAGGCGCCACTTACCTATGGAGGCCTCCTCCACCAGGTGCTTGCTGATAGTTTTAGTGCGGCAGTTCACTGCAGTGCTCCGGGGACTGAAGGCTCACTCCGAGGCCTTGGAACGTCTCAAATTGCGCACCCCCTAGAGTGGCTCTCCAGCCCGGGGCCCTGGAGCGAAGGCCGGCTTCAGAATTTCCAGCAGTCTGGTCTTGTGATCTGGTCGGGCAGGGTCATCTCGCTGGGGCCTCCAAAATGTTAGACCAGGACGCAAGAAAAGACCACTGACTCCAATTAAAATCAAATTAAAGCAAGCTTATTATTTCAACCGGCCGGGCTGTCTCTCCCTCCCAAAACGGCAGGAACAAGACAGCACCCCAGCTTCCTGCAGCCTAGCTTTATAGCCCAGAAAGTTACACAAAGGGGGGTTACAGATAACAGAACTCTGACAAGCATCACACTAATGGTAGTTTACATTTTTTTTTTTTTTTTGCTGGCCCCAACATCAGAATTTATGAGGACCATTAGAGCCTCAGAGAGGGTCGTTGTCTGGCCAGGGAAGGCCAAGATTTATGAGGTGTCACTAAAGTTTCAGAGAGGGCTGCTATCTGGCCAGAGAGCCAGGCATGGGTGAGTTCAAGGCATGGGCAGGCATTCCAAGTAGGTTCAGAATTTGCAGTAATTTATAGTAAAGCCGAAATTATCTTTTCATGGCTTTGTGGCGAGATGCCCAATTTTAAGAAAAGATCAGGTTGGGTCTATCATAATGTTATCTGTTGAAATGTTTTTGCCCATTTTTTAAAAGTCAGCTTTCCATCTTCTTGTTCCTGGATTGTGAGAATTTTTTCCTTATTCTGGACACAAGACCATAATCCTGTATATGTTGCAAGTAATTTTTATAATCGGTGGTTGCGTCACTTTGATTTTTTTAAGGATGCCTTTTGAAGAATAGCAGATTTTAATTTTAATAAAGTCTGATGGATTAATTATTGGTAGTCTGCAGTTTTCGAATTCTAGCTAGAAAAGCTTTGCCTCACCCAAAGCTGTCCGGCTCTCCCCTGAGGTCCAACAGCCCCGCAGGCTCCATGCTTGGAGATTCCCTGGTACTCCTTCCTTATCTTATCCTTCCTCTCACTTAGTGTTTCCCAGTTGCGTCTCTAGCAGGACTTCTGACTCTATGGGGACATAGCCGCCCTTTACTGACTCTTGTCCCTTAGTTCTCCCTGCAAAAAATTTTTGGCAAAAAAGCCATCATATCTGGTTCCATTTAAAATCCTCCCCTCCTGAATGCTGTTCTCACAGTTTACTGTAATGCAAATGTTTTGTCTTGTTTTGTTTTCTTCTTCCTTAATGAGGTGTAAGCTCATCCTTAGTTCCTTTTCTGTCTGCTCACCAATGGCCCCAGGCACCATCCCTGGGGCACACACAGCCCCTGCTATGCTTCCAGCCTGGTGCACAAGGTCAAGCACATCATTATGGGTGTGATATGTGTCCAGTTGTGCCAGTTGTGTAGGCTGATGGGGCACAACCTTTCCCCCTTGAATTCTGAACCAATCAGGAAATGACCACTTGAGGCTGATCAGGGCAGGAGGATCAGGTTTGTTCCTAGCAAAGCCAGGGACTGGAGATTGAGGTGCCTGCCCATGACCACTAGTCACCCTCCTCCGCCCCACTCCATCAGAGTTACCCACTGGTAAGCACAGCCACAAATGTACCTGCCGCCCTTCCCTGGGGTGGGGAGGAGATGGCTATTGCAACACAACAGGACTCTGAAGAAAGACAGAGCCAGGATTGGGCCAGGGACATCTCCTCTGTCTCGTGTCTCCCCCAAACAGATAAGGGAGGGAAAGAGCAGCAAGGGCACCCACAGAAGAGCGGAGGCTTCCCCAGGACTGCTTCAGGAGGAGTTCGATTTTAGGGACTAAGTAGTGAGAAGCCAAAGTATTTCCAAAGCAAAGATTATAAAACTTCTCTAGAAAATTGGTAGGGGGCAGAGGAGCCCCATTTGTCATTATCTGTGGATGCAAGGTATGTGGAGAGGTCTCCAAAAGCCAGAATGGCACTCAGAATGTGGCCTTTTTGTCACCAGCCAACAGCAACATCTGGATCTCACACCAGAACGAAGGTCAGCTGCATCACAAAGCACACAGTCACCCGAGCGGACAACTTTGTAGCAAGATTTTCTCTCTTAAAATACATGTGTTTTTAATTGAGAGAGTACTTATACATATTTAAGGGGTACAGTGTGACCTTTCCACACAAGTGTGTGGTTTGTCATCAGCCCTGGATGACTGGCATATCTGTCCCCTCTCACATTTCTTTGTTAGGAACATTCAAAATCCTCCTTAGTAGCTATTTTGAAATGCGGTTCGGGATTGTCAACCATGGTTATCACACTGTACTGTAGATAACTGCCCAGCTGCACCCTGTACCTGTTAACCATCCTCTCTCAGCCCCTCCTCCACACCACTCTCAGGCTCTGCCAATCACCACTGTGTCCTCGGCCTTCTCACATACATAAGAGCAAGAGGTTCTTGTTTCCTGTGCCTGACTTACTTTACTCAACACCGTGCCCTCTAGTTCCATCTATGTTTCTGTGAATGGTCTCGTTAATTTCTCTTTTATGATGATGTTCCCTTTTGTATTTGCACCACATTTCATTGTCCATTCATCCACCGACGGATACCACACTGGATTCCATGTCTTGAGTTTAGTGCCTCAGTAAACAGGGAAGTGCAGGTGCTTCTTCAGCTTACTGATTTCATTTTCCTTGGATACCTACCCAGAGAGAAATTGCTGGGTCCCCTGACAGTTCTGATTTTGTTTTATTGAGAAGCCCCCACACTGTTGTCCACGGTGGCTGTACCCATCTGCATTGCCTGCAGCAGTGTGTGAGGGTGGCCTTGAGGGGGCGCTGTCCTAGGAAGGCAGCCTGAGGAGGAGTCCCGAGCTGCAGCATTCTGGGACTGGACCACCCTGCGGGTGGCCCTGGGTGTTTCACTCGCCCCCTACCTGCTTTTTTTGTGAAGGGCCAAGGGTGGTCCAAGGGAGCCCATGGGCTGACAGGTGGTGAGCCTGACCTTCACTCTGTGTCTGGCCAGGTGATCGCCATGATCAAGGGCCTGCAGGTGCTCATGGGCAGGATGGAGAGCGTCTTCAACCAAGCCATCCGGAACACCATCTATGCCGCCCTGCAGGACTTCGCCCAGGTGACCCTGCGTGAGCCCCTGAGGCAGGCGGTGCGGAAGAAGAAGAACGTCCTCATCAGGTGGGTCTTCTGGTGGCCTTTTGCAGGGGCACATCAGAAAATAAGGGGTGCCAGGTGCAGGCTGGAGAGGAAGCCCAGTCAGCGTCCAGGGTAGCTCTGACATGCGGGTCCTTCCAGCGAGTTCTGGTTGAAGACTGGACATTTGAGAGGAATGCAGCCTCTGTGTCAGAGTTCAAAGATGAACCTACCCCCGTCGAGCTGGGTGAACTTACCCAAAAGACTTCTCCAGGCCTCAGTGTTCCTTATTTGTAAAATGGGAATAATGGTACCTACTTCCTAGCCAAGATCCCCACCCCTGGGAGATGAAGAAGTGAGAATCAGTTTTCTCATAGACCTGAGCACACAGTATCATGGAGAAAGTAGGGAACAAGTGTCAAGTTATTATAAAAAAACTTTAAATATGCAGAAATTTAATTGGACTAGTGAGACTCTGAGAGCTCCAAAGGAAAAGTAACCCTCCTGCCTCCCCAGGCCCTGTCCCCCTACGGGGACTTAGAGTCGTTCTGACACCCAGCGGGCTTCAGAAGCATGTGGGATACTTACTAGTATGCAGGTCCCTGGCCGTACCTCAGTCTGTTATACCTGCACCTCTGGGGTGGGGTCCCTGGAGGAGTGCTTCCTGACACCCCCGTCCTGGTACCCTGTGGGCCCTGGAAGGGCAGGCTCACAGTGTCTCCTTCCAAGACTGAGAACTGGTCTGAGTCTCAGTTCTTCCCTCCCCAGTGTCCTGCAAGCAATTCGGAAGACCATCTGTGACTGGGAGGGAGGTCGAGAGCCCCCCAATGACCCATGCTTGAGAGGGGAGAAGGACCCCAAAGGCGGATTTGACATCAAGGTGCCCCGGCGTGCCGTGGGGCCATCCAGTACACAGGTACAGGCCAGCTTCCTTGACTCGGGGCCAGCTGGGCCATAGGGGGTCATCATGGCTGGGCCATGGGACAGTGGGACTGGGAGTCCTCAGTCAGGAGGGGCAGGGTGGAGTAGCTGTTCTGGTCTTACTCTGACATCTTATTTGATATAGGAAGGAGGACCACTGGCCCCAGATTCAGGAGACCTGGATTCTAGTCCTAGATACCTGTGTGACCTTGGGCACATTACACAATCTCTCTGTGCCTCAGTTGTCTAATCTGACCAGTTGGGGTAGTACCATATCTACTTAGTCCAGTTGTCTCCAGGCCCTGTGAAGTTCAGATTTCAAAGTGCAGGAGGAATTTAAAGTGGAATATATATGCACCTAACTCTGACCCCTTCCCCTGCAGTGGCATCCTAGTGGGGAGATAAACAAGTTCTTCCTCTGATTTGCTGTGTGATCTTGAGCAAGCACCCTGACCTCTCTGAGCTCTGATTGTTTTCTCTGTAAAGTGAAAACTTGGACTGAGATCATATTATTGTTAAAATGCTACTTTTTCTCATTCCCACTTGCCCTGCTCCCCCCCCCCAAAAAAAAACACAAGTATTTAAAAGCGCTTGGTCCCTAGAGAGTGTCTAATAACCATAAGTAAGAGTGACCAACTAGAACTTCTACGCAATAAGACATTGCCTGTGACTTGGCCAGAGAAGTCATAAAATTAAAGAGGAAAACTGGGGATTGGAGTTAGATTCTTGCCACCTATACATAGTTCTGGGTCTGGCTTTTCCACTATTCTAAAGCAATGGATCTTGGTGCATCTTTAAGCAGGCCCCAGAAGCCCCAGGCTGGGAGCCCCGCTTCACAGGACCATCAGGCCTCTCTGTTCTGCTCCAAGATGGGCCACCTGCCGACCCTCCTGCCCCTCCCTCCTGTGTGTGTGTCCGTGTCTGGCAGGGCCGGGGATGGCGGGGGTAAGGGGCAGCCAGGTACCTTCCCGTGGCTTCATAGCCCTGGGTGTGTGCTGTTCTCACCTCCTGGTTGTGGACGACCCAGGAAAACTGCAGACAGCTCTGTGTGACTGACATCTAGGGCCAGAGACCTTCCCGGCCCAGAGCACCCTGGCAGGGCCGAGCTGGTGTTTCTGTGAATCCTAAGACATGGATGAGGAGGAGAGAGAAGGCACCAGAGGAACTGGAGAGGGGAGAGGGAGAGAGGAGCATAATTCCTCTGGGAGAAGTGAGTGGGGAGGGTCACCCACATCAAACCCCAGACACCACCAAGGCATGATTGATTAGGTGGTACAGACCCCAGGACAGCCAGGGTGAGCTGGGAGAACCCACAGAGACAACCCAGCTCCAGTCCCCCACCTAGTTCACAGATGGGAAAACTGAGGTCCAGAAGGAAAGTGACTTGTCCAAGTCACAAAGTGGGTCCCAAGTGGAGGTGGGACAAGAACCCAGGTCTCCTGACTCCCACCCAGGGCTCTGCCATGCCTTCGGGACACAGTAGACACGGGCGTCCTGCAGCTGGGCTCTAGACTTGGAGTGAACTAGTGGTCTGTTAAGGTAGGTGGGGACAGGGTCTCCCCTCTGAGGGTGAAACCAGCATTCCAGGAGTTAAACTGCTCAGGGGTCCCTAAGCGGCCAGAGCAGATTGGACTCAGTGGCTCCTTCTTTGAGGACTCCGAGGGCCATCTGGAGAACAGTGCTTCTCGAGTCTTAGGGATGGTGAGGCGTGTCCAGTGACAGGGTCACAGGTGGAGGACTGTCCAGGGCACCTGCAGCCATGAGCACCCTCCACCGTACAGGAAGGCTGGCGTGTCACGCGCTCCTGTGGCTGCACTGCCCCGTCAGTGCCAGGCAGCGGTCGGGGAGACTCCAGGGCAGGTCTCGGCAGGTGCAGAGAGGAGCGCGGTTGATGGGAGGTTGGCCGTCTCAGGTGCCCGAGCAGTCGCGTTGGCGTCCCACCGTATGCAACACCTCTCGCTTTTCTCTCTCTCTCTCTCTCTCTCTTTCTCTCTCTCCCTCTTCCCTGTCTCTCCTGCCCTCCCACCCCTCTTCCTTCTCTCCTATCTATGTCTTAGGCCTGCCAGTGGTCCCCGAGGGCTTTGTTTCACCCCACTGGTGGCACACAGGGCCGAAGAGGCTGCCGATCCTTGGTATTACACCGCCCGGCTGGGTTGGTTTGGGTGCCCTTCTCCAGGAGGCAGCGGGAATGGACTAGCCTGGCTCCTCAAGGCCCCTCTTCCAGCCCTCAGATTCAAAGACAAATGATGTGGAAAGATCTAGATTAGCAGAGACAACCCTACTGCACTTGCGCCCTTTGCACGTAGGGCCCTCTGTAAGCAGGAGTTAATTGTCTAGTAGCCTCCTGTGTAAGTACCAATGTTAACCCGCGGGCCACCCGGCATTTCTGGCAGGCTGTGCCACACAGCCCAGGCCACCAGGGGGTGCCGTCATCCACCGATGGATTCAAATTGCTGAGGATCAGAAACTTAACGGTGGTGGGGGGGAACTCATTCTGGTCTTACCCCACTTTACAACGCCTCAGAATATTAGAGCGGAAAGAGACTGACGGGAGAAAATATTCTGGTCCTATCCCTTACTGTTAGATAACTGAAGCCCAGAGTGGGAACTTGGTTGCCTAAGGTCACACAGCAAGTCAGCAGCAGTACCTGGCCTTGAACCTGGGTGTTTTGACTCCCAGTCCAGTGCTCCACCCATGGTGCCACCATGGCCATCTGAAAATGCAGAGAGTGACTCTAGAGTGACATGGAATGAGGTTCTCTGATGCCTACGCCCTTGGCTAAGCAGGGCAGGCAGGAACCGCTCCAGGGGCCTTGAACCACTTCGTGTTTCAGGTCCACCTATCTGGGGATGTGGAGGGACTCTGGGAAGAACTTCTCTCCTAGCCTGGTTGGCCTCCCTCTTAGAGGTTTCACAAGGGCTGGGGACACAGCTCAGTGGTGGAGTGCTTGCCTAGCATGCGTGAGACCCTGGGTTCAATCCCAGTACCACAAAAAAAAAAAAAAAAAAAGAAAAGGTTTTCACAGTACAAATTCACTTCTCCACCTAAACTGGTGTTTCCTTAAGACAGTTCGTTCTGAGAGCAGAAAGTCAATAAGTGCAGACATACAGCACAAAGCAGCCTTTCCCCAGGGTGGAGAGCCAGCCCTGACCTTCTTCTTCTCTTTCTTTTTCAAGCTGTACATGGTGCGCACCATGTTGGAGTCACTCATCGCAGACAAAAGTGGCTCCAAGAAGACCTTGAGGAGTAGCCTGGACGGACCCATCGTCCTCGCCATAGAGGACTTCCACAAACAGTCCTTCTTCTTCACGCACCTGCTCAACATCAGTGGTGAGCCCCAGGGCCCGGGTCAGGGGGGCGGGGCTCCCACCTCCCAGAGCAACTCCAGAGAAGTTGCAGAGAGACCAGATCATGGACCCAGAGGGCCATGTTTTGCCACCAGGAGAGAAAAATATATATGCTTTCTGGTGGACGTGGGTAGAAAAGGCCAGGCTCAGAGCTGCTATTCTGACTTAGCTGATTTTGTGGGGTAGATGTTTGTGGCTTCTTTGTCAGAAGTCCTTAGGAAAGGAGGATTAAAAATAGCAAAGCCCACACTAGCAGAGTGGGCAGTAGGCATTGAGGATGCTTTTTGTAGTGCTGGGGTAGGGCCCAGGGCCCTGTACGTGCAAGGTAAGAACTCTACCGCTGAGCCTCACCCCAGACCTCTAAATCAGCTTTTTGGTGTTACCTGGAATCAAACCAGGGCCTCGTGCATGCTAGGAAAGCACTGTACCACTGAGCCTCCCCCTAGCCATGCGGCTGAACCACAGCTCTGAGCTCACTGGCAGCTCACTCCTCTCCAGAGAGGCTCCCAGGCTACTCTCCCCCACTTTGGTGGGATGCAGGTCATGCTAAAAGGTTGCACAGGTTAGGTAGAGGAAAAGCCGAGTCCTACGGACATGAGCGTCTTGATGGGTCTGTTGGTGTGTGGAAAAGAGTGATCTTAACAACCAATCCAAACTTCTCCATGAGAGAGTGGCCTAGGTAGGACCTTCAAGGCCTCTCTGAACAATAAGGGATCCAGAATGACCACATAGGTCAAGGTGCCACAATCCCATTGAAAGGAGGCACTTGGGGACTGGTCTTCAAGCTATTTGTATAAAAAACACACTTTACACTTGGAGTGTGTGTGTTTCTGGCTGGCACTACAGGGGGGGTTGATGGAAGCAGTGGGGAGTCTAAACCCCACCCCATGCCCCCTGCACTGCCCCATATAAGCCATCTTCCAGTAGATGCAAAGGTCACCTTCAAGTTCAGGATAGCAGGATCTACTAAATGGCTATAGATGAAGTCCCTGCTGTGCCTCAAGCGTGGTGATGACAAGAGCAATAAAAACTAATTAAAAACTGCAGAACTAAGATGCCGGGTGGCCCCTGGCTGTCACTCAAGGTTCTTTCCCTTCTGCTCTCAGAGGCCCTGCAGCAGTGTTGCGACCTCTCCCAGCTCTGGTTCCGAGAATTCTTCCTGGAGTTAACCATGGGCCGGCGGATCCAGTTCCCCATCGAGATGTCCATGCCCTGGATTCTAACGGACCATATCCTGGAAACCAAAGAACCTTCCATGATGGAGTAAGAGGCAGATGTGGGCCCACGAGAAGGTCTCTGGGGTGCAGGGGAGGATAGTGCTTGCGAGCTCTCTTCTTTCCAAAGAAAATCCTGAGTGGACTGGAGATGGAGCCATGTGCCCGCTGGGGAGAGCTCAGGCCAAGGACCAGGTCACACATGACCATTTGCCTCAGCCTTGCAGGGACTCACAAGTTCCAGCCTGTCCTCCCTAGGCTTGTCAGTCCTGTGGCAGCCCTGCTTGGGCAAGGATCATCTCGTGGGATCTGAAAGCTAGTTTTCCTTATTGCCACCCCATTTCTTTTAGCCCTAGACCTATTTTTCTGGCTGTGGTTTCATTAGCATCTGAACTTTGTATTTCTATGGGCAGACATAGAATAAGTCCTTCCCAAGTGGAGGCACTGGGCAGGGACATCAGGGAGAGTACACAGGTGTCCTTCCTAACTCTGAGCCTGCTCATCATCCCACCCAGCCCTCTGTGTTTCCCAGGTGAGCATAAGTCTGTCTTTCTTAAGTGAGAGCATTAATAAACCACTGGCTCTTGTCCCTCCTGTCCAGGTATGTCCTCTATCCCTTGGACCTGTACAACGACAGCGCCTACTATGCCTTGACCAAGTTTAAAAAGCAGTTCCTGTACGATGAGATTGAAGCCGAGGTGAGTGGAATGCTTCTTTTGCTCCTGCAATCCTATCCCAAGAGTTTGGACCTTTCGGATCTTTAGCTTTCAGTGCAAAGTCGGTGACTTGCTCTGGAGAGAGCGAGCTTCAGAGTCACCATGATTGTCCAAGGTGATTCTGTGTACAACTTCAGACCTGACCGGCTCCCTTTCTTCTCCTCTCATCCCCAAACTGTTCTGCACCATGAAGGGTGTTGTGTGCTATGTACAGACACCCAAACTTTATCTGCTGTTTCTGCTGACAAACATGCCCCTTGGCCACCATAGGGCCAGGGACGCACACACCTGAAGGGCAGTACACTCTCAGGGTGATGAACCCTCAGAGAAGACCTCACAGCCCTGGGCAAGGCCAGTTCTAGGAGGGAAGCATGGGGTCAGAGTGAACACCCACACCTTACCCTGTATATTCTTTGCCTGGAGGAGGGTCCAGTGGGCACCTTGAAGTCCCAAGTCCAGGGAAGAGGCCTCAGCTACCTGGGTGGGAAGGCAGACCTACACATTGCAGTGTGTTTTTGCATTCTACATAATATGTGGGGTGTCAAATAAAATATATGAAAGCTTTTGAATAAAGAGTTGACCTCATGGAGCTGAGAATTTCATAAGAATTCAAGATCAATCCACTAAATTCAATCTGTCTCCTTTGAAGTTATTCTCATACTCTCCTGCTGCCAGGGGATTGTCTCTTTAAAGTCCCACCATTGGCCATTTCCTGCTCTGGCCACTGTTGGAGAACATGGTTCTGGTTTTCTGTGTCTGGTGTGAACTTATCTTCCCCTTGAGCTTCATAGTCTACCACTTGAATGTAAGACCTTAAAAATGAGAGGTATTTAAGAAGAGTTTGAAGAAGGGGCTTTTACATTTCTTTTTTAAAATATTTTTTAGTTATAGATGGATGCAATATCTTTATTTTGTTTATTCATTTCTATGTGGTGCTGAGGATCGAACCCAGGGCCTCACATGTGCTAGGCAAGCCACTCTGCCACTGAGCCACAACCCCAACCCCCGGGCTTTTACATTTCTAATGGTGTCTTCATAATCAAATTTGCAAAGTCAAGTCAGATGGGAGGAAAAGACAAAGTCTATGAGAAGAGCTGGGCAGGGTGGGAGCTGCAGGGTTAGCTGACCACAGGGAGTCATGGCTGGACGTGTTGGAGGTCTTGCTGTGATAAAGCTAGACTCCCTTGACATTTCCTGCTTTGTCTTCACCAGGTGAACCTGTGTTTTGATCAGTTTGTCTACAAGCTGGCGGACCAGATCTTCGCTTACTACAAAGCCATGGCTGGCAGGTAGGAGAGCCCCAGGGCTACTATGATCAGCGATCTTTCTTAAGACGGGTACCTGCAATTCATGGTGTTCTATTGCAAAACCTCCCTCCTCCTTTACTTCTAAGGAACTGGGCCAATTCATGGACCTGGGCTTGGCTCTAGAATACATTAAAAAGGAAAATAGGCAGATATGGTCCTGGCCTCATGGAGCCTATAAGGTAATGGAGATAAAAACTGATAAATGGAAGTTGTGTGCTGTCCATGAGGAAAAGTTCATGGGGCTATGGGGATATGTCAGCTAGAAAGACTGTCTAAAGGAAGCAGCATCTGAGAAGTTAAGTAAACCAAGGGGGAAAGACAGGACAGGAAATTGCAGGCCGAATGTACCTCTTGTGCAAAGTCCCTGTGGGGGAAGTATAAAAGTGAGAGCACGCCTGCCTCCTCACGCTGGAATGGGGGTTTAATGTCAGTCAATACCTATCAGCATCTCTTGCACAGCCACGAGGGGGCAGGCTACGGGATGAAGCTGGATGGGTAAGCAGAGCCAGATCATGCTCACTTCGTAAGGCCTTCATCTTGGGAGGATGGAACATCACAGAATGGTTTCAAAAGTGCAACCGTGACTTGATTTGATTTTTATTTGGGATATGGGGATTGGAAGGATAATAGAATGAAACAGACATTATTACCTTACGTACATATATGACTGCTTGACCGATGTGATTCTACACCATGTACAATCAGAAAAACGAGAAATTATGCCCCCTTTTTATATATCAATTGCATAAATGCATCTTACTGTCACATATAACTATTTAAAACAAATTAAAAAATTTTAAAAGAAGTTTACCCTTTTAAAGATATGAAAATATGGATAATGGATTGGGGATTAGCGAGGGTAGCTGTGTGAAAACCAGGCAGGAGGCCCACGAGACATCTGTGTTAGAGACATGTCAAGTCTTCTTGCCAGTATATACTGATTTAAACCCCTGTACATTTCGGGGTCTCGGGAATCTGTAACAGGATCTAGCCACAGGGGTACACGCCTGTGATCCCAGCTACTCAAGAGGCTGAGGCAGGAGGATTGCAAATTCAAGACCAGCCTGGGCAACTTGGCAAGACCCTATCTCAAAACAAAAAAAAATCAAAAGGACTGGGGATGTAGCTCAGTGCTAGAGAGCCCCTGGTTTCAAGCCTGGTACCACTAAATAAATAAATAAAAAGAGAAAAGAGAGAAAGAAAGGGAAACCTCCAATTTTATCATGGATTTTTATTCTTATTGAAAACCCAAACTAAAACCTGTAATTTCAAGGCTAGGTTCTTTTCCTAATTATTATGGTTTTGTTTTTCTGTGAAAAGGATTTGCTTCAGTTTGCTTTTGACAGGTGGGGTTGCTCCGATATATTTCAGACAAAAGTTGGCACATAGATGTGGCTATCAACGCAGGATGTGCATTACATAGAGTGACTGAAATGATGGCAGGGACAGAAGCACATCCCTGGGATTTCAGGAGGACCGAGAGACACACCCCCATCACACAGTGGTTGACACCAGCGTGGGTGGATTGGATGGGTCATGGTTCGGGCTTGGAGCTGGGCTGCCAGCTTCTGTGAGGCAGTTCTGATGGTAGAAATGTTGATCCATCGTCTGTATAAACAGACTTGGGCTAGTTGGACCCTGGGTCCTCTGTGTATTTGGTTTATAAATATCCTCATCTGAAATACGTCTCTTGGTCAACACGGTGCCATCTGTGCTTTTCAAAAGGGTGTCAGGTTGGGAAATTCAGAGAAAACCCAGGAGGGGAAGAGTGACCTAGGTCAGTCCTGTCCAATAGAAATAAAATGCAGCCTCAAATGGGATCCAACGATGTCATTTTACATTGTTTAGTAGCCGCATGTTAAAAATGAAAGAGAAACAGGTAAAATTAATTTTAATAATACATTCCACTTAACCCAACATGTCCAAGTTACCAGAATCTCAACACATAATCAATATAAAAATTATTAAAGAAATAGCTTTCATTCTCTTCTTTTTTTCTCAGCTTTCAAACTCTAGTGTGCATTTTACAGCACATTTTAATTTGAACCAGCCTCATTTCAAGTGCTCAGTACACGTGTGGCCTGTGGCTGCTTCATTGGACAGTGCCAATTTAGAGTGTATCTCTTTCGGCTTAAAACCTTGAAATGACCTCCAATTATGCCTAGACCAAATCTCATCCCTCAGCTGGGACACACATGGCCCCATGATCTGGCCCCTAGACTGAGGTAATTGATGCATTGTTGCCATATTTTCCAGCAAGCCCTAGTTTCTATCCACCCTGACCATCTTGCCTTTTCTCAAACAGGGCCAACTTCTTATGTCTGTGAGTCTTCCCCCAGACGATTCTATTTTTATCATTCACATCTCTGTCCTACAGAACCACTGTAGAGAGACTTTCCCTGACTTCCTAACCTCAAACGATCCTATTTTAGATTTTCAAAGCCCTCTTTATTCCACACCGTCTGCCTCTATGCTCCTAACTCATAGGGTTGTTGGGAGATTAAAATGACTGTGTGTGTGTGTGTGTGTGTGTGGTGGGGGGAGTGCCTGGTAAATAGTAAACACTGCCCATCCACATGGTTACTGTTTTATTCCTCTGCTTACTTGTGTACCATCAGCCTCAGTTCATTCAAATGTAAGCTCCATGAGGACAGGAGCTTGGTAACCGAGGTACCTGAAATGATTCCTGGGATATGCTCAGCACGCACTCAGTTGCTGTGTTTGTTAGTTTTCTGCCCCTGTGACAAAATACCTGAGGGAAACAACTTAAAGAAGGAAAGATTTATTTTGGCTTACAGTTTCAGGAATTCAGTCCGTGGCCAGCTGGCTCTGTTGTTTCTGGGCCTGTGGTGAGACAGAACATCATGGTGGAGGGGTGTGGCAGAGCAAACCTGCTCACCTCATAACCACCAGGAAGCAGAGAGAGATGGAGTCAGGAGCTACATAACAAAATATGCTCTTCAAAGACATGTCCCCAGTGACCCACCTCTTCCAACAAGGCCCTATCTTCTAAAGTTCCCACCACCTCCTAATAGCGCCCCCAACTGAGGACCAAATCTTCAATTCATGAGCCTTTGAGGACATTCCAGACCCCAACTTTAACTTAGAACTTAGAAAATGTATTTCATATACTGAGCTCCCATGTCTAAAAAGATTTGAAAACCCCTGCTGTAGAGCAGACAGCAGTTCTACTAAAGGCGAACGAGATAGCCCTTCAGGGGTCGGTCCTGTGGTCTGAAGCAGCTGCAGCTGAGCGATTGAGAGCCCTGCGCTGCCATGTTGACGGGCCTCTTTGATCTGGTCCTTTCCAGTGTCCTGCTGGACAAACGCTTCCGAGCTGAGTGTAAGAATTATGGAGTCATCATCCCGTACCCACCGTCCAACCGCTATGAGACGCTGCTGAAACAGAGACACGTCCAGGTACGTGGAGAGGTGTGGGCTGGGGAGGGACTCTGCAAAGTGACGGTGGGGGCTGGTAATCAGGATTCTGCATGGTCTGCCTGAGAACAGCCCGGTGTGGGTCTGAGCATAGAAGTCACACATCTCAGAACTTTACAAACATAAAGAGCTTCCTCTGGTGCCTGTTTTAAGCTTCTTGGTTCATCTCCTGCACATCTCTGGCCAGTAGTGGCTACCAAACCCTTTGTCCTGCCAGGATAAGCTGCAGCCCACTTTTAGTAGGCACTGCTCTGTAGACGTGGATAAATCCTCCCCAAACAGGGACCACGTACGTGCTGGGCTCAGTGGGGGCAGCCTGTGGTGCCTTTGAAGAGAAGCATGTCAGGTTAGACCTAGGGCAGAGCTTGTGATTTATTTCTGTGGAGTGGTTCTGTTAACAAACTCAACCCCTGATGGAGAGGAAGCAGTTCAGGGAGCTCAGACACATTGCCCCACCACTTAAAAATATGAGCTTCCAGGCCTCCCTGCTGTTGGCCAAACCAGGGGCAAAAAGACTTTGCTACTATGATGTCTGTGTTTTTTGTGGTCCCTGGTGCCTGGTGAAGGGCGAGGGCTGGGGCAAGAAGGTGCTTGAGGTAAAAGGGGAGTCTGCCTTGGAGATGCTGGACATTCCCGTCACTGAGAAACCCAAGGCCAACTGAGAAGCCCACCCCCGCCAACGTGGGCTCACTGAGTGCTTTCCTTGAGCCTCTCAGAAGACTACTTCTGTCACTTACAGAGCAGCCAAAATTAGCCACAAGATAATAAGTACTGAGGGCTTCATGTGCGCACAAGATGGCAAGACGAGGCCATTGGTGGGGAGAAAAATTTTTCCTAAGAGGGAAGCAGAAAAAAGTAATAGCTAAGAATAATCATTTGGTACCTATAAAAGCACAGAGCACACAGCAGGTGCTCATTAAATGTTGATTGTTATCTCCACGGCATCTCAATAATGCCCACATGTCTCCCAGCGGAAATTATCTTAAGCGATAGTTTCCATCCTTTAATCAGCCCTTCATCCTCTCGCTTTCAAGTTCACCCCCATGAAGACACAAAACGGGCCCTTGCTGAGGTGGCTGCCGTCCTCTGGTGACGGAGCTGAGCACAGGAAAGATGCAGGAAGAGCCTCAGGGGTAAATTTAGGATGTCAGCAGCAGTTATAGAGGCCAGAGCCTGCCCTGAGCCTCCTCCCAGAGCCTCGCCGGCTCTTTTCTCCATATTTATGTTTTAAGACTGCAGGGAAGCCCACACTCATCCACCTGATAGCCAGATTCGTGATGAGTAACATTTTATCATTTTGGGGTCACTTTCTCCTGTATGTGTTTTCTCTCTCACACACATATGGTAAGTGTGAGTGTGTGGGGGGAGTGTGTGTGTTAATATGTGTACTTTTTTTTTTTTAACCATTTGAGAGGAAGTTGCAGGTACGACTGCACTCCTCAGCCCATATCTTCCCAAGAATGAGGACATTCTCCTACAAAATCAAAAGAGAATTGCCATTCTTGGGAGATTTAATGATGCTCCTGTCTATATACAGTCCCTTTTGTCCCAGTAATGTCATCGGTAATTTTAATCCAGTTTCCTGTCAAGGTGTTGCATTGGGTTGTTAGGTATCTGTGCACATTTTATGTAACCTTTCCTCTCTTTCTCCTCCTCCCTCCTCCTCTCTCTCCCCCTTTGCCTCCCCTCCCTCCGTCACCCTCCCTCTCTGTCGCTCTCTGCCATCCAGCTGTTGGGCAGATCAATTGACTTGAACAGGCTCATTACGCAGCGCATATCTGCCGCCATGTATAAATCCTTGGACCAGGCCATCAGCCGCTTTGAGAGTGAGGACCTGACCTCCATTGTGGTAAGAGCTGCAGACCAGAGTCCTACCTGGAACTTGTTGTTAGCTGGTACAGGGCTAAAGAGAAGAGGGGGTGTCTTTCCTGTCTGAACAGAACTGGACAGGAACTTAAATGAGAATAGTCTTACCCTCCTGACTGAGTCGGGTGATGGGTGGAAAGTGGAAAGGCATCTCCTTGAGATCTCTAGAGACGGCCCACCTTTAGGCACAGCTGTGTGTCCTTGGCATCTAAGAAACTGAGCAAGTGGCTCTCAGAAGCTAGGAAAGGTGGCACTACAGGGCAGGCTTTATCATTAAACAGTAATGCACAGACCAGAAGGGCTCTGCAGTTGGTTTATTGCTCTTCTGTCACCATTTGAAATCCTTAATAATTTGTTAACATGAGACCCCAGATTTCCATTTTACACTGTTCCCTGTAGATTATGTAACTGGTCCTTATGTACAGCATGGGCCAGGCCTTTCCCTTCTCCTAAAAAACAGCAATTTAAACTGCTCTCTACTCATTCTAAGACTTCTCTCTCCAGAGTGACTGGTCTTTAAGTGAATCAGAGAAGACCATACTAATGATCTTTAAAAATGGCCATAAGAAGCAGATGAGTAGAGGGAATGAATGAAAATCACTATTAGAGTACCATAGCTGTAACGGTTGTGAACAAGATCTATCAGTGCGAAGATTACTGGGAAGAAACTTTGAGAAAAATACCCTGTGTAATTCTTCTATGATGATTCTAGAATAGGCACATTGTTAGAGAAAGAAAGTAGAATGGTGGTTACCAAGGAGAGGAGACTTAGTTAAATAGATTCAGAATTCACTTGAGCAGGTATGTTTCCAGAGATGGATGGTGGTGATGGTTCCACCCCACGGTGAGTGTGCTTGATGCTGCAGGCCATATGCTTACAAATGGCTGGGACGGTGAATTTTATGTGAAGGATATATGCCTTTTATGAGATACATACATCACCCATAAAATTAAATAAATTTAAAATAAAATATATATGTGCCTTACTACAAAAAAATGTAAAAACAAAAAAAGAACTTAGAGAAGGAATAGGATATTGCAAAGTCAAATTATCTCCCCAAGGATATATATCATTGACTTCAAAGAGGACGAGAGTAACGTTACAATGGAGAGAGCTGACAGGTACCACCTAACCACCTGTCAAGGTGACTATCACCAGCCCTAAGAGATAGTGGTGTTGCCATCATGTGTTCTTGGCAAAATGCATAGTCTCAATCTAATCAGCAGAAAATATCCCCTACACCAAAATCATGTGCCATTCTAATAACACAAACAAAAACAAATCAAGTATATGGTACTTTTCAAAAGTATAAGTTCGTGAAAGACAAGGAAAAATTTGGAAAAAAATGTAGATACTGGAAATCAATGACAACTGAATCATGACTAAAAGCCTCATAGAATCCAGGATTGATTCCTAGAATGGGGGGAAAAAAGGATCTTAGGGGGAAAACTGGTGATATATGAGTAAAGTCTGCCATTCAACTAATGACACTTTATCAAAGTTGATTCCTTACTTTTGATAATCATGTGAATGGGTATGCAAGATAGTAATGTTGAGGATATGCAGGTTATGCTATTTTTACAGTGTTTCTGTAAGTCTAAAATTATTCAAAAATAAAGAGTTTGTAGGAGGTTGTTTTTTTTTGTTGTTGTTGTTTGTTTTGTTTTGTTTTTTGTTTTTAAGTGAACAAAGTGATAAAATAAAATAAACTAGGACTCTAGAGTCAGGCAGACCAAGGGCTCCAGTCCTGGCTCTGCCATTTGCTGGCTGGGTGATCTTTTCCAAGTGGTTTCCTCATCTGAAAAATAGAGACGACATTAGAATCCACCTCATAGTGGGGTTAAAAGAATATAACAAGATACTAAATGGAGCGAATTTAGCATAGTTGTATTTAGTAAGCACATAATAGTGGCTATTAAAAAAATAAAATAAAAGATGAGGGAAAAAAGACATTTGGAACTGCAATGCAGCACTCCCAGGGCAAATTCCCAGCAGCCTTTCTTAGCAGGTCTAGCCCCAACAACCCACTCCCACCACTCACCCCACTCCTACCTGAGGCTCACATGGGTGACTCATGCGGCCACTTACTCCAGGACACTAGAATAGCACACATTTTGCTGGAAAATCATCTGGCCACCTCTATTTTGTGAAATTCTTTTTTCTCTGATTGTCTCCAAATGGTAGGAATTTGGTTTTCTTCTTTTTTGTTTATCTGGATCGTCTAGTTTTCCACTAATGAGCCTGTCTTATGGGGGAAAAAAAACACATGGTTTTGGATGTGTGTGAGAGTGTGTCTCCATGGCCTCTTCCCACCCCTAGAAAGGCACTGAATATTCTTTTAGTTGGGAACAAAATCAAAACAAGCAGTTAAAGCCCTTGATCAGATAGAGGCTTACACCTGAACACCCACATCCTGTGAACCCATGGAGAACAGAACCCAGGGGTGCTCTCTCTCTGGGTCAGGACAGCCTCCACAGGCTGTGACTGAGATGCTCTGTCTCCTCCCAGAAACAAAGCCAGGAATGTGCTCTCCCTCCCCCCTGAAAACTCTATTCTGAGATGGGGAAGCTGCTTGATTCCCAGCTGGGAGAGCATGCAGAGATTTGGGACTTAGTCACCCTCCTTTCGCAGAGCTGAATCTCAGTGAGATCTGAGGCTGAAGTTGAAATTGGCAGCGTGCAGACTGTGTTTTGTTTAGGCTGCATGCTGTATTGAAATTTGGAGGTGACGTTGAACATTTGGAAGAAGTCAAGTGCAACTTCAGCTCTGGCAACACCACCAGACTGGCACTCCCAGATAGCAGCAATTTCCTGGAAGTAACTATATTTCCCTTAAATGGATTCTCTTTAGCTTGCCAACAGGCCCCATGGGCACACTTGAGTCACATGTGATCCCCCCAGGCCTTGTGGAACCTGAATATGAGTGCTCGGTTCTCAGCTGTCCAAGGTCACAGAGCTGAAGGTCATGGAGCTGGTCCACACTTGAGTGTGGCCAACACTTGGGTCTCCTGATTCCTTCTCAAAAGCTCTTTCCATTACTGATCTAAAGTTCTTGTCCACTTGGCTGTTTTATTTTCCCATTTTGCTTCCCTGGGTTGCCCCTTAGTAAACTGGCTTTGCCATAAAAAGTTCATATTCTCTCAGAGGGCACTAAACTGTTCCTGTGACCTTCTCAGCCCTTCCTGCACCTTGAGCCTGCAGATGCCTGCACTCTTCTGATTACATAACATGGAGGAAGAAATGGCCCTACAGTTCTAGCCACCCCCGACATCAGCACAGTCCTAAACTCATTCCTTGGGACTCCCTTTAAGTGCTAATGTGCACTCGTGAAACTTAAAATCGCAGGATGATAGGACAGAAGTTTTTCCCTGGTTTCTCATCTTCAATGATCCTTCCCCAAAATAGAGTACCACAGTATACCTGTGGACTCAGTGATGTCAGGAATAAACTCATGAACAGTAACCCACTTACTTATTCATTACTCATCCTAAGCAAAGGGGAACAAAGATACAGGAGAGCCAGCGAAGCCCCAGGAGACAGAAGCAGAAATCGGGCTCTGTGTTTCTGCCCTTCATTCACTTCCGAGTACACAGTGACTGGAAACTTGTTCTGGCTGCCTTCCCAGAATTGAAATCCAGATTTTGAGTACCTTCGGGAAAATTTAGGATCTGTCACCACTAGCCCACGCTGATGGGGCAGCCGTCAGGTGCAGTATCAGGAGCAGCAGGGCCACCTCTATCTGGCAGGGGCTGTCCACTCTGCCACAGGTATCCTACCCTGGGGCTCCTTCCCTACCCACCTTGTCTTCCTTTCTTAGCCTTTCTGACCCCATTTATGTTTTGCACACTTTCAGCCAGTTCTCCAACCTCAGTTTACGGCACAGTTTGACTTCCAGGGTGGTAAATGTCCACCAGGGAACTTAAGATTAGAAGCGCAGACTGAGGCCTCCACTGTAGCCGAGGGAACCCCCAAAGGATGAGGGGAACTTGCAGTTGATGAGAGTGGAACTGGTTCCCTGCCTCCCGTTACTAACTTCATTCCATATCCCTGTCATTAAGCTGCCCCTCTGACCATCCCACCCACTGTGGTCTGGGAAACTGCCCTCGTAGATGTTCTTCCAGCCACGTTTGCCTGTCAAAGCCTGTTCACGGCCCTAACATCTTTATTCTGGGTCTGTGACACAGGGGCCAAGAACTCCTGGTTTGGAATCAGAAGAGCTAGATTCACATCCCAGCCCCTGTTATGTACTCCCTGTGACCTTGGGCAAGTTTCTGAACCGTCTGAGCTTCAATCCCCCTCTCTATGAAACAGGAACAGTTGTACCTATCTCAAAAGGCAGCTTAGCCAAGACAATATGGGAGTGGCCTCAAGAGACACAGAATGTGGCTATTTTCCTTCTCTGCATGAGGTTGTGTTTTGGTAGCAATGACACAGAAGTTACAGGACAATAAGAAACCAAAGCAAGCCAAAAGGGTTTCACTGTATTTTTATTTCCCAAAAAATGCAGAGTCCCACTATGCACAGGTACCTACCCTGATCCTACTCTCTATCTGAAGGTGGGATATCAAGTGACCAGGGCCTACCGTGCACGGGTCTCTTGTCATCATGGGCTACAGATGCCTTTCCTACTCCTGTGTGACTGAGTAGTTTACCATGAAAGGAAGAGGCTCTCTGCCCCCACCTTTTTGGAAAATTCCTGGGAGGTACACAGTGGTTAAGCAAATATACTTTGGTGCCTGTCTTCCTGGATTTGAAGCCTCCTCAAAGCCTCAATTCCTATGTGCTTAAAATACGGACAGCAGCAACACTGACCTCATGGACTGTAGTGAGCTTGAAGTGAGTTCACACATATAAAATTGGTACATATTAATGAGGTTGAACCGTATGAAATTGCCAACAGTTGATAGCATGTGAGTTAACAAAACAGAAACTTCATATGCTTCAACCTAATAATAAGCTCTAGCAGGGAGTAGCTCATGTTGCTTTCTGCAGGGCAGAGAAATAGCTTCTGGTGATACACAGTCACAGTGTTCCAATTTACTTTACTTGTGACACTGTGGGACATATAGAAACTGGAGAGCAATAAACATATTTCCTATGCAAATGGGTACAAGCAGGGTTCACACATGCTCAGTGGTCTGTCTCTTTGGCTTGGGTTCTCTTTGGCTTGCCACAGACCCTGTGGGCACACTTGAGTCAGGTGGCATGCATGCATCTGATCCCAGCCCACTGCCCTTCCTTGCCCGCACTATAGTCTGGCAATTTCTTCCACTTTTCAGAAGCAGGGAACTTCATCTCATGCGACTGCAGAGGGTCCCAGGCCTCCTGTAGGAGGTTGAGGTAGTGTGAGGGGCCCTCACCTGAATGAAAGGAGTCCATAAGATAACACCGTGTATGTGGAGTCACGTGCAAGTCCTGAGCAGCCGCGGGTTCTCTCTGGCAGGAGCTGGAGTGGCTGCTGGAGGTTAACCGCCTCACGCACCGGCTGCTCTGCAAGCACATGACTCTGGACAGCTTCGATGCCATGTTCCGGGAGGCCAATCACAACGTGTCGGCTCCCTACGGCCGCATCACCCTGCATGTCTTTTGGGAGCTGAACTTTGACTTCCTCCCCAACTACTGCTACAATGGATCCACAAACCGGTAAGGGAGTCCCTGTGCCAAGTGGGTTGGGTTGGGTGGGGAGTCAGGGTTGCCACCCACTGCCTCCTCCACACTGGGCCCAGCGGTGTGTCAGTATGTTGCTGTGACAGGCATCTGGTGCTGCCTCTGCTGGGTGCTGTGATGGAGGTGAGGTTGCCAGGGAGCACCCAAACCTTATCCTGCTTCTGAGCCCTCAGGCTGGAGGACTCGGTATCAGGCAATCATATGACAGATGGAAGGAGAAGGGGGGAAAGCCCCCGGGCCTTAAGAGGTCATACCTGTACCTGATCCAGTCCAGGAAGTGGGAAAGCCCCCAGGGCCTTGAGAGGTCACAGCTCCACCTGATCCAGTCCAGGAAGTGATGCAAACCTTGAAGGGGGTGCTCTCCTCTGAGGAAGTAATGCTGAGCTTAGATACAAAAGAGGAGTAGCCATAAGTCAAGTCAAATAGCAGAGGCAGAGAACCGAAGCAAGGTTGCTCAAAAAACATGACATTAGTGAGGATGTCACTCTGGAGTGAGAATGGTGCTGTGACAGATGAAGCAGGACACGGGAGGAAGCAGGGACATCAGGGCTCCAGAGGCCAGTCAGGATTATGCCCTTAGGAACCCTGGAAGACTCGGAGAAAGGGGAGAACCACTAACACACTGAATATGTGTAAGGACACCCATGTGTTGAACGCTCGTGTGCAAAGCAGGCATAGCCTTTCAGGGCACACAGAAGCGTGACAGAGTGGAACTTGCCCCCTGCAAAGAGCACACGGGCACTGAGGAAAGACAAGACCTCATCCCTGTCCCCCCAGAGCTTGTGCCAAAAGTAACCTACAGAATAAGTACAGAAGGATGTTCAAAAATGCTCCCATCTGCAGGTCCCCTCAGTAGTCCCAGGGCCTGGCTCAGGGCCGGATTAAATGAGTACGAGTTGAACGAACTCTTATGGAGTGTATGGGAGGAATCCACAAGTGCACCTGAAAGGACACACAGACCATGACAGACTTCCAGTCCTATGAAGACATAGGACATTTAGTGCACTTGAGTCGGGAGCAGCGAATGACAACTCAGGCCACAAACATACCTATTGCTCATTGTTTTTGTACAGCCTACGAGCTGAGAGTGGTATTGATATTTTTGGAGGGGACACGGGCGGGTAGGGAAATCCAAAGAATAGTAATATTTGGTGACACATGAAAATTATTTAAAATTCATGAGGTATTTTGGAGCAGTCATGCTCCTTCATTTGCTGTCATCTGCTGATGCTGCTTAGTAGCAGAGTTGAGTACATGTGAAGAGACCAAGTGACTTGCAAAGCTGAAAACATTTGTTTCTGGCCCCTTGTGGAGTTTGCTGAATCCACTTCTTGAAATCAAAGTGGAGGTGGAGCCACAGAGAGGCCATTTTCAGGCCCAGCCCTCCCTTGCTTGCTTCCTGTCCTCTGAGCAGCCACAGGTCCTGAATTGAGCCTGGGAAATCTGGGCTGCAAGTTTTCCCATTGATGAAAAGGATTTAAAAAAAAAAAAAAAGGAAAAAAAATGACAATTGTTGAATGAAAGGATTGTTGAAAGAAGAATGTTATGAATACTTTTGTAAGCAACCACCTAGGACATAGGGCAGTTGTGCCAATGTGAAACTTCACCTGGTCAGGGAGCGTGGGCCTGCAATCTTGTGTCCCCTGATGGATATTATGAGGATCACGTTAACCCCTTCCCCATGTCTTTTCTTTTACTAGTTTTGTCCGAACTGCCATTCCTTTCACCCAAGAACCACAGAGAGACAAACCTGCCAATGTCCAGCCTTACTACCTCTATGGATCCAAGGTAGGTGGTCCTGCCCTGTGCTGCCTGTGAGAAGGTTAGTGAGAAAAGGCAAAGGAAAAGGTGTTCCCAGAGTCAGAGAAGCCAGAAGGTGTGGCAATCAAGAGGCCACAGTGAGGTCCAGGCAGAAACGACTGCAAGTATATTCATCTTTATTTGTTAACAACTAGCAGGCATGGGGGTGGACAGAGACCTGGGTGCTGGGCGCTGGGAAGTGGGGCTGTGGGGCTTCTCATCCTGGCTTCCAAGCCCCTCTGTTTCTCAGTTGATTTGTTGCGATATTGTCCAGCGATTCTGGGATTTTGTGCTCCATAGCTATAATGGATTTGCAGACAGGAAGAGGTTGGGTGGGTGAAGCTCTGAAGGGAATTGCACATGGCTGAAGCTGGAGCTGAGAAACAGGTCTTTTTCATTTCATTGCTGCTGATGCTCCCGTGTGTGCATCCTGATGCTCAGTGACCCTCCTAAATGAAGCTGTCAGTCCTTCTTTGCATTCCTTAAACGGACACTTCTCATGTACCCACCCTGGGCCAGATATGGACTAGATTCTACACACTGCAGCCTCCTTAGGGATGAAGCAGACGTAGCCTTTACCCTCCTGGACTTGCATTTCCACCCCTCCCCCCAGGTGGGGGCACGGGAACAGTGTTCCCAGAGCCTCACTGGTACCACAATATGTATAGATTTGTTTCCTACCACGGGGGTTTATATGGGCAGAACAAAGAACACTATCAGGGTGTGAAATGTGTCATTTTTCTTTCTGATGGAATTAAAAAAGAGCCACCTTTGACCGCATTTTCAAAAGTAAATAGAAGTGGACCTAAAAGAAGAACCAACTATGTGGCTAAAATTGTGTAAGAAAAAGTCCTCTGCTAGGTTGGGAGCTCTGGATTTGGAAGTGTGATGAACACAGATGAGTTCCTACCACTCGGCTCTAGTGGTGGGCTCTTGGAAGGTCTTAGGGTGATGCTGGAAGAGAGCCGTGGACTTCTCCAGAGCAGACAGTCTCTCCAACTGATTGTCTCAAATCAAGGGAAGTTAGAGATACCATCTGAGGTGGTTCACAGGCATGGTTTTAACTAACCTTGACTCAAAGTAAAACCAGTGCGTCCTTTTTTCAATTTACTTTCAAACATTGCGATAGATTAAGACAAAGGACTTACGTCAGTGCTCATGTCTTTAATACCTCTTCAGCACTGCCTGAGTCCCACCCCCCTTTCTTTTTATCAAACACAAGAGAGCAGGTCTAAGCTCAGAGTAATTGTCAGACAAGTGTGGCCAAGACAAATTTAATATTATTTTGTTTTCTTGACACTAATACTCATCTCTCTTCTATTTATAGCCAGAGGGTACTGGTTGTTCATATATGGGGTGATATAAGGCTTAAATGAGTTTAAGTTTAAAAAACGAGTCAATTTAAATAAAAATATTGTTAGTAATAATAATAAAGAAGGTTGATGGTTTAAAAAAAATGAGGATGGGGTATAAAGTGGTCTCTGACTGCCTTAAATCTGGAAAACACTCCAAAGAAAGACCTCTCACCTTTTTCCAAAAGAATGAATGAAAGCATAGCTCAAGGGGCTCACTGGCAACTCACACATATTCTTCAAGTATTGTGTATTTATTTAAGTCATGCATTTTTTTTTAACTTTATAATACGTCCACTTTTGATTGAATATTAAAAGAATGCCTCGATTCTTAACTGGGGCCCTCAAATGGACACATTTAGGAGATCCGTGTTTGCCCTTTGGCACACCCAGGAAGTGCACGTACCGGATTGAGAGATTTCATCATCAGGCATCACCCAACCCAGGGGATCTTACAATGGCACTGACATTTAAGGGAAGAGATATGGGGAGTCTATAGGCACATTTTTACAAAAGACCTACTGTCGGGGGGCATTAGGCTGTATGATGAGGGCCATCTCCTCCCCGCCTCTCACTCCCTGAAGTGAGGCACTATGGCGGGTTGATCACCTCCCTCCCTGGCTTCCTCATCAGGGCCATCCTGCTGGGCTTCCGGTTCTGCTCCAGCTCCTGCTCCGGAGTCCTTGCGTGGCAGTTCCACCAGGGGGAGCCCCTGCAGGTCTTCCTCCCTCTGACCAAGGGCGGGGGCCTCCTCCGGCCATCTCACTAGCCCATTGGCTTCCTCCATGTGGCCAGCTCTGTAAGACCATCGAGGCTCATGGCAACGGATGCACCAGAACTGGAGGCAGATGAAGGCCAACACAGCTGTGAAGCAGGCCAGCAGGATGGCCATCAACACCCAAAGGGAGATTTGGGGATCCACCAGGGAGCTGCCCGCAGCCAGTGGACTCTTATCCAAGGTGTGGAACATGGTGCAGTAGTGCCTGTAGGGGAAGGCAGCCTTCTTACAACTGATGCAGAGGAAGTAGAGAGTGGAAGGGGCGAGATGTTCCAGCACCACGGAGCTGATGGTCCGAGGCACCTTCTCCTCGTGGTGGAAGCTGTAGCGGAGATAGCCGGAGAAGATGCTGTTCCAGTTGGGTCTGTACATAATATGGTAATAGTCCTCCAGGCAGGGCTCCGAGGACGACCAGGAGATGATGGCGCCCGTGTAAGAAACGTTCCCAACCTCGATGTTCATCCCGATTCTGGAACCAAATCAAAGTGAAGAGTGACATCCCCCTCATTAAATATTATTCATCATCATCATAGCCACCACATCTTGAGCGTGTGAGATGGGCACTGATATGGACCCCATGTTACAGACCAGCAAATGGACGCCCAGAGGTTACCTTACTTAGCTTGGCTAGCAAAGGAGCTGAACAAGGAAAGTGCAACTCATGTCAAAGCTGGTATCCTTGGTTACCCATCCAACCTCAGCCACATCCCTCCCTGGCTCAAATCCTGTAGGTTCAACATCACTTCTACCTCATTGAAAAAAAATAAATAAAAAAAAAATAGAATCAGTAGAACCTCAGGGGTCCCACCTTAATTGTCCTAGGCCTGAGACCTCCACGCAAGCAATTATTTCATCTAAAATCTCTCTTCTTGACCTCCTGCCTCTGCTCCAGGTGTTCTGAGCTCAGTTATCTAGAACATTGAACCTATTCTTTTTTAGACCCCCAGTTACATTGCCCATGATGAATGGAGATTCACTTCATCACCTGCCAGCAGCTGATTTCACCTTAAATCTTGTGCTTTGGTTTTGTTTTTTCAAGGCCAAAGGTACCAGGAAATTAGTTTCATAGGTTGAGATAATCAGCTTCTGTAGAGCATGGTGCTACTGTTCAGCGCTCCAGGTATTATGCCTGTCAGTGATGGTAATAACCACCCACAGCAAGTGGGCCATTGCTCTGTCCAGGGCATGTTACACACTTCATATGCAATAATATTTAACATTATTCTGCATCCCACCTGGAGAGCTGCTTTGCAGATTTCCATTTTGCAGATGAACAACCTGAGGTCACTCAGCATTTTAATGAATAGAAAGAGAACTCAAAGCTGCTTAACCACTTCACTTCCAAATGCAAGGCTACTGGATTTAGTAACAGAACATTTTTGCAAATTAAGGATCTCAGTTGCTGTTTTACCAAACAAATCAAATGAGCTCTCTTTAGACTTCCAGCCTTCCCTCTTGGGGAAGAGAAAGCCATCTTTTTGTTTCTCTTTAATTCTGAAAGATAGAGTTGCCCTCCACTGAGTTTCCCCTGGTGAAACATAGAGTCAGCTGTGGTCAACCTCTGTATGCTCTGGTAAACATGTCACTCTGCCCCTCCTCTCCCACACAACACAGGTTTCATTTCAGACTGCAATGACATAGTAAAAATCAGTCAATCAGATTTTAACCCGAATCAGATATTGAGCCAAACCAGCCCTTCTCTCTGCTCGGCCTCCCCCCAACCTCATGGCTTGTGCCCAGGTTTCTACGGGAGTTGAGCTACAGAAAGATAAATTACAAAGTGTAATTTTTCAGTTCTTGATTGTCTTCTCTAAAGATGGCAGTGAACTAAAGTACTCAGGAAGGGGAATAGTTCCTTTCCCTTTGGCTGGAAATTTCCTCCCCCTAAATAGGGCCAGAAAGGAATGAGACAGGTGTGCTCAGATCCTCCTGGGGACGGTTGTCTGGAAGGAGAGTGAAGGTCTGCACTCCCTCTGTGGTTTCCTCATACACATTCATCCTCCCCCCACACCCCCAGCATCCTACACATGCTACAAACACACTTCCAGCCATAATGAATACAGCTTAATTCATTCCCTGTAAAACATATCAATGGCCTCTGCAGAACCCTTCCATCAGGAGTGATCAGGAATCCCGCTCTGCTCTTGTCACGCATGAATCTTTTTCTTCCATTTGCCTCCTATCTGCCGCTGGCTGGTTTTACAGCCTGACTTCCCTACAGCAGACATTTTTAAGCTCTTTCTGTCAGGATGCTATCAGCATCTTCAGCCTTTAGGACCAAATCCATCTCTCTTATTTCTTTTACTTCCTCAGCTCTGTTTCCAAATTCTCCCCTATTTTTAGCTGTTCTTTACCATCACCTGGCCTCTCTCCAAACAGAGAGTGAAAGGAAAAGCTGTCTCCATTTCCAAGTCGAGCTAGCTACATCTCTTACCTGATGCTTGCAGTGTGTCTGGTTAGAGCTTTACCCTCCGAGGCAGCATGGACCAAAGCCCAGAGAATGGTGCCTTCTCCCTCCTCCGCCCTGGGCTCTCCTTGATGTCTCTCTCACCACTGAGTAATCCCACTGTCGCCCCCGATGCTCACATTATTCATTTCTTCACATCAGCATCATTCACCATGGCAACCAGCAGGCTTCTACGCACGATGTTTTCAGGGACCAGTCTGGAGAGGCTTTTGCCCATTGAGAGAAGCTCTCATTCCTTTGGCCAAAAAGGAAAAAAAAAAAAAAAAAAACCCTGCAAACGATCTCGAGGATGCACTAATTCTTCCAAGTTTTCTCTCTCATTGACTAGTGATTATTTTCTTGCCCCATCTAGATCCTCTCTGGATAATGGTTTTAAATGCAAAGATGATCTTCTCAGTTAATTTATAACTAACAGTAAATCCATCCTCATCCTCTACCCCCACACCCACCTCCTGCATCTTAAAATGTTCTTTCTTTATTTTTGTGTCCTGTGACCTTGCCTAGTTACATGGTCCTGGTCGAGCCCTTTAATTGCCCGAGTCCCAGTTCCGACATATGTAAGGCATTGGGCTACATCTGAGTGGCAGATAGAAGGTGTGAGAACTATTCCTAGCCAGTTCAGAACCCTTCTCAAGCTTTCCCAGCCATCCCAGCACTTGCAGAGGGTTGATTAGTGTCCCCTCAAAACGCATATCTATCCAAATCCTCAGCATATGACCTTATGTAGAAATGGGAGTCTTTGTGGATATGATTAATCAAGAATCTCAAGGTGAAATCATCCTGGATTCAGGGCTGGCTGCAATCTTTAGAGAAAAGAAAGATTCACACAGAGAGACACACAAAGGGAATAGGCCCTGTGAAGAGAGAGGTAGAGACTGGAACGATGCGACTAGAACCAAGGGAAACTAGGAGCCACCAGACTCTGGAAGAGGCAGGGAAGACTTCTCCCCAGAGACTTTAGAGGGAACGTGGCCCTGTCAACCTTTGATTGCAGGCTTCTGGTCTCTAGATCAGTGAGAGAATAAATTTCTGTCATTTTAGCCCACCAAGTTTGTGCTAATTGGCTGCAGAAACCCAAGGCATCTAGTCCGTACTCCTGACTGGGCTCAGAGGCACAGTTCCCATCACAGTTGCTTACCTGTCAGTCAACTGCACTGGACATCACAGATGGAGACTCTGTACCATTCCTGGACTGGATGGTTCTCCAGTGGTCCTCTCTTTCCAGGTCTCCTAGCTGCCCTTTTCCATTCCTCACAAAGGTATATCCGCCTCTGAGATTCCAACCTTTCCTGCTGCCCTCAACCTTAGGAGAGTACCTTGGCGCCATTCTGTGGAGGAGACCAGAGAACGTCTGAGATAGAGGAAGGAGAGGAGCTCAGATAGGTTTAGACCTGGACAGTTTTACACAAATTATGTGTTTTTAAAAGGGTTTTTGTTTGTTTGTTTGTTTGTTTGTTTTGTTTTTTGTCTGTGCCTCTCTATAATATGCCCCAGAGGGAGTGTGTGTGTGTGTGTGTGTGTGTGTGTTTTCATATATGTGGATATTAAAAGGTTGATTTTGAAGAGGAGTATAGACTAGTGTTATGAGAGCCTAGGAAGCATGTAGGGGAGCGGGTTGGGAGGGATGGTTAATGGGCACAGGGTGCAATTGAATAGGAGGAATAACTTCTGAGGTTCTATAGCACAATAGGATAACTGTGGTTGACAATGAAGTATTTCAAAGTAGCCAGTGGAGAGGATTTTGAATGTCCCCAACACAAAAAAATGATACATGCCTGACATTATGGATGTGCTAATCACCGTGACCTTTTCATTACACATTGTATTCATGTAATGAAATGGCATACTGTACTCCAGAAGTGTGTATAATGACTACGTGTCCATTAAAAACAAAATACAAAGCTTCTCTCTTCTTGGTTCTTGGCCAAAGGATCCAAGAAGTTCCCCTATTGAGTCACCTCAGTGATAACCACAAAGTTAGGAAGAGCTGCCTGGTTAGCCACCAAGCTGCCCAACATGGAAGACATGAGAGACATGGTCTCTGCCTGTACAGTGTTCTTTTTATTCTGTTTTACTTTATCATATTATTATGTTGTGGTACTGGGGATTGAACCCAGGGATGCACTACCACTGGGCTACATCCCAGCTCTTCCTATTTTGTTTTTAAGACAGGGTCTTGCTACATTGCTAAGACTGGCCTCAAACTTGCAATCCTCCTGTCTTGGCCTCCCGAGTTGCTGGGATTACAGGTGTGCACCCCCATGCGCTGCTGCCCAGGGTTCTTGGTCCTGCAGTTGCTCTGTGGCCTTCCCATAGCATTCTGTCTTCCCAGGGGCCTGTCCTAAATATGCTGTAGCACAGTGTGTCTCTTTCCAAAGGCTAATAGTGACACCCAGCAAAGCACAAAGGCAGAACATCTAGCCACTTGCCTGTAGCTGACAGAGGCAAGCACAACATCAGCTTGTTTGTAGAAATATGGGCAGGAAGTGTTTCCTCTTCTGAACATCTTGTGCTTTGGAGTGCAAATGAAATGTACTTTTGGAGTTGCTTAAGAGCTCTGTCACTTAGGGGTGATAATTCAATTTTTTTTTTTTAAGTAAGAGTTCAGTCCCTAGTACCACACATACACACACACAAAAAAAAATAAGTAAAAAATTTAGAAAATTTAGCAACTGGTTCAGTAATTAAAATTAATATGTGGACCAAACTTTAAAAATATTCAATTAAATATTGTGTAATATCACAAAATTGCCTTCCAAGTGATATAAATTGTGGCATAGATCATTCAATTTTTATAAAGTTTTTTTTTAATATTTATTTTTTAGTTGGAGGTGGACACAATATCTTTATTTCATTTTTACGTGGTGCTGAGGATCAAACCCAGTGCCTCACACATGCTGAGCTGCAACCCCAGCCCTAAATATTTTTTTAAAGATTTTTTTGGGTTGTAGATGGACACAATACCTTTATTTTATTTGTTTATTTTTATGTGATGCCTGGTAACCAACCCAGTGCCTCACGCATGCTAGGCAAGCGCTCTACCACTGAGCCACAACCCCAGTTCTAGATCCCTCAATTTTAATCATTTCTTAGTAAATTGTTGGCCCTTAGAAATTGTGGCTGTGATCTATTTTTAGCATGGTCACCACTAGGTGACAATACCTCTGTCCAGGCCACAATTTGAGCTCAGGGAAATTCATCCTCCTTTTGCATAAGATCCCCATTAAGTCAGTCCCCAGAGCCGGGACCAGTTCTTTGCAGCAGGGAGCAGGGTACATCTCAACAGGGCCACTACCTGGATGTCAGCCCTTCCCACCTGGGCTGACCCAGGGATCTCCCCTCACCCTGGTGACGCCTACAGTGCCACCCACTTCCCTGCCGCCACCTCTCCCTGTGTCTGCCCAGTGCCATTCCCAGGCTCCACAGTGTTCCTTCCCCACCAGTCCAGAAGCTTTTATTTCCCTGGCAACCTGTGTGTGGCAGAGGAGCATCTTATGTTGCACCTTGGGCAAGTCATTTCCTTTTGCTTGGGCTTGGGATTCTTGCTCTGCTGAATGGGTATGATCAGCCAGTAGGCTGCTGACAGCCCCACAGATCGCAGGTCCTAACCCTGGAACCTGTGAATACAGCCTTCTTTGGAAAAGCATCTTTGTGGATATGATTAAGTGAAGGATCTTGACTGGGAAGATGATCCTGGATTATAAGGGTGGGCCATAAATGCACCACAAATGACCTTACGAGACAGAAGTATACACATAAGCCGAGAAGGTGTGTGAAGACTCAGCAGAGGGATTTGAAGATGGAATAATGCAGTCACAAGCCAGAATGCGGGCAGCCACCAGTAACTGGACAAGGCAAGGAGCAGATTCTCCCCCTGGAGGGCTCTAGAAGGAATGTGACCTCATAAACTCTTAATTTAGTTAGGCCCAGTGATACCGATTTTGGATCCGTGACTTCCAGAGAATCAAGTCTCTATTATGTCAAGCCACCAGGGTTGTGGTACTCTGTTAGAGCTGCCACGGAAAACTAACTGGGGGTCATGAAGGAATCACTGTGTGTCATCACATGGGTACCAATTATGAAGAAAAGTGATGACACTGGTTTTCCTCAAAAGGTTTTAGCATCTAAATATTGCAGAATGGCAGCTCTAATGTGGAAGGCTTGGCTCCTGTTCTTCCTCCTGCCCTTTCCAAAGCTTAAGAAGAAAGGAGCATCATTTCCTGAGATTTCTATAGCAACTCCCTTGGGTTTTTCAACCTGAGCAGAGACTATCCTGAAGGAACCCGGATGTTGGAGATCCAGCCCTGGAGCTCAGCAGATATCTAGAAGGAGCAGCCAGTAGCATCAGCCATCTTACCCAAGCCCTAGCGATGGATTTGAACCTCTAACTGGACTGATCAGTCCTTTGGACCATCTTCCTCACAGGCCATGTAACTGAGTTATTCATTTACCCCATCTGCATTTACCTGAAATGATTTTAGAGTTCAGCTGCCACTTTCCAACCTGAATTAAGAGGCTGTGTATGTGGGCTGATGGCATTCATTAGACAAATTGTAACAAAAACAGGAAATTAGAAACAGTTTTAATTCCTCTTGGGATCTCTGAAAACAACAATTGTGATTCCAGAGAGCAGAGATGCAAATTGCTTACAAATTTAGTTTGCCAAATAGGCCTTGTTGTTTGGAGTGTCTGGCCGTGTTTACCATCTGGTGAGAGATGCAGGCATTACAATCAAAAGTCCACACATCAGACTTTAAAATGGTTAAAATGGTGAACAGTATGTACATTTTACCCACAGTTTTTTAAAAGCCATTCTACACAGTGCCTACAATCCAAAGATCAAACTCTTCATATATTTTTTTTTTCTCTTGCTTTTCCAGAAAATGTAATCTGTGTCTCAGTAATAACATGATTCTAATTCCTGAATCAGGATTGGGGTTTTTGTTGTTGTTGTTGTTTTTGGAAGCCTCATAAACTGATCTATTTTGTGTAGTGTGGATTTTAACAAGTTCAGCTCTAAGTGAGCCAGCCTGCACAGTTAGGATATGTAATTAGTTTCCCATTGGGCCAAGTGGTTGTAACATGAGTCGGTGAACAGAATTGGTTCAGCGTGCGAGATGAGTGGCAAGCGTCCAATGTCTCAAGACTTGTTGCATTCCTGTTTTTCTTTGCCAAACCCCAGAAAATGCCCAGGCTCCCTTATTCCCACATTTTCTCAATAGGTCCCAGCCTCCTATTGAGTCAGCAGGTCAGATGGGTGCCCTCCGGGGGTGTGTGTGCATGTAGTTCTCAGCATGCGCGTGCTTTTTCTTGCATGAATATGGTGTCTTTGGGGGCGTGGGGGTGGGGGCAGCTTGTTCATTTAGAGGATTCGAATTCTGTACATTTCATACTGGCTATTCCTGCATGACATAGAGCTTGGCCATCAACGGAGGCCTGAAGTTCAAGACCAGAATCAAAGACTGACATAGAAACTCCAACCAGAAGTCCACTAAGTGGGTCAGGAGGTGGGGAGGGCATTTTTAAAACCCTTGTATGGTAAAACAATTCCAAAATTCTTCGCCTCTGCCTACACCTGAGAAGGTCTACTGAACAATTTCCAGATATCAGAGCATACGTTCATTTCTGTTTGCTGGGAAGTACAAAGGAAGACTTGGTTCTAGAAGGTCCTCCGGTGAGGGTGAGGACTTAGGAGACTGCTAAGAAGGATGAGCATCCAGGAAGAGCCCTGTAGAGCTTGGGCCTCAGAAGGGAGTGATAGGACAGCTCTCACTGTTATGAAGCCTTGAACATTGAGCAACGTCTGTACTGGGGCAGGCGTGTCCTGGCATATCTCCTTGTGGGTCACACACTGTGCGGCATGAATTTATACCCCACATAGGCAATGTCCTCTCCAAGTTCAGAGAATCATAGCTGTAGCCAGAACTTACTTACCAAGTTATCAGATAAAGTAATGTTAATGGCTGTTATCTCCATGAGTGCTTCCAGTGTGTCAAATGGCATGCTCCCTGCTTTATGTATCAATTAAACTTCCAGGAGCCCTAGTGGCTCTGGTATCATCATCTTTTTTGGAGGGGAGTTGCAGGGTACCAAGGCTGGAGGGTGAAGTAATTTTCCCAAAAGCATCCAGCTTGTAAATGAGGGACCTGGGGTTTGAAGTCAGTTGTAGCTGTGCCCACCTTAGAGACCATCCTTGGTACTCTGACAAAGTAAGGAAAGAAGTCGTCAGACAAAAAAAAAAAAAAAAAAAAAAAAAAAAAAAAAAATATATATATATATATATATATATATATATATATATATAAAATATGTATGAGCTGATCGCCTTTTGTCCCCACCAGGAATATACATTTGAAAGTTCCCTGCTGTTCAAAAGTTCCTTTCATAGGACTTTTGAAAAGGGGACAAATGTGCTTTCCTGGGTTCAGAGGAGAATCCTGTCTTGGGTGTGGGTGGGAATGAGAAGGCTGTCATGGCAGTGAACAGCTATCAGTCCCCCTAAGGTCACGGAGCAAGCTGAGGCATTGTCCCCTGGTGCCATGCACATGGCCCTCTTCAGGAGAAAGTTCAAAGCAAGGGTTCTGCATTTTGATCTTTGAAAACATTAGGAAGCTGTGGTACAAGCCAGCAGGGTTTTGACATTTACTTTCCTATTGGGGCATAACCATATATAGTAAAATGTACTGTCTTTGTCAGTGCAGGCTGCTGTAACAAGAGTACCAGAGACCATGCTACTTAAATAGCAAGTCTAAGATCAAGGGCCGACAGATCAGAGGTCTGGTTTGCAGATGGCCATCTCCATGTCATGTCCTCATGTGACAGAGCAGAAAGAGGGAGCAAACTTTCCTGATTTGAGTACACAAATTCCACTAGGAAGTCTCCACCGTTGGGACTAAACCATGGCCCAAAGGCCCCTCCTCTTAATACCGTCCCATGGGGGGTGGGATCTCAAAGCATAGATTTTGTAGGGACACAAACATACGAGTACATAGAAGATCATAAGTGTACGGAGAAGATCATAAGTGTTAACAAATATGTGCATCTGGGTGGTCAACAAGCCAATCAAATTGCAGACCTTGACTTTCACCCCTCCTGGTCCATGTCCATCCCCTATGGTTGGTTTGGCATTTGCCCTAGATGCCTCACATACCTCACCCTAGTCCCAGCCCTGTTCACTAAGGTGGCCTGTTTATAGAGGCTCTAAAACAGGTTTGTTCCATATGTAGAAAATGGCCTGGCCTGGCCTGGCTTGGCCCGGGGTTGGCTCAGACTCCACGATTCATACACTCACAGGATTTGCTGAACATGAATGAACTTCAGTGAACATCAGACTGGAGTCAGTTCTAGTTCCCTTTACATAAACCACCCCTGGCCCATACATCTAGAAACTACGTCAAGTAGATCCCTCCCACTCTTGCTTGCATTCCAAACCTACCCATAGATAGGCACAGGCTTACCAAACACAGTTCTTCAACTCGGTGAGTGGGTGGGTGCTCTAATCTGTCATGAATCCTCATTATTAGTGGGAACTCTAATTGTACTCTTGGTGTATCCTATAATTAAAGGATCCTAGAGTCGTGATGATTGTTTTGTAAAGTTTAAGATAATTTGTACACAGCAAAACATACTTAACTCAAAATTTAGGATGAACGTGTAATTACATCCTCCCTCAGTGGTTCCACAGGGAATTGAGAGTCCTCCAGAAGCATCATCAGAGTTTAATTCAAGTGGAATTTCTAATTAGCCAACCAGTAGAATTTCAGCTAATGGAATAGCGATGTGATCTTCTCATATTTGTATGGTCATGCTCAAGATGTTTATAATTCCAGGAAGGAAAACAGTATTGAAGGCTTATCCCCCCCCAAAAAAAAACCAAAAAACTGAGCATGGTTTATAAAAGAATTCAAGTTCGAGAGTATACCCTTATGGGGAGAGGTAAGAGGATGGACTTTGGAATCAGCCATACCTGGTTCAGACCAAGGCTTGGTTATCTACCAACTGTGTGATCTTGAGCAGGGTACTGACCAACCTGAGCCTCAGTTTCCTCATCTGTGAAATGGGGCTAAGAATGGCATACACTGCATATGTTTGTTGTGTGGATTAGATGAAAATGCACATGAAGGGCCTCACAGAGCCTGGCATGAGCTAGTCCATATATAGCAGCATTTCAAAAATGAGCCTTAGAGTCATTTGTAACTTGTATGGCCTCACCAACCAAATGAGACCATTGGAGGGCCTGCTGTTTGGGTCATCTGTCCTCAGCCAGGGGTGTCTCATGGGGTCTTGAGGATGATGGTGACAGCCAGACAGTGGTCTTGGCTCTGGGTTCCCAACCAGAGCAGCTTTACTCTGCTTGTTTCATAGATGAGCTTGTATGGCATTTTCCCTTTGGACTGTGTCCTTGAAAGTTGTGAAATCACTAATTTAAACCAACCCCCTAACATAAGAAACTAAGACGCAAATGGCCCGAGCTGTTTTCCCAGGCACTCAGAAGCTGCCTCCTGCCTCCGGGGCCTGCCCATTCCCAGGACCCCGTGGTGTCCTAGAAGAAAACAACCAACAGTAGAAGACGATGCTGAATTAGCTTCTCAGCTTTCACATGGTTCTTCCAGATGATTTCTAGTACCCAAAAGCCTCTAGAGAAAGAAAATAAGCCATTTTACCCTGTCCCACGGCTCCATTTGGCAAAGTCCTGGTTTCTGTGTGGACAGTTGTGGGTAACGTGAGTCCCCATGAAACAGATTATTTGCTCGGAAGCCCTTTTCCCTCTCTAGCGTGGGAACAGCTGGTCTATCTAGTGGCCTTTGAACATCACTGACCACACCTCTCTCCTTGTCCAACATCGTCAAATGTACTCATGGGGTCCCCAGTGAGAACCCTGATGAGGCCAGGTCCCCAACGTCTCCTGCCAGGACTCGGGTCAGGACCCGGATGTTCAGTGCTTGGTCTCTTACTTTGCCCCACCTCTGTTTTCCAGCCCCTCAACATCGCCTACAGCCACATCTACAGCTCTTATAGGAACTTCGTGGGGCCTCCTCACTTCAAGACCATCTGTAGACTCCTGGGTTACCAGGGCATCGCCGTGGTTATGGAGGAACTGCTGAAAATCGTCAAGAGTTTGGTAAGGAGAAGACTCGGGGCACGTTGGGATGTGCCCAAGTGGGAGGGATAAGATCAAGACTTGGTTTCTTTTTTGATCTGTTCTGTAAAAAGAAGTCCTAGTTGCTCCACTTTTCCCTTGGCCCTCATCTCCTGGTGACTCCTAAAAGCACATTTCTAAGCAGCTTTTGACTTATGGATTTACCTCCCTGTTTCAGGCCCCGAATTCATTTCTTGTTTGGATGAGTCAATTTAGCGGTCCTCATTTTGACCTTCATGGCCTGCTAATGGCTGCTCATGCTAGCCAGCTGTGCTGTGCTAAGTTAATCTGAGCATGGCCAATCCATGACACATGTGCTGCCTTTTCCCACTCCTATGCCTATGACAGACATCTCTAATCAATCACCATACTTTGTCCCCTTGAGATTTTCTTTTTTGTGGGAGGGGTGGTACTGGGGATTAAACTCAGAGGCACTCAACCACATCCCCAGCCCTATTTTCTATTGTATTTAGAGACAGGATCTCACAACACCACTGAGTTGCTTAGCACCTCACTTTTGCTGAGGCTGGCTTTGAACTCGCCATCCTCCTGCCTCAGCCTCCGGAGCAGCTGGGATTACAAGCAGGCCCCACCGTGCTCAGCTCCCTGGGCATTTTTTTCTGAGCACTTTTATCAATACTGCACTATCTTCAAGGGATTTCTGTGTCCCTTTCCCACCATTCTGTATTTGCCCCAAGTAGGGTATCTATACCTTCATTCATTGCAAGACCAGAACATGCAAACAAGACTTTCTTAAAAATATTAGATGACAAAATAGAAAGTAGCGTATAACCAACCAGGTCAGGAACAGCAAGCAGGATTCACCTGCTAGCTCTCCTTGGCAGCAGCTGTGGGTTGTTAAAGACTGGGCTGCTAAATGCAGAGTCAAACAGGAAAACAAGGTAATTGCTTAAAGATGTCTGCCCTGGACGTGGGAGGAATGAACGTGCCATGAATTTTCCATGCTTAAATTAGATAATGTGTCCTAATCGCCACAGTTCCCTGCCCACATTTCATTTTAGCTCTTCATCTGGATTTCATAAACATTTCCAACCCTAGGAAGGACCCCATGCCTAGAAATGTGTCCTCTTTCAAGTCTGTAAGCCCATGAGAGGAAGGAGAGCTCCTTTCTGACTTACAGAGGATCATAAGGCTGTCCCCACACTTCAGTGCCCTACAGACCTCTGCACAACCTTTGTGTGCCCCAGTAGCCTGGCCCCGAGGCCAGCGGTGCCCACAGCAGCAGTGGACTAGCTCACCCACCTGTACTCTTCTTCTGCAGCTCCAAGGAACCATTCTCCAGTATGTGAAGACCCTGATCGAGGTGATGCCCAAGATATGCCGCCTGCCCCGGCACGAGTACGGCTCCCCAGGTTGGTGATGGGAAGATAATGGAAACCGCCCCATGTTGGGGTGGGAGCTGTGACCATCCCCCTCGGACTCTGCATCTCTAACCTGCCCGGGAACCCAGGATCTTTGCATCCTAGCACAGCCCCCAGCCAGGCAGCCTTGAACCTGTCTTAATCTCCCTTGGTGGAGGTAAATGATGTCTGCTGGACCTGCCTCACAACATCACTGTCCAGTGAGAGCAATTAAATATGAAATATGAATAGCCAAGGTCTGGAGCTCTGTCTCAGAGACCTTCTGTGTGGAGATGGCTAGTGCCTTGATGGTGGTGCAGGTGACATATCTCGGGCGAGTTACAAACATATTTTTTTGCCTTTCGACCTGGGGACTGGAGAATGGGGGGTAATGGAGACTGAGTTTAGTTTCAAAAAAATCAACATGTCCAGTACTGGGTAATGTGATTCACAATAGGAAAGGGATAAAGCCAAAAGCTCTAATGTCCAATCCCAGCTACCACACTGACTTGCTGTGTGATTGTGGGTATGTTATTTACCTTCTCTGGAAACAGGTAACAGTGCCTAGCTAATGGTATTGTTATGAGTAGTAAATGAGATATTGCAAAAGAAAATGTGGTGTGTATACACAGTGGAGTTTTACTCAGCCACAAAGAATGAAATGATGTCATTTGCTTGTCAGTGGATAGAACTGGAGAACATCAGGCTAAGTGGAATAACCCAGACTCAAAGTCAAAGGTCGAATGTTTTCTCTCATGAGGGTGGGGGAGAAAGGGAATTAAAAAAAGGGATCTCACGAAAATAAAAGGGAGACCAATAGAATATAGCAAGGAGGTCAAGGAGGAGGGAGGAAAGGGGGCCTGTGGAAGTGCTGGGAAATAAAGTCTCCCAGATTATGCCATGTCCATACGCAAGTATCCCAATGAATCCTGCTCAGATATATCATTATAATGCACTAATTAAAATGAGAAGTACTCTTATTAAGGAGTAGTAATGTAGCTTAAAATCTGGAAAAAAAAAACTAGATGGGATTGCAGATAACATGCCTACCACAATATCTAATGCCTATAAATACTAGTTGGTGTCATTATTAAGAAGTCAGGCAAATTTTTGGAGACAAATAGATCAGAAGACCTGTTCCATTTGTGTTTGTGTTTTATTTTGTTCCAGCTTCCCGAGCTTTTTCAAATACTGAACCCCACAAGAAATCCCACCTTGCTCCCTCACTTAGGGGTCCCATGGCTTGAGCTTGTGTTATCCGAGAGTCAGGTCTGGGGCTACCGCTCAGTCAGTGCTTCCCGTAAACCTGGCTGCACAGGGTCAGCTTCCCACCAACCATTCTGTTCATCTCCCAGGGATCCTGGAGTTCTTCCACCACCAGCTGAAGGACATCATCGAGTACGCAGAGCTCAAAACAGACGTGTTCCAGAGCCTGAGGGAGGTGGGCAATGCCATCCTGTTCTGCCTCCTCATAGAGCAAGCGCTGGTAAGTCCCAAGCCCAAAGCAATCATGGCGGCTCCAGGCTAGAAGGGACAACACCACAACCAGATGCTGAAGCTGAAGTATGTGTAGGCGCTTTCGTTTCACGTTCAGGCGACTATGACCATCAGAAAGCTGCATGGAGTAGTGGCCCTGAAGTTAGACCTGAGCTCTTCCCCTCACCAGCTGCCCCTGGGCCTCTGGGCACCCTCCAAATCTTGGTTTTCCGTCCACCATGGGCCAGTGCTATGCTGAGAGGTAGCCAGTCCCCGTCCCCCACCCCCTATGGGTTGACATAGAAATGATGTGTTCACAATCATGAGTGCCACGAGGGATGAGCACAGGGCCCAGAGGGGACATAAAACAGAGCCTGAAGTGGTCTTGGGGCTGAGGAAGGACTTTCCTGGGCAGGCCTCCTGGAAAATGCAAAGGAATTTTCCTGGGGCGCTTTTCCATTCTGAGAGGACAGGATGCTGCGTTATCTTCATTTTTGCTATGGGTGACATGATTTTTCCCTGCAGGGTTATCTAAAGGCTAAGGAGAGATAATGCTCATAGAATGCATGCAGTAAGAATGGAATAATCGGTAGCAGTGCTATTTGTCTGAACTCCCAGCCCTAATCTGTGAATGGGATTTATCTTATCAAGAGCTGTGTCTTCCACATTCTTCCCCAATGCTGTCTGTTCTCCATGTGGGGTGGGCCCAGTCCTCCAGAAGAGGGGGAACTGGTCAGCCCTGAGCAGTGGGAGGAGATGGAGGATGTGGCTGTGGGGATGCGTAACCCTCCGGATGCACCGGGGAGCTCTGAGGATCCCTTCATCAGTGCATTCAGCATCAGATGTGAGAGCTAGCTTCCTGCCAGGTGCAGTTCTAGGGTATGGAGGGTGGCCGTGAATAAGAGAAAGTATTCCCACCTTTGTTCTGAAGACAAAGTCATCCACAGACACTGGCACTCGCTGTGAAGGAACCGCAGGGTAGCAGCATCAGGAGGGATATTCTAATTTTGGAGAAAATGGAGCTTGATATCTGTAGGGAACAGAGAGGACCCGAGAGTGAGCTGGAATGCAGAGGCAGAGGGGACAGAGATAGGAGCTGAGCAGAGGGGCTCCTCTCCTGGCCACCACAGAAAGCTGAGAGAGGCCTGGAGCAGGGAGAAGATCCGACTCTCAAAGGCACTGTTGGGGGAGAACTAACTGGACAGCAGGGGAAGGACAAGACAGCTTGCAGTCCAGTGGTCATCATGGAGGCAGCAAGCCCACGGACAAGAGGGACAGGGGAAGGAGGGAGACAGGAACAGAGGTAGAAAGATGCAGACGGAGAGCACGAGAGCGCTCCTGGCCTCCTAGTCTGGGTGATGCAGGTGAGCCTGTGTACCCCGTCCCTCCATGTCCTCATCTTCAATCAAGGGTCTTGTGCCAGCTGTTCCCTCCAACCCTGAGGCTCTGAAATGGGGACTGTTGCTCTTCCTCTGTGAGGAATAATTGCTCCTCTGTTGCCCCTTTAAATGGACTCTGGAGAGGGCTAATTGCTTCTCTTTAAATAACAGGTTGTTAGCATGGTTCAGTGGGCCTGGGTTGCTATGGCAACCAAGCCTTCAGAAGTCACAGGGATGAGAAGGGAAAACACAGCTCAAGGCCTGTGGGGTACCAGGAGATGTGGAGGTGGGGAGGGTGGGTCAGCTCCTCCTTTCAGGAAGAACATCAATTCACACCAGGATGCAGGCAAATAATGGGGGCTGCAAGGAAAGGAAGATTTTTCTCAGCTTACCCCCTCCCTGTCTGGGTGGTCACTTGCATGTATTAGCAAGGAGAGCAAGACACTCAGGAGCAAAGACTTTCCCAGTGGAAAGGGACCTCTGCAGCACAGATGCACCTAGCCCCTGTGGAGAACCCCACTGGGAAGCAGTTCACCTGAGTCACAGGATGCAGCAGAGATATCTCTCTCTCTCTCTCTCTCTCTCTCTCTCTCTCTCTCTCTCTCTCTCTCTCTCTCTCAATGCGAGCCTAGACGGCTGGGTGGGGTGGGGTGACCAGGACAGGAATCAGGGCTCACCAAAGCTGTGTTCCCCTGGCTGCTTTGAAAGTTGGGGAAATCATCAAGCAAAGGCTGGGCTTTCTGATAGTAAAATGGGGCCTGAACATTCTGGAACTTGTTAGTATAGGAAACCAGAATTAAATATTCATGTGACATCAATTGTTCTTATTAAATAGAATAGTAAAACAATTCAGAAAGACTGATGGCCATCCATAGAGGAATAGCTGTATGAACAGTGTAACGTCCATACTTCTGGAAGACTCTGAAGCAGTTAAAAAGAGTAAAGTGAGCTGGCCATGGTGGCACATACCTGTAATCTCAGTGGCTCGGGAGGCTGAGGCAGGAGGATCATGAGTTCAAAGCCAGCCTCAGCAATTTAGTGAGGCTCTAAGCAACTTAGTGAAACCCTGTCTCAAAAGAAAAACGGTTGGAGATGTGGCTCAGTGGATAAGCACCTCTGGGTTCAATCCCAAGTACAGGAAAAAAAAAAAAAAGTAAAGCGATATAGCTTTCCACATATCAGCATAAGAAATGTGGAGAGGAAAACCAGCAAGTTCCTAGACAAGCCACATTGTGACATCATGTATAGAAGATGAAACCCACAAAATAACACCACACCAAGAAGAAATGTGGGAAATACATACTCATTTTCTCTACAGGTCAGGGAGGAAACCAGGGTTAGAGGTCAACAGGGGCTTTACCCTTATCTGAAATGTCTTCATTTCCAACAAGGAAAATATGTTCATGTACTCTTCACCTAAAATTAATTTTAAAATAATAACATGTACTAGCTCTAGAAGAATGAGGGTACTGAAAAGTACAAAAAGGTAAGTGAGAAGGCTTTTGTCCGTTTTTCTATTGTGACATCTGCCTTTGTGTAATTTTTTCTTTCACTATTCTCTTGTGGATTCCATATTGGTCATATGCTAAAATACCTTCTTGCCTTTTATAAGAGACATTAATATAACTTTAATATGTAGACAGAGGAAATAGAAATTTAAAAGACTACTTAGACAAATATTTTCTTCATTAAGATATGTATTTGTTTCTCAAAATTCAGTATATATTAGAGAAAATTTTTGGTGTTTTTAAAGTGTAACATACAAAGGCATAAAGTTTCAAGTGAATAGCTGGATCAAGGGACATGCCCCAGGTAATACCCACCAGGTCTATAAACAAAACACTTGCACTGTTGTAGATAGTTCCTTTAGGACACCATAAGTGCCCCCAAAGAAATGATTCTAATATCCCAAAAATCAGTTGTCTGTCCTTCACATGTAACTTCTTATGAATGGACTCATATCCAATATGATTCCCTTTCCTGTCTGACCTCTGTTGTTCAACATCATGTCTGTGCAGTTCAAGTTGTGGATGGTTCTCTTTTCATGACCAAGTATTCTCATTGCATGAATATACTAATTGAACTATCCATTTTATTGTGGACGAACATTCGGGTTGTTTAGTTTTGTATTCTTATGACTATTCTTGTAGCTATCTTTTGGTGAATATATGTTATTTTTATTAGGTAAACTTGATTAGCTCCAGTAAGTACTACACCAAGCAACTTTACACATTCATTTTATCAACTTATACTCCCATTCCAAAATTTCTTCACTTCCTCATGAACTGAATTTGTCCACCTTTTTAATCCTAGCCATTTTGGTGGGTGAATCTTGATCTCATTACATTTTTTTATTTCTTTAGTGATTCTGAGCCCCTTCTCACATGTTATGGGCCATTTAGAATCCCTCCTTTGTAAAGTGCCATTCTACATCATTGTCCATTTTTAAATTGGGTTTTCTTTAATGGCTTATAACCATTAGATACTACAGATGCATGTGTTGCAAATGTATCAATGTAGCTTATCTTTTGGTGAAATAGTTCTCAGAGATTAGGGCATCTATCTCTGGTTGGTGCCCTGTGATGCACTTAGAAAATCTTCCTCAAAGTTGTGAAGATATGTTGTCTTCTGAAAGTTCTGGGTCTAGTCTTTCAAAGCTGAACAGAACTTGAAGTCTGTTATTCACTTGGAATGGATCTTTGGTCTTAATGGAGGCAGAGATCCAACTTCACTCTTTTCTTGGTGAAAAGCCCCTCTCCCTCCCTCTGTAGGGGTGGTACTAGGCCGATTGTGTATCAAGTTTCCATAAATGGTCTGATCATAGTGGGCTCTTAATAGTTGTGGGATCTAATCTGAAATTAATCAATATTTAAGTATCTGCTTATATGTCTCATGTTTTTAAAGGAAATTGTTATGAACATCAAGGGTTTCTTCTGGCACCTCAGTCTGGGAAATCATAAGGTGGTCATTAGAGGAAAGAGGGAATCACCAAGTTTTCAATTCTATGTCGTTTTCTAGTCATCAGCTCACTGTTTATGCCCTCACCTACCAGGAGAGGGCGCTGTTCGTACATGTGAGTGGTAGAAGGCTGAATTTCTGGGAAGCAGATGGCCATTCCTGCATAGTTTCTTGCCCAGGTCTTCAGACCCTGTTGCTCATTCCACAGAAACACTCTGAGGAGTCATTTGGGAACACTACTTCCTTTCCAGGAGGTAGGAGAGTCTGCACTGAAGCTCACCAATTCAGACACACACCAGATCTGGGGAAGGTTTCAGATACCTACCCTGGAGGTATCCAACACCAGGGTCAGAGAATCCTTTGTTGTACTGGGTGTCCTACCTTGAAGGATGTAGAGCAGCATTTCTGACCTCGACCACTAGGTGCCAGTAGCTTCCCCCCTCAGATGTGCTGACCAGCAATGGCTCCAGGTATTGCCTGATATTCCTCTGGAAGACAAAACCTACCACTTACCAAGTGCAACTTGACATCTGGCAGATGGAAAAACTGAAGCCCCAAGAAGGCATCGAGTTTTCCCAGGGTCACACCTAGTGCAGGATTGGGACAAGAAGCCCACTGGAGTATAGAAAGGTGTAGTTGAGCTTCTTAGATGGATTACTTTGTTGCATTGGTCCAGCCCCACATCTGGCCCCCACCCCCGTCTCTGACTTCTACTTTATAGTCCCTGTTTTCCAGTTCTATTGTCCTCATTACACCATCAAAATAAATTCCTCGACAGAAAACCCAGAGAAGCAGAAAGAAAACTAAAACCACATTGTCACACCAAAGTAATCACTGTTCATTTTCCAAAGGTTATTTTTCCAGATGTTTTTATGTCCTTTCATAAATATTAACTTCTCTCACATAAAACTAATTGTTAAGTTAGTCATAAAAGGAATGTTCACCAAGCTCAGAAGAAGGGCTACCTCTGTGGGGGCACCCAGGGAGTCAGGAGCAGGAGAAAGGTCTCTTGCTTTTTACTTCACATTCTAGATTACTATTTGAATTTATTACAATTAACATTTATTGCTTTCCTCCTTAAAAGGAAATAGTTGCACACTTAAATGTACATAAATTGAATTCAAGGAAAGTAAAAATCAAATGCCTGCTTTCAGTCGCCCATCACAGACTCACTCTACATTCCTACCTATACTTGATCCAGAGTTATTTTGCCTACCCTTCTGAGGGTAACCTCCCTGGCTACCCAAGAAGCATGCTCTCTCTCTTTGTGTGGGCACCCTCAACAGTGCCCCTCAGCCTTTCTGTGTGAACCCTACTTCCAGCCCAATACCAGAACCAGGGTATGTTATTGATTGAAAATAGCCAGGCTGTGTGGAAGGGAGACAGCTGGACTTCTATTAGTTCCTTGCCCTTGGGTAGCTTTATGGTTTCAAGTGTCTTGACACTTTTCCAGGCATGGCCTAATCTTGAGAACAAACCTGCTAGGCTTATCAGCATATCAGGACCTGGCAAGATGGTCTGAGAATCACTGGTTCTGCAGAACGTGCCCAAGAGTCCCCATGGGCTCAGAGGGGAAGCACGCACCCCATCTCTGATAGAACTACTCACTGTCCACCCCCTAAGTTGACAACATGGAGGATTGGACCTCCAGGAGTGGACAGATAGCGGACAAGGTGATCTCATAGCTATTAACTCTTTACTCAAAAACAACAACAAACCCTTTCGTTCACAGTCTGACAGTGGCAGCAAGAGTTGATAAAAATGAATTGTCAGTTGATGGGTTTGCTCAAAGTTTTGCTGATGAAAGTTTCTGATCTGAAACATTTAGACACCAGCAGCCTGAGTATTCTTCAACACAGTGAAACGGTATAAAAGGACTGATCTCGAGAAACAGGCAGGAGATAGAAATGATCTCTACGAGGGCCACACCGGGCTTAATGACTAAGAATGAGGGGAAGGGCATTTCATTTCATTTCATTTGTCCAAATGAAGTGTGCCTGCTCACCCCTGAGATCCTCAAAACACCAGCATTCCTCTTGAGACAGGCTATCAGTCACCATTGTCCAAAGCCAACTCAGTCCTTGCTAATTTCATTAGCCTTCCAGGAGCTACTGAGAAATCAGAGCCTGTGTCAGGCAGGGCCTTTTCTATGGGGAGACACCAATGGACAGAGTGCCTGGAAGCTGAGGGCTTAAGGTCACAACAGAGTTGGTTCTGTGGAGTTACACAGCAGATGTCTCCAAAAAAGTAGTGTGGTACAATGGTGCCAACTTGGGCTACTCATTAAAATCTACATCTGGAAAACTAAAAATCCTGATGTCAGACACCCATCTCACGCCAGGGAAAACAAAGTCTCTGGGAGTGGACCCAGGAATTCTGAAAGCTCTGCCCTTGATCTTAAGGTACAACCAGAGTGGAGAACCCCTGATCTTCTTGGGCTGGTATTCCAAGCGTAGGCATTGGGACTTACCTGTCACAATTTTTGCCATCTCTTCAGATCACTGATCTGTTATTTACATGGTCATTTATTTAAATCAACTTTTCATACTTATCACTTCCACTAAAATGTGCAGGCTCCAGATGAAGGTTTTCCAGTGAAGGCTGTCAGAAAGATTGACAGGCAACTCAAAAGGAAAGAACAGGTCATTATTATTAAATACCATTTCCTTATACCTCTAGTCCCATCTTGGAAAATGTTCACCTTGGTTGGCACTGGCATGGGACCAAGGGAAAGCCACTTTCTAGGCCACCATCTCTTAGCTGTAGATCTTTTCCAGCTGATCAGACATGATTCTGATCCCAAAATAATTATTCTCTGAGCCCTTGACAGAGGGAAGGGGTGGAGGAGAGACATTGTAATGTATAGCATTCGTCATGGGAGGCACAGGTTGATGGGAAAAGAACACACACAGCCCACACAGACTAGGGGAAGATTATTACTGCCTCATTCAGCTAGGGCAACAGAGAAGGGAGAAGCCCATGGGCAGGAACAGATGGAGCATCTCAGACGAGACTTCCCCTGCAAGTGGAGTCTCAGATGAAGGCCTGGAAACTGCAGCTGGTGTTTTCTGCACAGAGGAGGGTCATGGGGGATGGAAGCCTGATTTTTTGCCTGCTCCACTGGCCCCGTCTCCTTGGGGCTTAACATCAGTATGCAGGAAACACTCACACTAATATGTTCATCCATATAAGGAAATGTTTAGAGCCGCGGCTCTCTGGGTAGGCCCAGGCCCTCATCCCCTCTCTCCCACCAGAATGGGGATCCTGGGCTGGGGTGCTTCAGCCTCCAGTTTTCCCAGCTCATTTCTTTTCAATTACTTGTCAGAGATATGAAAACATAATGCATTAGTGTTAATTGTCTTTTTGTGGCCTCAAAACCCAGAGCTAAAAGTTATTTAAGGAAATGTTGTTTTGAGATTTTGAGATTGGTTTGATGATTCCCTTTAGTAAATCAGCTAAAAATGGTAGTTTGTCAATCAGGAATGGAGCCTCGGGGTAGAGTCTTATGCTGTTTCATATCCTTAGGATCACAGTGAATCATTTACACACACACACACACACACACACAATCTATGAGATATCCTTTAGCCAAGAGAAATCGAATCCCTTAGTAGTCTCAGACTAAGTTGGGAACATTCCAGGTTTTTTTGGTATTTGATATAAATCTTCATGGTCTATCAGTTTTAAATTAAGTATAACACAAAAAGAACATTTTAAGACTGAAAGCAATGCAAAAATAAAATACAAATCCCTTTAAGAGTCTTGAGGTGGGTTCCTTACAAATTATTTGTGCATCTTGATTCTAAAAATGTTTTCTCTCATGACAAAGGCCAAATTTATAGCAGGCCTTGGTTCTAATTAACCATCTAATGATTAGTTGTCTCATAAACATAATGCATGTGAGGTTGTCACGTTGTGAGAGTAATAGCATTAGCATGACATTGGTACAAGCTAAAGGTACCAGTGGAAGTGGGAATTTTCTCTCATGAACTCCAGAGAGAAAATTCTCCAGATGCAGAAGTGAAGATCTCAAATGAGGTGATCCTGGAACTTTTGGTAATGGTGTTGCTTCGGAGTTTTTTGTTTTGTAGAGCAGTTAATCTATTATTCACACTTTAGAAACCCCATCATGGGCCCTGGTACAAAAAAGATATATTAAAAACATATAAAATATAATTGAGGAAATTTTAGTGATTATATATTAAGAAGCTTAAAATCTAGATGGTTTCAATACTGAGGTTATATAGACATCTGTTCTTGTTTTTAGGGTTTAGGGCTGAAGTAACCATGTGTTTAATGTACTTTTGAATGATTCAAGAGATCAGAATTATAGCAGATGACAAGATGCACAAATATTTCCAAATATTTTATATAATTAGCACCTTTCATAATGCCAAGGAGGGATAGAAAACCTCATCAGAGAACCAAAAGAAGGAAAGGGGTCATTAGTAAGTCTAGAGAGGAAGAAAAGTTATGAGGGGTTTCATTTCTTCCTGCTACTTCCGCTAGCTGGCAAGATTTATTCTTGGTAACTTATGCCCTGAAGCTGCTTCTGACCTCATTTTTTAAATTTATATACAGGCATCTGCTTGCACCAAGCTCAGTGATGACTCATACTGACCATCTGTTTGATTTACTATCAGGAAATATCAGTTCAGGATCAGAGGAAAAGGCAAATGGAACCAGGGATGCTGGCCAGGGGTCCCTTCAGACCTAGGTGTGGTCCTAGAGACACTCCATTGTCCACCCTTCCTTTAGACTGGCCATGGCAGTAAGACTCACCTTCTGCTGCAGGGGCTCTTATAGGCGAAGATGAACAATAGTGCTTCCTCCCTATGTTAGGTATGAGAGAGATGTCACACAATTAGCTTCTCTGAGGGCTGCCTTTCTGTGCTTGAGCCGACGGAGGGACCTGCTAAGGGGGAAATTTACTAACGGGCAAAGCATCAGGGGACAAAATGACAGCTGACTTCTCCACGTATAGCAAAAGGATCTTGATACAGTCATAATCAGAACATGTGGCTCCTCATTGTACTCACCAATCAAACCCTCACCTTTGACCCACAAGCCCTGGAAAATTCAGCACTTAGCCATGTTTACTCCTCCAGGCTCATATATTTTAGCTCATCCCCTCCCTGGCTGCACAACCCATCCACACTGTAAAGACAGCAGGACAAGTTGGGAAGATGCTGGGGTACAAATAGATCCTTTGTGGAAAAGGTTCATTAAGAGCAATCTCTCTCATGACTGGCACCACACCCACTAGGATATGAGGCCCGTGGGCTGTCTACTCTGTAGAAACCATACACAGCAACCCTGGGCCACACTTGTCATCTGTGCTGGAGGTGAACTCCCATCCCACAAAGCTATGAGGGCCCCATCAGGGGCTGAGGATGCATATCAGGTAGGGCACCCACCTACCATGCATGGAGCACTGGGTTCCGTTCCCCAGTAACCGCGTGCGCGCGCGCACACACACACAATGCCATCATTATCTCCCAGTGACAGCAGCAGTGGTCTGAGACCCCTGGAAACTGCCCTGTTGACCCAACATTGTAGGCACTGGAGTTTGTCCTCCTCTGTTACGATAGTGCCTAGGAGAAAACTCACCTCCTGAAATGCCCACACAGGTGCCACCTGGGTATGACTCACCAGTCAGCTGTTTGCTTTTCAAGGCAGCAGCAAAGTGGCAGAAGGACTGGAGGTCTGTGTTCCAGTTAATTCTCAAGTTTAATTCCATTTTATATTTCCTATCTATGAACTTGCTGATTTCATGTTCTGGTCATTTGTAATAAACAGTTCCCAGGGGCCTTTGCTGTTGCATTGCTGCAGTACGGGTCCAGCCTCGCCCCCCTACTGTAGCGTAATGGTTCTGAGGATGTGTCCTTCTGTACCTAATGACTATTGAGGGAGAATCAGGTGCTGGCAAACACGTACCACCCAGCAGGTTCCAGCTGGCCACTTGGAATTTTTAATTCGGCATTTCTAACTTGCAACATGGTAGAGATGCAGGAGAACCCTCCTGCCTTTGTCCCTCTGAAAAAGATCTTTGTTCCATCCAGGATTCTAAAACTCAGCAGGCTGAGATTGGTTTTAGAAAAGATGGATGATGATAATCCTGGGAGGCCAGAACTCCAGCTCATTAGGTAAGAAGTGATCCGAATTCACTTATGCTCTGCCTGCATCCAAAGGAACATGCAGAGTACCTCACAAAGGAAGAGCTGGTGTCATTAAATGCAGAGACTGTCACATGAAGTAAGACAGCCTGGTTTCAGGCATGTGAGCACTCTGTTGGAAAGGGCAGATCTTTAGACTCAGAAATCCTGATTCAAGTCTCATCTGTGTACTTGGTAAGTTTTGAGACCCTAGAAATGTTAGTCTACCCTATGTTGGGGCTAAGTACCTACCTCTGAGTTCTTAGTAATTAAACAAGGTGATCAATGTGAAGACCCCAGAGCTTAAAAAGCAAAAACTTATGGTTTGGATGTGATCTGTCCCCCAAAAGCTCACATGTGAGACAATGTAAATAAGTTCAGAGGAGAAATGATTGGGTTAAGACTCTTACAACCCAATCAGTGAATTAATACCCTGATAGGGATTAACAGTGGTAACTAAAGTGGTAGGGTATGGCTGCAGGTGGTGGGAACTGGGGGCATGATTTGGGGGTATATATTTGTATCTGGCAAGTGGAGACCTCTCTCTGCTTTCTGCTCACCATATGAGCTGCTTCCCTCTGACACTTTCTTCTGCCTCATCTGAAGACCTGAGGAATCAAGCCAGCTATTGATGGATTGCAACCTCTGAAACCGCGAGCCTCTAAATAAACCTTTCCTCCTTTATAGTTGTTCTGGTTAGGTCCTTTAGTCACAGCAGCAAGAAAAGCTGACTAAAACAGGTGGCAACTTCTCCTGTTGCACCTTAAGGATTCTGTTTTGTCTGAAAAGGGAGGAAAGCAGTCACACCCTATGTATAATGGTGACATTCTTCCCTGCCTCTGGCCAGGAGGGTGGCTTTTCATCCCCATTCAGGTTGTGAACAGGATGGACCTGGAATCTGTCAGTCTTTCTTTGATCTCGGGTGCTACTGGGTCACTAGTCACATATAGTCAGAGGTGCCTGGCCACTTTGAGAAGCACCCACCTGCACACACACCCATGCTCCTGTATCTCCTCTCCTCTGGGATCAGTTCCTCCTTGTGTTGGTGACTTACAAGTCCAGATCTACCCCATGAGGCCCAAGACCTTTTATCCAGAGTTCCCTTCTAGACATGATTCCTTGGATGTCCACAGACATCAGAAGCTGGCTTCACCCACATCTGATCTCATCTCCCTCCTGCAAACACACCATGTCCCCCAAATCTAAGAAGAGGCCTCGTGTGGCCTCATGTCCTCTCTCTCTTCATATCCAGTCATCTGGTCTATGGCAGCTACTTCCTCCTCTCTGTCCCCTTTTACCCTACACCTTGCCCGCCTCTCTTGCCTGGAGGGTTTCAATACTCCTCCCCACCCCACCCACCCCCATTCCCTTCTCTCCCTTGCAGCCAGAAGGTGGAGCTCTGATACTCCATTTCCCTGATGGAAGCCACCACAGTAGCATCCGAACATCTAAGCACAGTTTTCACATTCCACTCACTCTGCCTCCTGCTTGGCCCGCTTTCCTGATCTCACATCACCTCGCCCAACACTGCACACAGTGGCCTCAGTGCCTGGCCCACCATGGTGTCTCTTGCACTGGGGACTTTGCAGATGCTGTTCTTTTTCACCTAACACCCTGGTTCAGGTCTCTAGTTAGTATTTCCTTTGCCAAAAAGCATTTCCAGTCATCCTGCCCCCATCTGAATTGATTGTCCAGAGGACTCGTGCATGTCCCAAGTTTAGCTCTTGTAAAAAAAAAAAAAAAAATGCCTCTGCTTTTTTTGTCCTGTAAGGACTGTGCATGAGGTTTCCCTCACTCTGCATTCCAGCTCCCTGCAAAGAACCATGAGGGTAGTAGATACCTCCTATTTGTCCTGTGAATAAGGGACTTTATCTCTGCTTAGATCTGTCCTAGTCAGAACTTCATGTTTGAACTCTAGATCACATTATACCCATGTTCTCCATGTTCTTCTCATTGGCCTCTCATATCAGACAAAATGCAGGTCCCAGGCATGCTGGTCCCTCCAAGAAGACTCACCCAGTCAGCGTTTGCATAACATGTGGGTCATTGCCTTTCTTCTCCATCAGAAGCAGACTGTGGCCAGACAGTTCAGCAGTCTACAGACAGCTTAGTGGGGCCTTGAATGAATAAGATCTCTGATCAGTTATTAAAAAGAAAAGGCACTGTGGCCAGGAGGGGTTTGGGGAACTCCTGGAAGGTGAAATTCAAGTGGAATTTTGTTAGATGGATAAGATTAAGTGGAGAACTTTGTGAGTTGGGAGGAAAGAATTAAAAGGTATAAGTTGACATCTTAAGTGGTCCAGTACTTTGGAATTACACCAGCACACCACCATTAAGTTATTTACACAAATTCATATTAGAGGTTACCTCTGGGGAATAGAAGTATCAGTGATTTCCTGTTTGGGTGGTGGGACGGGGACTAGAAGATGGTTCCAGCCTCTTGTCATTTTTTAAACTATATATGTATGTCACTTTTTTTTTAAAGTTTAAAGAATAGTAGTTGTTATGACCAAAAATCCATTAAATCAACAAATGATCCTGATATGAGCAAGTTAAAGTTTCTCAAGTGATAAAATTTTAAGTGATTTTCTCGTATTTTTGATAATTGTGTTTTTCATAACATGTATATATAATGAGGGGAAAACTATTTCAAACTTCCTGTCTTAGTCTATTTTCTGTTGCTAAAACTACATACCTGAGACTGGATAGTTCATAAGGAAAATAAATTCATTACTTACCTTTCTGCGGGTTGGGATAGAAAAGGGTGAAGGGCTTGTTGCTGGAGGAAGCTACGGAGTGCTGAGTAATTCAGGGTATCATAAGGTAGGGGCCTGAGAAAAAATAAAGTCGTGACTTTGGTGGAGTCCCTGCCTTGTATACAGGAGGCCCTGGGTGTGATCTTCACCTCCTCAAAAAAAAAAAAAAAAAAAAAAAAAGAGACAAAACCAAACCAACTTTGATAACAGACTCACTCTCCAGATAACCCATTGTCCCATTAATCCATTAATCCATAGATGGATTAACCTATTCATGAGTGCAGAGCCTTTCTGGCCCAATAACCTCCCCAGGATCCCACCTCCAAATTCCATGACATGTGACTTTGGGGATTGGGTCAATATGAGTTTTGTTGGAGACATTCATACCTTCCCTACGTGGGTAGGGCTGGTTAGGAAACCATGTAGGGCCTCAATGTGCTCATCCACAGGATGGACAGGAAGACCTGCCTCCCAGAAATGCTCTAGAGTGTAAAGCAGACGACAGGTATAGAGCACCTGTCATGTAGTTGATGCTCAGAGAGCTCCCTGCCTCCACTTCCCCAAAAGAGCAGAGCAATTATGCTGTTACCAACTCTGTTCTAGGGAGGAACCCTTTGAGACCATTTAATACAGCCTCTTCATTCTGTTGCATTGAAATTGCTCTTAATCACACACAATCACAGTTCAACTCATACAAATGAGCTTATGATGAAAAACAGCATTCTGGGCTCCAACGCATCTCTCCCCACTCACACCCCAAGCCCCGAAACAGCCCGTCTTTATCACTTCTTTCCAGTTCTTCCGGTTACTTCCATAGCACTTGACAGAGATAACTTCTATTTCATAATTAGCAACTTTAGATGGTATTTATTGACTCCCTGGTGGGAATGATGGGATTTCAGCTCATTTCTTTCTCTCCCCTCTTCCTCTCAGCATTTGATTATAGTACTCCTCACCTCTTTTGTTTCCTCCTGTAATCATAGATAATGTACTTACACCTCCCCTCTTTCTTTTGGTAATTAGATTTAGTGTCTTGACTCCTTTCCAGGATAAGACTGAAACACTGAAAAAACTAACACTCCTGGCTCTTCCACCTCCGACGCCCTGTCAGCTAACACGTTTATATCATCAAGCTGTATTTTTAAATAATATTCATATTCTGTTCTACATCTGTGATTTATCCTTAAATGTAGCCTAAAACAAAGAAACAATGATATTTGCATTAACCTGTGCAAATATAGTTGTTTGTAGACAAGGTGGCCGGCTAGGATTTAATTTCCTTCCGTTTGATTTCAGAAGCAGGACTTCAAAAGCTTTTGATTTTAAAATTAAGAATTTGTTGCTTTGAGGGTATGGTTTTTTTGTTTGTTTTTGTTTTGTTTTTTTGACTACATTTTTGAAATAACATTCACTGTAGAAAACAGTGAATGCTTACAAGTAGGAAGAAGTAGGAAGAAGAGGAGAGGGGGATAGAAAATTAAAAACAGCTGAAAATCCCATGACACGGAGCATTTGTTAAAAAATATTTCATACACTTCATACCAAGTAATCAATAAGTTGAAGAGAAAATACTCGTCTCATTAACAAGGAGATGTAGGAAGATACAAGATAGAGAATTGAGAGAACAGAATCTCTTCTTACATGCCAGACGCCCAAGTTTCATTCCAGATGATATTTGAGTATTTACTATATATCAGGTATAGTGTTCACCTTTGGGAATAAAATATAATAAAAACATGAACCTCATTTCTACCTTTATGGAGGTTAAATTCCAATGAGGGAAGATAGATATTAGACAGTTCCACAGAGGAATATATGATATAGATTGATCTCAAATGCTGACAAGGAAAAGCATTGCTCCTTGGAGGACATTTAACAGAAACCTACATGAACAGGGAGGTATTGGGGGGGGGGGGGTGTCCAGAAAGTGTTCTGGAAAAATGTTTGAATTGAGATCTGAAAGAAGGGAATTGCTAAGCAAAACGAGTAGGGATGAGGAGATGGATAAGGAGCATTCTATAGAGACAGACAGACAGCATGGGCAAGGATTCCCTCATGGACATAAGGGCAGCCAGTTTGAATGACAAAAAGCTACCATCAGAGCCCAGTTGGGGGCACAGGGACGAGGAGAGGGAAGGGAACCAGTGCTGAGTGGGCTTCAGAGGCCAAGTAAGGCCCCTTCCAGCAGAGCATGGCCTGCAGGTTCCTGGGCAGAGTGGACCCTCCCCTGGGTGGGGTCTCTCTAAGATGAGGAGACAGAGGAGGTCAGCCATTAGCACTGGCTCCCACAATGGCAGCTTGTTCCTGTTGCTCACACAGGCCTTTCTTTGTGTGTCCCCACTGGCCGTTTTTATTGGTGGCAATGATCTCAGCTAATGAATGCCAGACAGGCACCCTCCAAGGAAGGTGCTGCAGAGTGTGTAGCTAGATGCCTCAGGACACAAATGACCTTCCAGGCAAATGCATCCCCACCTCTCTCAGGAGGCCACATCCTTCTCTTTGAGACAAATGGCATCCTAGAAAACACGCAGGAAGCACGCCAGCTCAGAGCACCAGAAAACCTTGGGTCTGCAGTTTGTGAATGTGGGGGATGGGCTCAGAGCTGGTAAAACAGCATTTTTCTCCCCAAAAGAAATCCGAAGTAGAAGCTCATCGTGAAAAATGAAGAAAGCAGCCACTTTGCTTTGGTTGCAGAGGACCCGGAGCTTTCTCTTTCCTGTCCCCAGATCAACGGATATTCACAGAATCCAAAGCTGATACTTCACACAACAGCCAACCTTCTAGGAGCCACTGAAAACTTGGCAGTGTGGCTGTGAGAGGCAGAACTTTGCTTAGAACAACTTAAACTCCAGGAGGCGCCTCCTTATGTTTAAAATAAGATCCAAACTCGGTACCCTGCTTAGCAGGCCCCACGTGGTTTGTGTGCTCCCTACCCTAGGGCCTCCTACTCTGTGAACTACAATTGCTTTCATCACTAGTGTCCAGCTTATTCCCTACCACAGGGTCCTTGAACTGAAATGCCCTTTCCATACAGGGAGCTTCCTCACTTCATTCCATTCTCTATTCAGATATTACTGCCCCCTAAAGTTTTTTTCCCAACCACCCTTCCTCACTCCCAGCCCACTCCCTACCCTATTTTACCACTATCTGAAATCTTATCATTTGTTTACTTGTTTATATATGTCTACCGATTTAAATTCCAGTAGAGCAAAGGTCTAGTCTAACTTGTTTGACAGCATATTGGCAAAGCCTAGAATAGTGCCTGGTGCTCAGTGAATACTTGTTGGGTGAACAAGCGGGCAGATATGAGAGCTGCAAGTTCAAACTCAGAGGACTGTCAGAGACAAATTCTCTTATTCATCCAAGAAACACTTATGGGGTAAGAATATTCAGTTAATGACTGTGTATGCTAGGCATATCATAATGTTATTTCTGGGAATAAGAGGCAGAGAGACACCATCCGTCCCCTTAAGGAGTTCATGGTGTTGTGATGGTCAACATGGAAAGAATTAAGAGATAGGAGAAACACCAGGACACAGACTAGCTGGTCTGAAGAGGTGAAGACGACGAGGCCCAGGCTCATGCATGGGCAGATGAATTGAGGAGTGCGCCATTCTGTGGGCAAGGACTCCCAGATGGGAGAAGGTCGGGTTTAGAAATGTTGAGCTGTGGCACATCCAGGCAGGGACAGCCAGCCAGGAGCCCTTGAGTATGCAAGTCTAGAACTTGGCAAATAAATAAATAAATACATACATACGTACGTACGTACGAACGTACGTACGTGGTGGAAATATAGACTTGGTAAGTCACAGGCAATGAGTGGGTCATCACGTCACCGGAGTTGGTGAGATACACTAGGTGGGTGGAGTAAAAACCCACATTTAAGGTATTTTAAGAAAACCAGTATTGAAGGGATGGTCAAAAGTAAAAACCTGCAAAGAGGCTAAAAAGGAGAAACCTAAGTGATAGAAGAACACAGCGCCATGTACGGTGGCTTAAGAGGACAGCACCTGACAGTTCAGAGTCACCATGCAGGACGAGGGGAAGGTATCCAGAGCCCTTGTGCCATGGTGGTGTGCCTGCACACGATACTTCTGTTTGCTGAGGAGGAAGGGGAAGGCTAGGGAATGGAGAGGGATGTCTCCATCTCTCTAACAAGGGGCTCAGCTTTGAGGGAGGGAGAGAAAGATGATGTAGTCCAGAGGCAGCCTTGCTTACACCAAACCAAAGTCTCCAGCCATTAGCATTGTCCAGAAATGGACTGACTGCACCCAGAAGAATGGGTTCTTCATTGCTGGAGGCAGTGGGGAAAATAACCTGGATTTTATATTTGGAAAGGCATAAAGGTAACAAATCGAGAATCTAGGCTTCCACCTTCACAAACTGGAGAAAGAGCAAATTAAACCCCAAATCAAGCAGAAGGAAGGAAATGGAATCAGAACTGGATGGAGCCTGGATCTTACCTCATCCCAGTGCCCATGAGTTAAAGATGGAACACAAGCCCCAGTGGGGCGCTGGCTATTCTGGCTCCCACCCTGACTCGTGCTCTGAAATCCTGTGATCATGAGCCCATGAGCCAGCCCCAGAGCAATAAGCCCACTAGCCTGTCTTCTGCTTTGCCCGAATCATACTTTTTTGCTTCTAAGCTGACTTTTATGCATAATTAGTCCTCATCAAACCTTGCCTGACCTGGGTGTTAGTTTCCCTTCTCTCAATAGTTGGTGTCTGGTGTGGAGAAAACCAAACCAATCTGATACGGGAATTTACAAGCCTTTCTGGATTTATAGGTGGACAGATTGGCCCAGCCACCTTCTTTAATCCTGCAGACTTCCCAGACAACCAGACAAAGGATGTCTGGGATCCATCATCGCTGATCCCCCTGTCATTCATCCTACATGAATTGTTATGTGCATGTATGAGAATGGAACAACACATACCACTATTGTGTATAATGAATCAATAAAAAACTAAAAGAAAAAAAGATTATAGTAAAAATGTATTGAGCTTTCAGTATGTGCCTGGGACTTTGCTACCAGTTTATGCATTCTCTCAATTCTCACAGCATCCCATTAAAGTAAGTATTGTTCTCATCCTCATTTGATAAATACATAGACTCAGAGAGGCTAAGTAATTTGCCAAGGTTACACAGTTAATAAGTACAAGAGCCAGGATTTGAATCCCTGTCTGGCTAACTCTAATGCTCAGGGTTTTAGGAATGAAAATTCTTTCTAGTTTAAAATTATTTTCTCTTTCTTTCCCTCCATCCCTGCAGTCTCAGGAAGAAGTCTGTGATCTGCTCCATGCTGCACCTTTCCAAAACATCTTGCCCAGAGTCTACATCAAGGGTAAGACCAAGCTTGCCTTTGAACTTGATCGTTCTTTCTTTAAACTGGGATTGAACTCAAGGGTGCTTAACCACTGAGCCACATCTCCAGCCCTTTCTTGAATTTTATTTGGAGACGGGATCTTGCTCAGTTGCTAAGTACCTTGCTACGTTGCAGAGGCTGGCTTGAACTCACAATCCTCCTGCCTCAGATCTGCAGTCAGGAAGAGAAGGTCACATTGGGCACCTGTCGAACAATCACAGGATTAGGAGCGACACTCTAGGCCTTCTGCCTTCTAGACTACCTTAAGTATGTTGCTACCTATCCTTGGTTTAAATTCCTTAAGTGTTGAGGATCTCACCTCTTCATGGGGAGCATGATTCCATTATTGGACACAGCTTACAAAAATCGTTTCTTTGTAGTGATTCCTAATCAGTTTCCAGAACCAAGGAGAAAGTTCTACCTGCCTCATTCAAAGTTTGGAATACAGACACATCATCCAGTCCCCTGAGCTTCTCCTTCTTCGTCACCCAGTGTGGCCCAATCTCAAGTCTGCTCGGTTGCTCCTTTTGCAGAGGGAGAACGACTAGAAGTCCGGATGAAACGCCTGGAAGCCAAGTATGCCCCACTTCACCTGGTGCCCCTGATTGAGCGCCTGGGGACGCCCCAGGTAAGAACCTATCACCAAGCCTCTGAGGACCAACAGGAACGTTAGAGGGAGAGCACTGGATTCAACCTCCTCATTTTACAGACAGGGAAACTGAGGCTCAGAGAAGGAAAATGTCCAATACCACAAAGCCAATTAGTGGCAGGAACGGGTCTGGAATGAAATTTGCAGACTGAGTTCTTTCTTCTTCATCCTGTATCATGTGCCCTGCCAAGAGAGGAAGAAGCTAGGTCATTTAGACAAGGACCCATCACACCCCTGTAAGGCATCAAGAAGTCCTCTACACGCAAAATTAAGACGGCACACTCTGAGTCCTCAGTTCATTTCTGGATATTTTTGCTAGAGAAACACTCCCAGAAACAGGAGATGCTTATGGTAACATTGTTTGCTAAAGCCTACATGTCTACCAGTAAAGCGAGGAATACGCAACACCTAAAATGCTGCAGAGTAGTATATTCAGCATTTGCTTAATATGCAATAATAAAAAGGAAAGGTTAGATTTAGCCATATCAATCAGTGTGGATAGACCTTAAACGCACAGTAGGGTGTATAAAACAAGATGTGCTACAGTTCACACTGGATGGTGCTATTTTTTCTTTTAAACAATGCACATACCCAAACCATATGAATCACACTTTTCCTGAAGATATCTGGAAAATGATATACCTAGTTTATCATGGACAACCTCTGGAGAGAGATGGAATTGAGTGGGGTGGACCCTTCATCTTTAGCCCTAATGTTCTAGTATTTTCAAAGTGAATGGACTTATGTTAGCTCTGTAATTAATTTTACATAAAACCCCAGACCAGTTGCTGTGAACATGGAGCTGAGCAGGACAGGCCCCCTTCCTTCAGAGAATTCACACACTCTATGGGGAGGCAGGAAGTGCATGGGGGAGATGGGCCACAAGAAGCATGCTCTGTTTTCCTTCAAGTTGATTTAAACAAGCTTTACATTTGGGGGGCAATCAGGGGAAGGATTCAAAAAGAGGAGTAACAGGACACCACAGCAGGACAAAGCCAGGGTGGTTTGTTTTGCTTGCTGATACCACTGTTGAGAAGATTTAGGACTGAAGTCCACTCTTGGGCTCGCATTCCTATCTGAGGTTAGCACCAAGGTCAGAAGGAGCCACATCCTCAGCAGAGGGCAGAAGGTGGTCTCTCTTCTGGTAAAACCTGGCAGGTATTTGGAGCCCACTGCAGAGCCCCATCTGTCCAGGTGTCACACTGATGGAGCCACCTTCGCAGGTCCCCCTGCACGCCACCAAGCTCCTGCTGAAAACGGGACTCGGAGCTCAGTGGCACTCAGGTTCTTCAACTTACCCGAGAACTCAGACACTGCACATTTTCCTTTCTGGCCCTCAGAAGTTGAGCAGAGGAGATCCTCCAAAAGGATTTCCTTTTAGGGAGAAATCCCCCAAGCCAGCAATGTGGCCAAGTGTCTGCTCTGCTGGTGTCATCCTCCAAGAATCCAGCCCCTCCACCCGAGGCTTGGCATGTGTTTTCACTCGGGGGGACTGTGAATTCTTTCCCTGTTCTGGTGAATGCCATTTCCTTGGGACTGATAGAAATCTCAATTTGTCAAATGAATATTCAACAAACAAAATCCTAGACTTCTTCAAGAGAGGAAATGCCAGTTTTATAAGTCTCCTTTCTTCAACTTAAAAAAAAAAAAGGAAAGAAAAAAAAAAATCACTATTCTACATTCAGGTTGAGGGTTAGGATTTCGAGGGTCTGGCTGTGGTGGAGATTGAGGGTCGGAGAAGGGTGGATGGATACATCAGTTCATGCAGAGTGCATGTGTGGAAATGCCTCGCTGAATCCCCTTCAGATATGTGTAATTAATGTGTTAAACTTAAAATAATTATCCCATAGAATCCAGAGTTAATAAAATATTAACTTCCAAGCTAGCTCGGGTCTCTCCTTTGCTCAAACTCACATATTTAGTCAGTAACAGAGGAAATGTGTGGCACATTTAAAGCAAGGAATGTTGAATAGCATTGCATCATTTGCATTTGTTTCTGGGACAAATTTAGAGGACCTGGTTCATTGCCCAGCACTATTATGTTGAGTTGCCTTTCTTGATTGTTATAATAAGCAAATGATATATGAATAATAAACATAAAGGATCCCATAAAGAAGAATGTTAAGATCTCACGCTCTTCCAAAGGACCCGAAATGCAGAAATCATATATGAGGGTGGGGGGGACCTCACTGTAGAAAAGAAATGGATCACAGCTCTGGCAAACACCTTCCCACATACATAGCACCCAGCCACAAATTGGGCTATTTGCATCAGAATCTATAAAGCTCTTTTTTTTTAATGCAAAAAGAAAAAATGAGATAAATCAAAAGAAAAAGTTGCATGAAAGAAAACTTAAAATATAAAAACATAATGCCACTAGGTGTGGTGGCATTCACCTTTAATTCCTGTTACTCAGGAGGCTGAGCCAGGAGGACCACAAGTTCAAGGTCAGCCTCAGCAACTTAGCAAGTTCCTGCCTCAAAATACAATTTTTCAAAAGGTCAGGAATGTAGTTCAGTGGTAGATCACTTGCCTAGCATGCACGAGGCCCTCGGTTCAATCCCTAATACTGCAAAAAAAAAAAAAAAAATACAATGCCAACACAGTAAAAAGTTTCTGTATTATCAATAATCAGCAGAATGCAAATTCCAAAAAATGAAATACTCTTTTTTATTCCCCAAGTCAGTGAAGAACATTTCTTTATGATAGCTCTGATGAGGGGACCAGAAATTGGCTTGACCAAGGTAGATGTACCATGGTTAGCTTTTTTTGAGACTTGTTTGCCACTATGGAACAAGAGCCTTTTAAAATATTAGACCTTCTATCCCCAGAATTCATCCAACAAATGAGCAGAGATAGGGTCATAAATTTTTATGCATAAGAGTGATTGCTTTAGCATTGTCTGCAACAATGAAAATCTGTAGACAATCTAAAATTACCAAGAAGAATAGAGAACTAAATAGAGCAGGTATATCAAAGGTTATTTTGTGCAGCCATAAAAAAAAAAATCATGCTACTGAAAATATTGAAGGAAATGAGTTTTTAAATTACTTCTATATTTCGATTAAAAAAAGCAATCAATGATGTAATCCAAATTTTGTTAATTATGTATGCAAATATACAATGCAGCAAATTTTTTTTTAAAGTTCATTTTTAGGCAATGGGGTTTAGAGGGATTTTAAATTTTCTTTCTTATACCTTTAAATTTTTTTTTCTCTAAATTTAACCCAGTGACTATGTATTACTTTTATAGTTCACAGAAAGAACTGGAAGGATTTTCATTCTTCCAAAGGAAAGAGATGAGGCATCTTTCACTGACTGTAATGGGTGAAACCAACTGAATTGAAACGTTGCCTATAGATTTATAAATTCAGTTGCCACTTTTTATAGTTCCCTTACCAGGATTGTCAGGCCCTGAGGACCGATTCAGGCTAACCAAATGCATAGTACACTAGTTAGAAAACCAGAGCTCTGTGTTAATTTACCCGAGAGAATATTAATGACTTGAATTACAAGTGTAGGTCCTTTATTTGCTGAGCACCTCCCCTGTTCCAGGCAGGCTCTCTGATGTAAAAGCTCTTTCAGGAGCCAAAGAGAACAGAATCAAGCATAGGTTTCAGGATTTTTTTTTAAAGTGATCCTTCTAGCTAACTGCAGCAACTTGAGGGGTCTCCCCTCTGCTCAAGAGTTGGCTGTATCTGCTTACAGTGTCAAGTTGAACCCCATGAATTAAAGCTCCCTCACCTTTGTGTTTAAAACACAGGTTGGCAAACTTTTCTCCAATTCATCTTTTTCCTAGCCGTCTTTCACGTTATGGTTGTCACAGATCAGTGTGGTGGCACACACCTTTAATCCCAGCTACTTGAGAGGCTAAGGCAGGAGGATTTCAAGTTGGAGACCAGCCTGAGCAACTCAGCAAGACCCTATCACAAAATAAAAAATAAAAAAATAAGAGGGGCTGGGGATGCAACCCAGTAGCAGAGTATCCCTGGGTTCAATTCCCAGTACTGCAAGGAAAAAAAAAAAAAAAGAAGAAGAAAAAACCCTGCCTGCAGTTGTCATGACAACCATACTTGTGGCCCACATTCATATTGGGCTCCAGCATTGGTGTTTCCCGATTTATTCCCTTCCATAGATTCACTTAGCAGCTACCCTCTTTAGGGGCTTCCAGGGAGGGAGCTCAGACTGAGGTCAGGCAGGTGCTTCCCAGGCTGTCCAGGAAATGTCCCAGAAGGGAACTGATCACATGAGTCCCTATGGACCTCTCCATCTCAGAAGCCACTTCTCTTTAGCTCTGTTCCCCAGACTAGGGTATCTTATTTTAGCCTTAGGTTTTAATGTTTATCTTGCTTTGCAGAAGGCTTTCAGCACCTTTACCTCAGATATTTTTCCTCATATTGCACAAAACACCTATTGAAGCGTGTTTTGATGTGCTTGTCTAGACATCTGACTTTTAGATGCACAGGATCCAGGACTCAGATGAGAAATCAGTGTACATTATTAATAGAGATCATTTGCAATTGCCAAGGAAGAACTTCTAACTAGAGGAAATAACTCTGTGAAGTCAGTAGCAAAATTTAAAAGATTAACATATGTTCCTTCTAGCACATTCATCTGCACATAAGTATTTAAAGTAAAAACTGCCCCCACAACTGATTTTAATCTTTCTAAAATGTTTTCTGCATACAAACACACACCACGCATATACTGGTGTCTGCCTGTGGGACTGCGGGCTGGTGCTTTTAGTAGGATTGTAATGGACCTCATTTCTACACCTCACTCTAGACACTTCACTTGTCCTTTAGATCCAGACTATCAGAAATGGAATCCCAGCTTTACCCCACATGGGCTGCCTGAGCCTCAGTTTCTTCCTCTGTGAAATGGGATAATCAGGTCTACCTCATGGGATTGGATAGTCAGTACCTACCAGGTGCTTAAAATAGGGACCTGGTGTGTTACCCACTAATGAACTAGCTGTAGTAACAGTAAAGTCATACTCTTCAACACCTACCTAGCTTTTTATTATGTGGGTAAGTCATAGTTTCTACAAATCATTCCTCTCCGGATGCTTCTGGATTTTACTTACCGCAAGTACAACTCACCGCAAGCCTCCCTGTTGTTGCACTTGGGTTTATACAGTTGGCACTTGGCGCTGGGCAGGACATCAGTCCTGGTGAATGAATTCCAGGTGCTGCCAGCTCCAGTGTTTGGGAAGTGACAAATGGGATCTTGGATCTTTACATAAACCTCTGTTCCCAGCAAATTGCCATTGCTCGGGAAGGTGACCTGCTGACCAAGGAGCGGCTGTGCTGTGGCCTGTCCATGTTCGAGGTCATCCTGACCCGCATTCGAAGCTACTTGCAGGACCCCATCTGGCGGGGCCCGCCACCCACCAACGGCGTCATGCATGTGGACGAGTGCGTGGAGTTCCACCGGCTGTGGAGTGCCATGCAGTTCGTCTACTGCATCCCCGTGGGAACCAACGAGTTCACAGCTGAGTGAGTACTGCAAGGAGCCAGGGCCACCGCCAACCTGCCCCTCTCCCTGTGAGCCACCAGCTGCCACAACCCATTGAGAAGGTGGGCAGGGGCTGAAGGGGCCAACAATTGTCATACCCAGTATGTTGGTCACCCTGCCAGGTGCTGGACTCGCAGCGGTGCTTAGCAAAAGTGGACAGCTCTGGCCTTATGGAGTTTAGGTGACCAAAGAGGGGACAAGAAATGCAAAGGTAAAGTCCATTGGATGAGGTTGTTTTGCAGCAAGGGTGACAGATGTCAGAGTAGAAGGGAGTGGGACATTAGACTTTCATTCACAGGCTAGAACAGAATTCCCTCCAACAGTGCCTGGGACTTGGATTGATGGGGGAAGAAAGGGACATTCCGGGAGAGGCAACAGATGGCTGGGAGCAGAACCAGAATGTGAGAGTGTGACTGTGCAGGCAGAAGCCCAGCGTTAAGAACCTGGCTGTTGGGCTGGGAGTGGCTCAGTGCTGCAGCATGTGCGAAGCTCTGGCTTCAATCTCCAGACCACACCCGTGCAAAGGAAAATAAAAACCTCACTGACCACCTCACCCCCACAAAACTCTACTTGTGAAAAACCGGGACCCTATCATAGAAGCCCAGTCTTGTCTGGAGAAGACAGAAGCGGAGCCTGGTTTCTCCTGAAATCACCCAGCTCCATGTTGAGGCCAGTGGTGGAGAGGGTGACAAGGCCCGTCCCACTGGAGCCAAGAAAAAGTATGTGAGGGCCTGAGAAAGCTGCCCTAGCAGACTGGGCTGCGGCTGCAGGTCAAGAGCAGAGAGGGTAGGTCCCCACCGCTGTCCACATCACCCGTGTCTCTTAAGACAGTCAGTCGGAGCTGTGTCAGAGCCTCCACCACCACCACACCCCGCCTCCCCTTCAGCCCAGTGTGGCCACTGGGTCTCTTCATTTGAAATTGGCTCTCACCTCAAAGAATCAAGATGGATTCTCCTTTCACGTGCCTGAAATCACCACCAACCACTTGAGTCTCAAGGGCTGTTTTGGATTTTCCTTGAAAATTCATCTCTACTTCAGTAACAAGATCTTCTTGTGATTAGGAGGACCTATTATATAATCCTAGTCCCTGGAACAAATAAATCCACCCTCACAGTTTTTCTTGAACCCATTTCTTGGCCCAGAGAAGGTTCTGCTCACCAGGTATTCTGCTGGCTCAGGGATGAGGGCCCTCCTTCCCTGCCCTCACCACAGCTGCTTCCTCCCCCCTCTCCAGGCAGTGTTTTGGAGATGGCTTGAACTGGGCTGGCTGCTCCATCATCGTCCTGTTGGGCCAGCAACGTCGCTTTGACCTGTTCGACTTCTGCTACCACCTGCTGAAAGTACAGAGGCAGGACGGGAAGGACGAGATCATTAAGAATGTGGTGAGCAGGCCTGTGGCCAGGGGCTGGGAGGTGCAGCCAGCCTGACTGAAGGCTGGCATCAGAGAAGAGGGGTGGGGGGCTGCACCCGAGGCCCACTCCTCACACCACAGGTACACAAAGACACTCAGCAGCTGGGGGCCTGCCTGCAGGAAGCCGTGGGTCACCCACTTATATCAGGTCACCCGGAGGGCAGGGCTGGGCTCCTTCCCTGTCCTAAGCAGTCTCCATTCATGATGGCTCCTGTGTACAAAAACTATGTGTCCATTCACTGGACACTAAAGTTGCCCCTGGGATGGAACAGTGCTGGTCTGGGATAGGCAGGTCTGCTAGCAGAAAGAACCCTCCAGACTAGGCAGAGGGGGCAGAGAAGGAATGGCTGCAGAAGGCTTCATAGAGGCAGTGCTTACCCCCGAGTCCAGAATGAGGACAACAAATGGATTGCAAGGCTCAGGAGAACATTCTAGATAGAGGGAACAGCTACAGCACAGAGGTATGAAGAAGGATGTCAGGAACAAATGGTGAGGACCGGGGACCCGATGAGGAAAATGGGGCAGAAACCTCCTTGTGAAGGGTGTTATAAAAAAAAAATATATATGGTAAAATAAGTCTATCATTTACATTTGTAACCATTTTTAAGTGTACAGTTCAAAGGGATTAAGTACACTCAGGCTGTGCAACTGATAGCACATCCCAGGACTTGTCCATTTTCCCCAACTGAAACCATGCCCATTAAAAAAATTCCCTCGTCCCTGCCAAGCACACCCCTATCTCTATGAATCCAAGTACTTTATACAAGTAGAATCGCAAACACTCTTTGTCCTTGTGTGACTGGATTATTTCACTTGGCATCAAGTCCTCGGGGCTCATCCATGATACAGCATGTCAAATTTCCTTCTTTTAAGGATGAATAATATTTTATTGCATCCACATACCATATTTTGTTGATACAAAACAAAAATCCATTGATAGACACTTAAGTTGTGTCTGTCTTTTGGTTATTATGCATAATGCTGCTGTGAGCACAGGTGTCTATATATCCTTTCAGTTCTTCTGAATATATACCCAGAAGAATTATTGAATCATCTGATAATTCTGCTTAGTTTGAGGAACTGTTGTGCTGCTTTCCATAATCGCTGTATCATTTCATATTCCTACCAGCAATGCACATGAGTTGCAAGTTCTCTTATTTTCTGTGTTTTTGATCATTTGCTGATGGGCATGAAGCGGTAGCTCGTTGTAGTTTTAATGTGCAAATCCATAATAATTGGTAATGTTGAATATCTTTCCATGTGTTCATGGATGTTTATGTCTCTTTAGAAGAATGTCTGTTTAATTCCTTCATCTCTTTAAGGGGGTTATTTTTGTTGGCTTTGGGGTTTTTGAGTTGCAGTTCTTTAAATATTATGAATATAAACCCCTTTATACAATTTGTCAAGATTTTGCCTCTTCTACGGGCATCTCTCTTCTTCACTGTGTTGGTTGTGTCCCTGGATTCATAGACGTTTTCAACTCGATGTAGCCCAATTTCTCTTTTTTTGCACTGCCTGTGTATTTAATGTCATATCTAAGACACTGCCATTTCCAAAGTAAGGAAGATTTACCCTCATGTTTTCTTCTAAGAATTCTTTAGTTTTAGCTTTTATTTTTTTAAGACGTTTATCCATTTTGAGCTAATTTTTGGTAACAAAAATTTCTGTTCTGCATATATACATGTCCAGTTTTTCTAACACCATTTGTTAGAAAGACTGTCCTATCCCCTTCAAATAGTCTTGGCCCCTTGTCAAAAATCATTTTATCATATGTGCAAGGATTTCTTTCTGGGGCCTCTAATTGATCTATGTGGCTTTCCTCCCCTCCCCCCGACACCCTTATTTTTTTCCCCAATGCTGGGATTGAACCCAGGGCCTCATGCATGCTAGGCAAGTGCTGTACCACTGCATGACACCCCAGTCCTGTAAGGCTGTCTTTATTGTCAGCACCACACTGTTTTGATTATGGTAACTTTGTAGCAAGTTTTGAAACTTGCAAAGGCTTTTAAGGGCCTTTAGCATTTGATTTAGGAACCCATAAAATCCTTCAAGCAAGAGAGTGGCATGATCATTGAAGTATCAGGAACCTGGACCCCAACCTACTGAATCCTTCTTACTCTCCCTTTGCTTCTCAACCTTTCTCCCATCCTAACCTGAACATCCTTGTCTGCAGCCCCTGAAGAAGATGGCTGACCGGATCAGGAAGTACCAGATCTTAAACAATGAGGTTTTTGCCATCCTGAACAAGTACATGAAATCTGTGGAGACAGACAGTTCTACTGTGGAGCATGTGCGCTGCTTTCAGCCACCCATCCACCAATCCCTGGCCACCACCTGCTAGGCAGATGTGCTGCAGACCTCCACCTGGAGGAGGAGGAGAAGCAGGAGAGAGGACAATGGTCAGCCTGCAACGGGGTCCAACTGGAAAGTGTGTGGAGTGGACCTGAAAGCAAATAAGAACCTCCCCAAGCACGTTTGCACCACTCCCAGGGACTGGGCTCGTGCATGCTCTCCCATGACATCTCCATGGTGGGTTCCATTGTGTAAATGAAAAACAAACAAAAAAAAAAACAGGGCAGTGTGTGCTTTCTTTTTGTTTTTCCCTCAACTGTATTTTGGAACTCCTATTTTTGTCCTTTCTCCATCCCACCATCCCCACCATCTGTGGTTGCTTCCCAAGACCTCCCCGGCAAGCTCGTGCCCTCCTTCTCAGCACCCTCAGGACTGAAGTCTTAGAGACCAAGAAAAGAGTGTGGCCATGTCAGAGGTGTGTGGGCCTGGTCTGACAGTGGTGCAATAGGGTCCTGGTTTCTTTAGCTCTTCTGGCTCCTCTCCTTCCAGTTCCCTGGTGGCACCTCCTCCTACTCTACATGTTAGGAATTCCCCCACCTAGGGTATGCTTGGACCAGGTGCCAAGAGCCACAGAGAACCAGGAAGAGGGCCCTGGTGTGGCATGACGACAGATGGTGTTAGCTCTGGCCTTTCATAGGCTTCCCCAAACCCCTTCCCAACTCTCCCGTCTCAGAGAAGTCCCAGAGAAAAGCTAGACGTACTTCCACAATTGTCTCCTACTGAGGTGGAGACTGGGTTAGGAAGGTAGTCAGGGCTGCTATGTGGAAGCAGTATCTCTGAACACAGCCAGGAATTCCAAAGCCCCAAACAGAAAGCTCTTAGGGCATCTCATCAACTCAAGGGCGAGATGGCTCCTTTCTTCTTTAAGCAATTACTCAACACTGGGCCACACAGGGTGACGGACATTGGGCATGCAACACTGAACGAATCAGCCATGGTACCACCCATAGCATTAGCTAGTGACCACTTCTTGCCACAGAATCTCTCAAAAGAAAATTCCCACAAGAGAGAAAACATTTTGGGGTTATTGCAGCAGAAGCCAAAATCATCTTGAGAATTAAGAGGTTAGGAGTAAAAATCCTACTTGATAACAAGTCTTTAATTCCAAGATGTACCCCAAAGAGAAGTCCTGTTTTAGGGAATCAGAATGCCCACTTGTCCTAGCTGCTGAAAGATTCTTGGAACATTTTATCTTTTGCATTCAGTCTCCTGTTCTCTTAATGTTCCTCAAGTTAGATTTTGAGGTACAGATTCTCACAGGGGTATATTTATTTCCATTTTCCCCGACTGAACCAAAACTTTCTACAGTCTCTCTCATCAAGTGTGGTGAGTCCTTCAAAGAGCAGAACCTTGGGGATGCCCAGGTCTCAATACAGAGCACAGCATCTCTAAAGAGCACCTGTGGCCCTGAGCTTCTGAGAACATATAAAGTAGGACATTTAATGTCCTCAGCCCAAGGAGGAAGATGGAGAAAATGCAAAGAACAATAATGATCCCCCCTGCCCTATAGAAGATGAATGGACATGGTTAACATGGTCCATTTTTAACCGCTCAGGAAGAACAAAGGAAATGTCCATTACCAGAGTTTGTTACATGTACTCATTTGAGTACAGATTTAGGACCTCGGCATTCTCCACAAGCTAGCCGAGTTATACTGGTGCACGTTGAAGTTTGAGAACCACTGCAGTAAAGAAACCATTCTGTCAGCCTTGGACTTTGAGCTACCTCTGAGCCAATGGAAAAAAAAAAACAAAAACACTTATAGTTTGGGAAGGTGGTTTGAAATACAAGCTGGCAAATCCTTCTATCTGGTACTGCCGCTTCCTGTTCCAATTTCTTCTTTTCTCTTGACAACCGTGAATGAATCCCAGAGGCAGGAGAGAGAGGTTATACCACATGGCAGGACTTCGTGATAGAACACACCTTCAAAACCCACTTAGAATCTCTAGGCTCCAGAACCTTTCAAATCCTCTGTCCTGTTTAGGAACAGTAGTTGGCTCTCTCTTTCAGATAGACGATTAGCTTTTACGTTCTGCCGTTCATTCTAAGTCCTTAGCCATTGCTTGCAGAGATCTGGCCCATCCATTGAATGAGACTGCTAGTTCAACAACTCATCTCTCCCACCCTACTTTAATAACACTGAAGTTCACCCTCTGGGAAGAGTCACTTTATCCTCAAGATATTTGACCCTAGTAAATTGAGGTCTTTCCTTTCAGAAGAGATTCCCTTTCCTCAGCTCGCCAGCAGTACCTGTTTATGAACACTGGACAAGTTCAATATTTTTTCCTCCCTAGTATTGTTACTGTCCCTCTTTTGATTTTTTAAAATGTGTCTAAAAACCAAGAATAAAAAAGCTTAGATTTTAACAAGTTTTAAGAAATTCTGTCAGAAACTGTCAGATGTACCATATTTGTATTAAGAGTTGTTGGGGATTTTTGTACAATGAATTTACATTTATTTATGGTGACTTATATTTACGCTTGTGATCAAATAATGTTAAATTCTTAAATCATATTTGCTATGCAGCTGAAGATGATATTTTGGTTTGTATTTTGGGGGTACCTGTGTTGAGTTGATAAACATTTTCATCTCCATTAAAACTGCTTCCAAACTAGTAAAACTAGCATCTTGGTCTCGATTCCTGGTCCTATTCTCACCTCATTGATCTGTGAAGGACATATTGAAACTAATGACTAAGAAACCAGTGTGATAAGAGAATCAAAGAAGATAAAAACTATAGCAGGTAAAAATATCTAAGCTGAGGGCTTATTTTGCTTTTTCACTGGGGGAATGAGACCTTTAAAAATTGGTTTGCACTGGGTGTTATATAGGAAATAATTCCTTCTCCTAGAGATTCTAGAGTCTAACTATATACCCCTAGTTTTAAGAGGAAGGGTGGAAACTAATATTTAATGAGACCTAACTTATATAGGCACCATGCTAAATTCTGTCCATCCATTCTTTTTTAACCAACCCCATCACTCTATGTGGTATAGTCTACATTTTACAGAGGCCATAGAGTGTGTTTATTTTCCTGCAGACACTCAGTGACAAAGCTGAAATTTGAACTCAGTTCTAAAACCTAGGCTTTTGCTGTCACCCTACAGTAAACTGATCAGCCAGGCCAGACCCCAAAAGTAGACCTCTAGCTTTGAGGCACTAAGATTGACCTTAGTCTGGTATCAGGAGAGCACCCAGCAGGACAAGCTGGGAGGTTCCCAGGCTTAGGGAGAAAGGCTAGTGCCAGGGAACCTGTCACTCACCAGAAAAATTCAAGTAGAGGGATGTTTACGACCAGTTTCCAAGACTCAGAACCCCACATTTCATACAGCACCAGCTTTCCCCAAGGCCGTCCACAGAGAAGAGTGCTAGAGCCACTCATGATTCCCACGACCAGCCCTCAAGCTCTCAGGGACACCGGTTTCCTTGTCTGTCCAGGAGGACAAGATAATATAAGGCCTTTCCAACTCTGATACTGTGATCCTATGTTACTTCCCACTGGTACACTCAGAGGCCTGACACTTCATACACCCAAGATCCTTCTCAGTTATCTCTGAAAATTATCATCAACATAAAATAATGATACCTGACATTGTCATATATTTGACTAGTGTACTTAGAACACTGCTTGTCCTCAGAGATGCTAAGTGAAAAGGGTACCCTTCCTAGCACTGTAACAATACCAGAGAATAAATCTACAAAAAGTTCCTTTGGGCTCACGGTTTCAGAGGTTCAGCCCACAGTCACTTGGCTCTGTTGCTTTGAGCCTGTGGAGAGGGGGTACATCATGGCAGGAGGGTATGGCAGAGGAAGCCCATCACCTTGTGGTGGCCAGAAAGCAAAAAAAGAAAAGAAGTTCAGGGTCTCAATATCCCCTTCAAGGGCATGTCCCTGTGGCCTAACTTTCTTCCACAGGCTGGTGACCAAGTATTAGCATACCAGCTTTGGGAGAACGTTTAATATCCAAACCATAGTAACGATGGCCATAACTTGGAGACCTTTCTTTGCAACACTGATCATTTTTTTTTAAAGCATGTTTCAGAAAATGTTAAGATTAGGGGGAAAAAAAAAACTCCTATAGAAAGAGGATCACTCACAGCGAGTCATGACACTGGATAATGATTAGAGAAGAAGTAGGGCTGGCAAAGTATTAAAGGATCTCAGATGGAAAGAGAAAGCACCTCAACGATGGGAGAGACTAGAGTATCTGAGTATTAGTTGGTTAGGACTGTTGTAATAGCATATATGGAATGGCTTAAAGAACAGAAATTTATCTTCTTATGTTTTTAGAGGCTAGAAATCCAAAGTGATCAAAGTGTCAGTAGGGTTGATTTCTCCATGGCCTCTGGTTTTGGTTACTAGGTGGCCATCTTCTCCCTGTGTGTTGTAATATTGTTTTCTGTATTCAGAATACAAAAGTGTTCACTATGATACCACGGAACCTATTCTCTTTCTCTTATAAGGACATCAGCTACATTGGATTAGAACCCACATTAATGACCTTATGTTAATCTAATCCCTCTGCAAAAAGACTATCTACAAAAAAAGTCATGTTCTGAGGATTATGACTTCAATATATGGATTTGGGGGGGGGGGAATATTTTATCCTATAATACTGAAAAAGAAGGTGTATTAGGAAAAGTGGTATCTCTGGGAGCCCTGGACTGTGTGAAGGCTGGGATACCCTTTATGAAATACTTCTTGGACTCTCACCATTTGCAAGTCTTTAGAAGATTAGATAGAAAGAGGAAAGGATTATAAGAAGATGGCAGAGTTGGAAATACCAGGAATCCCCACCAAGACAACAATCACATTGGCCAATGATCTGAGGTCATTTATTTTAGAACTTTGTAGCCTTTTGAAGATGGGTAACTTACTTATATAAGGAGGATTCCACAGTAAATTGCAGTTAATTTCTTACTTCATATCTTAGGTCAAAGCAGCTACCCATCTCTAGTGCTCCAACCCATAGAGAAAGCTGTGCCTGTGTTCCCAGCCCATAGAAAAAGCTGGAACAGTTTGTACAGAGATTATAAGAGCCAGGGTGGGCAATCGGGACCTTGTCCTTCATATGTTGGGGATCTCTGTTCTGATCACTATGGTTTGCTTCTCATCAGAACAGTACAGACATGAATGCCAGCCATTGCTACACCCCTTCCACCAGTGTTGAAAGCCCTTCATCTTTTGGCTAAAGCAACTTCGAGAGAGTTAGTGAGTCAGTATCTTTTTTGTTTCTCCCTTTATTTTTCTCTTTTTCCCCCCCAATTTGGGGAGCTAGACATTAAAGGCTAGGAAACTCAAAAGTAACTGCATGAGAAAGAGAAATTACAAATTAATCATGCATTTAGAGGGAAAAGTTCAGACTCAGGAAATACCTGAAAAGACTAAGTTTATAATGCAGGCTGATCCATGGAAGGTAGAAAGTTGACATCAATCAAAATAACAAAACAAAATTTTAAAGAAGACTGGGGAAAGGGAAGAATATGGATTTTCAGAGTTATCCCATTATTAGATTCAAATATCCATTTTTCAATTTTTTTTAAAAAAAAGGTTTATTTTTTAAAAAAGGGCTACTGATAGTAAATAATAAATACACCATTAGAGACAAGATGGTAGACCTATTAGACAAAACTTTAAAACACCAGTCAAAGATGCTTAATGAACTAAAGGAAGACATGGAAAAGCCAAGAAAATGGGATATGAACAAAATGGAAACATCACCAAAAAGATAAAATAAGAAATTCTACAACTGAAATATACAATAATAAATGAAAAATCTACTAGACAGACAATATGAGTCCATCTTTACTCCCATAATGAAATACCTAACATTATAAATTTAGAGGTCTATCTGGCTCACACTTGGCATTGGCATTAGTACACTTTTGATTTTTTGCCCCTTCTCTTCTCCAGATTTTGCACAGTGCCCCACAAATAGAATCCCATAGAGCGTATGGATCCCAGAAACCAGAGATTTTATAAAGTGAAGGAAGAACCAGAGGCAGATATTCAGAATCCCTAGTATTTCAAAGCACCTCCTCCCTCACCTCAGGAGGAACATAAGAGGAAAAGGCACGGCTAGACCACACTAGGATAAGGTGTAAACAAATCCAAGGGGTGGAGAACAGAGAAATTAGGTTACAGGTCTTGACAGTTTACTGTTAGTTTTCCATAGCTGTTTTTTTTTTTTTTTTAAATACTTGGGATAAACAACTTATAAGGAGGAAAAGTTTATTTTGACTCATGGATTCAGAGGATAAAGTCCATGTCATCTGACTTCATTGATTTTGGACCTCTGGTAAAGCAGAACATCATGGTGGGAAGCATATACTAAAGCAAATCTTCAGTGAAGACCCCAGCAAGTTAGAGATTCCAGGAACATGAAACACCTTCTGAGAGAAGCCATGGGCAGCCAGCAGACTCAGCCTGTGGAACAAATTTTAGCCAGCAAAGTCACAAGGGTGGGGCTGCCCAAGTTCTTAGGAGCTCATGTCATGCCGCCATGTGCCCCAGATGACAGACATGAAGATACAGAAGTTTGCCTACTTGGATTTCATTCTTGTTTGGGCCCATTCCTCCTCATTTTTGTCATCCTATTTCTCCCCTTTAAAATAAGTATGTTTACCCTGTACCATTGTACATAACATTGTACATAACTCCAAAGTGTGTAACTTTTCTATTTTATTTTTATAGACTCTTATAGTTGACTTTTCCTTGAGTCTCAGAAAAGGCTCTGGATTAGGACTTTTACAGCCATTCTCAAAGAGCTAAGACTTTAGGGACTCTTGGAGATGGACATGTGCCTTTAGAGGTCAGGGTAAAACATAATGATTGGGATCTTAAATGTAGTCCAAAGGCACATGTGCCAAATGCTTGGCCCAGCCTATGACTGTATTGGAAGGTGATGAAAACTCAGAGGTTCCATCCAACCAGGAAGTTAGGCCATTGGGAGTGTGTCCTTGAAGGGGACAGTGGGACTGCTGCCTCTTCTCTTTGTGCTTTTTTGCCACAATGACATGAGCTTTGTTCCACCAGAAATACTGCTATAATGTTCAGCCTTCCAAAGGCCCAAAAGCCATAGGTTTCATGGACTAAAACCTCTGAAACCATGATCCAAAAGTAAATCAATATAAAGAAGAAAGATTTTTCTCAGGTATTTTGTCTCTGTAATGGAAAGCTGATTAATACAGTGGTAGATCTGTCAACCATTCTAACAGTGCCAACAGTATCACCTAATCAAAAGAACAAGCTGACAGCAAAGTACACCCACAAAGCTGAGCTAGTCACTCCCAGAAGTGGAGGGAAGTTTTACCTGGCTTTGATCCCCAGATAGTGATACTTCAGTAACAGCTTAGTTATATCACAGGGAATTTAACAGCATTCAGGTGACCTCAAATCCCACCCCATACCCATTTACAGAAGGAGATGACCACTGCAGTGGATTTTGGTCAAGAACAGCTGCAAGGTCTGCCATGCCTGGGAATTTAAACAGTACTAAGCCCAGGCTCAAAGCCTACCCCAAGGCTGTACATAGGCAGAGAGGCAAACCTCAGCAGCACATTTCATAGCATTTGGTCCTATGTATCCTGATTAGCAATTCCACCTTACCTCAGAGCCCCTCCTGCAAGCCTGTCCAACTCCTGAATCCAACTAACAGAATCACATGGCCAAAGAATAAAGCTCTGGACAAGTCTACTCTGAGTAGATTTCAATGCCCTTCCAGCAGCTCAGCCCAATTTCAGGGCTTAGACAGTGGCATCAATAGATGGCAGAGCCCATCCAGCTACCCCACCCAAATTCAGAGCACAGGCAACACTCCATCAATACAAAGGTCCTGGAAGCAAGCCTGACCTTCCCAGGATCAATAGCAATTATCCCATCCCAAATTAGAGTTTAGACTAAATAATGAAGGTCTATCCTTGCCAAATAACATTTGCAAAAACTGAGAAGGAGAGCTGTCCCCTCAAATGTGCAGATGCCAAAGCAAGAACACAGGGTTACAAAGACTCAGGAACTTTTCCAAAAGAAACTAACAAAGCTTCAAAAATGAATCCTACAGAAAGAGATGAATGAAATGGCAGAATTCAAGGGATACTCCTTTAAGAAGTTCAGCAAACTACAAGAATACATAGATTAAGTTAAACCAAAATTTAGAAAATACATGAAAAATGAGCTAGGTATCATGGTACACACCTTTAATCAGAGCAGCTCGGGAGGCTGACAGAAGAATTGCAAGTTCAAAGCCAACTTCAGCAAAAGCGAGATGCTAAGCAACTCAGACCCTGTCTCTAAATAAAATACAAAATAGGGCTGGGGGTGTGGCTCAGTGGTTGAGTGCCCCTGAGTTCAATCCCCAGTACCCCCCCCAAAAAAAAAATACATGAAAATGAGGTTTAATAAACAATTTTTTTAAAATCCTAGAGATGAAGAGTACAATGATTAAGGTAAGAAATGCTACAGAAAGCTTCTATACCAGGCTCAATCCAGCTGAAGAAAAGACCCAGGAGTCAAAGGGTTCTAGTCTAGGGTTCAGGAAAAGGGAACAATGGCACATGACTACAATCCCAGCTACTAAAGTGACTCAGAGAGGAGGATCACAAGTTCAAGTCTAGCCTCTGCAACTTAGTGAGACCATGTCTCAAAAAAGAAAAAAAGAAAAGAAAAAAAAGAAAAAGAAACAAGAAACTAAAAATGGTCTGTGGATGTGGCTCAGAGGTAGTATGCCCCTGGGATCAATACCCAATATGGCAAAAATAAATAAAATTATCTTGTATGTAAATGGGTTAACTTCTTCAATAAAAACACATAGTAAATGAATGATTTAAAAAAGACCCAAATATATGTTGCCTAAAAGAGACTCACCTCACTTCTAAAGACACACTCAAACTGAAAGTGAAGCCATTCCATTAAATGTAAACTGAAGACGGCAAGGGTGACTTTATATCAGACAAAATAAACTTTGAGGTGAAAGCTGTAAAGGAGACAAATGTGGACATTATGTAATAATAAGTTAATCCAGAAGATATAATTATTATAAATACATATGTATACAATTTAGGGGCATTATAAAGAAAATTTTAAAGGACCTGAAGGGAGACAGATTCTAGTACAATATTCATAAGAGGTGAATAATGTAACAATAATGTACAGATCACCCAAAAAGAAAGGAAACACTAGAATTAAACAATATTTCTGAATAAATGAAACTGACATCTATAGAACATTCCATTCAACATCAATGAATGAACACTCCTTGAGTACATATGGCACACTCTCCAGGATGGATCATGGTGGGCAAACAAGACCAGTATTGACAAATCAAAGAAAACAAAAATCTCTTCAAAGTACCTTTTCTGACCACAGTGATGTCAAAGTAGAATCAATAACAAATTTCAAACAATTCGCATTCAGATGGAAATTAAACATGGTCCCGAACAACCAATATGCCAATGAAGAAAAGATAATTTGAAAAACATTGAGACAGGTTAAAATAAAAATTCATACTTTAATATGGAAGTTTATAACAATAAATGGCTGCATTATAATAGCTCTTGAATACACAATTTAACATTGCACCTCAAGGAAATACAAAAAACAAAGCCCAAAGTCAGCAGAAGGAAAGAAATGATGATCAGAGAATAATGAAGTAGAAATTAAAAAAATACAAAATAGTTTCATTGATGACTTTTTTATATTTTCAAAAAAATAAAACTTAACACAGCTTTAAGGAAAAAGATGACAGATATAAAATTTTAGAAATGAAAAAGGGCACATTATAACTGATACCCCAGAAATACAAAGGACAGTGAGAGCCTCTTGTGAATAACTGTATGCCAAAAACTTGGCTAACCTACAAGTAATGGATAAATTTCTAGACACATACAAACAACCAAGACTGAGTCATGAAAAGAAGGGAGACCAGTAGAATACAGGAAGTGCACCAAGAAAAGGAGAAGTACTGAGAAATGAAATTGACCAGATTGTATTGTTACATTTTTTTTGTGCACATGTACAAATCTGTAACCACAAATTCCACTATTGGCTATAATTATAATATACCAATAAAATGTTTTAACTTTAAATAAATTTCAATAAAGCCATTATAAAATACCATGAAACTATAAAATAATAATTCAGACTTTTATTTTTCTTAAGAAGGAGGAAGTCCGAAAACAATAATGAGTCAAGAGATTGAACCAGTAATAAATTCTTCCACTAAAATCTGATATATTTCACTGCTGAATTCTAGCAAACATTTAAAGGATAATGAATACCAATCCTTCACAAACTCTACCCAAAACAAAACATGGGGATACTTTAAACTTTTTTATGAAATGCTCTGGTTTGAAAGTCCCCTCAAAAACCCATATAGAAATGTACTACCATTGTGACAGTATTAAGAGGAGGGACTTGTAAGAATCTCTCTGCATGACTTCTTGAGGTCAGAGCCCTATGGATTAATTAACTCTACCACTCCCAGGAGACAAGCTATCATGGGAGTAGCTCCTGGTGAAAGGACAAGTTTGGTCAAATTTTCCTGCCTCACACATGTTTGCTCATTCTTTTGCCTTGTTTTGATAGGGCATGAATGCCCTTGCTAGATATGGGACCCTGATATTGGACTTCCAAGCCTCCAGTATGTGAGAGTTCCTTTACTATTATCCTGACTGAAGGATTGTATCACAGGAGCAGAAAACAACCTAAGGCACTAGGATAGCATTACCTTGATACTGAAGCCAGATAAGATCACAACAGAAGAAAACTACATCAATCCTCCATGAATACTGATGCAAAAACCCTCAAAATACTAGCAAACTAAATCTGACAGAACATTTAGTGGATCATTCACCATGATCAAGTGGGATTTAACCCTGGGAAGCAAGGATGATTCAACCTATGTGAATCAATAAATACAATGTATTACATTAACAGAATGAAGAACAAAAGCCATGTGGTTATTTCATTAGATGCAGAAAAATAATGTGATAAAATTCAACATCCTTTCATTTTAAACACTCAACAACTTAGATACAAGAAATTTACCTCAAAACAATAAATACCATATATGATAAATCCATAGCTAACAATATGCTCAATTGGGAAAAATTAAAAATTGAAGTCTCTTTCCTCAAAGAGAATACAGAATAAGACAAGCATACAGAATAAGAAAAGGACACCTATTCTTACCACTTCTATTGACCATAGTATTGAAGTTCTTACCAGAGCAATAAGGCAAGAGAAAGAAATGTCATTGAAATACAAAAAGAGGAAGTTGAAACCATTAAAATAGAGTATTGAAATTGTCTGTTTGCCAATGACATAATCTTATGAGTATAAAAGACTAGAGATTCCACAGAAACTACTAGAATTAAAAAAATACACTAAAGTTGTAGGGTACAAAGTCACAGAAAATTCAGTAGCATTTCTGTATATTGACAAACATCCTGAGATTAAAATTAAAAGAGCAATCCCTTGATTGCTATTGCTAAAAATATTTACAATATTTAGAGATGAATTTAAGGAGGTGAAAAATCTCTAAACTGAAAACTAAAACATTAAAAGAAGTAAAAAAGACAAATAAATGTAAAGATATCCCATGTTCACAGGTTGGAAGAACCAATATTGTTCACATTGGCCCTACTATTCAAAGCTAACTGCAGAGTCAATGTAATTTCTACCAAAATTCCAAGGTCATTTTTTACAGAAGTAGACATAAAAATCCTAAAATTTGTATGGAACCACAGAAAAGCACAAATACTCAAGGCAATCATGAACAAAAACAGCAAAGCTGGAAGAATCTCTCTGCATAACTTCAAACAATACTACAAAGCACTAAGAATTAAAACAGCATGGTACTGGCATAAACAGATTCATCTACCAATAGAATAGTCAGAGTCCAGAAACGAAACAAACACAAACCGTGAATTGACCAAAGGTACCAAAAATACATACTACAGAAAGTACAAACTCATCAAAAAAAATGGTTCTGGGAAGACTTAAAGATAAGAATCATATGATCATCTCAATAGATGCAGAAAAAGCATTCAACAAAATACAGCACTCATTCATGTTCAAAACTCTAGAAAAACTAGGGATAATAGGAACATATCTCAATATCATAAAAGCTATCTATTCTAAGTCCTAGGCCAACATCATTCTAAATGGAGAAAAATTGAAAGCATTACCTCTAAAAACTGAAACAAGACAGGGATAACCTCTTTCTTCACTTTTATTTAATATAGTTCTTGAAACACTGGAAAGAGCAATTAGACGAAAGAAATTAAAGGGATACAGACAGGAAAAGAAGAACTCAAATTAGCACTATATGCTGATGATGATTCTATACCTAGAAAACCCAAAAAATTCCACCATAAAACTTCTAGAACTAGTAAATTAATTCAGCGAAGTAGCAGGATACAAAATCAACACCCATAAATCAAAGGCATTTCTGTATATCAGTGACAAATCCTCTGAAAGGGAAACGAGGAAAACTACCCCATTTACAATAGCCTCAAAAAAATAAAATACTTGGGAATCAACTTAATGAAAGAGGTGAAAGACCTCTACAATGAAACTACAGAACGCTAAAGAAAGAAACTAAAGAAAACCTTAGAAGATGGAATGATCTATGTTGTTCTAGGATAGGCAAAATTAATATTGTCAAAATGACCATACTACCAAAATTATACAGATTTAATGCAATTCCAATCAAAATTCCAATAACATTCCTCATAGAAATAGAAAGAGCAATCATGAAATTCATTTGGAAAAGTAAGAGACCCAGAGTAGCTAAAGCAATCCTTAGCAAGAGTGAAGCTGGTGGCATCGCTAACCAGACCTGAAACTATACTACAGAGCAATAGTAACAAAAACAGCATGGTATTGGCACCAAAATAGCCTGGAAAACTTGATGTTCAATTCAGAAGAATAAAATTATACCCTTATCTCACAATATATACAAAATAAACTTAAAATGTATTAAAGACTTACGCATAGAACCTAAAATTATAGATGTGGTCGAATAAAACAAGGAAAAACTATACAATGTTGGTCTGGCAAAAAGATTTTTTTTTTTTAGATTTGAACCTCCCAAAGCAAAAATAGATGAATGATATAATATCAAAATTAAAAGTATCTGTACAACAAAGGTAGCAGAAGCAATAATCTACAGATTGGAAAAAATATCTATAAGTTATACATTTGATAAGTGGCCTTTTATCTAAAATAGATAAGAAATTCAAATAATACCAAAAAAAAGAATAATTTGATTTTAAAATGTGCAAGGGACGTGAGTAGACCTGAGAGACTTCTAAGAAGATACGCAGAGTTTAAAATGCTCAGCATCACTGATCAGTATGTAAGTGAATTAAAACTATACTAAGATGTTGCTTTTACCTGTCCAAATGACTAGTATTAAAAAGATGAAAAGTTTTGGTAAGTTAGAGGAAAGTAAACACTTGTACACTACTAATGGGAATGTTAGTGCTGCCATTATAGAAAAACGTACGGTGCCCTCTCAGAAGACTAATTATCTAGTTGAACCAGCAATTCCACTTTAGGGAATGAATGTAAATTTAAAATCAGTATGTTAAAAAGATAACTTCCTTCCCACGTTTACTTCAGCACTATTCACAATATCCAAGATATAGAATCAACATAAGTAAGTGTCCACCCACAGATAAAGTGGGGGTGGGGGAAGTGTGGTGTATTTATATACTTAGAATTTATTCAGGTTTTTTTTTTAAATTATGTGCTTCACAAACCATAGCATAATATTCCCCAATTCCACCTAAGTAAAATAAGCCAGTCACAGAATGGCACTTTCTCACTTTTTTTGTAAAATCTAAAGCCATCAAACTTAAAGAAGTAGAGAAGTAGCTGGCAGATACCATAGGGTGGGAGGGTGTGGAATGAGGAGATGATGGCCGGTGGGTTCAAAGCTTCAACTAGATAGAATGAATAAGGTCTGAGTTTTACAATGTTCAAACTCTAGGAAGGTAAATGTAATCTCCCTGGTAACCTACATAGAAAACAGTTACAGAATATACACAAAGGAAAACGGAGAATTAAAATGTTTCACTATTCAAAAAAAATCAATTAAGAGAAAGAACATTGCAGAAAATGAGAGACAAACAAGGTGCAGAGCATATTAGAAATAAATAGCAAAGGGCCAAAGTCCCTCCTTGTCCATAATTCCAGTAATCACTGTAAATGGATTAAACTTTTTCAATTGAAAGACAGATGTTGAGCTGGGCACAGTGGTACATGCCTGTAATCCCAGCAACTCAGGAGGCTGAGGCAGGAGGATTGCAAGTTCAAAACCAGCCTCAGCAACTTAGCGAGACCCTGCTTTAAAATAACACATAAAAAGGGTTGGGATTGTAGCTCAGTGGTAAAGCACCCCTATGTTCCCTCCCTGGTACAAGGAAAAAAAAAAAGGAAAGACAGATATTGACAGAATGGATAAAAACACAAATGTGATTCAATTATTGACTCTCTATGAGAGATTCACTTCACATCCAAAGACGTTAGTAGGTGGAAAGTAAATGTATGAGAAAAGATACTCCATGCAAATAGTAACCAAGAAGCAGGCATAACAATACTAATTTCAATAAAATATACTTTAAATATATAGAGAAGGTTATAAGAGACAAATAAGGCATTATATATAGTAAACAGATCAATAATCAAGATATGATTCTAAATATTCATGCACCTAATAGCAGCCCTTCAAAATATATGAAGCAAAAAAAATCAACAGAATTAAAGTGAGAAATAGACATTATAGTAGCTGGAGAATTTAGTACCCTAACCCTTAAAACACCAAACATAAGGAAACAGAAGGCCTGAACAGAAACCCTACTAAATCTAAGGCGTTTCTAGGACGCTAAAACCACCAACAGAACATACATTCTTGCCCAGTGCGTGTGGGACATTCTCCCCAATAGACCATATGCTAGGGATGAACGAGGTCTCTAGATTTAAAAAGACAGCATACAAAGCATTTTCTCTAACTACAACAGGATGAGGTTAGAAATCAATAACATACGAAAAAAATTCACAAACTTGTGGAAATTGAGCAACACATTCTCGTAAACAACAAGTGACTCAAAGATGAAGTCCCAAGGACAACAGAATAGACCTAGTGATGAATAAAAATGAAAGTATGGCAAACTAAAACGTGCAACATAGTAAAAGCAGTGCTAAGTGGGGGAATTAAAGCCATAAAAATAAGATCAACAACCCAACTCTACAACTTAAATAACTAGGGGAAAATAAAACAGCAATGACAACATTAAGCCCAAAGCTAGTGGGAGAAAGAAAATAGAAAATAAATAAAATATAGAACAGGAAGGCAAGAGACCTATACTATACTATACTACACCAGGCTGAAGCAAATCCTTGGCTCTCTAGGAAACAATGCCTTGGCCACTCAGAGCTGTCATATGACATCACCAGTGCCTCAACTGAAGCAGGGCTTGTATCCTGGGGAATCAGTGCCTTGGCTGAGCTGATGTGTCACCTTGTGTCACAGTGAAACAGGCCACTGAATAGGTTGAGACACCTGCTCTAAAGGCCAAGCAACTGTAATACCATGCTTCATTGGAGTGGGACTAGCCCCACACAGCATGAGCTGTTGGGACATTAACCTCCTGAGGAAGAGGAGCCATCACTGTGCCTGTCCCCCAAGTGCCCAAGTTACAACTATGCTCCATCACTTCAGGATCCTTGCTGGCATAGCACCAAGCCTCACAGAGTTTAGTATAATGTTGTGTTTCACCATCTAAAGATCCAGAGTCACCACTACACAGTGTATCATCCCCTGGAGCATGAGTGCCACTGTGCCCTATTGGCTCTGGTTCTAAAACTGCAGCTGTAACCATTGCCCTACCCTAAGTTTCTGGAAGTTGCCACAGAGTCATGGACCCCAGCTTTGTGTAGCATGCATCTAACCATGTCTCAGAAAGTAACTTGCACCCCAAGACCTACAATAGGTCCACAAATTCATGAGCTCAGGACTATGTCACAAGAGCTGCTATTAATACCTCAACCCTGGAGCCCAACATTGCTGAAGCTGCTTGTGGACCGTGTCAGTCCCAACCTCAAGAGGAGTCCCTTCAGCCAAGACCCCATAATGCAGAAAAGGGAAACAGAAGGACTACAAAGACCCTTGCCACCAGAGGCCCTATGCTGCCACTATTGCTGCTACAATTTCCTAGAGCCTAGGTCAACGAGGGATCCACAGTCATCGCTGATGTGGATTACAGCTGAAGAATCTGCATGGAGGTTATACCACTGCATCCACACATTTCCAAGTGTCACATCAGACCTATTTGCAGGAGAAAGTGTTCCCCTAGAAGAGCCACTCTGTAAAGACAGGAGGGAGTGTTTGATCTACTAGACATAAAACATCTCTGTATGAACACCAAAATTCTCTTAAAAAAAAAAAAAACAAGGAAACTTGTCAATTGCCTGAAAAGGAATTCAAAATAATAATCTTAAGAAAACAGTAAAATATAAGAGAATTCAGATAGACAAATCAATGAAATCATAAAACACAATTCGTGACCTTAATGAGAAATTCAACAGACATCATTTTAAAACAAAACCAGAGATAAAAGATGGCTGAAAAGGGCTGCCCAGCACTCTCCTCTTTAAAAAAAAAAAAAAAAGAACCAAATAGGAAGCACCTAGCTGCATTTTGAGGTGAGTGGCCATGGCAGAACACTAGAAACCAGCAAAAGAGAATGGGACCTTTTAGAGTCCAAGACCTGGGACAACAGCATCTGCTACCCTAGGTCCAGAGCCAGGGGTAGCGAGTCTCCTCTTTGCAGAAGGAGGGGTGGGGGGAAGAATGCAAAGAAACTATCAGGGTAGATGGATGATGGCAGTCCTAGCTACTGACTTTACAGACCTTCAGCCCCAAATCTACACACCAGCCTTCCTTGGGAAAAGGATGCCACATCATCTCCCAACAGACACCCATAGCCAGGAGACATCTTGAAAAGTGAGTCATTGTCTGAGATTTGACTGTGATAGGGGTCAAACCCCAACATATTCCCATCTCTGGGACTCTACAGACATTCCACTGTACTGGCCCAGGAAGTAGGTGTCTTGTGAATCAATGTGGCCAACAGAATCACTGTGAATTAAGGCCACTGTAGGGGTGCACTAGAGGGGATGGGTGCTCCAATGTGGGAGGAAAACAAGGGTGCTTCCTGAGAACCAGGAAATTAGGGAACATGTCTTCTGAGACCAAAGGCAAGGCCAGCCACCTGTGGACTCATGCTAGTGCCAGAACTCACAGGGGACATTCACACAATTCCTGCCACTTCCCCACAAGGCACTGTGCTTACTAACAGTACGGGGAGGTGACAACATCTGTGCTGCCTTGCCCACAGATGCATGCTGAGGAGGTTTTGAGCAACTTCTTGGTTCCAACTGTTTCCCACCCCTGGACATGCATGGCCAGAGAGCCCAAAGGATCATTGCCTGACACCTGCGGGAGCCCTGCTTTTGCGTGTATGCTGCCACAGGCAAGAAGGAGAACCTAGGTTCCTACTGCCTCCCTCTCTAAGCAGTTCGCACTGAATGCTTGCCCTGCACCTTGTCTGACACAGCACTGCTGTCAGGACTGGATGTGAGAACCACAGAGGGGATACTAAGGTTCCCATCACCACCTCTTCTCAAGTAGCACTTGGATCTGCACTACTGACTAGTCAGAGGAAAAGTGCATCAGGGCCCTCACCACTGCTAAAGTTACCAGTGCAGAAAGCCCTTGTTAGCAGCAGAGATAGCACCAACAGGAACTGAAGAGATTCCAATCACCCAATAGGAGCCACCACTCCTACTATAGAAGTACTCACACAGTGAGTATCTATACCTAGCGCTTTACGTAGCATACCTGTCTGAACTGCTATAGCATTCCACTCTTGTGTGTCCTCCAGAGACTGATGGATCCATGGTACATATTATGACAAAAGTTATTAATTATAGTCAAAGAAGCTACAAGTAGACTATCTTATGGTGTTTGGCTGGAAATAAAGTCAACATTGCATAACAAACTGATACCCCAAGTCATATCTTCAGGGGAAAAGAAGCTTACTAAGAAGGTTGACCTGTTGAAGTGGTAGAGTTACCTGATCTACCAGACAGGCATATCCAATGCAGAAACACAAAATACACGAACTTAGGAAGACAATGCAAGATGGGAATGAGAAATTCTGTAAAGATACAGATTTTTCAAAAGAACCAAACAGAAATCTTAAAAATGAAGAGCTTAATAAATCAATAAAAAAAATACAGATGAGCCAGGCATGGTGGTACACATCTATAATGTCAGCAACTTGGGAGATTCAAGTAAGAGGATCACAAGTTTGAATACAGCCTTAGTGAGACTCAAAATAAAATAAAAAGGGCTGGGGATGGAGTTCAGTGGTGGAGAGTTCCTGGGGCCAATCCTTAAAGAAAAGAAAAATACAGTTGAAAGCCTTAAAAATAGGCTAGATCAGGCAGACAAAAGAGTATCAGAACTTGACACAGGTCTTTTAAAATATCCTAATTAGTTTTTAAAAAAGAAAGAAAAGAACATTCAAGACTGTGGGATACTATTAAATAAATGAAGGTCCATGTTTTTGAAATACCTAAAGATGAGGGAAAAGTTTAGGTTATGAAAAACCTAATGGTAGAAAATTTTCCTAATATTAAGGTATGAACACTCATATACAGGTGACTTAGAGGATGCCAAATATACTGACCATAAAAGGTCTTCACCACAGCACATTAAGTTATTAAAAGTACAAAACAAAGTATTCTAAAATCTGTAAGAGGTAAGTATCATTGTCACATTAAAAGACTATTCTTATAAGACGTCAAGCAGATTTCTCAAAAAAAAAAAAAAAAACTCTATAGGCCAAGAAAGAATGGAATAATACATTCCAAGTCCTAAAACATTTTAAAATGACTACCAAATGAGAATACTGTACCCATCAGAGCAATCCTTCAGAATGGAAGAAATAAAGTCCTTACAAGATAAGCAAAAATTACTAACGTAATTCATGCAGCAGACCAGCGTACAAAAGATACATAAGGAGGTCCCACATCCAGAAGTGAAAGAAAGAAATATCAGCGTGAAAGTATAAATCCTACTCAAAGAACAGACATACAAAAGAAAAATAGAAAAGAGTCATAACTGTTGATATAATAAAACATCAGACCACAAAGATGAACAAGACAGGATACCTGTCAATAACAACCTTGAATGTAAACAGACTTACCTTAACTTTCCCCAATTAAGATACAGACTGGCCGAGTGGACAAATAGAAACCAACAATAAGCTGTCTACAGGAACCACAACTCACCAGTAAAGATACACAGAGTCAGAAGAGTGAATGGATAAGTGGTTTCCCATTCAAACGGAAACCTAAAGCAAGCAAGAGTACCTGTCTGACAAAGAGACTTTAACTCAAAAACTACAAGAAGAAACAAAGAAGATCACCATATAATGATCAAAGTATCAATTCAGCAAGAAGATAAAATGATATAGATGTATACAACCAAATGTTGGAGAAATTTTATAAAACAAACAATATTAGACCTAAAGGGAGAAATAGGCCCTAATACAATAATTGAACAGAACTTCAACACCCCACTTACGGCTTCACGTGACTAAGTCAATCAGGGTCACTCCAAGTGAATCTGGATCGACTAAATAAAGCTATGGACACAGAAATTACCTTTTTATTTGGGTTCAGTGACCACTCTTCAGCCACACTCCCACAAGCGGGGCAAGGCAGGCAAGAAAGAGAAGGAGCGCACCTCGAACCCGGGTTTTATTAATGGAGGGAGTTAATCCATGGGACAGTCTACCCAAAAGGGAAGAGGGTAGGGTTACAACAAACAAGTGGATGTAATTTTTTTTTTTTTTTTCAAGTGGATGTAATTTAACCCCATCGGTGACGCCCACTCCTGGAGCTGCACCTTTCTTACTGAGCGGAGGTAAGGTCCAATTGCGTTGCCGGGTGCAATACCAGTTCAGTACCTCTTTACTCAGGACTTAAAGGTGTGTATGTAGCTCCTGTCCAGAGCGGATCCCAACACCCTTTCATCTGAACTGATCATCCACACCAAAATTTATGTGTATGTGTATATATATATATCTATATATACACATATAAATAAAAACAAACATCAGTTAAACTATATTATACATTAAATGGACTTAACAGTCACTATGGAACATTGAACAATTGCAGAATATACTTTTTCATCAGTACATGGAACTTTCTTTAACAAACAATGTATTAAGCCACAAAACATGACTTAATACATTTTTAAAAGTTGACGTCATAACCCATTATTTATGATATTTTTTAGTTGTAGGTGGACATAATACCTTTATTTTATTTATTTTTATGTGGGGCTGAGGATCGAACCCAGTGCCTCATACATATTAGGCGAGCAGTCTACCACTGAACAACTCCAACCTGTATCCTATATATTTTATGATCACCATAAAACAATACTAGAAGTTAACAAAGTTAATTTTTAAAATTGCACAAATACACAAACACTGAACAAAACACTTTTGTTTGTGTGTGTGTTGCTGGGTTTTAAATCCAGGGGCACTCTACCTCTGAACTAAATCCCAAACCCTTTTTATTTTTTGAGACAGGGTTTTGCTAAGTTGCCAAGGCTGGTCTGGTACTTGTGATCCTTCTGTCTGAGCCTCCCAATTTCTTGGCACCACTGTGCTTGGCAACAAAACACTTTTGAATGAATGAAATCAAAGGGGAAATATTAAAAATTCATTGAAACAAATTAAAATGGAGGCACATCATAACAAAACATTGGGGACACAGCAGAAGTAGTATAAAGAAAGAATAGCTGCCTATACCAAAAAAAGAAAAAAAAATATTTCCAGTATATAACTTAATGGTACAACTCAAGGATTTAGAAAAGTGAGAACAAACCAAACTCAATTAATAGAAGGAAAGAAATAAAGAAGACTAGGTGTCAGGTGCGGTGGTGCACGATTGTAATCCCTGTGGCTCCAGAGGCCGAGATAGGAGGATAGAGAATTCAAGGCCAGCCTCAGCAATGGCAAAGCACATAAGCAACTCAGTGAGACCCTGTCCCTAAATAAAATACACAATAGGGCTGGGGATGTGGCTCAGTGGTTGAGTGCCCCCCGAGTTCAATCTCCAGTACAAAAAAAAAAAAAAAAAGATGATGATGATGATGATCAAGGCACACATGAATGAAAACAAATCAAAACAACAACAAAAAATCAATGAAATCTTTTGGAAAGATAAGCAAAATGTTACCTAGACTGATCAAGAAAAAAATACGGAAAACCCAAATAAATAAGTAGAGATGAAAAAGAACATTGTCAACTGATACCACAGAAATACAAAGAACCATTAGGGATTATTATTTAAAAAAAAAAAAAAAAAAACTATGTGCTAACACATTGAAAATCTAAGACAAATTCTGAACATATATGACCTATCAAAATTAAATAATGATGAAGTAATAAAAACCTGAATATACCAATATCAAGTAATGAAAATAAATCAGTAATTAAAAGTCTACAAAAATTAAACAACAAAATGCCCTTCACTGCTGCATTTTATAGAACTTCTAAAGACAAACTTGTGATGATTCTTCTCAAACTTTTCCAAAGAATTGAAACCTTTCCAAATTCATTCTATGAGGCCAGCATTACCCCATTACCCAAACCAGACAAGAACACAACATCAATAAACTGTAGATCAACAAACAGATGTAAAATTCTCCACAAAATAGTAGCAAATCAAATTCAACAGCATATCAAAAAAAAAAAAAAAAACATTCACCATGATCAAGTTAGTTTCATCTAACAGATAGAAGGATGACTCAAAATCCACAAAACAATAAGTGTATTACATGACATCAAGAGAAAGAATAAATTATATGATCATCTCAATAAAAGTGAAAAAATAAGCATTTGGTAAAATTCAGCATCACTACCCGAGGAAATTTGTGAATAAAGTAGGTGTAGAAGGATCCTACCTCAACAAAATAAAGGCTATACATCATAAAGCCAACATTGTTTTGAATGGGATAAAACTGTAGATCCTTGTGTCTGTTCTTATCACTCTTATTTGAAATAGTTCTAGAAGTTTTGGCCAGAGCTATTAGACAACAAGGGGAAAAAAAAGCATACAAATGAGAAGGGTGGGAGTCTGTCCCTGTTTGCAGATGGTATAATTATACATGTTGAAAAACCCAAAGAATTCATCAAAAGACTGTTCAAACTGACAAATGATTTCATTAAAGTAGCAGGATACAAAAATAAGCTATTACAAATAACAATAACTAATAACAAATTTGCTGAAAAATAAATTAAGAAATCCCATTTACAACAGCCACAATAAAAATAACTAGAAAAAAATTAACCAATATAGTGAAAGACCTATCCAATAAAAATTACAAGACACTGATGAAAGAAATTGAAGACCCCAAAAGAAAACTTTCCATGTTCATGGATGGAAAGTCAGTAATGAAAAAAATTTCACATTCTCCAAAGCACTCTGCAGATTCAATGCAATCCTCATTAAAATACTGATAACATTTTTCACAATCTCCCCTACCCCCAAATCCTACAATTCATATGGATGCACAAAGGACTCCAAATAGCCAAAGCAACCTTGTGCAAAATGAAAAAAACATGTAGATATCACAATACCCGATTTCAAGACATATGACCAAGCCATAGTAACCAAAAGAGCATGATATTGAAATAAAAACAGACACAAAGACCAATGGAAACCTAATTGTAAATCCAGAAATAAACCCATTCATCTGTAGTCAGTATTCTTGATGATGGCATCAAAAACACAGGTAGGAGAAACAAGAGCCTCTTCAAAGAATGGTGCTTGGAAGACTAGAGAGCCACATGCAGAAGGCTGAAAATTAGCCCTCGTCCTATACAAAACCTACTCAAAATGGTTAAATGTAGGACCTGAAACTCTGAAGTTACTGTAAGAAAACACTTGAAGACATTGGTACAGACAATGACTTTCCAGGTAGGACTCCAACAACACAGGAAACAGAAGCAAAGACTGGCAAATTGGATTACCCAAACTGGAAAGCTTCTGTGCAAAGGAAACAATCAGTAGAATGAATAACCCACCTACGGAAGGGGAGGCAATTTTTGCCAAGTATTTATCTGACAGAGGGTTAATATCCAGAATAAATTAAGGAATTCAAATTAAAAACAAAGCAATCAAACTTAATGGGCAAATGATCTAAAATTTCTCAAAAGAATACAATATGGTAAGGGGAAAAAAAGAAGAAACACAAATAGCCAATAAATAAATGAAAAAATACTCAGTATCATTAGCCATCAGAGAAATGCAAATCAAGACTACAATGAGATACCATCTCACCCTGGTTAAAATAGCTATTGAGAAAAAAAAAAACAGACAATAAAAGCAATCAAAAGATGGTAAAAATGTGGGAAAATAAGGAACTTTTATACACTGTTGATGGGAATGTTAGTACAGCAATTACAAAGGCTCCTCCAAACACTACAAGATCTAGCTTGATCCAGCCATTCCACTTTTGGATCTATATCCAAAGTATAAAATATAAAATCCACATGCTAAACAGATACTGCACACCTATGTTTACTGTGGCACAACTCAAAATAGCCAAGATAAAGAATCAGCCTAGGCACCTACTGACAGATGAATGTGCAAAGAAAATGTGTGATTCATGCACAGTGGATAATCATTCAGCTATAAAGAAGAATGAAATCATGTTATTTGTAGGAAATGGATGAAACTGGAAGCCATTATTTTAAGTGAAATAAGCCAGACACAGAAAGACAAGTACTGTATGGTCTCTCTTATATGTGGAAGCTTAAAAAAAAGTTGACTTGAAATTATTATAGTGATTACTAGAGATTGGGAAATGGTAAGAGAGGGTAAAACGGAGGATATGTTTGATCAGAACATGCTATGTGTATGTATGGAAAAATCATACTGAACCCCATTAATATGTACAAACAATACCTATCATTTGCTTTTCATTTTATTTTAAATATTTAATTAAGGTAAAAATTAAATATTGGGGCTTAAGAATAAAATGAATTTGGGCTGGGGTTGTGGCTCAGTGGTAGATCTTTTGCCTAGCATATGTGAGGCACTGGGTCCGATTCTCAGCACCACAGAAAAATAAAGGTCCACCAACAACTAATAAAATATTTTTTAAAAAGAATAAAATGAATTAAAAATATAGTAGCTTCATTCTTATTTGTCAACATGATTCTATATTTAGAAGATCCTAAAAACGCCAATTTCTAGAACACAAATGAATTCAACAAAGTAGCAGGATATAAAATTAACACCCATAAATCAATTGTGTACCTATATATCAGTGCTGAATCAGTTGAAAGAGAAATTAGGACTACTATGCCATTCATATTAGCCTCAAAAAAATATAATACTTGGGAATCAATCTAACAAAAGAGGTGAAAGACCTCTATAATGAAAACTACAGAACACTAAAGAAACAGAAGACCTTAGAAGATGGAAAGATCCCCCATGTTCTTGAATAAGCAGATTTAATATTGTCAAAATAGCCATGCTACCAAAACCACTATACAGATTTAATGCAATTTATATTAAAATTCCAAAGGTGTTCTTCATAGAAATAGAAAAATCAGTCATGAAGTTCATTTGGAAAAATAAGAGGCCCAGAATAGCTAAAGAAATCCTCAGCAAGAAATATGAAGCAGGAAGCATCACAATACCAGACCTTAAGTTTTACTACAGAGCTATAGTAACAAAAATGATATGACTTTGGCACAAAAATAGAGATGAAGACCACTGGTACAAAATAGAAGTCACAGAGACAAACCCATATAAATACAGTTATCTTGTACTATACAAAGGTGCCATAAACATACATTGGGGAAAAGTTAGCCTCTTCAATAAGTGGTCCTAGGAAAACTGGAAATCCATATGTAACAAAATGAAATTAAACTTCTATCTCTCACCCTGCACAAAAAAAATGCAAAGTGGATCAAGGACCTAGGCAGTAGACTAGAGATCCAACACCTACTAGGAAAAAAAGTAGGCCCAAATCTCCATTATGTCAGCTTAGGAACCAAATTCCTCAACAAGTCCCCTAAAGTGCAAGAGGTAAAATAAAGAATCAATAAATGGGGTAAATGGGGGCCAGGGTTGTGACTCAGTGGTAGAGCACTTGCCTAGTATGTGTGAGGCACTGGGTTCAATCCCTGACACCACATAAAAATAAAAAATGGGATGGTATCAAACTGAAAAGCTTCTTCACAGCAAAGGAAACAATCAAGAACATGAATAGAGAGCCTACAGATGGGAGAAAATCTTTGCCAACTGCACTACAGATAGAGCATTAATCTCTAGGGTATGTAAAGAACTCAAGAAAAAAAAACCACCAAAAAAAAAATAAAATAAAATAAATCAATAAATGGGCAAAGGAACTGAATAGACTTCTCAGAAGAAATACATCTGTCAACAAATATGTGAAAAAATGTTCAACATCTCTAGCAAATAGAGAAATTCAAATTAAAACTACACTGAGATTTCATCTCCAATCAGAATAGCAATTATCAAGAACACAAGTAAAAATAAATGTTGGTTGAGGAAGTGGGGGGAAAAGGTACACCCCTACATTGCTAATGGGACTGCAAATTTATGCAACCACTCTGGAAGGCAGTTTGGAAAGTCCTCAGAAAACTTGGAATGGAACCACCATTTGACCCAGTTATCCCACTCCTCAGCATATACCCAAAGGACTTTAAAAAAAGCATACACAGCCACATCAATGTTTATAGCAGCTCAATTCACAATAGCTAAGCTATGTAAACAACCTAGGAGCCCTTCAACAGATGAATGGGTAAAGAAAATGTGGTACATATATACAGTAGAATTTTACTCAGCTATAAAGAAGAAATTATGGTATTTGCCAGTAAATGGCTGGAACTGGACTATCACGGTAACTGAAATAAGCCAATCCCAGAAAACCAAAGGCTGAATATTCTTTCTGATATACAGAAACTACACACAATAAGGGCGGGGGGGGAGATAGAAGTTCATTGGATTAGACAGAATGGAATGAAGAGAAGGCACACGGGATGGGAATAGGAAAGACAGTAAAATGAATCAGACATAACTTTCCTATGTTCATACATGAACTCACGGCCAGTATAACTCCACATCACATAAAACAAGACTGGGAGGTGATATTTCATGATATGTCAAAATAGCTTCTACTGTCATCTATAACTAAAAAGAACAAATAAAAAAATATTAGTTTCAATGACAAACCAGATCAAGCAGAAGAAAATCTGTAAATTTGAAAACAGATCTTTGGAGATAATCCATTCAGGAGAGAAAAAAGATAATGAAAAAGTGAAGAAGGCCTATAGAACTTATGGGACATTATTAAATGAACAAATATACACATTTTGGTAGATCCATAAGGGAAAGTAGCAAACAGGGGCAGAAAACTTAATTAACAGAATACTTGCTGAAAACTTCCCAAGTCTTAAAGGAGATAATGAAATCCACATGCAAAAGCTCAATGATGCCCCAAGCAGACACGATCCAAAGAAGTCCTCTCCAAGGCACATTATAATTAATCTGTCATATATCAAAGACAAGAGAACTTTAGAAGCAGCAAAAGACAAGGATCAAATCACACATAAGGAAACACTCTGTAGACTATCAGATTTCTCGTGAAAGAGAATCTGTCCCAGATAAGTAAAAGTAGAGGGAACTCATCACTACTAGATCTTGCAACAAATACTAAGGGAATTGTTCAAATGGAAAGAAAAAGATAATTACTAAAATAAAAACATATTAAATATAAAATTCACTGGTAAAGGTAAACCCACTCATATCCAGACTACTCCAATACTGTTATGATACTTAAAAGAAAGTTAAAAGAGTAAATAATGATAGTAAGTAATGATAATTGTTAAGAAATACACAATATAAAAACATGTAAACTGACATCAAAAATACAAACTGTAGAGTGAGGGTAAAGTCTAGAGTTTTTGTATGTGGCTGAAATTGTTTTCAGTGCAATAAGTCTGCTATAACTGTTTTCTGTAAGCCTCATTGTAACCACAAAAATAAAATTGATACCATATACAAACAATAATGAGAAATGAACCAAAACTTAACATTATGGAAAAATCATCAAATCACAATGATAAACAACAGTAAGAAAAAACTGATGAACCAAACAGAACAACATGGCAGTAGTAAATTCTTACCCATCAAGTACTTCAAATGTAAATAAATTAACACATAGATGAAAAATGGTCAATGTCATTAGCAATTAGGGAAATGCAAGTCAAAATCACACTGAGATTTCATCTCATCACACTCTTATGGCAGTCATCAAGAATACAAACAATAAATATGGGAGACGATGTGGAGAAAAAGGAACACTTTTACACGGAGTGGGATTATAAATTGGTACGACCACTGTGGAAATCAGCATGGAGTTTCCTGAAAAGACTAGGCATAGAACCACCATATGACCCAGCTAGATTTACTGCTCCTCAGTATTTATCCTGAAGAATTAAAGTCATCATACTGCAGTGATACAAACTATGGAACCAGACTAGGTATCCATCAACAGATGAATGAATAAGGAAAATGTGGTATGTATGTGTGTGTATGTATGTATATTATGTGTGTGTATATATATATATATATATATATATATATATATATACACAAAAAAAAAGGAGTTTTATTCAGACAAAAAGAAAAATGAAATTATGTCATTTGCAGAAAAAATTAATGGAACTATCGCTCATTATGTTAAGTGAAATAAACCAAACTCAGGTGGTCAAGGGTCATATGTATTCTCTCCTATGTGGAAACTAGGGATGTAAAAAAGGAAAAGATGGGGAGAATCTCATGAAAATCAAAGAGAAATCAGTAATGGAAAGGGACTAGGGGGAGGGAGGAGGACAGGGAGGAAGAATGTGTTGGGAACAAAATATTGAACAAAATATATTGTTATATCATGTGCATGTATGAATATGTAACAAATAATCCCATCATTGTGTACAACCAATAAGAATGTGGCAAGAGAAAAAATGTAAATGGATTAAATTGTATAATCTAAAGACATAATAGCTGAGTAGATTTTATAAACATCATCCAACTGCATGCTGCCTACCAGAGACCCACTTTAGCCTTAAGGACAAACACAGGCTGATATGAAGAGATGAAAGAAGCTACTGCATACAAACGATGACCAGACAGTGCCAGGGTAGCTATACTTAAAAGGTCTTCACTTATTGATATAGGACTCGCTCTATCACAAGAACATCACAACTATAAATATATATGCACCTACATTGAAGTACCTACATAAAGTAAACATTAATGGTCATAAAGGGATACCTATGCAGCAAATAATAATAGTAGGGACTTCAGTATTCCACTTTAACAATAGAAAGATCAACTAGACAGAAAATCTATAAGGAAAAAAAATAAACCAGAACATAAATCAAATAGAGAATAGAAAAATCATGAAAATAAAATAAATTGACTTTTAAAAAAATTCACAAACCCTTAGCTTGACCAAGTAAAAAAACATAAAACTGGAAATAACATCACAACAGATACCTGAGTAAAGGGATCATAAGGAACAATTTTCAGTTGTACATGTCAACACATTTGATAACCTAGAGGAAATGGATAAATTTCTGTAAGAATACAACATATAAAGGTTGAATCAAGAAGAAATGGAAAGCTGGGCGCAGTGGTGCCCGCCCGTAATCCCAGAGGCTAGGGAGGCTGAGACAATGAAATTGTTTTAGGATGTAAGGTAAGGGTTCAATCAACTCAAAATGGGTATAAGTCCTAAAGCCATAAAATTCCTAGAAGGAAACTTAGAGGAAAAGCTCTTTGATGTTAGCCTTGGGCAAGGATTTTTTAGATCTCACACTAAAAACTAAAAACTCAGAATACAAAAGCAAAAATAAATGGGACTGTGGCAAACTAAAGAGCTTTCACAAAGCAAAGAAAACCATCAACAGAATGAAAAAGCAAACTACTGAATAAGGAAATATATTTAGAAACCAAACGTCTGATAAGGAATTAATACTGAAGAGCTGCTTGGATCTAGAATGTCTCCAAAGGCCCATGTATTAAACAGTGGCCTCAAGGAGGTGCTGTGGAGGAGGGTAAACTAAGAGGTGAGGCCTAGTAAAGAAAGGTCACTGGGTCATGCCCTCAAAAGAGATATCAATACTCTGCCACTTGTGCCACACGCCCAAAAGTGATGGGCCAATCAACTATGGGTGGAAACCTTCAAGACTATGAACCAAAACAACGCTTTCCTCTTCTGGCATTCTGTCACAGTGATGGAAAGCTGACCAACATACCAACCATAGAATTCAAAAGCCAAAAAGAAAACTACCATATGGACCAATAATTCCTTTTTTTAGTTTATATGCCAAAAGAAAACAAAATCACCACCTCATAGATATTTGCACACCTATGTTCAGTGTTGCAGCACTATACTCAGTAGCCAGAATATGGATACAACCTATGCTGTCCACCAATGGACACAAAGAAATTGTAGTATACATACACATTGAAATATTATTTGTTGTTCTAGAAGATCTTGCAATTTTCCACGACATGGGTAGGCTTAGAGGACACTATGCTAAGTAAAATAAACCAGATACAGAGAGAAAAACACTGCATGATCTCACATATATGTGCAATCTTTAAAAAAGAAAGTCAAATATACGGAATTAGAAAACAAAACAATAGTTAGTAGAGTCAGAGTAGGGCAAAGGAAATGATAAGCAGATGAAAAGACGCAAATAAATACACAGGATGGGTACATTGAAAGACTAACACCCAACATTGGGGTTATAGTTAATAGTATCACAGAAGTTTTGTCTAAGTAAGTTAAGTTCAAACTGCTCTGGCCATAAGAAATAGGTAACTAAGCAGAATGATGGGTATGTTAATTTGTTCCTCTATAGGAACTATATGTAAAATAACATACTGGGAGGATGGAGGCGAGTCATGGGGAATCAAATCTACAACTGTGCTACATCCATGTATGAACACATCACAACGAATCCTGCAGCCATGGAATTATAAGGCACTAATTAAAATAGAAGGAAGAAAAATAGAGCAAGTGAATGAGGGACAGAGGAGGGGAGGGAAAGGGAAGGTGCTGGGGAGTGAGACTGACCAAGTTACGTTATGTGCATGGATGAATATGGCATCATAGATCCCACTGTTGTGTATAATTATAATATACCAATAAAAAACTTGAATAATATGTTGTATGATAAATATACATCATAAAATTTTATTTTAACATAAAATTATGTAGAATAGTAGGGTAGCATCTGATGTGTGTGTGTGTGTCTGCGTAATGTTTAAGTCAGGTTGAACATCCTCAATCATTGATATTGAACAATAATTTTCACCATGAAGAAATGTTTCTTCTAGCTTTGAGTTATGCAGTATATAATGCACAGTAGAATGACTATAGATGATGACTAACACTCCAGAAATTCCTACGACTGCCTAACTATATGTAATACCCATTGGTCAACCTCTCTGCATCCCTTCCATTCTCCAGCCTCTGGTAATCAACATTCTCAACTTTGATGAGGTCAACTTTAGATTCCACATATACATGAGATCATGCAATTCTCGTCTTTCTGTGCCTGGTTTATTTCACTTATCTCTAGTTCTACATACGTTGTTGTATGACAGGATGTCTTTTTTTATGGTAGAATGGTATTCTATTATGTATACGCAGTGCATTTTATTTATCCATTCATCAACTAATGGACACTTGAGTTCTATCTTGGCATTTGAGAATAGTGCTACAGTGAAGGGTACTGCAGATGTCCCTTTGATATACCAATTTCATTTAGTTTGGCTATATACCCAGTAGTGGTATTGCTGAATCACATAGTTCTTCAAACAATTAAAAGTAGAACTGCTTACACATCATTTTCAATACCTGTATTAATTTACATTTCTACCAAAGCGTTCCTACTTATCCCTACCCTTGCTAGCACTTGTCTTTGGTAATGGCCACTCAGCCTTACTGAAGTTAGGCGATATCTTATTGTGGTTTCAATTTGTATTTCCCTGACGATTAGTGATGTTAGGCAATTTTTCAACTACTTGGTGGCTCTTTATGCATCTTGTCCTGAAAAATGTCTATTTAGTTTGATCATCTTAAAATCAGGTCATTTTAGTTTTTGCTGTTGAGTTTTTTGAGTTCCTTGTACACTGTGGATGCCAACCGTTGTCAGAGGCATAGTCCAAAAATATTTTCTCCCATATATTAGGTGTCTCTTCACTCTGATTGTTTCCTGGGCTGCACAGGGCTTTTTAGTTTGATGAAATTTCATTTTCTACTTGTTTTGTTCCCCTTTGCTTTTAAAGTCCTGTCCAAAACATCCTTACCCATTTCCGTGTCCACTTCTCCCATTTTTTCTTCTTGTAGTTTGTTTCAGGTCATCTATTTCAGTCTTTCACCCATTTTGTATTTATCTTTCTAACTGGTGAGTCCTAGGTGACTAGATTCAGTCTTCTGCATGTGACTATCCTATTTCCAGCACTGTGTATTGAATAGCTGTCCTTTCTTTAATGTGTCTGTTCCGTGCCTTTATTGATAATTATTTGGATATACATGTATAGGGTTATTTCAGGGCACTAACTTCTGTTCCATTGGTTTATGTGCAATTATGCCAGTATCCTGCTGTTTTGATACAAATAGCTTTGTAGAATATTTTTAAATCTGGTAGAATACTTCCAGTTTGTTCTTTTGATCAAGACTTTAAAGAAAAAAATCCACAAAAAAAAAGTTGGTTCTTGGAAACAATCAACAAAATTGGCAAATATTTAGCTAGATGAACCAAGGGAAAAAAATAGAGATGATTCAAATTACTAAAATTTGGAAACAGAAGTAGGAACATTACTACCAATCCCACGGAGTGAAAAGAAGAGTACTGTGAGAAATTGCATGACAACGAACAGGATAACCTAGGTATAGTGGGAAAATTCCTAGAAAAACAAACTCTCAAGAGTGAAAGGCAAAGAAATAATTATAGATCTACTCAGATTTTTAAAAAATTAAATCTGTAATTAAAAAAAATCTCCCAGTAAAGAAAAGCTCTAGATCTGATGGCTTCCCAGGTAAATTACAACACACACTTCAAGGATCAACACCAATCTTTTTCATGATTTTTAATAAAAACCTAAAAGAAAAGGGTACACTTTCTAATTCATTATGAGTCCAGCATTATACTGATAGGAAAAAAAGTGAGGAAAAGAATCCCCCTAGTACAGACCATCTCCCTTGTAGATCCTAATGCAAAAAATAGTAACAAAAAATCTTAATAAAATAGTAGCAAACAATTCAACAGCATATTAAAAGTATTCTACAACATGGCTAATTGGGATTTATTCCTGAAATACAAGGATGGGTCAATATATGAAAATCAATGTAACATTCCACATTAATAGAATGTTTTTAAAACTATATGATCATCTCAATTGACGCAGAAGTAGCATTTTATAAAATTCAATACCTTTTCATTAACATGAAAAAAAAACAGGCAAGAAACTAGGAATGGAAGGAAACTACTTCAACATAATAAAAGCAAATATAGAAGACCCATAGCAAACATCATACTTAGTGGTAAAGACTGAAACCTTTTCCTCTAAATTCAGGAATAGGGAAGAATCCTCATTCTCACCAAGTGCAATGGGAATCCAAGCCAAAGCAATTAGGCAAAAAATATATATGTGTGTGTGTTCATAGATATACTCTTACATGTAAAAAATCTAAATATTCTACACTAAAAATGTTAGAACTAATAAACAAATTGAGCAAAGTAGTAGTATATAAAGCTAAGACATAAAGAACAGTTTTATTTCTATACACCAAGAATGAATGACCTCATCATTAAAAAGAATATGCAGGAATCAATTAACCAAGGAAGTGAAATAATTCTATGATAAAAGCTGCAAAACACTCCTGGCAGAAATTGAAACCATAAATAAAAAGAAATCCCAAGTACATGGATTGGAAAGCTGTATATTGTTAAAATGTTTATATTACTCAACCTTATCTGCGCATTCAATGCAATAATAACAAAAATCAAATGAAGTTTTCTAAAGAAATAAAAAGATTTTTAAATAGACCTATAAATAAAATTCATGTGGAATCTCAGAAGGCCCCTAGTAATCAAGACAAACTTGTAAGAGAAGAATAAATTTGGCAGGCTCAAGCTTCCTGATATCAACATTTACTACAGAGCTACAGTAACCAAAACAGCCTTGTACTCCTATAAAAGATGGAAACACAAACAGTAGAAATATGGGTATGGTGGTGTACACCTGTAATCCCAGAGACTCAGAAGGCTGAGGCAGGAGGATCACAAGTTCAAACCTAGCCTTGATAACCTAATAAGTACCTGTGTCAAAAAATAAATTGTTCAGGACCATAGCTCAGTGATAGAACACTTGCCTAATATATGCAATGGCCCGGGTTCAATCTCAGTATTGGAGGTAAAAAAAAAAAAAAAATAGAAGGTCTGGGGCAAAACACCCTCACATATATGGTCAAATGATTTTTTTTAAACAAGGATGCCAAGTTTATTCAATTGGAAAAGAATAGTCTCTTCACAAGTGGCACTGGGAAAACTAGATATCCAGACATCATATACAAAGAAAAATATTATTGATCAAATATCTAGCTGTAAGAGAAAAAAATTATTGAAATCTTAAAAGAAAACATATATGTCTTTTTATTACATTGGATTTTTTCAATGACTAGATAATGGATTAGATACCAAAGGCTTAAGCAACAACAACAACAACAAAAACACCCTCAAACAAAATGGACTTCACTAAGCAGCTGAGCAACCAGCCCTGAGCAGATCAGTCACAGAAGCCAAAGGAAGCAAATAAGCAGCATTGCCCACACACTTATAACCTCAGAAAACAGCCCAACAGTCCTTCCTGAAGGGCATAGCAAATTGTGGCCCCTGGGAAGCGAGTAGGCAGCCCTTCCCATCCTCCTGTGGTTCCACAAAGCACACAACAGCTCATTCTCAGAAGCTTGATCCACCAAGTCCAGAGAAATAGAAGCTCAGCTCTGAGGAACAGCTGAGCAGACCTGCCTGAACAGGTCAGCCACTAGAAAGCCCACAAAAATCATCAGTGAAGCCCAGAGACAGACAGATGTCCTTCAGTATAGCCTGGCAAACATCCTGCCTTTCTGGACCTTTAAGGTGGTCCTGTTCTCACACAATGCAAGTGAGCTGATGGGTGCTCCATACCTATAGGCCAGTCCCCAGACTCTCAGAGCTATAGTGAATCTGCTCCATCTAAGGGAGATGCATCTTTACAGGTAGTATAATCCTACAGCCACTGCAGCCTAGGCATTGAGACATCCACAGAATCACCAACTCTGATTACATATGAAGCAGCTACACAGACACTAAAGAACACCTGGAACCAAAACCAATGCAGCACATCCAACCAATACCCTAGGAAACTCCACCAGTAGAAACCAACTGCCAAAGCCCTCAATATTTAATAGAGGCAACTGACCCACCAGGTGCACAAATACCCTTGTAGGGACACAAGAGGCATGGAAAAACAAGATAATCTGATGCTTCCAAAGGAACAGGATAGCTCTCTAGCAAGAGACCCAGTGAAAATGGAATTGGAACATTAAGATTAAAAAGAAGAAAAGGGAATTGACAGATTGCCCAATAAATAACTCAAAAGAATAATTTTAAGGAAACTTTATAATAAAGTACAAGAGAATACAAACAATTCAATAATGTTGAGGCTAATTCATGATATGAGAAATTCAGCAAAGAGATCATAAAAAAGGAACTGCAAATTGGTGCAGCCAATATGGAAAGCAGAATGGAGATTCCTTGGAAAACTGGGAATGGAACCACCATTTGACCCAGTTATCCCACTCCTCAGTCTATACCCAAAGGACTTAAAACCAGCATACTACAGGGACACAGCACCATCAATGTTTATAGCAGCACAATTCACAATAGCTAAACTGTGGAACCAACCTAGATGCCCTTCAGTAGATGAATGGATAAAGAAAATGTGGTATATATACACAATGGAATATTACTCAGCATTAAAATAAAGTAAAGTCATGGCATTTGCAGGTAAATGGATGGAGTTGGAGAATATAATGCTAAGTGAAGTTAGCCAGTCCCCCCAAAACAAATGCTGAATGTTTTCTCTGATATAAGGAGGCTGAAGCATGGGGGTAGGAAAGACGGTATGGAATGAAATGAATATCATTACCATAAATACATGTAGAAAAACACAAATGGTGTTACTCTACTTTGTTTACAACCAGAGAAATGAAAAATTGTGCTCCATTTGTGTACTATGAATCGAAATGCATTCTGCTGTCATGTATAACAAATCAGAATAAATTTTTTTAAATTATTTATTTGAAACTAAAAAAAATCCAATTAGAAATCCTATTTATAAAAAACTCAATGGAATATGTAGTTGAGAGCATCAAACAGCAGAATTGATCAGATAGAAGATACAATTTTTGAGCTTGAAAACAGGCCTTTAAAAATAACCTAGTCAGCTTTAAAAAGAAAATAATTTAAAAGAAGGAAGAAAACTTAAGGGATACCTTAAGCCAACAAACTTTCTCAGATATTTCAGAAGAGGAGGAAATGCACAGAAAACTTATTCAACAAAAATAATTGCTGAAAACTTTCCAAATAATGGAAAGAAATGGATTCCCAGGTCCAGGAAGCTCTCATGACCCCTAATAGATTGAACAACAACAAAAATCCTCCCCAAGACATACTATACTTAAGCTATGTATAAATTGGCAAGAGAAAAGCATCCAGCCACATATAGGAGAGTCCCCATTAGATTGACAGCAGGCTTTCCTGTAGGAACATTATAGGCTAGGAAAGAAAGTGAAAACATATTCAAACCCTTGCAAGGAAAAAAAAAAAAAGGAAAAAAAAAATCCCTGCCAATGACGAATACTATAATCCAGCAAAGCTATCCTTCAGAAATGCAACAGAAAAAGACTTTCCAACACATACAACACAGGGAATTCATCACCAGATGGGCCCTAAAGAAGTGCTCAAGGGTGTCCTACATCAGGAATGAAAGTATGGCATACTTACCCCATCATGAGAACCCAAAAAGGACAAAACTCAATAGAGCAGGCACACAACAGAAAGAGAAGAGAATCACACCTCACTGAAAAAGAAAACCACCAAACCACAAAGATGAACTAGAGGAAAAATGGAAGAACATTCCCCGGGAGGGGGGACAAAAAAAAAAAAAAAAAAAAAGAAAGACAGGAACAAGTCTTATCAGTAATAACATAGAATGTAAATGGATTAAATTCCCCATTAAAAGATAGACTGACTGAATGGATTAAAAAAAAAAAAAAAAAAACCTAGACCATTTTTCTTCTGCCTGTAAGAAACCAATTCACTTTAAGTCTGTGTGTGCTTACTACTGAATGGGTGGAAAAAATACCATAACAAAAAAAAAAAAAAAAAAGCAGAAGTAGCTGTTCTTATATTAGATAAAATTGACACTAAATAAAAAACTAAAGAGACAAAGAATGTTACTAGGTAATGACAAAGCAAGTATTTTTAAATCAAAAAAAGAGACTCTAATAGAATAATGATGAGGGACTTTGACATCCTACTTCCATCAATGGGCTGATCACCCATACCAAATAGGAAACATTTGCATTAAACTGTATTATAGACCTGATGGATCTAAAGACATTCACAAAACATTTCATTGAACAGTTGCTAAATACACATTCTCCTCAACACGTGGAACATTCTCCAGGATAGAATGTATGTTAGCCACAAGTCTTAAAATTTTTTGTTAAAAACCAAAACCATAGCATATATCTTTGACCACAGAGGAATAAATCTAAAACTCAGTAAGAACTTCAGTAAGTTCAGTAAGTAACATTCACTAAGAACTTTAGAAATTGTAGCAAAACATGGAAATTAAACATCATCCTCTCAAACTACCATAGTTCAATGAATTGAAAAGGAAATTTTAAAAATTATTGAACAATGAAATGAAAACAGCATACCAAAAATCTACTGGATACAGCAAAAAACATACTAAGAGATAAGGTTATAGCAGTAAGTATATATGTGTGTGTGTGTGTGTGTGTTTTTCAAACAACCAAGCAATAGAACAGTAAGAACCAAACCAGAAATAAATAGAGGGAAAGTAATGATGATCAGAGCAGAAATAAAAGAGACTTTTAAAAATACATAAAAGATTAACATGAAGAATGTTTTTGAAAAGATAAAAATATGAACAAGCTTCTAGCTAGACTAGCCGAGATAAAGAGAAAATCAAAATTAATAAAATCAGAGGTAAAAAAAAGCATTACAACTGACACCAAAGAAACAAACAACAAAAAGAAATATATTGACTGCTATGAACAATTACATATCAATTAACTGGAAAACCTAAAAGAAATTTTTGGATACATGTAAGCTATTAAAATTGAACCAGTAGGATATAGAAAACCAATAATTAAGAACTAATGATTTAAAAGAAGTCTTGAACAAAGTAAAGCCCAGGACTAGACGATTTCACTGCTGAATTTTACCAAAATTTAGAAGAATTAATGCCAATTCTTCTCAAAGTATTCTAAAGTACTGAAAGGGAGGGAACTCTTCCAAATTCATTCAAAGAGGCCAGAATTAACTTGATACCAAAATGATCAAACAAGGATATACATATATGCAAAAGAAAAAAACTACAGAATATTATTGATGAATATAGATGCAAAAATCTCTGAAAAATACTAACAAATCAAATCCAAAAGCACATAAGATTTTTATATCATGACCAAATAGCATTTATCCAGGGATGCAAGATGGTTCACCATATGCAAACCAATAAATAGAACACAGAGTGAGGGATAAAAACCATACGGCCATTTCAATAGGAAAAAAAAACATTTAAAGAATTCAATATTCCTTCATGATAAAAAATAAAAAACATTAAGTATAAAATAAAATTTGTACAATTGTATTAGTAAAATGTTTTTTAAATAAACTATATTTACAAAGAATAAAAAGAAGGAATGTACCTCAATAGAATAAGGGCTACATATGTCAAAAGTACAGACTATCCTACATCATACTGAAAAAAGAAAACCTGAAATCATTTTCTCTTAGATAAGAACAAGAGAGAGATGTCCACTTTACCACTCTTATTTAATGTAGTTTTGGAAGTCTTAGAATAACGTGACATGGAAAGAAATAAAGAATACCCAAATAGGAAAGAAGAAGGCCAAATTATCCCTGCTTGCAAATGACATTATTTTATATCCAGAAACATCATAAGATTAAAAAAATCTTTTAGAATTTATTAACAAATTCAGTAAGACTGCAGTATACAAAAAAAAAAACAATATAAATAAGTCAGTAGCTTTTTAATACACCAGTATAACAAAATTGCTGAGAAACAATAAAGCAATACTATTCACAATAACTAAAATAAGAAACATACATCTAGGAATACATCTAACCAGGTAAGTGAATGGGAAGTGAATGGGCTCTACAATAAAAATTACAAATCCCTGATGAAACCCAAGAGGGGACACACACACAGGAAAGACATCCCCTGTTCTTAGGTTACAAGAATTAATATTGCTAAACTGTCCTTACTCACTCAGAGTGATATACAGTTTCAATCCAATTCCTATGAAAATACCAATGACATTTTTTCCCAGAAATCGATAAAACATTCTTCAAATTGATACGGAGCCATAAAGACCACAAGCAGCTGAAGCAACCCTGAACACAAACGACAAAACTGGAGGAATTATAATACCTAACTTCAAAACGAACAACAAAGCACTAGTGACAAGATGCCCTGGTAAGGACATAGAGACAGACACACAGACCAAGGGAACAGAATAGCAAACTAAGAAGTCTATATATTTACATCCAACTAATTTTCAAGGAAGCAAGCAGGAAAAAAGTCAAGTCTGGAGAAAGTAAAGTCTCCAGTATATGGTATGGGGAGAACTGTATATCCACATGCAGAAGAAACTAGATCCCTCTCTCTCACCATATACAATAAGAAAAAAAAACTCAAAATGGATCAAAGACTTAAAATGTAAGACCCAAAACTATGAAATTGCTACAAGAAAATATAGGGAAGCTGGGTGTGGTGGCACACGCCTGTAATCCCAGAGACTTGGGAGACTAAGGCAGGAGGATTGCAAGTTCAAAGCCAGCCTCGGCAATTTAGAAAGACTAAGCAACATAGCAAGACCTTGTCTCAAAAAAAAAAATAAATAAAAAATAAAAAGGCCTGGGGATATATCTCAGTGTTTATGAACCCCTGGTTTTAATCCCCAATACCAAAACAAGAGTGTGAGTGAGTGTGTGTGTGTGTGTGTGTGTGTGTGTAAAATGCTTAAGGTATTGGTAAGGGAACAAGGGAACAGTTATTTTTGAATAGGATCCAAATAACAAAGGATGCAAAAGTAAAAACTGACAAATGGAATTATATAAAAACTAAGACGTTTCCATACAGCAAAGGAAACCATCAACAGAATAAAGACAACCAACCTAGTGGGAAGAAATATTTGCAAACTATTCATCTGACAAGAGACGAGTTCCTTACATATCTGGAAACAAAACAGCAAAAAGACACAATCCGATTAAAATATGGGTGAACAACATGAATAGACATATCTCCCAAAAGATGTGCAAATGGTAGATAAGGGTATTAAAAAAGAGAGAGAGTTCAACACTGCTAATCAGGGACACGCTAATCCAAACCACAGTGATGGTCAAGTTCTTACTTTGCATGCATGAGCCCCTGGACTCCATCCCCAAAACTACGACAAAAGAATGAAACAATGAGATATTACCTAACTCCAATAAGAATGGCTATTATCAAAGACAGAAAATGACAAGTGGTGGAAGAAAGTGGACAACAGGAAACTCTTGCACACTGCTGATGGGAATGTGAATTATAAAGCCATTATGGAAAACAGTATAGAAATTCCTCAATTAAAAATAGAACTACTGTGTGATTCAACAATCCCACTCCTGGGTATATATCCAAAAATCAGTAATTGAAATCTGTACAAAGAGATATCTGAACTCACATACTTATGGCAGCACTGTTCACAATAGCCTAGGTGTGGAATCAACCTATGGATCCATCAGCAGGTAACTTGCTTTAAAAAAAAAAATGCAGTATATGTGCACAATGGAATAGTATTCAGCCATAATAAAGAATGAAATTCTGTCATTTTCAACAACCTGGATGGAGATGGGGGTCATTATGGTAAGTGAAATAAGTCAAGCACAGAAATAAATACCACACTGAGCGGGGCCATGCCCGAGCTATTTGAATAGTCTCTACTTGGCCTTGGAGCCAAGGAGATTTTGGTCTGGCATTGCGAGTCCCTTTGTGGCTAATTATGCAAAGCACATGGCAACCTTAGTCTTCGCTGGGCCAGAGAGGCTGCTCTGTAGCTCCAGACTTGGGCATTACCCACTGGACGTGGACAGCCCTCCTCCTAACTTATTTGACAAAAGAACATTCCATTGAAATCCTTTGAATCTCCCTTGTATAAATAAAGCAAACGTGGGGGGCTCTTCTCTCTCCTTCCAGTGTGGAAGCAGGACTCCTACGGTCGCTGAGCCGTCCCACTCTCGTTTTTCAAAATTATTTGTGTCGTGTGATTTTTTTCACCCTATTTCTCAGCCAGCACATTTCACACAAGGGAAACCCGAAATTCACAGCCTGCATGGGACATGGGAGAAAAGTATAGGAATCAAGACCACACAGTCTTACATTTTTGTAAAAGCTAGTTTTTAATCACAAAGAAGCATAGAACAGAATATTGGTTATCAGATTCTGGGAAGGATGTAGGGGAGGGAGAAGGAAGAGGTAGTAGTTAATAGGTACAGTTGGATGAGAAGAGTAGCTTTTAGTGTTCTATAGCACAGGAGGATAACCATGGTTGCCAACCTAAATTGTTATTTCAAAATTACTAGTACAGAGGATTTTGAATGCTCCTAACACAAAGGAATGATATGTATCTGACAGACCAGCCAATTACTGTGATTTGATCATTATACATTCTATATGCATATTAATACATCACACTCTACCCCATAAATATGATCAGTACGTTGAAAATAAAAATATATTTTAAAAAACTGGATTTTATGAAAAGAAACTTCTGTGTCTCAAAGGCCTTTGGAAAGGCTATGCATGAAAGAAAATACTTGCAAGTCACATCTGATAAGAGATTAATATCCAGAATATATAGAGAATAAAAAATACAATTTGAAAATGGGAAAAGGACTTTAATAGACATTTCTCCAAAGAAAACATACAAATGGCCAATAAAGAACTGAAAAAAAGATGCTAATATCACTAATCATTAGGAAAACACAGATCAAAACCACAGTAATACTCATTAGGATGCCTCATATCAAAAAACAAATTCAAATAACAAATGTTGGCAAGAGTGTAGAGAAATTGGAACCCTTGTGCACTGTTGGTGGCAATGTAAAGCAGAGCAGCTGCTACAGCTAACAGCAAGTGGCAATTCCTCAAACAATTAAGTGGGGGACTGCCATATAACTCAGCCATTCCACTTGAGGGGTTTATTCTCAAAAGAACTGAGAGCAGGGACTTGTACATATATCCATACACCTGTGTTCATTCACTATAGCCCACAAGTTAAAGCAAACAAGTGTCCACCGGTGAATGAATGGATGAACAAAATATGGTAGACACAATGGGATATTTTTCTGTCTGAAAAAGGAAGGAAATTCTGAAAGTTGTGGCATGGATGAAGCCTGTGGGCATTACGCCAAGTGCAGTTGTCCAATCACGAAACACATGTTATGATTTCACCTACCTGAAGCAGATTCATTGAGACAGTATATATGGTGGTTTCCAGGGCTGGGGGAAGGAGGAATAGAATGTTATTTAGTGAATACAAGGTTTCATTTTTGTAAAAAATGAAGAAGAATGTTCTGGAGATAGATGGTGGTTATACAACAGGAATGAACTTCTATGATTGAACTGTATATTTTACAATGGTAATTTTTAGGTTTGACATATCTTGCCACAATAAAAAATTGAAACAATCCACCAGGGCCATAGACCTAAGGGAGCTCATGGAGTTAGAGGAATAAAACATGCACACAGGGACCTGTGAGAACATGTCGGGTCTGATAATTACCAGCACTTAGTGAGCTTTCTCCACACAGGCATCAGGAAAGGAGCTTCAAGTGCTTTCTTCATATAAACTTCACAACTTGGAGGAAGGTAGGATTATTTGCCCATTTTACAGATGAAGGTAGAGGCACAGGTCTCACAGCTGGTAGGGGATGGGGCTAGGATTCACAGGCTGGTAAGTTTGGATCCTGATCTGAGCTTGTAATCACTAAGCATGTGACAATACACTGAGCAGTGCCTCAATCCCATGGGGTCCCAAGAGTGGGCCTCAGCAAGTGACTTAAAGAGCAAAGGAAGGAGAAAGCTCTTCCAGCTGGGTTAAGACAGAGAGGGTGAGGGAAAGATCAGGAGGACTAAAGGGAAGGGGTTCCACTCGAGTCTAAACTTGAAAGGCGAGAATCTGCACTTGTGGACACTGAAGGAGAAGCACTGACACTCTCTAGAAGTGAAAAGTAATCTACCAACAACAAAGAATGACCAGGAGATGGCCTGGCCATTGCCAGGTTAGACCAAGTTAAATGTGCTTCTACCACAGCCACACTTCTGTAGGCCAGGAATATCACGACTGTTCTAAGCGATAAGTGCATTACAAGCACTGGTCACCTTTAATATCCGATGCACAGTGTAGCTTATGAGCTATGTGCAACCCCAAACATCTGCTCTGACACATCATTCAGGCCCCAGTGTGGCAATTTCCTTCATCTCATGCACATCCTTGGAAGGAAAGGCTACTGCATCCAAGTTCAGCCAAGGCTGGTGGACGCATTAGCAGGATGAAGATTCCCTGGAACTACATAGAAAATTGAGCTACAGAGGCCTGTAGGTCAGAGAAAAGGCACATCAATCATAAAGGAAAACATGAAAACCCAACTTTCAACCATATGCATGTATTTAAAAGGTCATGGGGAAGGCCAATGTTCATGGCACTAACTTGTAGCTGAAAATCCAGGAACATTTTCTGTATATATGTATAGCACATAGTTTGAATCTGTTTCCAGGATACATGGTTACAACTATTCCTCTAATTCTGTCATGTTATTAGAATAGGAACATTGAAAATATTTCATGGCTTTGCTCAAAGACAAAACATTTGGTGAAACATCAGATTTCACACGATAACAACTTTCAGATGCTTGATGAAATTGCTGACGAATGCTGTTGAAGTAAGTAAATTTAGACAGGGTAAAAAAAATGCACTAAAAGAGTTAACTAATGGAATACCTTCAACTAAATAATGAATTATGGTCTTTGAAGAAAATGAAATTTTAATTTGCCCTAATTAAAATTATTTGGTATGAACTACTGATTACTATCAACATTACAAAAAAGAGGCATCTTCCGTTTTAAAGGAGTTCGAAAACATTTTCATGAATTTTAGACACCTTGTTTTCCTAAATGAAAATGCATGTGGAATTTGCAAAGGGACATTCCAGTGAAATATAAGCTAAAAAAAGTTATACATTATTAAAATTCACATACAAATAATCCTAAACTAACCTGTTTTGCAAGTTTTTTTTTTTTTTTTTTTTTGGCTCTTATTGCTCAAAGTATACTCTTGACTAAAGGTAAGAAAAAATTGAGCTACTGCTTCTAGGAAGAATTCCTAACAATGCCCCAGGACTGAAAATTTGAGAGAGCTCTTCAAGAAACACTCCAATTCAAATACTGTTTAAAGAGACAGTGAAAATTATAAGGGATATTTATATGAAAAGATGAAAATATTTTGTAATACTTTCTGCAATAATAATTAATCACCCCAGCTATCCTTTTGCTCGGTCTATACCCAAAAGACTTAACAGCATACTACAGGAACACAGCCACATCAATGTTTATAGCAGCACAATTCACAATAGCTAAACTGTGGAGCCAACCTAGATGCCCTTCAGTGGATGAATGGATAAAAAAGTGTGGCATATATACACAATGGAATTTTACTCAGCAATAAAAAAGAATAAAATCATGCCATTTGCAGGTAAATGGATGGCGTTGGAGAAGATAATGCTAAGTGAAGTTAGCCAATCCCCAAAAAACAAATGCCGAATGTTTTCTCTGATATAAGGAAGCTGACTCATAGTGGGGTAGAGAGGGGGAGCATGGGAAGAATAGATGAACTTTAGATAGGGTAGAGGGGTGGGAGGGACAAAGAGGGGGCAGGGGATTAGCAAGGATGGTGGAATGTGATAGACATCATTATCCAAAGTACATGTATGAAGACATGGTATGAAGACATGAATTGGTATCAACATATTTTATATACAACCAGAGAGATGAAAACTTGTGCTGTATCTGTGTAATAAGAATTGTAATGCATTCCGCTGTCATTCATTTTCTTTTTAAAATCAATAAAAAATAATTAATCATGACCCCATTAAAGTGGTTGAATGTGACATTGAAATACACGTTTTTTGCTAAATGTAAGTATTGCTTTAAGAATTTAATGGCAATTTAGGTGTCTTTCCTCAACGTTTCTCCGAATGAATAAAAAATGTCCAAGAATAATGACTCAAGACAGGTGGTCTAATTTTCCATCACAAAGAACACAAACTCTGTAAAAAAATACTGATTATAAGAATATTGCTAAATGAAGGCAAGAAAACTGAAACAGACTACATGCATAAGAGCAAGTGAATTATAATGTCCTTATTTAATCCATCCAACATCACTGGTCCAACAGTGGAACACTTAGAAGTAATAGAACGGTAAATTCAATTCAATTATGTTGGATTTTCACTAACTTTCAGTCATAAAAAACATTACTTTACAATTGTTTTATATTCAGTGTAATAAAGGTATATTATGTCAAGTCAGAAAGACAGATATTTTATCACATTTAAGGTGATACAGAACTTTTAGTCATTTAGAGGCACATGGTGTGTGGTACCTTTGCCCTAGATACTGCTAACTCTGGGAGGGGCTGGGACTGGCTCTGTCCTCAGCACTACTAAAGGGAATGAAGCCCATAGTGGAAAAGGGACCAGGACATTAACATCCCTCCATGTGGAGGGGAGAATTACCAACTCCCAGAGTCAGTCCCCACTTCCCCATATGGTTTGATTTACTGTTTTTCCTGCCTGGGCTTCCTTTGGGCAGATTCCCTGCTGGCTCCCAGATGCTTCCCTGTCTGGCTAGACCTCTCAACAGGGGAAGGAGGGGCTTCCCTGGGAAGATATGCTGTGAGATGCTATCAGAGCCAGAAACCCAGCCCCTGGACTCCACCTTCATTAGTCAGAATAAAACCCAGGGATTTCTGCCTTCTGGAGTTTCAGACCAACAAGAAAGGGGGAATAACAAAGAGACCCTGGTTGGAGTTTTTCTAAAACATTTTCAGATAAGAAGCTAAGCCTGCCAGTGAGCCAGAGAAAGCAAACAGGGTTCATGGTGAACCCAGGCTGACGGGACAAGACAGCCCGGGTTCCACTCACTGACTGCTACTATACCTTCTCAATTTATTCCTCTTGTCCCCACAGTGCAAATATATTCCACCTTTTGTATGTGAAGATGCAAAGTCAAAAACAAAGAGGTTACACAACTGCACCTCTCGCCTTTTTCAGTTCTCCTCAAGCCTTATCGCTCCTCCCTATCCCCAGGACCCTCACACCTTCCAGAAATGTCTACCAGAAATATTCCCTCACCCCCATCCCTAGTCTTTCCAGATTAATGTTTTTCATCATTGTTCAAGTCTCACTTATGACACTCCTTCCTCCTAGAAGCTTAGATTGCAGATGCTCTGAGAGATGTTCTCCAACCATTCCATCCTTGACCTTCTTGGTTTTCATCAAATTTTAATGCAAAGTTAACTGACCATGTAATTAATCCAGTCCATGAGTACAGGATTGCCTCTGTCCTGCATATCATCGTAATGTCCAGGCCTTGCATGGTGGGTGGCACATCATAAATGTTCCATTTCTTAATTTGTTTTTCCCAAGCCTATTACACCCTCACCACCAAAAAACAGCTTGCTTTGTAATTGGTATTAACAAGTTAACTGCCATAATATAGCAGCTGTAATGAAAGAAAGGGCTAATTGGTACTGGCTGCAAGTATTATAGTTGTACTGTGGGTAACAGGACTGAGGAGGAGGGAGGAGGCCGGAGGGACAGGGATAAATGATAATGGAACAGAATTAAAGCCGAGTATAAGGTTTGCTTGTGCAGATGTTCTTTCTCTTGGATCACCCCTCAACCAACAATGTAGGCAGGAGAGAGTGAGTGGCTGAAAACTAGAAAGTATCAGTTTATCTACAAAATAAAAATAATGGTATAATAATAATAATACCTACCTCCTGGGCTGTTGCAAGGATTAGATGCTAGAATGCACCAATCACTTTGACAAGGTGTCAGTTGTCAATCACTAGCATTGGACCTGAGGACAGGGTTCCACCAGCTGAAGATACTCTTCCTGCTTTAGCCAGGCCTCAGTGCCCCATTTCCTTCTTTCCAACCTGGTTTTCACTCAGGACTGCCTAAAGGTGGTCACAGTCCACCTTGGAAGATCTCACTCTCCCCTTGTCTCCAATCAGTCCAAAGCTATGTTCCAAGAGATTGGGAACAAAAAGCCCTGATGTGGAAGAAACCAGTTGGATAGGACTATGACAGAATCCAGGAAACCAGAAGTTCAGAAAGATATGTTCCTGAAAACAATTTCCCTGTCTCAGCCCCTCTTTGGCATGCTGCTTAGCCTCCAAGAACCCAGAATTTATTCTCTGGATCTGAAGCCTGGGATCAGGAGTCCTTGGATGGGCCTCCTATGTGCAAATTCCCCACCCCAAGAGGTGAAGGTGAGTCCACAGAGTCCTTTACTACCTGAAATTGAGTGCTTAACAAAACTGGACTCACCTGTTATTTGAAGCATCTCTAAAACCTCAGCTCAGCTGGGCACACACCTGGAATCCCAGATACCTGGGAGTTTGAGACGGGGGAAAAAAAAAAAATCACCGGTTCAAGACCAATCTGGGAAACAGACCCTGTCTCAAAACAGAAGATAGAAAGAGCTGGGGATGCACCCCTGGTTTCAAACCCCTGTAGTGGGTGGGGGGAAATAAAAAACAAAACAATTCAGCCCTGGCCCAAATTCTTCCCTAGACTCCCTCTCAGAGAGGGAAATGTATAGGCAAAAAGACTACACAGAGCTGGGAGAGACGAGACCCAGAGCTAGACCTAGGTTTTCTTCTTTGGACCTCATTTTCTCCATCTTTCAAGTAAGCAAATACTCCAGCTACTCTGAGGAGTTCCAGTCCTGGCAAGCTGAGATTTCCAAGCTGAGACTGTGGATGTGAACCTACACCTGCTCTGGGGGAGATGGCAGGGGAAAAGGGAAAGAACGAGGTCCTTAAAAGAAAGGCCTCAACTTAGGGGAGCCAGGAACATGCCTTAAGCATCCATGAGCTTGAAACAGTAAGCACATTTCTACTTTAGAAAATGGTCTTTAGCCTCAGAACCGCAAAAGGATCCAAACAGATTAACAACAACTGCTGTCAACTGGGATTTTTTAGAGTATAGTTGCAGTGTTTGGAAAGACCTTGGAATACTACTCTTTGGGTGGGAATGAGAGGATGTGGCCTTGTGGTAGTTTCCTGATGCTGTTTTAAGAAACTACTTGGTGTTGGAAAGCAACACAAACTTAAATCTTACTCTTCCGGCCATTGAAACATCCAAGCAATCTGGCTTACTCACTGGGCTAAAACCAAGGTGTCCACAAGGGTGGTTCCCTCTGGAGGCTCCAGGGATCAATCTTTGTTCCTCGTTTCTGGAGGCTGCTGGCTCACCACCACATCACTTCACACGGCCCCATCCTAAGACTCTGACCCTTCAGCCTTCCCTTTATAAGGACCTTGCGGTTACATTGGAGTCACCTGGGAAATCCAGCAGACTCTCCCCAGCTCATGATACTTAACTTAATCACACTTACAAAAAGTCCCTTTTATAATGTAAAATGACTTCAGGGATTAAGAATCAGACCTGCTGCAGGGGAATGCTAATATTCAACCTACCACCAGCAGCAGCAGGAGGGACCTCAGGATCCTATTTCTTCTTTAGGTTGATATTATTAATAAGAACAACTACAAGTCATTGAGTGCTAACTACTGGTTGATACTTAATTGCATAATTTTTATCCTCACATAAACTTTATGAGCTAAGCAGCACTATCACCATTTCTCAGTGAGGTTGATTGAGGTTAAGAGTCTTGCCCAAACCCACAAAGCTAGTCCATGCTAGTCCTGGGACACAAACCCAAGCCTGTCTGATACCAAAGCTATACCACTGTAACCAACCTTCCTCTTAGCTCCTCTAGCAGAAGGGTTCTGGAGGCAGGAGGATGTAAGGCTGCAGCTGCAGAAAGACATGGTCCTCTTCTTCATGCATACTAATCTAGCATCCTAAAGATGACCTCAGAACTGTGACTCCACCCCATCCCTTTCTTGCTTAAAATGATGAATATCAGAACACAGTAAATATTAAATTATAAAAGTCACTCCGATTTGGGGTAAAAAATAAACACATAAATTACAATTCAGAATGGTACAAAATGAAATCTATGAGTTCCCCTGACTACCCTATGTCTCAGAAACAGTCACCATCATTCACAAATTCCTTGGTGTCCATACATGAAATTGCATACATATACCCACAAAGATTTATATTCTTTTAAAAAAATGAAATCATATTATACAGGTCTCAAGCTTTTCTCTTGGGTACTTTCTCATGTTAGCACAGATGGATATACATCATTATTTCTTAGAATACTGAACATTTTTTAGAATGTTGAAATGTATGCACATCTCTAACTTAAATGTTTCTGTTTTGTTTTTTTTTTCAGTAGGACAAGCTGTTTTCAAGCTTAAGGATTATAAATTCTGCTGTAATGAACATTCCTGAACATACTTCTTTATATATGTTTGCAGTTACACCTCTAGGATATATTCTAGAAGTGGAATTTTAGGTAAAAGGATGTGACTATATAAAATATGGATCCCTCTTGTACGGCTGGTGGGGATTTTTATCTCTATTACCGATAGGTGTTGGAAAGGTCCCCAAAAAGTATTATCAAAAATTCTTTGGGCCATTCTGAGGGCTGGCAAAGACAATATAAACAATAGTTACAAGGGTATGAACATCTGTAAAAATCCATTGAACTTCACACTTAACATAGGTCAATATTCTCTATGAAGCTCTGCCTCCACAAAAAACATACAAACATGGAATAGTTTCCCCTTTAGCCAAAAAACCAAGGGTCATCAACCCATGTTCCCTTGAAATTCAGTGCAAAGTGTTTGTGTGTATGTTTCTGGAGCAAGTTAGTACTTTTTGCCAGATTCTTAAAACAGATTTGGAGCCCCTAAAAAGATTTAAAAAAAAAAAAATGATCTGTGAGACCCTTCCCTAGCTCTGGTTCTGCTGGGGTTTGACTAAAGCTCAGCCCACTCTACAGACCAGGCTTTCTGAAATGGGTTACAAGAGACACAAACGCTTAAGTTCTTTGCGGAGCAAAATGCAGATAATTATCATCTGTTGCTCTTTGGCCCAACTAAAAAAAAAAAAAAAAAGGTGAGGCTTTTTATTGGCTCAGCGCCTGGGCCTGCAGCCAATCCAAAGGCAGGCGGGTATGCCACGCCCTTGTGGGCGGGACTTCGTCCCTCCTCCGCATCCCCAGGCTGCTAGGGCTGGGCCACCGGACACCTTGCCTACTGCCAGGCGGAGTCTTTGAAAGTTGGGGAGTGGGAGAGGGTGAGGCTCCCCACTGCCTCACCTGACAATCTCAGAATAAACCTTAACGCACACTCTGGATTCCTTTGGGTCTCTCATTCAGGTCCTGCTTGCAAACCAGAATTTTCAGTGTGTCTGTGTTGGCAGAAAGTTAATGAGCAGCCAGCTCAGGAGACTAGGCTCTGTGAATCTGCCCAAGGGGAAGGACAAGATGCGTAGTCCTCAGTATCTCTCCTAGGAATGAAGCAGGAGGGAAGGGTGCACGACAGGGAGTGGGAGAATCAAGGGGAGGGAATCCAGAAACTGAAATCTAAGCACCGTATCAGCCCCTCAGTAAAGCCTTCCTGGACAATCTTATCAGGCCCTCTCCTGCTCTTACCCTATTTTATTTTCTTTATGTTCATATTTTTTCTTTGCTTATTTGTGGCATATATACTCCTTTTAGAATGTAAGGCCCATGACAGCAGGGCCCTTCTGTTGTGAAATTTGCTGTCATAACACTGTCATGAATTGCAGAACAAGGCCTGACATGTAGTCAAATAAAACATACTTATTAAACATGAATTACCATCACTTTGTGTATCACAGCAAACTTGGGAAGCAGGTACCTTTATTATCTCCGTGTTACAAATGAAGAAAATGAGAGGAGGAGGAATTAAGTGACTTGTCAAAAATCATGCCAGTGGGAAGTGCCATAGCCTGAGTTGGCAACCAGGATCATCCAGCTCAAAAGCCAGTGCCCTTGTGTAATGCTGTACTGCTTACCCCAGCTCCTGCTCCCAGACCTGTCTAGTCTCTCAAATTGACAATTCCAGCAAGGATTCATCTGAGCTTAGACAAGAGACAGGGAGAAGAGTCAGATGTATGGAAATTGTCTGATCTGGTGCCAGGGGATGGTGGGTAAGAGCATTTCCCTCCCAGTGCTGAGGCTGGAGAACAGGCCTCTCCAGAGCTGCCAGCTAATCCCTGGCCTCCCTCCAGCAACAAGAGCTGAATGCAGGCTCTCTAACAGCAGCCTCACCTCCAGGGCCATGGACACTCAAGTGAACTTCATTTTATGCAAAACTCCACCAGGCACAGTGATAATTAACTTCTTCGCACCAGATGCTATTCTAAACACATCATTTATTAACACAATGAACCCCCAAATTAGCCTTGTGAGACCTGCCCCATATTATCCCCATCTATAAGAAAAATGAGACCCAGGGAGGCTAAACAAACTGCTCAAGGACATACAGCTGGAGAATGGTAAAGACAGCATATAAACTCAGGCTTTCTGACTCCACTTTTCTTCTTTTAACCACTATTCTACCTTATATCTCAGCAATGAACTTGAGAATAAGGCTTTCTTTACAAAAAGATCCACCACTGGGGTAGCTGGAAGAACTTGGACAACCCAGGTAGGCTCTCTGGCCTCTGATTGTCTTATGTGCATAAGTGGACAAGAATCATCTTCCTTCCCAAATATGTTTCTGTAGTACAGGCTGTTATCAGATGGTATGTATATTGGCAGGGTTGATTCCATAACCAATTAGATTTGGAACAATCTGGGTCAAGCTAAATTTGGAAGACTTTACAGCAGGCTGTCTCAGTGCCTTTAATATGCTAATATGCAATGAGCATCTCCAAGACAGGGGTGGAGGAGGTAGTGTTTCCCAAGCTTTTTAAAACACAGAACATTCCACATTTGGAATAGTGTCTCATGGAACACAGACTGCAAAACACTCATTAAAAAAGATTATTTCCAGGGAAATTTTTATTTTTCCGGAGCTCAGACAGAATTTTCTTCCCTTTCTCTACTTTTACCCTCTGGGAAGAGAGGAACTTGTAGGGGCCTTTGGTATATTGAACATGGAGAGGAGGAAAGACAACTCATTTGCTAAGCATGTACAATATGTCAGGTCTGTGATTCTAATGTAAATTGCCTTTCATGATTTTCAAAATAGCCCTTTCTAGCAGGTTTTATTGTAAGCAGGTGGTATAATGATACAGATGAAAATGTTCTTTGGAATCAAATAAATGTGGATTTGAATTTTAGCTTGGTATTTGAGAGCTATAACTTTGGGAATTTAAACAAGCCACCTAACCTCTGGGTCTTAGTTTCCTCGTTTTTTGAATGGGTAACATGACACCTACTTTATAAGGTTATCAGGAGGATTTGCTGATATAATGCAGGGGAAATATATAGAATCTGCACACAGCAAGTATTCAGTAAGAGGTTACTATTATTATTATTATCATTATTATCATCATTATCCCCATTTTACAGATAAAACAGCTGAAGACCAGAAAGGGTGAGTAACTTGCCTAAGGTCACAGAGTTATTATGAGTGGCCAAGGTGAGACCCATACACAACTGCCAACTTGTTCCTGCCACTCAGAATCCCTGAGGGAGGCTGGCACAATTTTATTTGAACTTGCAAATAAAACACCACTCTCAAGCCATGCCTCACATCACATGGTACTCAGAAATGAGTAAAATTTTTCCTTTGGGACTCAGACCACAGCACCCATGCAGGAGTGTTCAGACCCATTTGGCAACATTGTGGCTGGGTTCCAGGACCCTGACAAATGGGCCTGGGGAACTGAGAAGGTTTAAGCCTATAGGAGGTCTCTGACCATTATTCTGGAGCTTAGGCCAGCTCCAGATGGTTCTTACAGAACCATCCTGTAAGAGCAATGGGCAGTGCATGGGATGGAGGCCCAGGAAACCACACAATCCCCCTCTTTAACCTAGGATCTTCCCAGTCTGAACATGGGTAGGAAAGGTCTTAGGAGCTACTATGAAGGAGGGGCAGCAGGGAGACACCATGGAGGCCTGCAAACAAGACACCTGTCCCAAACCATGGCTCACATCATATCTACTCAGGAGGGAGTGGAAATTTCCCCTTTGAATTAGATGACACCTGGGAAAAGAGGAACTCCCTATCTGAATAAACAACAGGTGTTGCTCTTTTTAGAGGTTTGTATATTGTTCTTCCATGTAACTTTCTGTTTGGGGAAAAAGTTGGCTGTCTACTCTGATCCCACCAAAAAGAAGAAGAAAAAAGAAGAAGGTTTTAAAAACCAGTGATATAGTATGAATGCATAAAAACCCATCATTATGTATAAGTCTAATGATTCAATAGATAATGGGGAGAAGAAAACCCAGTGATCTTGGTTTTCGTTGCACATATTGGGGAAACTGAGACCCAGGTAGAAAGGAAATGCCTCCAGTTCCTACATGTTAGTAGCAGAATGTGAACTAAAACTCACATCTCCTGACTTTTAGACTAGCCTCTCAAAGATCAGCATCTGAGATAGGTTCATTAAATGGGGCGGGGAGTGGCAGAGCCCCAGTTTGTCATTGGTTTTCAGGTTGACTTCCCAGTTTTCAATCAGTCTTCCCTCTGGCCATGCTCAGAACTCAGCGCGTCCCTACCCTCCCTGTTCCCACATGCCAAGGGCTGCAGGTCCACACAGGCTCAGGGGGGCTGCGTCACTGATCTCCCTTGATCCCTACCCTGAGGTTGCTGGTGACTCAAAGAAGCAAACAGTAGGGAACCAGGATGATGGAGCAGCAGGCACTTTGAGAACCTTCTACATCCTTACTTAGCTACTTATCATCTGTGTGATCTGGAGACAGGCACTTGACCTTACAAGTCTCATTGTTATCAGCTGTAGAATTAGGGTAACTTCATGAAGACACTGTGAAGTTCACCTACAGTGAGGTTATCCTAACATGGGATTACTATAAAGATTAGAGGTAATACACATAAAACAAACAAACAAACAAACAAAAAACCCCTGCAACCTAGAAGTTGTGCAACCAGTAATAGTTCACATTAGTATTATTATATTCACTGCAGTTGGATTTTGATAAGATCTGAAGTTCTTATTCATGATTTAAGTGCAGTAGGCTCTCTGCACACCCACTTCAAGGCCAACCAATGCTACACTTCCTCATGCATGCCTCAGAGTAAGCTCTGCCTTCTGCAGTAATTTGAAACTGTCCTGCAGGAAGATGTTACCGTAAGTGTAAAGTGATTAGCTTGAGAAAAGTGGCCAAGAAGTTGGCTCTAGAATTAATCTGCTGGGTTTCATCATAGTTCCACTCTTTAATTGCAGTCAAGTTACTTCACCTCCCTGAGCCTCAGTTTTCTCATCTCTAAAATGAGAATAATAGCGGCACCCAATTCACAAGCTTATGAGAATTAAATGGTATGATGCATATGAAATTTTAGTGCACTGGCTCATTCTTTAAAACATGAGCTAAAAAATATTTATGATTTGGCCTCATATCAGTCCTTTCTGCCCTGAAAGTATGGAGAAGAAAATACTGGGTCAGGTTTCAAGTAACTCTGAATGAAGTGACACTTCTGTGATCAATTCTGAGATGGATACTGAGAGATTTGGGCATGACCTGGTCCTGTCTGTGCCTCAGTTTCTCCATCTGCAAACCAAGAGGGTTGGATTAGGTGAGCCCTTGTAGGACTTTGAATGAGGGTGGCTGAGAAGACTGTAAAGCACCCCCAGTGGTTTCTGGATGGCCCCAATCTTCCCAGTTACCCCACACAGAGGAAGACTAGGAAGGGTCTCAGAAACAAAGCTCTGGTCTTACCAAACCAATATTGTAGCTAAGAGAACTGCTGTAGGGATACACCAGCCCAACTGAAGATCTGTGTCTGTCACTGTATGTGACCTTGGGAAAGTCACTTCATCTCTCTGAGCTCCAATTCCTTCTTCTGTAAAGTGCAACTTCAAATAGTACCAAGATTGTAATGAGCCCAAGAGTTAATGTATGCAAAGTGTTTAGCCCACAGAGGAAGATCTCAGCAACAGAGCACTATGTTAATCATCATTACTGATACCAGTTTCACATGGAGCCCACCACTGGGCATGGTTCTCAGAGCTAGGCCAAATGCACACGTGCTCATTCCAACCATCCTTTCTAATGACAATAGAGCTCTTTATGAGGACAGCAGCCATTCTGAGGACACACCTGGAAAAGTGTGGGCAGGCTCTGCATACCAATGATCTAGATTCCCAGGATTCCCCAACAGCCTGAAGAAGGTGACACCATCTGTCTTTCCCCACCCTGTCCAGAAGACCAGTTCTGCAGAGCAGGAAAAGACTGGCGACTCTTTCTTGCCCAGTCCTCTCAGCCAAGGGAGAAAGGAGAAGTGACCTCCCCAAGAGAGTTACTAGAGTGTTTAGGATGGAACAGTGTCTGGGTTTGATTCTTGGCTTCTTGGCCTACAGACTGAGGATCCTGAATGGACTTCTACTTCCTCATCTGGAGAATGGAGATAATAACAGAATCTGCTTCCCTGAGTTGTTGCAAAGATTGCACGAGCATGTACATGATGGAAGGCAGGCCCTCAATAAATACCCACCTACATTCCTCATGTCACGGCTCCTACTTCATTATGTTTTGACTATGCCATAATGGAAACACCCAACACACTCATTTTGGGGTGTCATTTCAGCTCTGAAGCTGTGTGGAGTAATGGAATTGGTCTGGACTGGTCTGGGGTGCTGGTCTGGAAACCAGACTGGGACCCTGATTCTAAGTGTCTGTGACTTTCTACTGGTCACTTTCTATCTCTGGCTCTCAGTTTCTTCCTCTATAATGATATTATTCCATGGAAACATAATGCAGGACATATAGGCATTTTTCAATAGTAACCATTGTATAAAAAGTTTAAAAAAAATTAGTAAGTAAATTAATAATCTATTTTACCTGACTCAGTGTATCAAAAATAGTCTCATTTCAACATGTAATTAATATTTAAAAGTCACTGAGATACTTTAAATTATTTTTTTTCTTACTAAATCTTTGAAACCTGGGTGTTTTTTCAACCCAGGGCAATTTTGGCAGTTATCTGGGGTGATTTTGATCTTGAAAACCTGGGGGGAGACAGTAGAGGTATGTGTGTGTGTTCCTGGCAACGAGAGGGTGAGAACCACGTAGGAATGATGTGAACAGCCTACAATGCCCAGGCCAAACCCCTACATCGAACGATTAAATGCTCCAAAATGTTATGAGAACCTGCTTCACTTAAGGCACATCCCCATTTGGATTAGTCGCTTATCAAGTCCTCAGTAGCCATATACGACTGGTGGCTACCCTATCAGACGGTGCAGCTCTGTAACCCAGAACAATTTGGAACTTTTTTTTGGTAAATTTGTTTTCCTGCTCATCCTAAAGAGTTATCCAATAGACCTGTGGGCGGGCTAAGGACGAACCCATCTGTCCCTGACTGGTCAGACCCTTCCAAAGCCATTGGTCCTCCCCAAGGAGACTGAGCCTGGGACAGACAGTAAGCCCTGTTGTTCCTTTCTTAGAGACAATGCTGCAGCCCTGCTACCTGCCTGACAGGGCCAATTGTGGTTCAAGGAGAAAAGGGCTTTGTCAGGACAGCAGCCGAGGAGATTGCGGTTCAATGGGGCCCTTTATGTCTGCTCTGGTCAGAGCCCCAATGCCAGCCTGGGCAGGCCCAGCCCCCTCCTGGAGCAGATGGGAAGCCTGAAGTCCAGAAAGGGTGTGGAAGGCCCTGCACTTGATCCCAATTTCCTCTACCTTATACCACTGCCCAAAATATGAAATTCATCTGAGACTAAAAAACCTTTCTCAAAGCATAGGATGAGTTCCATGTAGCCCTTAACCCCAGGCAAAAGGAGTCCTAGCCAGAACCCTAAATTTAGTGTCTCTTCAAATCTCAAACACATACCAAAACAAAAGTGTCAAAGAATACTTAAGTGTACCTGTATCTCGGGTTCTGAGTACATCTCTGGCAACTACAATCCTAAGAATCCTTTCTTGTGATTTAAAAAGGCCCGGCTATTAAGAGAGGCTGCTAGAGCCTAAGTGTTCTCATCATTCAAACATCCCCCCTGCCAAACACACACACATGGGTAACTATGTAAGGCAGGTAAATGTATCAATTAGCTTGATTATGGTAATCATATCAAAATGTATGCCTATATCAAATTATTGCATCATATCTTAAAAATATATAATTAGTAATCATCAACAATACCTCAACAAAGCTGGGGAAAACACAGCCAGAGGGAAACACTCTCAGTGTATTGTTCTATGTCCTTGGAACAAAAACAATCGCAATCGAGTCTGGGTGCAGTGACAGTTTGAAGGCTGTACCGTTTCTGTATCAGAATGGACACCGATTCATAGCACAGGAGGATTTGTGCTGCAGGAATGCTTAGGTAAGAGAAAAGATAAATTCTCTTGTCAAATCCTCCCTCTCAGGTTGCACAGTGCTCGAGTTCTTCCATAATAAAGTGACTTTTCCCACTGAAGCCAATTATCCAGGCTTTTTGCAGCTCTGTGTTCAGTTCATACTAGTCTTAAAGGTATTTACCTCCATTTGAATTCCAGTTCCACACCCCTTGGGGTGTGCTTACATAAATGACCCACGGTGCAGGATGTGTTCTGATGGCAGTGCCTGGGACTACTATACCCTTTCTACACCCTGGGAAGGGCCAAAAAGAGATGTGTTATTTGACAGATAAGGAAATTGATTCTCATGAAAAGTGAGTTAAAGTCATCCAGAAAGTTAGAAGTCACATGTTCGGAGAACCCATCCCTGAAGGACTCGCAGGAGAGAGGAGGACAATGACAGTGGAGACATAGACTGGGGGCCAAGTAGCTTTGTCCTCGCCTGGCTCCTCACATGGAGATAATGGTGCCTCACAGGAGACTTAAATGATAATACCCAGAAGGAGGCTCTGCCTGCAGCAATGGTCCAATAGATACTTTTCTTTTCTTTCTTTTTTTTATTTCTTACATACATGACAATAGTGGAATGCATTACATTCATAATTATCCATTCACAGCATGATTTTTCATAAAGGCCACCTCCTCCAGGAAGCTGGAGACCAACACTTCCAGAACTGACCCCTGCTTTCTTAGCGGCCCCACACCTTCACTGCCCTGGAGCAGGAGTTTATTACAGTTGAAATGCCAGGCAGCTAAGTGTAGCCTTTGATCCTGGCACTTCCATTTCCCAGCTGGGACCCAGGACAAGTCTCCCATGCTCTACTTTACTTTCTGCAAATGACAAAGGCATGTCCCTTGTAGGGTTGTCATAAGGATTAAATGGACTTGTATTTTTTAGCACTTAAAACTCTGCCTGACCTATAGCAAGCAGTTTTACCAGTAGAGTGTTTTAAAATTTTTACTATTACCCACAGAAATACTCTCTCTCCCTCCCTCTCCCCTCTCTCTCTCTCTCTCTCTCTCTCTCTCTCTCTCTCTCTCTCTCTCACACACACACACACACACACGTATACAATTTTTAAATGGTAAATTTTTATGTATTGGTTTCTAAATAACTGATCCCATTTTGTTCTCCCATCAATATATAAGGTTTCTGGGGACAAGGGCTAATTTTATTCTCCAATCACTTCATTTCCTCCTTTGATTCAATTTACCAACCTCCTCTCCTTCATTCACTCGACAAACAAATTAGTACATTTATTGGGCACTTATTGTGTTCCTGCTACCTACTAGCACCCAACACAGACCAGATCTCTATGTTGAATGAATGTCAAGGGAAGAAGGGAGAAGGAGGAAAGGAACCAGGTTCTCAGAATCCTTTGGTCCTTCCAACTCTCACGTTGTCACTTCCCCTCTGCGGGAAATGTGCCACCTCTCTGGCCATCCTGGAGCGCATCCACTCTGTCACTGGGGGAGGTGGATGCCAGCGCAGTTGTCGGGAGGGGCGGATCCCGCGGACACGCCCCCCTCGCCTCCTGCCACTGACACTGGGCGGTGACTTTGCGTCTGGGAGCCCGGCCCGGTCCGCACCCCAGGAGGGCATGCGCCCCTCTTCGGGCGGCGGGAGTGCTGGGCCCCCAGCGCCCGGAGTTGCCCAAGGGTTTGAGTGACTCCTCCTCGGGGACCCTCCCTTCTGGGGCACGTCATTCTCCCTACCCCTGGGTACCGACCCCGCGGGCTTTTCCGGAGCTACGCTGGGACGCTGGGACGAGTCGCAGCCACCTGCTCCGGAGCGGAGGAGCCTGGGGCGCCGTCGCCGGCGCATGGGTCCATAAGCCCAGGGCCCCATGGAGCTGCGGGCCGGCAACGCCAGCTGTGAGAACGGTGCGTGCTGCAGGGCTGGGGACGGGGTGGGCTCCGCGCTTTGCACCCTAGCTCCAGTCGCCCCGATCTCATCCCCTGCCACGGGAACCAAAGGAAGGAAAGGGGAGGGTCAGTACGAGCTGACCCGCACCAATTCTCAGACTCGCCTTAGTGACTAAGACGAGATGTCCACCTTCGCAGCTGAGGTAGCCAAGCAAGAAAGGGAGGAAAGGAAGGAAACTGAACGTATTGGGGCTACTGGTGGGGGGTGCAGCGCGGCTCAGGGTTAGTGTGTGGTTAATGCAGATTTTAGTAATTGCCATGATCTGTCTGTGACCCAAGACAGGGGAGAGGACCACAAAGACTCTCCAGCCCCAAACCCACATACACCTTTCTTCAGTGGGGGAGATCCTCAGGCCGGACTAAGGAAAGATGCTTGGCTTCATGTCAAGTTCTTAGCAGGAATCAGGTAGTGGACTAGGCCCTTCCCTGAACTCTCTCATTTAATCCTTGAAACAACTCCAGCAGGTAGGTAGTGTTACTCTTTTACTGTCCCTATTTTGGAAATATAGAAACTGAGGCCCTAAAAAGGTGTTTGCTCAAGGTAGTACAATGGGGAAATGGACTATGAAATAGGGCTCTTGGATCCTAAAACTTGTACCTGTATGACTGTGCTAAGCTCCTTTCTTGTTCAGACTCCACTTTCCCACCTCATCTTGGAATTACAGGTGGTGGGGTACCCCCATTTCTCTCACTTCTGCCCTTCTTACCTGAAGTTTTCAAAGCCAGCCTGTTGAGTGTTGGCTGACTTTGGTTTCCTGAGTGATCAGGCAGCTATTTTCAGCCTCACCCCTTATCCTAGGGGATAATGTGTTCCCCAGTCCAAGAATATTCTGGAAGAATAGACTAGAATCATTTATCCCAACACCCATTTTTCAGATAAGCACTTCTTACAGAATTGAATTTCCTTTGGCTATCAGCCTTCTCTTGATTCACCATAGTGGGAGAATTTGACCCTCAACAGAGGGTCTTGAGCCTGTAGGTGCTGCAGGCCTTGCAGTGACAGTCAGGTCCATAGAGTCCTTTGGCTCCACCACTAGAGATGCACCTTCAGGGAGCTGGGGAAGGGAGGGGAATGGGCTTGGCCTTGCTCACAAGGAGTTGCCTTCCTTGGCCCACCTCCTCCCAAGCTCTGGCTCATTTCTGGGGACTCAGAGAACTCCCCAGATTTGGCTCTTGGGCAAGAAGGACTGAACTGGAGGAACAGGCGTGAGCAATGCAGAACCAGTCTGATCAGGGACTGCGATGATGGCTTCCTGTCTCATCTTCCCTAGATTGTGACACAGGTGTTGGAAAGACAGGTCTCTTCTAATAGGTTCCAAACCCAACTCTACTACCAGACTTACTTGCATGACTCAAGTAAGTCTCCTACCTTGGTGGGACTCAGTTTCCCCAGCTGAAAGTAACAGGGTGAGACTGACTGTTTTTGGAGAATTCTTATGGTCCTGTTGTCAGTGGTTCTGTGCCGTGGAGGAAAGGTCAATGTTACCTTTGTTTTAGTCCAAAAGGTGCCACTCTGCTGCAGATGTGCCAAAGCTGGAGCTTCCTGGCTTTGGACTTTGGGGCTCTTCTAGGCACTGGCTGGGAGTTCTAGTATGGTGGGAGAAGTGCCTGGTCCAGGCTTACATCCTTGGCATTGGAACCTGGGCTTCTGTTATACAGCCTGAAAAGGCCCTTCTACCTCTAGAGATCACCAACTCAAATGCCTAAGAAGCTAAGCCCATAACAAAAGTGGCTGAAGGGAGTCAGGTAGACTCTGAGGAGTTGCACAGAGCATGTCCTAAGATGTCAACGCTGCTTAGGGACAGATAGTTGTTGCCTCATGGGATGTTATGCCCAGTGAGGTAGCTCTTCTGACTTTCAAATGAAGCCCAAATATGAATCTTAAGGGGAAAGCTCCCAATTTTTTTTTTTTTTTTTGGATATTGAACCCAGGATTGCTTTACCACTGAGATACATCACCAGCCCATTTTGTTGGTTTGAGGCAGGGTCTCATTAAGTTGCTGAGGTCTTACTAAGTTGCCCAGGCTGGCCTTGAACTTCCTATCCTCCTGCCTCAACCTCCAGAGTAGCTGGGATTATAGGCATGCACCACCATGCCAGTTTATAGATTCATATTTTAAAATAAATAAGCAATACCAATTGGGATCTACTTCCCCACTTGCAATCTGCTTTACCTGGGTGGCTGTGGTGTGTGATTGTGATCATGGGCTTTGGCATCAAATGCGCTTGGATTTTAATTTTAGGTTCACCATTTACTACCTGTAAATAGCTTTAGGAAGAATACCAAAATCAGTCTCTTTGACCAAACCTGGAAATCATCACCATGCCTGTTTATTGGTTGTTAGGAATCCTCATGGAAAACTCTAGAACTGAGGACCATGTGGATGGTACCATATGGATGGTACCATGTAGGAGTGTTGAATGTTCTTTGTTCTGTTTTACTGAACTTCTGTAGCTTAGTTTTTCACTAAGGTCTGACCCTTGTTCCCAATGACAACAAGGCCTGTCCTTGCTGTCATTGGTGTCTGTGCCCGATGGGAGTAAAGGCTCTGGGCCACAAGGGCAAATTCAGACACTCAGGGACTCTGGGACTTGGAGAACAAACTAAAGAAAGAAAGGGTGGCAAGGACACGGGTCCTTGAGTGGACCAAAGAAGGTCCCACCCACAGAAGTGACAGAAGCAAGGCCCGAGAATGGTCAAACAGGAAGCTCATCCTTGTAGGATAAAAGGGGCTTGTCTAGCCCCACTCCCTCATGCTATCTATGACCAGTCCCCCATTGCAGCTGGAGCTTAGGGGCATGAAAGTAAAGAGACTCCTGTGTAGGATCATAAGCTATTGGAGGCCCACATGTACAAAGGGCTGAGAGAGGATTCTGCTGGAGGGCAGGGGTTTGAACTTAATGATGCCTGTGAACTTGGGCGACAATGCCTGGAGTTTGGGGCATCAGTTCCATATTTTGGAGTTCTGCAGTCTACCCTCTGTGTGTCCTTAAGCAAGTGACCTGAACTCTCATTGCCTCTATTTTTATCTCTGTGAAATGGGAACTGAAGACATCATTCATTTGACAGGTAGCTATAAAACTATGATATGTTCATGCAAATAAAGCCCTTAGCCAGAGTGACCTTTTAACTCACCATCGCTATTATTTTTGGTTGGGGCCCATTGTGTGAGTAGAGGCCTGACATGGTGGAAGCACAAGTTCTGAAACAGTGGTCAATTCCATGATTTTTTAAGTGCACACATGTCCCCAACATGACTCTCACTGTAGTCTTCCCATCCAGGTTCCCTGATCAGTCTCTACTGCTCCTCCCAAGAAGTCCTGTGTCAGATCGTTGGTGGCCTCAGCCATGAGGTGCCCAACAATGCCACCTTTGACAGCTGGCAGGAGAGGATCAGAAAGAACTATGGCTTCTACATTGGCCTGGGCCTGACCTTTGTGTCCAGCTTCCTCATCGGCAGCAGTGTCATCCTCAAGAAGAAAGGCCTCCTGCGACTTGTGGCCACAGGGGCCACTCGGGCTGGTAAGGTCCTTGGGGCAGGAGAGGATAGGTGGGGCACAGGGCAGCTGAGCCCATGGCTGACTTCCCCTCACAGAGATCAGGGCTTAAGTCTGAGAATATGGTGAAGGTGGGCACTAAATTCTCAACCCTATTGAGAGTCTCAGCCACCAACAGGAGACCCCCCTTTATAATCCAGCATTTCCTGAGAACCTTGTGCATTGATGTAAAGATAGGGAAAATTCTCAGGATCAAGATTCAGATACTCCAGGCTTCGTTAGTCCTGTCTTTGCTTCTTAGTAGCTGTGACAAGCCACATCTTCCATCAAATGGTAGTACCAATGCCCCTGCCCACCACAAGGTCAGACTCTGGTGTGCCCTCACTTACTGTCCAGTTGAGCTTTCTATGGGCTACAACACAATTATTGAGTCTCTTTTTCACAAGGGACTTGCTTATTTGGAAAATAGAATGTGTATCCATTAAATTATTATTGAGAAAATCTCTACTGCTCCTCCCAAGAAGTCCTGTGTTAAATCATCAGTGAAGTTCAGACCTGGAGGGTAGGCATTGGGAAGGTTTTCTAGAAAAGTCAATCTTCCAGCTGAAACCCAAGTCATAAGGAGCCAGCAGGGGAAAAGAAGAGGAAGACATGATATTTCAGGTAGAAGGAACAGCGTGTGCAAAAGCTCAGAGGTGAGAGAATATGAGTGATCCTAGAAAATGAGAGTAGTTCAGGTAAGGGGAAAGAGGAGGTTAGGGCTAGCTCATGAATGGTCTTGTAAGCTGGGCTGCAGAGTACGAATGCAATTGCTATGTGACTGAGAGGCTTTAGGCAGAGAAGTAACTGAGTCTGATTTATGTTGAAAAGATCCCTGGCTGCTGGGTAGAGAATAGATTAGGGCACAAGACTGGAAGTGGAGAGTCCAGTTAGATAAGCAAGAGGACAGAACTTGAGTCTGGAAATGGTACTGGGGATGAAGACAAGCAGTGGATTCTGGAGTCTGTTTTAGGAGGCAGAACTCACTAGCTTTGATGTTTACTGGCTACAGGAGCAGGTACAGAAAAAGTCAAAGACAACTAAGGCTTGTGACTTGAGCAGTGGGGGGAGCCAATGGTGCCCTTTTCTAACATGAGGAGTGAAGATGGAGAATGTATTCAAGTTTGGACATGTTCAATGAAGGTTTCTGCAGGACACTGCACTGGGGAAGTGCACTACCAGGGTTCCAGTTCTGGCTCCTGGATTTCTGGTGATGGAATCCTGGGCAAGGAACGTTTTTTTTTTTTCCTATGCCTCAATTTCATCATCTATAAAAGAGGCATAAGAATAATTGCCAGCCTAAAGGGCTACTCAGAAGACATGTACAGGTTGACTCTCTCTTATCTAGAATGCTTGGGACCAGAAGTGCTAGGAATTTCAGGCTTTCTTCAGATTTGGAATACTTGCATTGGCATAATAAAATACCTTAGGGATGAGATTCAAGTGCAAACACAAAATTCAGACCTTATATGCATAGTCGGAAGGTAATTGTATACATTGTGTTTAATAATTTTGTGCATGAAACAGTTTTATTGTGTGATATTTCCCACTTGTGGCATCATGTCAGCCCCCCCCCCCCAAAAAAAAAAAAAGTTTTGGATTTGGGGAGCATTTGGGATTTTGGATTTTAGGATTAGGGATGCTTCACCTGTAACTTGTTTAGAAAGATGCTTGACACAGTGGTATTGGTATTGCTGTTATCTAAGGAGGGCCTGGCAGAGCCTGCGTGTGCTCAAAAACAAAGAGCTGTGACGTGCAGGTGGACATTGGAAGCAGTGGCCATTGGTACTCTGTTTTTCACTTCTGGTCAAGTGTTTTGAAGACAGTTACTTCCCAAGTGCAAGTGCCAGGGAAATGTCTGCTTATGCTCAGGGCAGAGCAGGGAAAGTATCACCAACCACTCAGAAAGACAACTTCCCCAGAATCCCTTGTTCCCTCCAATGTGCTATTCCAGTGTCTTCTGAAATGTTAACTCTTAGAATAAAATGTTCTCAGAGTTTTTAGCATTTAGACAACATCCTGACCACTTCTGGAAATGGATGAAAGCAAAAGATATTCTCCTTATTCAAGAATAGAAGCATTCCAAAAAAGAAACATGATTTTTGGGTTTTCACAGAACTGGTTCAGGCCCATCCATCCTTCATCATCATCACCATCACTGATATTTTTGAGACTGACCATGTGTTGGGTCCTTAACAAAGTAGACTCAATTCCTAACTTTGTAGAGCTTCCATTTTAGTGGCGGAAATGCCAGAAAATTCACAGATCAACCAAATTTTTACATGACACATGCCATGAGGGAGAAGAGGTGGTGTTATAAAAGAGAATCCAAAGGGGGTATTAACATTCAGAGATCTGCAGGATACATGTTGTTTTAGGCAAACACTGGCAGGAAGTGAACTCTAGATACAGGGAAAAGTATATGCAAAGGTCTTGAGGGAGGAAAGAGCTGATGGTTTTTGAAGAACTAAAAGAAAGGAGAAGAGTGGCAGGAGGTGTGCTTGGCGAGGTGAGCAGGGCCAAGACTATGCACGGTCTTGTTAAGAATTCTGGTCTTTATCCTAAGAGTAATTGGAAGCCATTGGCCAGCTATAAACAGAGATTTAATTATAAAAGACCACTGGCTGCCATGAAAGGAATAGATTATTAAAAGGACAAGTGTAGAATCAGAGTTGTCACCTGTCATTGTCTCAGCCTAGACCAGAGGTGATGGTGCCTTTGAGTCGAATGGAGGGAGTTAAGTGGACATGTGTGAGACAAAGTCAGAGGAGGAGGAGAGAGAAGGGTCAAGAGCAATTCCCTGGCTTCTGGATTAAGCAGCCAAGTACGTGGAGGTGCCATTTACCCCAGGGGTTTCATTTGGCAGGTAGGCGGGGCATTTAAAAATCAACCTTTTAGGACGGAGATTGAGATACCTGTGAGATGTCAGGGAAACAGCTGGATATGGATCTGGGCCCAGAAGAAAGGTCTAAGCCACAGATATGAAGTAAGCACCATAGATAGATGATATTTACCACTTTGGGATTGGATGGCACCACCCAAGAGAGGTCCTAGAACTAAACCCTGGGGCACACAGAGTGAAGGCAGCATCAGGAAAAGAGCCTGAGAAAGTTTGGCCACGTTTAACTTGGTGTCCATTTCCTTCTACAGTGGACGGGGGCTATGGCTACCTGAAGGACTTGATGTGGTGGGCTGGATTTCTCACCAGTAAGTGGATTCTCTTGCTACTAATAAGAGTAGTCTATTGATAGAAGGGATGGAGATGAAGGAAGGGTTGAAAGGGCATTTCTGTCTCTATTATAGAAAGTATGAACCTAAGGCCAGATTCCTAGAGTGAGTCATGAAAACTTTGATATCTTACTCTCTAATCTCTGATGGTTTTCTCAGCTTAACATCAGTTTTAATCCATGAAGCATCTACCCCCCAGAGAGGTTTGTACAGAGGTGATAAGGATAAAGATGTATTTTCTCAACTTTCCTTGAAATAAAAGGAGATAGGCTCACTGCCTCTTGATAGTGGACTCTTAGACTTCTCCATGGTAGAAGCTGGGCTCCCAGGAGAACTTTCGCTCTCCCTGGACAATTCATCTGTTGGCCCATTTAGACCATGACTGTGTCTGACACTTGCGGTGTGCACACTCGCACATTTCCCCCATTTTCCATCACCCTCTCTGGCTCTCAAACCCTAATTCTTTTGAGTTTCCACTAACACCTTTTTTTTATAATCCCCTAAGTCAGTTTTGATCTTTGTCCTAGCCAGAGCTATTGCAGTGACCATCTGATTCCAAAGAGGAGAGCCAGGCAGCTATCTGCCCAGCAAAGAGATGGAAAAAACACGGGCATTTGCAATTTGAGAACTCAGAAGGGGAGAATTTAAGCTCTTTGGGATGTCAAGCTTTTCTAAAAACCTGCCTGTTGGTTTAGACTGTCCACAGTTCTCCTGGGAAAGAGGGCTCCAAGGACCACTGGTACCCAGAGAATCAATAAATTTAACTATTGCTTTGATAATTAACATTGTCTAGAACTTACCTTAAAGATATAGTCCAAAACATGGACAGTCCCTGAGACAGACTAAACTGTGTCTGGATAGAAACCAAGAGGGAGGAAGAGGAGGAGAAGAAGAAAAGGAGGAGGTTTCTATTCACAAGTACTGCTTGTAGCTAGACCTCAGCTTCGTCATCTTTAAAATGGAAGGATTTGGTCAGGATAGTCAGGGAAAGAGCATAAGGATCTCCTGAGCATGCATGGTCTTGTTAAGGAATGCTGGTTTGGGTTTCTAGGGATGATTGGAGCCTGAAAGAAGCCATCTCCACCCAGATTCATCTGGAATGGAGATGATTCCTTGAAGTCACCCTTGTCTTTTTCTTCCCTTCATTTCCTAGTGGCTGCTGGAGAAGTTGCCAACTTTGGGGCCTATGCATTTGCACCTACAACAGTTGTCACACCGCTGGGAGCCCTGAGCGTCCTCATAAGGTTATTGTCATCTCTCTAGCCATCTTCAGCTCTTTCATGGGTTCAGTTTCTTGAGACCTGGAATTACCTGGTGAGATCAACTGCATTCAGGGACCTGGCTTGGTCCCAGCCCCTAGAAAGAGGCAGTGTGCTGTTTGAAGCTCCAAACCCTTGAGTTGTTTGCGGCCACTGGCCTTGGCATCTCCTTGACTAATGGGTGGTTAAAGGGCAGGCCAAGCCCAAATCAGTTGTAGGGGCTCCCACAGCCAGTAGGCTGATGTCTCATGTGAATATCTGGCGCTCCAAGAGAAGCATGCAAATTAAGAGCACAAACCCCAGATTAACACTATCTGAGTTTTAATCCTCACTTGAACACTTAGTAGTTCTGTTATCCTGGGCAAGTCACTCCATCCCTCTCAGCCTCAGTTTCCCTCCTGCAAAACGATAATGCTAGTAGTACCTACCTGGAGACCCCGTTCTGAGGACTACATGTGACGCTGCACAGGAAGTGTTTAGAACAGAACTGGCACCAAAGAATAACCACAGCCATCTTACACTGAGGACTCACTATGTGCTCTGTGTTCTCCATGTGTTCCTTAGACTAACTTATTCACTCCTCACAACCTGACGCTAAGAGAGGTGAAGCAACTTGGCAGAGGTAACCAGGTTCCAAGTGGCCAGCCCAGGATTCCAACCCAGGCTGTCTTATACCAGAGACTGGGTGCTTAGCTGCTATGCTATGTTGCCTCTCAATAAACACTCCACAAATGATTGATCATTTCTGAAATAACTGAGGCTAATCTGGAGATGAGCTCAGTGACAGAGCGCTTGCCCAGCATGCCCAGGGCTCTAGGTTTGGTCCCCACCACCATGAGAATTAACTAATTACTAAAATAAAATAACTGATACTAAAAGGGTGTGTTTCCACCACCCCCACTCCTCCTGAGCTACATATAGAGCCAGTTCCTCTGCGACAGTGCCAACACTTCATTTGAAGGAGTTCTTGATGTGGGGGCTAACCTTGGAAACCTGGTAAATCCCAACCTTCCACACCCAGTTCCCATAGTTTCCTCTGTTTTGTTTCACCATCTTGATAACAATTTTGCAACATTTACACAGTCGGAAGACAAATATGACCATGACTCACACTGTAGGACTAGCCCAGCTGATTTTAGCTGATGAAGCGCTGATACCTCTCTGTTGCATATCTGATAGGTTTACAAATCCCCACTCCCCGGAAGTTGGGAGAAGCATGTAATCCTGCATTGTGTGACCTTTGCCAATGCAAATGCCACCAGGCTTTTTTGAACAAGACATTTTAATTAAGTGTTTGGGGCATTTTTAGAGAAGAGATAGGAGGCAGACAAAGGAACTTAAACATCAGTATCCATTCTCCTGATACTTTGCACCAAAATTTTTTGAGACTTAATGGGGTCCCAGGACAGCCAACAGATTAGACCTACACTAATGCCACCTTCATTTTTTTAAAAAAAGCTCCAATGATCAGACCCAGCTTGACTGATTCCCTTTTCCTTCACCTCTGCTGTCTCATCTAGAGGATGAGAGGAGAATAGAATTATGTCACCAAGGAATAGCAAGGAACTGGAAGTATTTTATCCAGAAAAGTGAAGACTCAGGGATCCTCTTCACTGAGGTGTAGAAGTTATGAGACAGAACTTGGAGCTCAAATCCTGACTCCACTGACTTACCAATTTTACTTCTATGAGGCTCATGTTTTTTTTCCTCATCTATAAAATGGGGACAGTATATTTCACTTCACAAAGAATTGTGAGATGTTAGTGATATTTAGAGATAATAAATGTAAATTTCCTAGAACAGAACTTAGTAGGGAAAATATGATCAAGACATTATGTCTAGAATTGTCATTGTGGTCATTCATATCGACATATACAAATGATTTGTTCTCCATGACCCAAGGAACAGAAATGAAACAAGGAGTAGAAGTTTCCAGAAGGTCTGTTTGTGATGGACAACTAGGATAAACCTACAATGAGCTCATTTTGCTTGTAAAAGGGATGTGCTCCCTGCTACCAGAGGTACACAAGACAAGACTGAAAGGCTTTTCACAGCAATCCTACAAGGGATATGTCCACTGGATAGAAAAACAAAAGCTTTTCCAATCCTTCAGTTTGCAAATGATTTCTGTCTCAAAAATGAAAGAAATCCACTTTCCCTTCTTTTCCTCCTCCCAGAAATGAGTTTCTGTTTTGATCATTTTGGGGAGGTCTAGCAAAGCTTTCACTTTGTCAGAGCAATAGATTAGAGCTCTAATCTATTGCTCTCCATGAACTCAGCCCCACTGTCTCTTTGGGTTTGGGCTGTACTAACCCCTTTCTCCCACCTCGGCGTGCAGTGCCATCCTCTCCTCGTATTTCCTGGGAGAGCGTCTGAACCTGCTGGGGAAGCTGGGCTGTGTGATCTGTGTGGCTGGCAGCACAGTGATGGTGATACACGCCCCTGAGGAAGAGAAGGTCAATACCGTGGTGGAGATGGCTTCCAAGCTGAAAGACACAGGTAGGCTTCCAGCACGAGAGAGCAGCAAACACCAGGGCTGAGCCCTGAGGAAGTTCCCATTGACTGCTGACCGTCTCAGGTCCACCCCTGCAGGAGAAGGCAAGCTAAAGCAGGCTGGTGCATGTTAGCAAGGCGAGCTTGTGGCTTCCTAGCCTGATGTGTGTGGACACCACTTACCGTTTCTTATGTGCTAGACACTGTCCTGAATGCTTCATATGCATTGTCACACTGAATCTCACAAAACCCTACAAGGAAGATCCTATTGTTGGTCTGTTTCTATACATGAGGAAACTGGGGTCTTGGGGGTTTAATAACTAACCCAAGTCATTGAAAGGTTTGAAGCTGGGACTGGAACCCATGTTTGTCTGACTCAAGAGCCACCTCCCCTGGGGCCCTAGTTGCTGTCCACATCCTTCACAGGTGACCTAGTCCCTCCTTCCCACAGGGTTCATCGTGTTTGCTGTGCTTCTGCTGGTGTCCTGCCTCATCCTCATCTTCATCGTCGCCCCGCGTTATGGGCAAAGGAACATCCTCATCTACATCACCATCTGCTCCGTGATCGGAGCCTTCTCAGTGACTGCAGTCAAGGGTCTGGGCATCACCGTTAAGAACTTCTTCCAGGGGTTGCCAGTCGTACGGCACCCCCTCCCCTACATCCTGTCCCTCGTCCTGGCTCTCTCCCTCAGCACTCAGGTCAACTTCCTCAACAGGGCCCTGGACATCTTCAACACCTCCCTGGTGTTCCCCATCTACTACGTGTTCTTCACCACGGTGGTGGTGACCTCCTCTGTCATCCTCTTCAAGGAGTGGTACAGCATGTCTGCCGTGGACATCGTGGGCACCCTCTCTGGCTTTGCCACCATCATCTTGGGTGTATTCATGCTCCATGCTTTCAAAGACTTGGAAGTCAGCTGGGCCAATTTGCCCCGCACGCACAGAAACCCTCCGCCATCGCCCACCCCAGAGCCCACGGTTATTAGACTGGAAGATAAGAATGTCCTTGTGGACAATATAGAGCTTGCCAGCACTCCGTCACCAGTGGAGAAGCCCAAAGTATTTATAATCCATTCTTAAAGCTCAGAATACATGAGTGAGAGGATGAGCCCAATGGTGCAACCTGACCTCTTGAATTCAAAACATGCTTATTTTTGGTGCAGCTGTTGCCAATGGACTGTTTTTCCTTGAGATGTTAACTTATACCTCATCACTGTTTCTAGGAGAAAATTTTCCACCCAAGGAGAGGTGGTGGCAGAAATTCCTAGAAACAGCCTCAGTGACCAAATATCTTAGTTTACATTGGAGCCAGCAGGTCCCCTGGGCCTCCCTTTCCACGGGTTCCTTTGGTGCCATCTCTGTATTGGGAAGAAGAGAGAATTTGACACGTTGAATGTCACAATCTAAGAACTTTCCTGAGATTTTAGCCCTCAGGGAATCCTTTGTACCAGTTCTCCTTCTGAGACTGAATCGCCATTCCTTAGCCCAAGAATGAGATAGAGCTAGCTTCCCGAGACCAGTTTGTCAGCCACCCCATCCAGAGCTGACAACTATCCAACCAGTGTTGCTTCTGCCATTTCCTCTCGGAGACAGAAGCAGGACCTCAGCTGACCTTACTGTGAAAGACACCTGATGTCTCAGGAAAAAATTTCAACCAGCCTGTTCTCCGAGTACTCCAGCCTGGTGGTCAGTGTATTGGTGTCCATCCAGTCCCCTCCATTGTCACCTCTTCCCTCACTATGACTGTCCCAAGGAGCCGGTCACTAAGACAGACAGGCAATAATTTTAGAATTCAAAATAACAACCAAAGATGTGCCACAGCCAAGCTCTGCTGACCAAATCTGATGTCCTGTTTGGCTCTACTCTGGACAGAGACAGCAAAGGCACTCTCTCTTAAAAGTGATCTGACTAGAACCAAGCTGGAATTCAGCAGAGTGCATGGGTGCTTGATGTCACATCACCCAGCAGGGGAGTTAACTCAGTCATGTGCAAGGTTGGTCTCCCACAGAATACCTTTTTATTTTTTTCAAGGAGTCAACCAAAATATGATTTGGAGAGGTGGAAAGAAGCATGAGGAGAAAAGTCGGGAGTTGGCAGAAGATAGTTACAAGCTGTCTGGAAACCAGGGGCTCATTTTGGGGTTTACTCTTATGCCCAACCAGGTATAAAGGGCTCTTCTAGGTAATTTCTGGGCTGCAGACTTGGAGACTTGGCCAGTGGGATTAGCTCTGAATCTCAGTGACAGAGTCGGAGCACAGACTTGGCATGGGTGCATTTTGGCCAATGACCAGTTTGCCATGGAGTCCCTGGTTCCACTAATGAGTTAGCTGTTTACCCCAAGAAGCACCGTGCTGGGGGCTGCTCCACACCACCAGCTAAGGGCGCTGCCTTCAGTCCTCTTACATTTAGCCAGGGGCATCTGCTAAATCGGAGCAGCTGGAGATACTCCTCCTTTTCTTCTAGCTTCAAGAATATGGGAGTTGTTGCAAGAACCATTACAAAGGAAAGTTAGGAGCCAGTTTACTAGAAAGAGGGAAGATTTGAGCCTCAGCCTCCAGGTGGGTGCAGAGCTTCCCTATGAACCCCCGACCTGTGTGCTATGTTTACATCTTGTGCTTTAGTGAAGCCAAGCCCAGGCTGAACTCTTGCTGGCCTTGGCACTCCAAAGGCTCAGTGGACTGACAGACTGGCTCCCCGCACCTGTAGCCCTGCATCTCCAGGTTTTAATGAATGTGGATTTCTGTCTGTAATTAAAATCAATGCAACATATTGAATCTTGAAAATAGGAGTGAGCTGAGGGTCCTGGGAGTAGGGCTGACAGGGTCAAAAAAAAGGCTTTGGAGTGTTTGTTTGATATTTGCATCTTGACCTTCCTTGATCATGGAGGAGTTCAACTAGTTCCTCTACTTTTGGGAGGTCAGTCCCCATCTGTAAAAGAGCATGACTCCTAAGAAAAGCCCTCCAGAGTCTGCCATGACGCCCTCACTGGAGCTGGAGAGGTCGTTTTTGGAATAGAGTCCATTGAAGGCAATGCTTCCTGAGTTCATGCCTGGGCCCTTACCGGGCACCAGGCAAAGTAGGCATTCCATGTGAATCCTCATTTTATCTCCTCACAGAGCCCTACAGTGGGTATATTTTTTTATCCCCAATGTACATATGAGAAAAGGAACTTGGAGAAGATAATTGCCCAAGGTCACACAGCCAGGGAGATCTGGAAGTTGACATCTGATTCTAAGCCCACGGTCTTAACCACCAGGTGGTGCATTTTCCCAATAGACTAACCTTACACCCTCCTGCAGAGTCTGATACTACTTTACTTTCTTGAGATCTGTGATGTCTTCCTATCCAGATATGAACTGCATGAGAGTTAGTCTGGGCTTACTGTTTATCCCTTGTTCCTAACATATAGTTAGAATTAAAAACAACAACAATAACAACAACAACTGAATTTGATTGGGGGCCAGTTTCCAATTCATGGCAATCCTATGAGAAACCTAGCATGGTAAGCAGAGTGACTCTAAAACCAACATAGTGAGGACCTTCTGAGCACATGGCCTGTGGTGGGCACTGTTGGGTGCTTTCACACAGAGTGATTTTCAGGTAGGTAGGTTAGTCTGCTTTCTGTCACTTTAACAAGTATCTGAGACAATCCCTTATAAGGAGAAACGTACAAGGGTTTTGGAGGTTCCAGTCCATGACTGGCTGGGCCTGTGGCTTCGGGCTTGTGGCAAGACAGCACTATAACAGCAAGAGCGCATATAGCAGGGCACTCATGGCTGGAAGCCAAAGAGAGAACTAAGAAGAGTCTGGAGTCCCTATTTTGCTTTGGGACATCCTTGAGGACCTTCCTACTAGGCCCCATCTCTTAAAAGTCAACCACCTCCCAACAACATCTTCCTGGGGAATAAACCTCCAATTGGGGGACATTTGAGATCCAAATTACAGCAATATTCTTCTTAGTTGCATACAAAAGGAGACTCAGAATTCTGACACTTAATCTTGACTCACACTTCCTGTAAGTGGCAGAGCCAGGATTTGAACTCAGGTCAGAAACAACAGATGATATCAACCCAGAGGACTGGCCAAAAGAGTGGACAGTGTCCTATAAAACAGGCAGAGGTGTCTGGGTAGGGACTCATTTCACAAGCCTGAGTGTTACAGTCATGAAAGCATTTGTGTTTAGATGCCTTTAGTGTCCTTAGGTGACCTCACAACCATGAGAGCTTAGAAAAGTACAGTCGGATATCAAGGACCCTCTCTCAGGATTTCTGCGAAGATTAAATGAGATAAAGAAATGTAAAATGTGCAGCATCTTGCATGTGTTAAGTCCCAAGCCTCGGCACACCGTTGTTCCATCTGTTACAGAAACTCAAGATCGTGTAGGGATCAAATGAGAGCGTGAGGGCAGACCCCTTTGTGAACTGGAAAGCACTGGATGTGAGCTGGATTATCACATAGGGCTCTGGAATTAGCCCACGAAGCATGGCCCTGGCTGCACCTGTCTACCCAGCCAGGCGACCTTGGGCAAGTGTCTCTCTAAAGTTTCATCCTTAGCAATGAGATGAGTCATCTTCTAAAGCATAGTATAGGAAAAGTAAACCAGAGAACCCAAGATCATTCGGGCCTTTAATGATCCAAGACCCAGTTCAACTAAACCAGCTCCTGTCTGGGTGCAAAGGAAAATAGTCCCCTCTCCTGGCCATGGGAAACCCAGGCTTTGCTGGGGCTCAAAGTCAACCATAATGGCTTTGTAGGCTGGACTGATGGTCTTTGTCTTTCTGAGGAGAGCTCATGTCATGGATTCTATCTGGTCCAAGCAGTGAGACATTGAAACAAACACACAAAAGAAATGCCAAACCAGAACATTCCAAATGAAAAAGTTTGTTTTAATTAAATACAAACAAGGAAAAAAAAAGGCACCACGGCCCATTCAAGTATTTTGCATAGATGTACAAATATTGTAAACAATTAATAGGTGGACAAGAGAGAAGAGGATCTGTTTTTCCATTTAGCATCTCCCAAATAAAAAGAAAATTCACATTGCCCTGGATCCCTAACGCGTACGTACACACAGTGGGTGGTGCGAGGGGACGTTCAGAGGGTGGCTTTGGGGGAGTTGGGCTTGGATTCTGCAGAACTTCTCCTTAGCAGGCTTCCCTAGGGATGGGACCCCTTTCCAGTTGGCACTCCTTTGGCTTATGTGGGTGCCCCGCAGAGCTGTTATACACATATTTAACACAATTACTGGCTTTAGAACTTGTCCCCAATTTTTAAAATGCAAGTCTTCCATACCCTTTGTCAACTAAGAAGAAATTAGGTCAGACCTAAGGGGAGGCTTTATTAAAAAGGATTATTGAAGGATGAGGAGGAGTTACTGCAATCAGGGAGGGGGAAATTGCAATGCAGAGAATACTCAGACTTTGAGATCTGCAAGAAGCTTAGAGTTGGGGCAGGAAAGGGCTTTTCTCTTATAGGTAGAAGTCAACATGGAGGAAAGGAACCTACAGCAAGCAGGTAGTGCCACTTGGCTAATGTCCCACAGAGCCAGGGAGCCAGGGGGCTAGGGGGCTGTCTTCCTGAGGTTTGCATTCAGAGATAGCTCCAAGGCCCCTGAGAAAAACATTCCCAGGCTGTAAAACTGGCAGGAGCCTAGTTTAACTTCTAAAAAGATTTACATCCTTCTTTATCTGAATAAACAGCATGCCGTTGATGGACAGACCAAACTGGAGTGAAGCCTCCCTCCTCCCCACCAGACCCTGGACCTTCACTTACCCTCAGCCCAAGCCAGAACACAGGCTGTTTGTAACAGCCCTTCCCCAAAAAGACGGGGACAGAGACTCCCATGAACACTGTTCTTTCTAGCCATGTCCACTCCTTCTAATAAAAGAAAAGGCCTTCTCTGCCTGGGCCATGGGATGCTTGTTCATTTGGAGTCAGTTGGTCCGAGCATCCTCCCTGTGGCCATGGTACTCTCCTCTCCGTATGGCAAAGTTCTCATCTCTTGTGATAATCCTTTGGAATAAAGCCCGCCTTCCCTAAATCCAGATGTTTGTACTTGCACACTCCCAGCAGCGCTCTAGGCAGAGGCGTGACCAAGGGATGGTAACTCTTGGCACTCTTCTCCCTGGAAGCCTCTCTGACCTGCTGGAAAATGACTCCTAGCTCCCTGAACTGAACTAGGAGTGAAATGGCAAATAGAACTGGCTGCCCAAAGTTTCCATCAAATTAAAAAGATTCCACCATCTTCCAGTTCACAGTATAATTTTATGGGATGGAGATGGTATTAAGAAGAAAACCCAAAAGAAAACAAAAGGAAAGGGAACAAAAACCAGGGCTCTTTCCAATATGGTTCCAGGGACAGTGGATTTGGGGTTCAAAAGGCTCATGACATCATCATGGCCGCCACATGGTCACTTCAGAGTGGCCTACCTCCTGATGTGAGGGAGAAGGGCTGCACCAGCCACAGGAGCATCCAGGCGACACGGGGTTGGTTGGTTCATTTGCAAGGGATGAGGGGGTCACCTTTTCTGGGACCCAGTCTGGAGGCACGGGGCACTGGGTGCAGCATGCTTAAATAGAAGGCTGTGTCCTGTCTGAATCTTGCAGTAAGAAGGTGGGGAATGGACATGGGGGAAGGAGGGCCCGAGTATCGTAGCCACCCTGAGGGAAGAGAAATGCATTTTCCTGAGATCTTTCTAAACCCACCCCATGTTTGTCCCCAGGTGTGCATTCCACATCCCCTACCTGTCTACAAACCCAAGAACATTAGTTCAGCACCTACTATCTGCAGAGAACTATGAGGAGGCCCTTGGATGGTGAGCAGGGAATCAAAGGATCAGCCCCCTCTTTGCACTGAGGTCTTCAAGAGCAAGAAGGTGGGAGGTCCCTGGAAAACCCTCAAAGGAGTGAACATTAGGCTAGCTCCCCTCTGGAGAGCTGCTCAGCACCTTTCTGGGGGTAGGAGACAAGTCTCTAAGAGCTCACCCCCAGCTATGCTATAAAAATTGTCCGACTAGCAGAGCATCCCATAGACTTCCTCCTGAGTTCCAGACAGAATAAGGTCCTTGGAGTCCAGTCCCTCTTCTGCTCAGAGCAGTGACCAGAGGAGAGAACGAAGGAAGTAGACATCAAAAGCCTGGTTGGAGGGAGAAGACGCTGCCCCAGCTCAGACTGTTTCACTGCAGTGATTGACAGCTGCCTTCTCCAAGGATCTCTGATGCTCCTCCTTCACTACTACCACAGCCATCCCTGGGGGACCTCACCTAGATGTAGGTGAGGGAGTACAGAGGAAGAAGCTCGCCCTGTTGAGGTCACAAACACAAGGAAAAATGAAGCTAGGCCCCCATGGCTATACCCCAAGTCCACTTGGGTCAACACTCTTGAGATCCAGTGCAGAAAATCCAGTGGCCACCCCATGAGGCAGGACCCTGACTCGTAAGTCGCAAGCACCTGATTGCTAGAAAAGTCAGGACTGCTGGGGCTCCACTCACCAAAGCACCACGTGATAGAGTGGGTCTGAGGGGGAGGAGAAGGTAGAAGCGTGGAATGCAGAAGAGAACCTAAGGGCAACCAAGAATTACCAAGAGTCCAGTGGCAACCTTTGGCATCACGGCTCAGAGGAGGCCCAGGTCTGGTGCTCCCCTTGCTGTCTACATTGCCTACAAATAGTACCTGTCTGAGTCAGTGTGACCCGTGTGAATAAAGGGACTCAGGCTTGGGAGATAGGGGGAAGGGGACTTGGCTTGTCACATGCAGCCATATAGCCAGAGGCTGTCATTTTGACCAAGCCCTGGGCAGGACCAGAGCAATGGCTGCTTGGACCCTTTCTCAATCCCTAACAGCTAAAAGAGATGGGAAAGGGCCCAGCCTCTGTTCAGCTTGGGATCTCCAAGGGAGACAGAGCAATGAAAAGCTCTCACACGTACCCTCCATCACAGGCCCTGGATGGATGACTTCTCCAAGCTAAACTCCAGGCAGAGGGGCTGAGCAGGACTTGCCCCAGCTGGCTCACCAGCTCAGAGGGCCTTGCCCACCTCCATCAGCACCTCTGAACGGGGAGGACAGAGGGCAAAGCTGCCATTCACCCTCCGCCACGCTCTCCCCTCCCTACCCAGGGTTGTATATTGCACAAAACAACATATAGAAGCCATTCGATAGTAGTCCTCTGGGCCTCTGAAGAAGCTGAGGAGGCATGAGTCAAGAAGGAGAATTTCCGAGATGTGGTAGTTCCAGGAGGAGGCCAGGAGCTGCTCAGAGGTGTCTAGACATGCTTCTTCCAGATCCCATGCTCCTGGAAACTGTGGTGTCCAGAGTCCCCAGGAAAGCAAGAACCCTCTAGGTGGGTCTAGATTTTGGAGCTGGTCATCCCAAAAGCTCTCTGTGATCGGTATTCAGGAAACTGGAAGGAACACAAAGGCAGGGAGGAAGAAATCAGCTTGATGTCCACTGGGGGGATTCACGGGAGCTGTGCTCTTGCTTTTTACAGATGGAGGGCAGATACATCATGCACTAAGAAGAAAGGCTTCCAGCAGAAGACCTAGACCATCAGCCTGTGCAGAGGTATGGTGGGGCTCCCCTGGCAAGCTGAGGAGTCCACTTCCTCACCTTGGCCCTTTCACACTCCCAGGACTGGCAAGCTGAGAACGTCAGCCCCAGAGAAGAGGTAAGGAGAGAGGCCAGGGATACCTGGCCTATCACAGCCACTGCTGCCTATTACTGCCCTTTTATAGATGAGCAAAGGGGCACTCCAGAAAGGGACTCGTTCAGGGCCACCCAGCAGGTCCGGTGCAGATGCAGGTAGAAGCCACCACAGCTCAGGCACCGAACTGCTACTTTTCACATGAAACCAAAACCCCCATCACTGATTTCAGGGACAGTCAAGCAGGCACCAAAAAATGCTAAGCTTTTGTTCCTGGTTTTTGCTTTGGAAGTTCCATTCAGACAAAAAGCATGCACTGGTTTGTTTTCTCAGCCACACAGGTGACCTCTGGGACTTTCGTGGACTCACCTTTGAGGCAGGAACTACCAGAGGCTGGGACTGCTGAGGGCCAGCAGCAGAGGGCCTAAGCTCTGAGGCACCACTTGGCCTGGGGAGGGTCCTGCGGCCTGGCACAGGGTTTGCAGGGAGCGCCTTCTGGGGTGGCCGAGGCCTGGAGAAATCCTGGAGAGAAACAAGTCAAGCTTCCAGATGGTGCCTAGTATACAGGAAGCACTCAACACAAATTAGATGAATAAGTGCACTAGATTTCTTAAAATCAATATGCATTTCTCTACACTAGTTAAGTTTCGTGAAACAGGAATGTATCTCTTATGTAGCTGGGAAAAAAAGTTTAGAGGGGCAAAGAATGGACGCCCCAAAGTTGGTAGGGTTTAAGAGAAGCCAGTTCCTTCCCTGAGAAGGTCACTAATGGGTAGAAAAATGGGCTAAAGGCAAGCATGCAGAGAGACCAGGAAGAATGCTGAGGGCCAGCGTGTTCTCTAAGAAACTGTAAGAGAACTGAGAGCAGAAACAAACTCAGACAGCAGGAAAAGTCATGTTCTCCCACTCCCAACGTGATCACCCTCCCTTCCCAAACTGCAGTAGCTGCTGGAGGCCAGGAGAGACCTTCTAGGGAAAGTGATGCGGGTGCAGATGTTGCCTGCAGTTGAGGAAACGCAAAATGAGCCACTAGGGGGTTGCTATCTGGGCCTTATCAGAATGTCAGCACCAGGCCTTGCAGAGCAGTGATCTGCCTCAGGCCACATCTGATAGGACCCAGCTCAGCTCTGCCATGGGCCTCAGAGCACTATTTCCTGGAAGCCAAAGCAGCCCCAGGCTCAGGGTCCCCTTCCTTAAGGGGCGGCATCTCCATCAGTCAGGCTGCACAGGCAGACACTGGGTGTCATCCCGGGCCAACGCCCATCTGCAGGTGATCCTCAAGTCCTGTTTACTCTTTTTCTCAGTCACTCATCCTCTCCACGCTTCCATTCCTACCTCAGTGCAAGCTCCCACCATCTTTCTGAGGACAGTGTTTAAATCTGCTGACTAGTATGCTCATTTGCCATCACAGCGGCCTTTTTGTTTTCTAAAACTGTTTTTTAAAAATTTTTTTAAGTTGTCAATGGACCTTTATTTTTTTCTATTCATATGTGGTGCTGAGATCAAACCCAGTGCCTCACACATGCTAGGCAAGCGCTCTACCACTAAGCCACGACCCCAGCCCCTCTAAAACTATTTTAAAAATTTTTTTTAGTTGTTAATGGACCTTTATCTAATTAATTTATTTGAATGTGGTGCTGAGAATTGAACCCTATGCTCCACACATGCTAGGCGAGCACTCTACCACTGCGCCACTACCCCAGCCCCTAAAAAACATTTATTTAACTGAAGTGTAATACCTACATCAGGGCCATCTGCCATCAGAGTTTCCCTACTAGTGGGTCCTGGACCAAGAAGGCCCTTTCCTCCCCTGCTTCACAGTCCAGCTACCTCCTTCTCTTCTTTCATACCAGAGCTCAAATCAAATGCTCAAATACCAGAGCTCAAATCTCCCAAGGAGGCTTTTTTTTTTTTTTTTTTTTTTTTTTTTGGTACTGGAAATTGAGCCCAAGGGCGCTTAACCACTGAGCCACATCCCTAGCCCTTTTTTGTATTTTATTAGAGACAGGGTCTCACTGAGTTACTTAGGGCCTCAAGTCGCTGAGGCTGGCTTTGAACTTGTGATCCTCCTGCCTCAACTTCCAGAGCCACTGGGGTTACAGGTATATGCCACGTCTAGCCCAGGGTGGCCCTTCTGAGCACCCTGTACCCCTTCTTCACAAAACTGACCACTGTCACAGCTACATGCATCCCAGAGCCTCTTCCCCAGCGGAATGGCAACTGCTTGCTCATTATGGCTGTTATCAGGCAGAAGCACGTGGGTGGGAAGCACAGAAGACGTCCTGAATGCTCAGTCCCCCCTCTCTAGGAGGCCCACATCACCCAGCTAGGAGGGTGGACCTCAGGTCTGGCCTGAGACTAGACAGGATAAGTGCCTTAGGGCTGGGAGGTGGGAATCTCACTTAGCTGGGGGACACTTGGGTTTAAGTCCTGGCTCCTCCACCCACAGACCCTGTGATCTTGGGCAAGTTCCTCGACCCTGTGAGACTCAGCAACCCAGGTGAGACAAGAGGGTAGAAATAACTCACTTCTTGGAAAGGCTCTGAAGGGGGAGGTGGCTGGCCCCATTTCATCCCTGCAACTTCCCCTCAGAGCAGCTGCCCGCACTGCCTTCCCTTGAGAACCCCCATCTGAACCCCAGGTCCTGGGGTAGCCATGCTTGGGATCTGGATGTTGGGACACCTGCCACTGCCTCCCTCTCCCCTTCGCCCTGTCTCTACAGGGTTGCTTTCTCTCCCTTGCTCCTCTCTCTTTCCACTGCGTGTTGAATTGTGTACACTCCCTCAAAAAAAAAAAAAAAATTCAAATGTTGAATTCCTAACTCCCAGTACCTCAGAATGTGACCATATTTGGAGCTGAGGTCTTTAAAGAGGTGATTAAATTAAAATGAGGCCGTTAGGGTGGGCTCTCATCCAATCTGGTGTTCTTGTAAGAAGAAATGCAGATACAGAGATACCAGGGATGCAGAGGAAAGGCCACATGTGGACACTGTGAGTGGGCAGCTGCCTGCAGGGCAAAGAGAGAGGCCTCAGGAGAAGACAACCCTGCCAGAACCTTCATCTTAGGCTTCCAGCCTCTGGAACTATGAGAAAATAAACGTCCACGGTTCTATCCACCCATTAGATGGTATTTTGTTATGGCAGCCCTAGCAGCTGAATACACTCCCCCTTCTTGTGCCATGAACAAGGCATTGGGGTACACAGACTCTCCAATAAGGGGGTGATAGTGACAGATACAATTTGGAGGGACAATACTATGAAGAGAGTACAAGAGCACCAAGCTCAGACCTGGGGGTCAGGGGAAGCCACAGGGAGGAGTGGCATATAAGACCACGTCAAAGGGCCAAAGGGAGCTGGCCAGACAGAGGGCAGGAGAGGATCCGGCAGAGCAGTATTTGCAGCTATGTAGATAGGAGACGAGCACCAGGGACCAATAGGAGTTAATTTTGGGTGGAAGGTAGGTAGTGGTTGGTCATAAAATAGGCCAAGCAGGGAGAAAGTGCCCTTGGTTGAAAGGCTGTCTAGGGACTATATTTCCCCATGCTCAAACTGTTTTAATCCTCTCTGAGTCCCCTGGATTCACCAGATTGCTGGAAGGGCAGTCAATTCCAAGTCCATCTTCCCAGATCTGACATTGCAAATTGCAGGTGGCCTTTTAAGGGTGATGACCCCCCACCGACCAGAACTACTGAGAATCCACTTACCTGGGAAATAATGCAATTTGGTGCAGGGGGTATAGGCCGGCTTGGGGGAGGCCTCCTGGTTGATTCTTTTCTCTCTACTTGAAACTCAGTCCCTGGGGAGTTTCTGGTAGCCCTGTTCAGATGTATTGGCAATGGTACAGGTGGGGATCCACCATGCAGATAGTCTGGAGGGGGCCGGGGAGGAGGCTGGGAGGGCTTTCTCAGGGTTTCAGGGGTGTTGGTCACCTGTAGGCACAAGACAAGGATCACCTGAGACAAGGATTTAAAAACTCAGGGGTGCCCTGGGTGGGCATCTCATGGAGATGATCAGAGCCCAGGGATAGACAGATATGCTGACCTGTTACAACCCCTGGGATCCTAGAAGTCAGACCTTAAAGCCATTGGCGGACACCAAAACCAATTGCTATGTCTCTCAAGTCATTAAGATGGCTTTTATTACCAGTCCCTTGGGCCTACAGAGACCCTTGGGAAAATCTAACAGGGTCCTGAGGAATAAAGGAGAAGTAGCAAAACTCAACACCTCCAAGCCCTTACCTTTCGCTTTCCCTGGGGTGTCTGCAACTTGAAAGTTGGGTTGGCATGACCAGATCCATTGTTTTGAGACACCCTGAAGGGACAACTGGAAACAAGGAATAGAGGAAGAGAAGAGGGGATGTTCAGCAAGGAGCAGAGGCTGAGCCCCTCTGACCCAAACACGGCCAACCCACTGCTAAATCTTCCTTAGTGTACTCCAGAGGAAGTGGGACTGGTCCGCTCTCAAATTCCGTCTCCCTATGTAAGGACATTTGGCATGGTCAATGGAGAGCTGCTAAGCAACGAAAGTTGGCCTGACACAAAACAGAGCTTTCTAAGCACCTTATCTTCACCTTCTGTAGATCTTTCCTCCCTACAGAGATACAAGAATTGTCAACCAATTCCCCTCAGGCAGGGGTTCAGAAAGACCAGAGATTAAAAATTCCCTCCAGGACAAATGTAATTTAATAGGGGACTCAGAACGTACATTACGATATCCTAAGGATGGCATCACTCTGCAAAAAAATTAGTCTACATTGGGCTGATGTCCAGCCACCTCTGTAATGACTGGGCTTGGGCAAGTCATTTCTTCTCTGTTGCCACAGTTTCCTGCTCTTTAAAATGGGGGCAAATCAATTAGATAAAGGATGACAAATGATTTTATCTCATATTCCAACTTTAGTTGGTTGAGGGCATTCTGCAGAGGATTTGGAAGTGATGACCAGGCTCAGTAGAGACTATTACAATGAGATCATCTTAGTAAATGTCTGGCATGGTCACAGAACATGACACAAAGGAGATAGCGGCACGAACTCTACATTCATCTTCCCTGAATCAGACCCACCACCACCACCCTTCCAACACATATTGCTTACGGAGAACTTTGTGATCCAGAAGGGAACCCCAAGTCATTGATGGCACCCTGTCCTACCTGAACTGCTGCCTCAGCTTGAAAGGGAGGGCCGAGGGCTTGAGCTGGCCCAGCTTATTGTTCTGTTTGCAGCAATAGTACATCAGAGTGAGGACCGCCAGCACGAAGAGGGCTGAAAACACTCCTGCTATCACAGGACCAACACCTTCCAGAAAGAGAGCTCAAGTGAGAGACTGAGGAGCTGGTTGAGCTCCAGCAAAACAATATATTCCTGATTCTTCTTCAGACTTGATTTCCATTTAATTTGCATTGCTTATTTAAGCTTATAAATTATGATGAAAATCACATATTATGTACTACTAGGACACCACTAATATTAGCTTAAATAGCTAGTTAACTTGCTTCAAGGGGACCTTATAATATAAATCTGCCACGGGCACTTTGGTCTAATTGAAGATAGTCTTTTTTAAGGCAAGCAGATCAAGCCCTATTATCATGTGTCACTAGTTTCTGGACTGAATCGTGATTTTTCCTGGATACCAGGCAACCAACACAAAATACTGACAGATGCCTACCCTTCATCCACGATTTCACCAAAACTGACTCAATCTTCTCATGAATTATAAATTTAAATTCACAAAGTACCTTTACACCAATGAAACACTGCTTTTATCAGTTTTATATATTGAAGCTTCTTCCTTGAAAGATTTTATTCTTGAAAACAGTACCTTGCTACTATTAAAGGAAAAGGTTCAGAAACCACAGGGCTAGCTAGAGTATCTGAGATTTCCTACTGAAACAACTATAAGTGTTCTGAGTGTTCGGTTTCCCACTTTAACCTTTGTTTATGCAAAGAAGTCTAAACTACCAGAATGTACCCCACAGTAATGTTTACTTTTAAGTACCCAAAATAGGACTAGTCACCACCCCGTCCCACCAAAAAAGGATGTGACTATTCAATGACCTATAGTCTCTCTTTATCTCTCATTCCACTAAGCAGGATCACCTCCTCAGTAAAAGGACAGACAGAGACTGAGCCTAGTCCCCAAACCAGTTGCTGGAATCAGATCCCTCCTCCCCCCACCCCTTTATCTTGGTTCCCTCATCTACAAAATCAGGAGTATGCATCAGTCTCAGTGCAGACACTCTGCAACATGCTACCTGTCCCCATGGTGCCACCCCTCTTACAGCAGGCAGGGGACTCACTCTCGGGGGGCATGGGCCCACTGTCGATGCTGCCTCCTTGGCCCGGAGTGGTGCAGAAGGGTGGTGCCCAGCCCCGGAAGCAGTGGCAGTTCTGATTGTTGTTGCAGACCTGGGGTGAGGGAAAGGCAGGGGTGTTAGCTCGCCAGAGAGCCCCCGCCTCCCACAAGGCCTGTCCTCCCAAAACCAGCCCAGGGAGCACTCACCCCATGACCATTGCACTTCTTCCCACAGCCTTCGGTTTCAAAGAAGGAGGTGTTCCTGCACTGCCCCTCGAAGCAGATCTGCAGGGAGGAGGAAGCACAGTTGTCAGCACAGCAGACACTGGTCAGGAATTAGGAGATGGGATGTGAGTTTTGCACTTAGAACATACAGGAACCTGAAAAGGCAGCCCACTTCAGGTTACTACTGTGGGAAATGGAAAGAGCTTAAAAAGCCAAAGATAGAACAGGAATTAACAAAATTCTGCTATTACCTTTGTGATTAGGGAGGAAAACACATATTATATTGTTAAAATCCTAATTTAACAATTATAATGAAATATTTATTCCATATTACTACGATATTGATATATATGGGTTTTTAAAATTTTTTTTATACTTTTAAGTGGACAGAATGCTGACGATCGAACCCAGTGCCTCACACATGCTAGGCGAGCACTCTGCCACTGAGCTATAGCCCCAACCCGGATATATATGTTATATTATAATATATATCTATCAATAGGTGCTAGTTTTAATATTATGTTTAACAATAACAATTTTGACAGCAGCCTTCTCTGTGCTAGGAACTATACCCTGGGCTTCAAAGTTCTTTATGAATTCTTCATCCATAACTCTGAGGTAGTTGACATGAATTCCCCAAGGCTTCCCTGACTTAGTCCATTTTTAATTCACACGATAACTAATGATATAGACAAAAATCAATAATAGCTGGCCCACCTAAGTGTGTCAGAAACATTCTCACTTAATCCTTAGACTACAAGTGACAGTCTATTGCTATTGCTATATAAGTTTTCTTTTCTTTTTTTTTAAACTAGAGAGGGACACAATATTTTATTTTCATTTATTTATTTGTTTTTATGTGGTACTGAGGATTGAACACAGTCCTTCACGCATGCAAGGCAGGTGTTCTACCACTGAGCTACAACCCCAGCCCTAAATAAGCTTTTAGAAGCCACTGAGAATGAGAAGCTGGGGAGGCCTCTCCTTTCAGAGCTCACCCTTCTCAACCTCTCCTCTCTGCAGCCTGGGTCCTGAGTGGGACTGGGGAGAGGGACTCACGTGATTGTAGCCACACTTGGTCCCGGTCATCACCAGGCCTGGGTCCAGCATGTCACCCTCTTCTTCGGGACCTCTGTAGACATGGGTGCCCCGGCACCGGATCTGCCTTCCATTCATGATGATGGTGGTGTCGATGGGGACTGCGTTGGACTCCAGGGGCCGGGCCTCAGAGCTCTGACACTGGATCTTCCCACACTTGGCATCCCTGAGCCCCAGAGAGAGGGAGGAGAGGAGATGGAATCAGGCTGGGAAAGAGCGAGGGTAAGGCAGAGCTTCAGTCTTTCTTGGCCAAGAGAGCAGGCTTGGGTGGGGTGGGGCAAAGACACAGGCAGTGAGGGTGCTTTAAGGGAGCCACCAGGGGAGACCCTGTATAGACACAGACCAAGGCAAGGGAGCAGGCTCTTTGTCTCTGAGCCGATCTCAGCCAGAGAAGATGCCTTGGAAAGTCCTAACTTCAAGGACAACTGCCTGACCTAAGCAATCTGTTCCCTTATGTTCTTTAGGCCACCATCCACCTAGTGCTCCAGCCAGAAGCCTGGGGACATTTCTGACTCCCCCTTCTTCCCTGCTCTTGGATTCAAGCAGATTTCGAGCCCTGCCAATCCTCCCTCCTACATATCCACCCTAGCACACATCACCAACCTTTCTTCCCTGTACTGTAGGAAACTGATTTCCCTGCCTCCAGTCTCACCTCATAGGAGTTTAACCTCTCATTGCTTTCAGGCCAAAGTCTGAACTTTTCATGACCTACTTCCTGCTTAACAGTACAAGCTCATTTTTCATCATCTCCTCTTTTTTACACCTCTAAATTATACCGTAAGTGTACCAAACTATGGTTAGTTCTTCCAACTGTCAGGTTTTTGGTTTTTTTTTCCCAACCATCTCTCTGCCTAGAACACTCTTCTACACACCAGCACCATCCCTGACCCTGCTGGTTTAGATAATTGCATCATAACTGTGCCTAGGTATAAGTTCTTTGGGAAACCACACCAGGCCACTAAATCGGGTTGGGTGTCTCTCTCTCCACATTCTCAGTATCACATTGTATTGCTAATTAAAAGCTCTACACACTCAGCACAGTATCTTGTGCATGGTAAACCTTTAATAGATAATGGTTGGATATATGGATGGGTAGATGGATGGATGGAGAGATGGATGGATCCAGGTAGTTGGATGGATGAATGGATAGGTGGATAGGTAGATGAATGGATGGACAGGTGAGTGGATGAATAAGTGGATAGGTAGATGGATAAATGGATATATGGATGGGTACTGGGTAGATGAATGGGTAGATAGGTGAATGGATCCAAGTGGTTGGATGAATGGATGGATAGGTGGGTGGGTGGATGAATGGATAGATAGGTGGATGGAGATGGATGGATGGATGGATAGGTACATAGGTAGATGAATAGGTAGATAGGTGAGTGCATGGTCAGTTGGAATGAATGAATGACAATGAGTCACTCAAATAAGGACATAAGTGCATTCAGTACAAATGATCTCAGAAAGCCAATTCCCTCCCTCCTATTGAAAAACAGGCTCAAAAGGAAGCCTGATCAGCTTTCCATCAAGCTTTGCCAACCCTCCCTCTGATTCCATAGGGCTAATTGGTATACTGTTGAACAGCAGGCCAAGAATAGAGACTTCAGCTGACTTGGGTAGAGGCCCAGCTCTAGGACCAGTGCTCTGCTGAACTAGGATGGAGTAAGGCAGACAGAGCAGGATTTACTCTATCATTCTTCTTCTCATGGGGTCTACACTACTCATCACCTCATGTTGCACTTCTTGTGTTCGCCGTTCATGTCCTTCCCACAGTTTCCAAAGGTGTCTCCTGCCACATTCACCTTCTCAAAGCACAGGTCAGGGGCAGGCCGGGCTCCTGGGTGTGCAAGAAACAACTTTTGTCAATACACTAGCCTGCCGAAAGGCCCCAGGGCAAAGCTAGCCTTTGGCAAAATCAAGAGGTTAAGAATGTTTTTTGGGGGGAGGAAAAACTCAGTCTCTTTCTGTTCTCTTATCAGGCTATTTCATTCCCATTTCTCATCAAGACCAATTCGTAGAAAATGTCTGATATCCATTTTCATGCCCCACTGAGGATTTATATCTCTGGTGGTTTGCATGCTAGGACTATCTCTAATGAAGAAGAATTGCCATATTTTAGGATTTAAAAAAAATGATAATGCATACACAAAAGTATAAACATATGGCATGGCTTTGGAATTTTTCCTCAGCCATTCAATCTCTATTCCCCTTTATCCTGGAAAGGCAATAATTATTAACACTTTATTTTCAGAGAGAATTTTCTCTCTCTCTTGTGTGTCTCCCAGGTACAAAATTCCATGTGTCCCTTCTAGAGAAAATCTATCTAATAAAGAACGGAAGCTTATTGTATCCAATGTTCTGTGTCTGGCATTTTTAGTTAATTTTTTTGTGGGGGAGGATTTTATTCACCATGCAGAGCAGCCTTCTTTCTATTTCTTTAGCTGTATAGCTTTCCATTGTATGAATTTTTCAGAATTAGTTTAATGGGTTCCTCTTAAAGGACATAGAGGTTATAATGCTGTAACTAACAATAGCACTATAAAAACATCTTTGTAAATTTACCTTCACATAGATAAGCAAGTACAAGTGTAGGCCCTAGGCTGTTTCCCAGCAGTGGAACTGATGGACCCAATAAGTGCATTTAAAATTTTGATATCTCCGAATTACTTTCCATAGGGATTGTACCTATCTCTTACTTTCACATCCTCCACAACACTATATATGATCACTCTTGTTATATTATTATTTTATCATCAATACTCTTAAACTAACTTTCAGTCTTTAAAATCTGATACATGAGCAATTCCATCTGGTTATAATTTGTTTTCCTTTAATATGACAAGGTTAAACAACTTTCCATAGCTTAGGGGCCATTTTCATTTGCTTTTCTGTCTCTATCATCTGTTCATTTGTCTTTTGGATTCTTGTCATCTGTTTGTCCCATCTGAGAACTAAAAGCATCTAGGGTCTGGGAAGAATGCTGTCCATTCATCTTCCCTGAATATCCACCCAGAGTCCAGGCCGTGAAAGAGGTGGTATCCAGGGGTGTTCTGAAGCCAAGATGGTAAGCCACCCGAGGGACTGGAGGGGAGGCTGGCTCTAAAGTTCTGGGGGGAGGGGGGCTGTGTTCCCCAGAAGAACCCTTACCAGGACCCCACAGCTGCTGGCACTGCTCCTGGTAGGTGAGGCACATGCCATTGTAGCAGTAGGCCTGGCCGCCCTCGCAGGGGGTGCCGTCCATCTGGTAGAAGTTGGTGGGGCAGTGGGGAGACTTGCCCGTGCAGTACTCTGGGAGGTCACACTGCCGTGCCTGCTCACGGCACAGTGTGCCAGGAGCCAGGAGCTGAATTTGAACGAGATGGAGGAAAAACAGTCATTTTCTTGCTTGCCCTTAACCCCATTAGCCAAGGGCTTGTGAGCATCACTCTTGCAGAACAGAATGTTCTAGCCACCAGGGTTATATCATAGCAGTTTTTACCCCATGAGCCTTCTAATGCAAACAGTGACTCCAGAGTTTTCAAGGTGCTAACTCACTTCCTCTTTGCAGCCATCTTAAGTAGAAACAGGTCAGAAATAACATTTATGCAACAGTTTTAGGGCTTACTATGTGATTTAGTAACAACAACAAACTTCATGCAGCTCCCACTCAAGTTGCCCAGTGCCAATAATAGTGCATTTAGTTTTCCTGATAGTCCTATGTAATGTAATTGTCCCTGTTTTACAGATGATAAAACCTGAGGTTTAAAGGTAAAGTAATTATCCAGAGTCTCACAGTTAGTCATGGCAGAGGATCCAGGCCTACTAACACATTCAAATATACACACACAGCATTCATACAGCACCTCTGGATTTATAAAGCATTTCAGCAATAATGCATTCCCAGAACTGAGCCAGGTACTGGGCTAAGTATGTTATATACACTTATGCTACCCATGAGCTATGTGCTGCTATTTACCCCACAGTGCAGATCAAATAACCTGATTAGTAATAACACACATCAGGAAAATAGTAAAACCTGAGCTTCCACTTAAGTAGTTATTTTTGTTTTTTTTTTTTTTTTGGTTCTGGGAATTAAATTCAGGGGTGCTTAAACACTGAACCACATCCCTAGCCCTTTTTATTTTCTATTTTGAGACAAGGCCTCACTAAGTTGCTTAGGGCCTTGCTAAGCTGTTGAGGCTAGCCTCAAACTTGTGATCTTCCTGCCTCAAGCCTCCTTACTTGCTGGGATTATAGGCATGCACCATCATGCCTGGTCCTATTTGAGTCTTAACAGCCCCCCCCGGGTGATCCATGTTATTAATACTGATAAAGAACCTAGACTCAGTTAATAAGTCCCCCAAAGTCACACATCCCGGGCTTGAAGTCAAGGTCTCAGACACCAGGAATGCTTTGTGAGTCTCAGACTGAAATCCTGGCACTAAATGAAATGATCACACTCCACGCTTATTCTTAGGCTTGGGTCCAAGGCTGCAAGGACTTGACCCAGCACAGCCTCCCTGGGGGACACAAAGTCATACCAGAAGGTCTGCAAATTCCCCCTGACAGAGGCAAGAAAACTCAGGACTGAGGACAAAGCCCTCCTTTGCTCCTGGGTGACTACACACCAACCACAAGGTCCTCCCAAGAGAGAAGGCAGTCGGGCCCTTCTGCAGGCCATGCTCAGGCCAAGTTACTTGCTGAAAGACAGAGACCCCAGTTGCAGTGGTGAGCAGGGGCAGTGTGTGGAGGGGAAGCTGCAAGGCGCACATATCTCTACCAACCTGGAGCAGGTTGGAAGCAAAGAGGAGCCATCCTGAAGCCAGTTTGCCGGGTCCAAATCCCAGCTCCTTAATGATCCCATCACTCCCCCAGCATGGCAGCTGAAGCCTGGCCACACCTGCCTCTCACACCCTAGCACAGCAGTCACCTGTCAGGTCAGGTCCCCAGGGAACAGGTCCACTTACCTTGCACTGGTGGCAGCAGGAGCCATGAGCACACTCGGCCCCTTCTCTTAGGGTGCAGTTGGAGGCATTGCAGCAGGGGTTGTTACATTCCTGAGGAGGCAATGAGTGGGCGTGAGTCTCTGGACAGCCAGGCAGGCATCAAGAATGAGAGTCCTCCTGGCAGGCGGCAAGAATGAGAGCCCTGCAGGGGGAGGGCTTTTGCCACCTCCCCAGCCCCAGCCCTGCCCCATGTGCCCCTGCAGCCCCTGCTCCCTAGAATTCCTTACCAGAACATCATTCAACAGCTTTATCATCAAGGTCATGTGCACGTATCAGAGACTGTACACATATGCACAATCCCCAGGGGCACCACGGAGAAGCACAATATTTTGAGTGTGACAATTTTCCCAGGGAACAGGTCCACTTACCTTGCAATGGTTGCAGCAGGAGCTATGAGCACACTCGGCCCCTTCTCTCATGGTACAAATTTCCCAATACATATGTGTATGTGATTATAGTTATTTTACAAAATCATAGTATTCACACTGCTTTTAATACAACTCCCTCCTTTCTGAAGGGTCTGGGCTCATCTCTGAGCTGATGGTAGTGGGGGAGATATCATCTTTAACTTCTGAACGTTACATGCTCATATTTAACAACAACAAAAAAAATAGCCCACCATAGAGGAAGTTATAAAATCAGATTTTTCCACGTACACAGGCCCTCACTTTCACCCCTATCATGTACTGTTACTTATGTATTCTTCCCCAATTATTATGCATTAACTGACATATTTTCATCCTTCAAAAAATAGAGATGAAACAACCCAGTTCTGCTTTTTGCAGAACAACATGCTTCTGTTAAAAACTACAGAGCTGGGCTGCAACGCCCTCCGCCCTCACTTTGAAGATGAGAAGTAAAGAAGGAGCGTTATGCCCCTTCTTCCTCTTAGCAGCCCTTCCCAGCCTCGCCGGCACTTCCTACATCCACTTTCAATCATCCCTTCTCCAGGCTAAACAGCATGAGCTTGTTATTTTAAGCAGCCTCCTAAGGCTCATGTTCAAGTTCATAGACCCAGCTGTGCAGCCTCCAGAATAAATTCAGTGCAGCTGGAGGGCCAAGGAGGCCACTGGGGAAGAGAGAGACAACATGCCACAGGGTCGTGGTTTCTGGTTTGACCAGATGCTCACAAAGGCAATGCCACCCTGATCTTGGACACAAATAGTTCAACCAGAGAGAGGCTGCAGAAGCAGTGCACCTGGAAGGCTTCTGCCCACACCTGACACAGGGTGGGGTCTTTGATGGTCACGTGTAGGAAAGGCCTATGAAGAAGTAATTCTTTACTGCATTCTCTTTGGATCTGAAGCTTTGAAGCCAGGGCAAATTCTTCCCTCCTTCTAGCACCGTCTTACCTCTTCCTCCCCACAGTCGCACTCTTCCCCATCTTCCAGGTACCCATTCCCACACCTCCGGCCTCCATACAGTGTCTTCGTGTCTGGCATGTTGGAAAGACACATCCCACCGCCTGATTGCAGATACCTGTCCAGCTCCCTCCTATTGCATCCATTGAACACTCGGGGGAAGGGGTGCCTGGTGGACAACAAGGCTGGAATTGGCTGGGGGTCTGCTACCCGTGAGGCTGACTCCACCTGGTCACAGACCCCCTAGTTCCTCACACATACATTTTCCCACTTAGAACTTTCAGACACACTAATTTTGAAATCTTTCATGGTTAATCATGAAATACTAACCATGCCATAATGTTTAATTTTTCTTACTCTGTATGGAAAACATATTTGAGAATTATTACAGCAGTATCTGCCTTTGTATGAGGGAGGTGCAATAAGCAAAGGGTAACGCAACCTTACAACAAGGCCTCCAGCTTTAGAACTGAACAAAATATCACCCAACCCAAAATTTTACTGAAGCTGATATCAGATGGATATTCTCTGTGATGGAAGAACAGTCAAAAAAGGTCAAAATCATAGGTTAATTTTTTTCACGAGCTAGTAATATGTATGCAGAGCACACTTTGTACTAAACTATCAAACTCACAAACTTGTGCTCTTTATCTTACAAGAGCATGAAAGTTCCTGGGTCCTCTGCTATTAGGAAAAAGAAATGAAAGTACAGCAGTTCTCCCTCATCCACAATTTTGCTTTTCATGGTTTCAGGTACCTAAAGCCAATTGTGATCTGAAAATATTAAATGGAAAATTCCAGAAATAAATAATTTATAAGTTTTAAATAAATTTTATTATAGTTACATAATTATATAGTTAATTATTGTTATAATTATACTACTTTATTATTAGTTATTGTTTTTAATCTCTTTCTGTACCTACTTTAGAAATTGAACTTTATCATAGGGATATATATGCAGGAAAAAAACACAGGATACATGAGGTTCTCTGTGATATGTGATTCCAGGCGTCTGGAATGTCTTAGAATGTGTCCCCTGCAGACAAGGCAAAGCTACTGTGCCACAATTTAGATCTATAAAGGGAGGGTTACCTGCTCCCAATTCTCTTAGCCAATTAAAGGTGAAATACAGAAGGGTTTCCTTCAGTGATAAGGTATGCTATAATGAATGTTAATAATTGTTAAATTAGCAAAATTAGTAAATTGGGTAGAAACAAATTAAAGTAGTAATGAATATCAACAGATCAGGTAAAAACAAATTGGAGTAGTAATGAATATAACTCTCAAATATTTGTCTACAGATACTCCTTTGAGATTAGAAGAGAAAGGGGTGAATTTCCCCTTGAGCACTTGGGCTCTGAGCATGATCTGTGGAGTTGTATCCTCCATTCAATACCATCCATTCGGTGTCACAGCTGAGAAGGGAAGAACAAACACTAGACACCAGAGCTCCCAGAAAGCAGCATTTCATCCTGGAGACACTGAAACACCATTCTCTAAGAAGCATAGCAGACTAATGGTTTATGGCGAGGAACATAAGGTCCACCACGATGCCTTCCACTGAGACACTTTGGTCCTGGAAGAACCCAACCAGATAACTCCATATCCAGACAACTTGAAGAGAAGTCTTCTTTCAAAGGTTCTGGTTTAGAAAATCCCTCCCAACTTCAAGGAGATACAGCTGCTTTGTCTTTTTTTCCTTGTGGATAACAACCTGCAAATTCCCTGAAGAGTCACTCACTATAGGGTATGTGGATGGTCCCCTTCCTTCTACTTGTTCTGGAAGCTACATCAGAGCTTTGATGCAAAGTCTGGGATGTAAATAGCACTAACTGAACTCTTTGGAATGGAAGGACCAATGGCTAAGGCTGTGATCACAGTGGGTCCTCAGAATGGATAAACAACATGTGTGGTCAGGCCAATTTTGCAGCTGAAGACCCTAAAACAGAAATTAAGTATATCTAGGGTTCCACCAACACCGGAATTCCTACTAGGAATCTAGTACTTCTTCTAAACACTTGTCTTCTTGGTCCTCTTCCAATTTCTTTGTGGTAAAAACCACATTCTCTGCTAAGGCCCTACTAGAGGTTTAACAGAGGCTCTCTGGGACCAGCTGGGAGGAAAATTTAGGTCACCCTGGATGTGCATGCCTCACCCTCCTCCCCATCCTCACCCTTCCTGTTGACTCACCCAGTGGCGGCTGCCATGATGCACCCACCATCAGCTGCACTGGCTGAGCAGCAATCTGCAGAATCGTGGCTCATACCAAAATTGTGGCCCATCTCGTGGGCCATGGTGGCAGCCACACCAATGGCATTTTCAGAGTGGTCCTGTTCAGGGAGAGATTTAGGTCAAGGTCAAGGGGACAGCTCCTCCTCACCCTATCTCTTGTCTTTTCCTTGTCAAAGCCTTGTGACTCCCTATGGATTCCCCAACAACTGAGCAAAAGGCTCTCTATACCTGCTTTCAACAGCAAGTTTAGAGCCTGTTATTATTAGGAAATCAAATGCTTAAAAGTTCCTGTTTCTTGAGTTCCTGAAGGTTGTAGACCATGTCTGACCATTGATGAATTCCCAGACCAATATTCCCAGTGTTTTCTGAATAAATGAAAGACAAGGATTTCCTCCATTTTTCCTCTTAACCTATGTACCTCTTCAGGATGTAGGGCAATTGACAGGGAAACCCCACCTTGGATCAATCATAGGGTACACTTGACTCAGTGTCTTCTGAGAGCCCCTGGTGCAGCGTGTGCCACTTAATGCTCAAAAGCAAAAGTTACAGAAATAGGAAGAAAACAAGCAGAGCTGGCACAGTGATTGGCAACTATAGCCTCAGCTACTCAGGAGGCTGAGGCAGGAGAATGGCTTGAGCCCAGGAGTTAGAGGCCAGCCTGGGCAACATAGTGAGCCCCATCTCAAAGCAAACAAAAAATGAACAGCAAAACAGAAGCAGCAAAATGATTTATTAAACACATGTTTGTTATATAATTTCATTTAATTTCCATTCTTACCCAAATATTATAAACCATAAAGTTATCTTTATTTTTACAACTGAGGACACCTGTTAACTCATCCAAAGTCACATGGATGCTCTTTGAAACTAATCCCTTTGGACTCCAGATCCTGGATTTTTAACCTTTATGTCAATAAATAAATACAGGATGGGTGGAGGGATGGACAAACAGATGGATAGCAGCCTTCCTGATATCTACTCGCAGGTTAGAAATGAATAGTCAAAACACTCTCCTAAAGTCAGAGAGAATTTCAACAGAAGTTTCCTAACTGTGATTTTGAGATGGGCTCTTGTTTCATAATGACAAAACTGCAAGCTCTCCAATAAAAAAAAAAAAAAAAAAAAAAAAAAAAAACTAACTATCTTCCTACTATCCTCCAGCCCCTGATGATGGACTCATGCAATCTCTCAGGCCTCTCCTGCGCTTGAAAATCAAAAATTAACTACAATAAATGAAAATTCACCCCTGAGTACCTCCACCTGTGAGAATTAAATGACTTCATTTTAAACAATTGCCCTTCTTGATGTGAAAGCTTTTCACTTTTGCAACCGTAAATATCAGATTAGTTTTTAAAAGATGACTTCCTGTCTTGGGAGAAAGTTTTATTAAATTCTGTGGCCCCAACGTATTGACTGAGACTTACCATGTTGACCCCTCCCGATTGGTATACGGAGCACATGGCCATGAGGGGGGCCAGACCAATGGTGGTACCGTGGAAGGACATGCCCCTGTAGGAAGGAAAGAGAGGTGACTCAGGTGGGGGCTGGAAGGGCTGCTCCTATGTGTGCGGGAGTGGGTGACATTCCCAGCTCATTCCCAAGGGGAGGGGCTCTGGTGTCCTGGCCATCTGGGCAACTTTAGGTCACCCCACCTCTCACTTCCTCTCACCTCCAGAGAATCAGATTGAATGAAAGGTCACTTTCCCCACAATGTGCCCATAGTCAATTCCCAGGAAGGAAACAGGCAGGGCCCATAGAGCTCCATCCCATTCCCTCTGCACAGGAAAAGGTCACAGGGAGGAGCGGATGGGAAGGTGGCGCAGGGTCTGATGCTGAAGTGAATCATGCCCGCTTCCACCAGCTGCCAGGGCCCCAGGGCTTGCCCCAGCTCTGTGGCACACACCTTATGGGGTCAAGGGGTGGGGAGATTGGGTGCCACTTCATTCTCACAGGTTCTGGGGCCAAGGAAACAGCTGTGTCCCATCAGGAACCTGCAAAGCACAGCTGGGTACAAGGATGAGCTGTTTCTGCCTTTGTTTTGCAATTATGATCCTAATCTGCCCACAGCCATCCCGATTTGCCCCAGTTTAATACCTCCCTCTCTTAGCTGTATATATCCAGGGTCGGCAAGAAGGAATAAAAGAAATACCAGTGTTTTTGTGCATGCCACAAAAATGTAGTCTATTTGAAATCTCTATGGAAATGCATTATGGTACTTATCTCAACGTTTGTCTTCTTATCTAGACCTTGGAATCTCTGAGAATGAGACTATCTGGTTTATTTTGGGACCACTAGAGCCAAGCACAGAATCTCACACACGGTGGGTGGGTACTTAACAAATGTTTGCTGAATTCAAGGCAGACTTATACTCAGAGAGACAATATGCAAAGGATTATGCAAAAGAGATGCAATCTATATGAAGGAAACCCTACTTGGTATTTTATAAACTTGAACATGGCTCTGAGGAAGTCCAACTGGAGACCTAGATTTAAAGTCTTCCCCAAAATAGTACTGTGCTTCCAAAGCTCAGGCAAAAGTTTTGGTAACCAAAGACTCTTCCTAGATGTATGTTCTGTTGTAAGTCACCTCCCATAGCCCAGGTCTTTGAGACTATTACTTTTTTTTTTTTTTTAAAAAAGGTAAAACAAAGTTTAAATGATCATTGATTCAGAGCTACATCTAGGGAACTGAAGAAAAAGGGCTATATGTCCTTTGTCATAACTGCTTCAAAAATACCTTTGGAAGCCAAGACTAGTAAATGATCACCCTCAGGAGACAGGTACCTCCACAACCCCAGAAGTGTCTGTCCTTTCTGCAGGACTGATGCAACCCAAATGAATCCCTACCCAGTGTCTTGCTCCCACCAAAGTACACAGTGTCCACACTCTGTGTCACTTTGACCATCTCAGGCACTCAGCTCTGAGCCTCTGGGGAACCAAGTGAAAGATGACCTAGGAAGCCCCTCTCCTGCATCTGTGGTGAGAGATGAGCTCATCTCCTAGATCAAAGTGTGTCTCAAGGTAGCCATGACCAACTGTCAGTCACTCCCAACAGCCAGTCGGTTCAGCTGCTCAACTGGTTGTACGTGAGGCTAATTTTCCTGGGGAGACAGTAACCACTTCATAGAACCATTATGCCTCTTAGGCTTTTTAATATTTTCTGAGGTGTGCTGGGCACAGAGTACATGTCTGAGAAATGCCTGATGATGTGGACCTGGGAGCCTGCAGGTTCCTTGTCCAACCAACACTCAGCACTGGGGAAAGAAAGGGCAAGCTCTGAGTACACGCACTGTGGGCAGAGGCATCGCAGCCAAGGCCGAGGCCACACACGTGGGAAAAGCTACTTACGTGATCAACTGAGCATTGTCATGCTTCTTCTGGGTGAGCAGCTTGCGCCTCCAACTAAGAAAGGACCAGAGGGTAGAGTACGGATTCTCTGAAACTTCACACAAGTTCCCATGAGTCCACACTTCCAAGCCCACGAGAGCGATTCGAATGTTCAAGGATCGGTAAAACTGAAAAGACACAGAAAAGATACCGTAAACGCCATGTGGGATTTATCAGCCTCTGTGTGGCCTAAGAGTTCAGAGCACAGATCTCTCTTCGCCTGTGTCTCCAAGGGCAGCAGGGACAGGAATTCTCCACACTGTTCAGAAGGGGAAAGGGGTTCTGAGAGAAATGCCTAATATTCTGGTGCAGAACTGGTGAGTGTTTGTGTAGAGGAGACTTAATGTTACTTCAAACATGTCCAGGGCTATCATGTGTGAAAAGAATCAGTGTGGCTGGGCCTGGTCTTCCAGAAGGGCTGGGGTCTCTGGGCAAAACTGGCAGGATGACAAATTTCATACTAAAACAGGATGAAAGCTTTCAAACAAAGCTGGTCATGAGTAAGCTCAGAGCTGAGCTCTGCTCACTTCTGTAGGATCCACCCTTATCCTGGCTTTCTGCACAATTTTCTCTTCCTTTATCTTTTTTATATGTATCTAAATTTTTTTTTTGTATATGAACCTTTTAACAACAAAAAAAATTTTACTGGCTGGGTGCAGCAGCACATGCCTATAATCCCAGTGACTTGGGGCCAAGGCCCAAGACTGTTTCAACAACTTGGCAAGGCCCTAAGCAACTTAGTGAGACCCTGTCTCTAAATAAAAAATAAAAAGGGCTGGGGATATGGCTCAGTGGTGAAGTGCCCCTGGGTTCAATCCTCTATACAAAAAAAAAAAAACAAAAAAACCCAAAACAACAACAACCCCAAAACCTGCAACCCTTCCCCCACCTTTACTGAGGTATAATTTACATGCCATAAAACACACCTATTTCAAGAATACAACTCAGTAGTTTTTATTAAGCTCTACCAAGTTACAGAACTATCATCATACTCCAGTTTTAGAATGTTTTCATCATGCCAGTAAGGTCCCTCATGTCCATTTATAGTCATGCCCCATTCTAATCCTCAGTTCCAGATAACCATTAATCTTCTTTCTGTCTCCACAGATTGGCCTTTTCTGAAACTTTTTTTTTTTTAATAAACAGAATCATACCATACAGGTTTTTGTCCCTGGCTTCTTTCACGTAGCATAATGTTTTGGGGATTCATTCATGTTATAACCTGTATCATTTTGTCCTTCCTTCTTATCACTGAATAATATTCCTATATGGATATATGAAATTATATATGGATTTTTTTAATTAAAAGAAGACTGCCTGATTTTTGGAAGTGAATAAGTAAAATTATATACAAATAGATGGGAATAAATTTTTTATCATCAAAAATAAATGAATAATACATAAGAGGACAGACATGCTTACTCTAACAGGTTTCCTTAGAAGCTTGGGTTTTTTTTTCCAAGGGTTCCACAAACAGATAGTAAGCATAAGACTGCAAAGCTCCCAGGTGATCTTCAGGATTCTGTCCAAACCCAGAGACCCTGAACTTCAACAAATGAGACCTCTCAGCCTCCTTACTGTTAGAGCTGCACCTAACCTCTATGCCACAGCCTCTCTCCTGTGCACAGAAGCAGGAGGAGGGTTTTCTTTATAGTGAAGGCACTGGAAGGTGTGGGTTCAAAGGGTTCCTTGATGCATCTGTCTTAGAGGCTACTGAGCTACTGAGAAAGAAAGAAAAGAAAAGAAAAGCACCATGCACTATTCACAACAGCTAAGGATGCAATCAGTCTAGGTGCCCATGAAAGGATAAAGAAAATGTGTTATATATACACAATGGATTATTATTCAACCATAAAGAAGAATGAAATCACGTCATTTCCAGGAAACTGGACATCACCATGTTAAGTGAAATAAGTCAAACATAAAAAGACAAGTACAGCGTGTTTTTTCTCATATGTGAGGGAAAAATGACCTGAAAGTAGAAGAGGGACTGTTAGGTAAGGGACAAGGATCGGGGTGGGGCAACAAGGAAAGGCAAGAGAGGTGTGGGGGGGCATGACCAAAGCATGATACGTTAGTCAAACCCCATAATCTGTACAATTAATATCACTGATGATTATAATACTTATTTAGAAAATCATGTATGCAGAGGCTGCATGAGTCATGTGAACCGGTAAGACCATTTTAATCGAAAATTGGCAGATACTGCCCCACCTAAAAATAATAACCCAGGCGCCAATGTTTGAAAAGCATTTTGTGTTCTAAGCCCCAAGGTGCAGATAAACAAGGAAGCCAGGATGAGGGCCCACCTCATCACCTCGGAGCCACTCAAGACCCTAGATGGATAAAGGGCTGGGGTAGATACAGACCTTCTTCTTGCCCCAGAGAAATTGTGGCTCCACAAAGTATCTATGGGAATTTTGATCTTTCTGTTTTATACCACATCACTCACTCCAGAAAATAAAGGGCTTAGATTCTCATTTAACTTTGCTTCACTAGGGAGCTTTGAAAGGAAAGAGACTTGGCCTTCTCACAGGGGAAAATATTTCGACAGGGCTCATGATTCAGCAAACGAGTGCAGTTCATCTCAGCTTTCATTGAACAATCCTTTAGTTCAAGTAGCTGGGTCAGCAAACTTCAGAGAAGTGGGTGTGTCTACACACACACACACACACCCAGAAAGTGTCTAACCTCAGCCGCCAGGGAGAGAAACAAGTGGTGCCCGCACAGTGGACCAGTCAGCAAAGCATGGGTTTCAACTATGGCTGGGGTTTTGTGGCTGTTTCTCTTTTACTCTCATTTTTTTTTCCAATCAGTGCCCCCCGATTCCATCACCTAGACCAGCTGGAGTGGTCACAAAGGGGAGACCCAGCCAAGTCAAGTCCCCCACCTGCCACGTCCCCAGGACAACAGATGTCACGTGGATGACATCAGGGTTGGCTCCTGTATATTCCCCAGGGAAACAAGCTTTCCTCATTTTCCCAGATGTTGAGTGCTTGGGTTGCAGGATTATTTAAACGGTGCTCTTCAGTGAACTGGGAGCTGGACAGAGGACTCTGCCGTGTCTGAGTCCTTCCTTCCAGGAAATGCCAGTGTTTGACTTGCACCTGCCTGTGTTTCCAAAGCCTTTGAGGTCATCCCATCTGATGACCTTAGAACACCACCAAATTTGCTTGTTAGTCCCTTTAAAAAATATATTTTAGATTCTCTTTTTTATCCTCCAATGTTTAGGTAAACAATTTTTTAAAAAATTCCCCTTCAGACTTGGGATCCATGAATCCCTAGCAGGCCCAGAATTCAGTTTTATGAGTGTCTAGAAATTGTACATAAAATTGCTATGAGATCCTCAAAGAGATGTGGGACCCCAAACATACCCAAACCTACTTTTTAAATGATATACTGTTAGCCTGACAAGAGGCTGCTGTCATACCTTTTCTGCAATCTGTACTCCAGCAAGTACCCTCTTTCACATTTACAAAGTAATTCCAAATCCCAGGACAGCGTGTTTTAGTGAAATTTTAAAATTTGAGTATTTCTTAAAAGTATGTTGTAAAAGGTCAAAAGCTGGGAAACTTAACCATTTGCAGTCTCCCTAAGAGATAAGAAATCATTTTAGGGCAGTTTTTACAGAGGGAAACTTTGCAGATTGGCCCCAAATAAACCATTCCTCAACTTTCCCGGTGGTGTACCTTTCCCATCCTGACCTACCTTAATTCCCTCCTAATTCAAAGAATCATTGGGCTTTATACCTGAAAGGAGCCTTAAGGGCTTCCTTATGACCACCCTAAGCCTTGATGGCACCACTTGGCTCTTTTCAGAAACCGGCTGGGGAGGCCAATGCAGCAGATGGCACTCAGGTGCATGTGATCTCTGGTCCTGAGGTGCCACTGTCGTGTTGGCACCTGTCCCACCAAGTACACACCTGGTCTCACCTTATCAACGTAGTTGGCAACCTCGATGAGCTTGTGTTTGGTGGCATCCTGGTCTCGTCGATTCTTCTGAAACTACATAAAACAAACAGAACCAGGTGAGACCCCAGAGCCCTTCCTGTGCCCATGACTTGTCTTTGAATTTCTTATTTTCTCCTGTCTTCTGTAAGCAGCCATTTCTCATCTAACTCTCTTCTCCACCACAGCAACAGCTCATGATGTACAGGACTTGGGTTATATCCATCTTGGTATGTGTACCTACCAGCTAAATGCAGGGCACATAGCAGGCAAGCAGTAATTGTGGAGTGAATTGAATTACCTTCTAACCCTTACAGTAAATCTTATTTTCCTGCCCTTCAAATTACAAAGCTTCTGGCAAACTCCCATTGAGGCTTAGAAGAGGGACTGACCTGATTCTTGCCTTGGTCATCACCCCAATATGAATCCACTGCCACATAGATCTCATGAGGCTCCCCTACATGTGTTCAATCAACACTGGTCAAACCACTGCTGAATAACAGCTATGGGCAAGACACTGGTTAGCATTAGGCAGGACACAAAGAAGTATGAGGTACGGTCCTGGAGTTTCAATTAAAATGGTGAAAAGACCAGAAATAGCTAGTATAATAGATCCTGTATTTAAGGATTACACAATTAAAATGGGTTAAGAAAACTTGCTGAGAAAATCTTCACAGAAATTACTGCAATGGAGAGCATTTGAATGACACACAATGGGTGCTGACAACAGGACCATAGATATAAGCAAAGAGACTTCAGACTGCACCATTGAGATCAACCAGCAGTGCCTTCTACAGAGAACTTGGACTGCGTAAGACTAAAACCAGACATTTCTAATCAATTTCCTCTACTTGATTAGAAATGTCTGCCATGGGTACCAGGAAGATGATGTATCAGTATAAATGGACCATTACTGCCTCAAAAGGATAGATTTGTTTCAGCTGCAATAATGGAGAAAAGCTTAACAATGTAAAGATAAGATTTTTCTAAAATTGCAACTTGAATTTGCAAATGATGGGCAACTCCTGTATGCTGCCATCGTTACAAAGAATTTGGGTACCTATATGATTTACCACAGGTATGCAACATAAATGTCACTTCAAATATAAACCTTCACATTCTTCCTCTACCCCACCCCACAAGAATATCCAAGCCAAAAACAAAAAAATAAAAAATAAATAAATGAACAACCAAATAAAACATTGTCGGATATTTGTATGGCCAGGATCGTGTTCTCAGCCCTGATGCATGGAAGAAATCAACCATTTATTTTCTTCCACTGATTATGGGCTTCCTTGGAACTGTCACTCATCAGAAGGGAATCTCACTATCCTCTTTGCTTCCTATAGAGTTAAATCCTGAGACCCTGTGACATAGACCTTTCCATGTTAACCCAGAAGTTTCCATCTTGAAGCCTTCCTGATTTCTAAACTGGCCTCGTGGCACAGAAAGTATTGCATCATTTCCATTCATTTAGTAAACATTTATTAGAACATTAGGGTCAGGTTTTGCTGTCTTTCAAATATATTACCCTATCTTCAAACAATAAGGCCCAATAAGGCCACCATAGTTGGAGTGCATCATGTTGTCCAGCACAGTCTGAAGCAAGAGTCAGTAAACTTCCTATAAAGGGCCAGATAGTAAATATTTTAGTCTTTTTGGGCCATACTGTCTCAGTCACAACTACTCAGCTCTGCCTTGGTGACCGGAAGTAGCCACAAATAATAGGTAAACCAATGGGCGTCGCTCTGTTCAGCAAAACTGTTTACAAAAACATGTGGTGGGTGGCCATAGACTAGATTTGCAATCCCTTTGGCTTAAAAATTTTTTTTTCAACTTTCCATTTTCTAGGGTGACACTGAAAATACTGCATGGTATATCCATCCTTTCTCAGCTACCCCACATTCTGAGGTATCATGAAAGGCTTTTACAGCCCTGTGTTTTCAGGTGCTCTGTCCCCTCCTATGACACTATACTCTCGGTTGCTCCCCTGGACTTCTGCCTCACCTAAGGAGGGAACATGCTGAGATCCACCCCAGGAGCTCCCACCTGAGCCCAGGGAGCAGGAAGCTGCTGGATTATTTCCACTAGTGACAACTGTCTCTCAAGGCAGCAGTGCCAGGCCTCCCTGTTCCTACCCATTCTGCATGCAATGCCCTAATGCAGAGCCCAGAGAAGGTTGCCCTGTCTCAGCACCCCTGCTTCTGTGGCTGCTGGACATTCCTACACCTCCCTGGGGGTGTATCTCGGTGGCAGAGTGTTTGCCGAGCATGTGTGAGGCCCTCAGTTCCATCCCCAGCACCAGTGAATAAATAAATATATTCAAAACCCTTCTCCAAGGTTCCCCTAGGGAGACTGAAAGGCTGCAAAGGAGAAACACCCCTCCTTCCAACTGGCACAGCTGGGTTTTATATACACTTCACTATTGGGCTTCTACCTGACAAAGGATTGAAAAAAGGAAGAAGAAGAAGAAGAAGAAAAGGCTCACGACCTCTTTATTAGATGATCTTAGACACAAGGTTTAAATGGAAATGTGTCCTGGAGTCCAAAGAATTCAGCTCTCTCCCAGCAACCCTCCTGCAGGGCAGGGGATGGAGCATGGCGCCTTGGCTGGCTTTGAAACTGGCTTTTGATTTTGTTCCCCACATTGCTCCCCATCCTCTGCACACACTTGCCTTTAGGAAGAAGCAAAAGTCCTAGAGAAAACACACACACACACACACACACACACACACACACATACTCTTTGCTGGAAAAAACACGTTACTAAAAAACTAAACTCTTCTCAAAGTGGAATACAATATTCCTTCGCTGGAATGCCCTTCACTTCCACTCCTCTGCCCAGTTAACTCTTCCTTGTCCTTTAACCCAGGGCCACCTCTTCCTGCCACTCACACTGGGAGGCAACTCTTCAGGCCTGAAGGTCAGTGCTCTTCCTACCATCTGACACTGCTCCAGGATCTGCGCTTTGAGATTATGCCCTGAGTAGAGCCACCTTAGAATGAGGCCTTTGGGGGAGCTGGTAACCCTGTCTGCATGGGGTACAACACAGAGGGGAGTTGTAATGAGCCCTGCCTGCAGGGCAGCCCAGGTAAGCACACCACGTGAGAACAGGCACCTGGTCATGGAGGCCCAGCGTGCAGAGGTGGGGCTGGGTTGTGTGGTTGGTTGAGTCTACAGAGGTGAGACCTGGAAGTAGCATCTGGCTAATTTAGGCCAATGGGGCTGAATCCAGTCTGCAGGTGTTCTCTTCAATATTGCCACCTCAGAGAAGCTTCCCCAAGTCCTTGAACCATGTGGGATTCTCCACTCCACGGACTCGAATCCTCCCTAAGGGATAACCTTGGTGGTTGCACACTTGAGAACTACAAAGCTTTTGTGGCTGTTGCTGCAAACTCTATGATGCCAGAGATGGGTCTGACTTCTTGAGAATTGTATCCTGAGCATTTGGCCCATCACAGAAAATCAGGGAATCATTGATGAATGAAGAAAATGAATGAGTGAGCCAGGTAGTTTTCATCAAATTCCAGATGAAAGGAATATAAATTAAAGTCTCCTTGTTGTTATAGTTTGGATATGAGATGTTCCCCCAAAAGCTCCTGTTAATGTAGAAATATTTAGGGAAAAAAAGATCAGCAGCTCAGGAGGCTGAGGCTGGAGGATCATGAGTTCAAAGCCAGCTCAACAACTTAGCAAGGCCCTAAGTAACTTAGCGAGACCCTGACTCTAAACAAAATACTTTTTTAAAAGGTCTGGGGGATGCGGCTTAGTGGTTAAGTGCCCCTGGGTTCAATCCTTCATATCCACCCCCCCCCAAAAAAAAAATCACATCATGAAGCTGTAATGGAATCAGCTCATCTTAGGTTGAACGGACTGGGTGGTAACTATAGGCAGGTGGGACATGGCTAAAGGAGGTGGGTCACTGGGGGCATGTCCTGGAAAGATACATCTTCCCACAGACCCCTCCCTGCCACCCCTCTCTCTCTGCTTCCTGACCCCACCATAAGCTGAGCAGCTTTCCTCCACTGGTCCCTTCCTCCATGATGTGCTGCCTCACCGTGGGCTCAGAACAATGATGTTAACCACCTATGGACCGAGACCTTTTGAAACCGAGCCCCAAATAAACTTCACCTCCTCTAAGTTGTTCTTGTTGGGGATTTTGGTCACAACAATGCAAAAACCTGACCAAGACACCTGCTACTTCTTTAGATAAGTGGGTTTCCAAAACTCTCCTGGGCACAGAAATCACTGAATTATTTAAACACAGACTGTTGGACCCCAACCTGGCAGTTTAGAATTCAGTAGGGCCCCAAGATCTGAATTTCTCACAAGTCCCTAAGTGCTACAGATGCTGCCAACCTGGGAACCATATTTTGGGAATCATGGCTTTATGTTCTCATTTGATAGCCACATGGTTATAAAAATGGACCCACACATGGGCAAGAAATTGGTATTCAGCTAGATGACAGAGAGTATATTTATTATCTCTATACAAAATAAAATTTTTAGAGAATTCATGGGCCCAGTAAGAATAAGCATCAGGACCTAAATTAGGACTTCAGACCCAGTCTGAGAAATGTCACTCCAGATAATGGCCCTACTCTTTTCCTTCTGATGAGTGTGTGGAGCTAGGAGAGACTTTTCTTGTTTTATTTTCTCTTTTTTCCCCAACTATATTAAAAATGGCCAAAAAAAGGATGGTTATATTTAAGGTCAAAAATCATATGATAAATCAGAGAGAGATGAATGTGCCAGCATTTCCCCAAAGCAGCCCGAAGCCTGGAGTGTCAAAGCCATCAAGAGAGTAGATTCTATGCTCAAACCCATGGCCCCCTTACCTCTGCATAATCAGCCACAAGGTAAAGCTCCACGTACTTCATGGAGTGTATGTCTTCCCTTTTCATCTAAGGAAGAGATATAAGCAGATCAGAGCTATAGAAACCGTGAACTTGGCCTCATTTTAAAATCTGCTGAGAAAACGAGCTGGTGAGCTGGCGGTGAGCCTTCTTGCTTACGTTGTACTTGGGCACTAGAAACGGCTTGGGCTGTGGCTGCCATCAGCCTCACTGCACGACGCTGTCCACCTGCCATTTGGTTATTGCTGGAGGCGGCTCTGGGACATGGAATCCAGGCCTTTATTCTCAAAAACTAATGAGCTGACCTGACTAGCACAGGTAGAGGAGAGGGCGACACACTGTGAGGGAGCCTGCTGACGACCGAGTTTCCCAATAACCTTTAAGACCACAGACGATTTTCAGCATAAATAACATTTGGTGTACAAGGTGAAGTGGTTATTTCAGAAGGGGAAACATACTCTTTTTTCTTTTTTCTTATAGTTTCTGCAATCAACATATTAGAGCATTGTAAAACTAGTAGCATTTCCCCCCAAAGTAGTTATTCTCTTATGAGGGTGTCTCACACTTGATCATGACTTCAAATAAAAAAGAAGTTCTTCCCTTCTTCTCCGCCATTCTCTTTCAATTGATAAATACTCTTGGGTTCAAAGTAAGGGTGCTCAGAGGGGACAAGCCTAGCCCCAGGTTGACTAGTGCACAGAGAGTCTTGGAACTCACCCTGCGAGGTCGTTTCTTGGTCTGGCGTGTAAACTGAAGGGCCCAGTCCCTGGTGGTGAGCTTGGAGTGCTCAAACCCACAGTTCCCCGGGGGCAGCTTGAGATGTTCGGATCTGTAAATAAGGTGTTGGCTCTCGCTGTCAGGGAGGGGCTCAATGATGTAGCTGAGGTTACTGCTCACCATGATCAGTCCTCTGTTGATAGAAGAAATAGAATATCTGGTCAAAGATTTTTTTCCAGGATCCTGAATAAGTCCCTTGTACAGGCCCATAGGCATGTGGGCACAGTTGGTTTTGATCATTGGTTCTTCACCTTATTGTGGGGCCACGCACCCCTTTGTGAGGACCCGATGCAGGCTTAGACCTCCTCTCTAGAGAAATGCACTTGTAACCTGAGATGTGGCACACAATTTCAGGGCTCTGGGGCCCCCTAAATTCATCACAGGGCTTCCGGTTAAGAATCTCTGAACTAGTAAAGTCAGAAGGTGTTTAAAACGCTGGGTGCGGTGGCACACGCCTATAATCCCAAGGACTTGGGAAGCTGAGGCAATAGCATTGCAAGTTCGAGGCCAGCCTGGGCAACTTAGCAAGACCCTGTTCACAAATAAATAAAGGGCTGGGCATGTAGCTCAGTGGTTGAGCACTCCTTGGTTCCATCCCCAGCACAGAAAAAAAAAAAAAAAGTTTAAAAACTTGTACTCAGGACGGTTAAAACTGATGAAGGACTGTAGGATCAGGATCCCAAAAGGTCTCCCAAACCAAACATGGCCTATGATAATCACAGGTCAGAACTTTATAGACTCTTCCGAAAATGCAGTGGCTGGAGAAAGCCCAATGGCCTGCAGTTAGGAGACCTGGGACTCTTTGCTTCTCAGAAAATGTCCTAAATCACCCTGAGCCTCAATTTCCTCAACCCTAAAATGAAAACGGTAACTCACTAACTTATGAGGACTCCTAATAAAAATAAAAGGCAGCTGTCCTGGTACTTGGAAGCAAAGCTGGAAATGCAGGACTGGAGACGTTCCTGCTAGTCCCCAAGGCTCCCTGCCAGCATGGCAGCTGTTTGGTGAAGTGACACCCACAACCAGGCATGGGTGGCAATTTTTTTTTCCCTTGATCATAGATTTTAGCCTAGAATTAGAATAAAGATGTGTGCTCATTTATTTTATTCTTCCTCTCACTAAGCTTTGACCGTGTTCCAGTTGAAATCTAGACATAATCCTTGTCCTTAAGAAGCCATGGGAGATTGGGTCCAGATTCCCCAAAGATTTCAAAATCACAGTCCCCTGTACAAAATGGTGTAGAATTTTCATATAACCTACTAACACTCCATTTAAATCAACGCTAGATTACTTATAAAACCAAAACAATGCCAATAATATGCAAACAGTTGTTACGCTGTATTATTTAGCAAATGATGAAAAGAGAAAAAAGTTTATGTGTTCAATAGAGATGCAAATGTTTTTTTCAAAAATTCTCATCCCTGATTGATTGAAAATGCGGATGGATGTGAAGACCTTCCATCACTCAAGGCCCATAGGAGGAAAGCCACTCACCCCACAAACATTGGCCAGGCTCCTGCTAGGGGCTGAGAATGGAATGGTGAACAAGATGGGCAAAGCCCCTGCCCTCATGAAGCAGAGTCTAAACCTGGGGACAGTGACTGCAATGGAAATGGAGATGGTAAAGAGGACTCATCAGCCCTCACACTGACGGACTGAATGCTCAGATGCTACCGATGAGGTCTCTGAGGGCTAATCCAGACTCCATGAGGAAGAGCTCCCCCTTCTTATCTGCTGCTCTCCCACATCATCAATGGCGGGATGAGGAGAGGCCCAGGCAGCAGGTATCTGCATCCTCCATGCAGTGAGATGAACACCACAGCAAGAGAATGTACCCAAGGCTCTGGGCAGAAGGAAACCCAGGAGGAAGTCCCAAGGGCCTGGCAGTGCTTCAGGTACTTCAAAACCCTTCCTCAGACTCCTGTCCATCCAGATAGCGCCAAACCTAAAGTGTCTCCAGCTCTGAGTCCGTCACTATGATCTGGAAGGACTTCTCTCTCAGGTCATCTTGGCCCCACCCACCCCCACCCCCACCCCATTGGGATGCCTGCCCAGGTTTTGTCCTTTGGGAAAAGTCTGTGACGCTCTCAGGAAAAACAATGCCAGCCCCTGGTCTGCAGTAGCCCTGCCCAGGTCCCATCCCAGACAGCTTATTCCTGTGCCAGCGGCCTGCCCACTTCCCAGCTGCCTCACCCAGGCGGATGCAGCAGTGCCTGCCCAGCCCCTTGGCAGGTCACCTAAGGTGCTCCCACAACAGCTGGGGGTGAAGCGGAGAGAGCAAGGGTCACATCCACTCCCCGATCCAGACAGGAAAGGGCAGAAGCAAGAGTGGCTGAGGGCATCCTGTTCCCAAGCTATCTTCTCACCTCAGCTGACCAGGACATCTCCTGCCATCTTGGTTTCCCTCAAAGGCTACAAACACAGAAGGCTGGATCACAAGCCAACTGATGCTCCCGTGTGTGTGCCAGGGTGTGGCTGCTGGAATTACAGCAGAAAGTGGAAGTTTCCATGTGAGAATGGGTGAGTTCCAGTATAGGGCCACAAGGTACAGTTGACCCAGCGTCCCATGAACAAGCCTCTGGGCCAAACAGAGAAGAGACCAAGCAAAAGTCTGGAGCATGGTAAATAACCACCGTTGTAGTGGCAATAAGTTATTAAGCCTTTGCTACAGACCAGGCATTTTATTATTCACACCAACTTTTATGATCCTTAAGAATGTTACCCTTATGGCATAAATGGGAAAACTAAGGCTCAGTAAGGTCAATTAACTAACTGAAAGTCACAAAGGTTTTAAGAGTTAAAAAGTAGGGGCTGGTACCTCAGCCTTCTGCTTCTGAATTCAACAGCTTTAAACATGACCTGACACTGCCTCTGTCACAATAGCTCTGTAGCATGGATCAGAAAGGCATCCCCAGTTTATAGTCAGCTGCAAAAGAAGATGCCAGCAACTCTCTTCTGAAGTTTGATTGGCCACTACCCAACTGGCCTGTCTGAAGACGTGAGAAGGTGAGAAGACAGGAGCATTTAGTCTACATTCTGTCCTCAGACATGGTGTACTGAGAGCTCATGGTGTCCCACACGCCGTGTTGACAAACATCACTCTTCTTTTATTCCCACATCACATTACAAGGCGTGCATCACCATGAGTCTCATTCTACAGATGAGAAAACTGAGGCTCAGAGAGATTAAATAATGAGCTCTCACAGGTACTATGGGGCTAAAGATTAAGGGCCATAGGCTCTGGACCCTATACCCTTAACCTCTATGCTATCTGCCTCCATTGGTGAGTTCCAAACCTGTGGGTTGGAGATCCCTAGGACCAGAGCTTCCGGAGTTATAAGCATATTTTACAGTGTTGCTAACACAGATGCCCAGCCACCCTAGGACTCTGCAGGCTTATGCATCTGGGGACCTGTTGTCAGGTCCCCAGATGATTCCCTGCACAACCATTCTCGGAAACTCTGGCCAGGAGCCCACACTCTGCAGTAGGCACCTATTCTGTCTCAGGGAGTATGCAGATTAGTTTGAGAAACATCAGCTTGGAAGGTCACTGAAGGTCCACCTGGCAATAGGATATTGTGATCACTCCCCTCCTTCCCCCACTGCAGCCCCTGGTGATTCGCCCTGTGCCTCAGTTACAATCCTCCCAGACAGCCTGGGGGTGGATGGTGGAGTTTCTGAGAATGGGTTCTGGGGCCCTTCGCTGCCATCACCCCCAAGTCCTCTAGCCACCCTCCCCTGAGCACCTACCAGTCATTTATCCTTCTAAGAGCCTGAGTTGATCTAATTTGCTAAATGCTAAAACTGGCAGAGTTAGAGGTCAGCCAGGAGGCAGGGGCAGGGCCCGGGAGGCTGAGGGCCAGGACCTCACACGCTATTCTCCATTCTGTCTGTCCTATTCCTCATCGTTAAGAGCATGATAAATATGAAATTATATAGAGGAAGCTGGGCAGCAGGCAGTTCGTGTTTAACCCACAAATGACTGAAAGGCTCAACCAAATGCATCCCATCCATCAAGGAATTGAGCCAGAAAATTTGCCCACTTACCATTCCTGAAAATATGCCCATTTTCAACTAAACCCAGAGGGACATGTCTGACATCCCTGCATCTAGACCTATCCTAAGATGCAACCACCCTGCTCCCTTTCTTCCCTGTCTCCCCTCTCCCCCAATCTGCATCCATGTAAAAGGGAATACAGAGAACTTCAAAGTCAGTACAGAGGGAGAAGAGAAGGTGTACAGGTGTTGTGCTCCCTCGGGACAGGGTGACAGGGCACAGACAGAGAGCATTGGCTCTGGACTGAGACACACCTGGATTCAAATTCTAGATCTACTGCCCTCAAGCTCTGTGGTCAGTTATTTGATAACACTGTCTATCTCCTGGGATCATTATGATAAAGAACTGAAGCAATGGGCAATGTTACCAATATCAAAGGTACCATTTTAAAAGAATAGCTGATAGTCATTGGGCACACTACTGTATGCCAGGCAAGGTCAATGGTTTCTTCTGTAGCCTTTTGACACATTCACACTGGTCATCTGCTATGGGTCAGGAAGAGCTCCAACCTCTGGGATACAGCATAATCAAAACAAAGTCCCAAGGAGCTGGTGCCCATCACCTAATAGAAATCCACCAGTGACATCAATATTGATGTTCCTACTTGACAGGTGAGAAGATGGGGACTGGAGAACTGTAGTGGCTTGTCAGGTTTTAAAGCAGGAACATTGCCTGACTCCAGATTCTAAGGTTGCACATGGTAATGGTGTTGCCCTCTGGGGGCTTAACTCACACAGTGACTGACACAAAGGGAACATTTATTATCTATTCTGCAGGAGGAAGTAAGATTTTCAAAGTGGAAAGGACCATGCCACTTCTTAAGGGCTAGCTGCGTAGACCCAAGCCACTTCCTTCCACTCCAGCCCCCACCTCCCTGAGATTCTGCCCCTTCTCTCTGCAGCCTAGAGATTCCACAATAAAGGGTATTTTTGATGGTCTGGTCTTCCCTGCTTTGATAGATGAGAAGAAAATCTGGAAAAAAAGGAACTTGCCCAAGGTCAGCCAGTGAGTTACTGCAGAGCTGGGGCAGATCCCAGGTCTCCTAATGCCCAGGCTCATTCTGACAGGATGGAGTCCACACACTTACTGTCCAAACCCACCTCCAGAACTAAGCCATCTATCTGTAGGACTAAAGGTAGGCAGGATAGAGAGCTTTCACTGTTTTTAGTTTATATGTTCCTTTGCCATTTCAATGTTTAACATTAAACCTGTATTACTTATAGAATGACAATTTTCAATAAGTATTGCCTTCAAAAATCAACAGCTCAACAATCAGGCACCCCTCCTGCTGACAGACCACGAGCTAGAGACACACACACTCATATGCACAGTTTCCCAGGATGCACAGGCTCAAAGACACTTCATCCCTGACCCCACTAGATTTCTTCACAAATACTAATCACTCCTGACATGCAGACCAAGTGTCAGTTGCAAAGCTGTTGTACATGCAAGAAGTTGTGGTAACATCTAGAGGCTCATCCTTACTTCATCTGAGACAAGCTTGGGGATGGGGACACTTGGCATTCCTAATAAAATGGTATGTCACATCTTTTTATGTGTGTAGTGTGTAAGTATCCATGGCTTCCACCCAATTCTCAAAGGGGTCAAAGGCTCATGTAAGATTATAAAGCACTATCTTACACGTCCAGGTTCTTTTCTGCAAGGAATATTTCCATAAAGGACACACAAGAAGCCAATAACAATGCTGGAGGTGGGGACTTAAATCTAGAAATCTGGGGTGAGAAAGAGACTCATCTTCCATTGCACATTTTTTAAATACTATTTGAATTTATTTTTTCTATGACCAGGAATTACTTCTTCAGTCATAAAACCACCCACAGAGCTGCTTTGGAGAGAGGAGGGAACCCACGAACCATCTGGAAGCTCCACTGAATTCCTCTAGCTTTGTATCATCAGCCTGATGATCCCACTTGGTATAAATCCTGCCCCTTTTTCCCCATCACAGGAGCAGGTTTCCAGGAGAGACAGGATCACAATGGAGATTCTGCACTGCAGCCTGGTTCTATGAGCCTTAGGGAACAACTTGAGTCTGAGCATCTTGGGTTTGAGTGCTGCTGCTGTGGCAGCTGCTCCCCCTCCAGGGTCCAGATGGAGCCATCTGGCATGAGTCTCCAGCTCTTAAGTCGGGCTGCCTACAACCTTGGTTCCTTAAGGTGTGCAGTGACAAGGCTGAGAAAAAAACGCTGGCGGGCCCCACCAGATGGAAGCACACTAAGCAGAAACACTTGGGCAGCTCACTCCATTTCCCCCGTCAGCGTGGCTGCTGGAATGATTTCCAAGAGGCCATGCCAAGTTCCCACTGCTCCAGACGGAGGGGACAGAGGATGAGGCAGAGAGAAGCAGGTCACACCTGCATGCTCCCTTTCCTCTTTCTTGGGAAGGACTTTGTTTACTTGCAGACTGCAGGTGGTGGTGGCTGGGCCTGTAAACACCACTGGGGCCAGTTGGCTTGGCTCAACCAAGTTGCTTGAGTGGGGGATTTGAGGCCACTCTGTTAATCACCTCCTGGCCAAAACCTATTTCCTGCCTGATTCCCTCTGGTGACTCACCACATGGCCTTCCAGAGGAGACATGGCCCAATTCATAAACAGACTTGTGGGGCCTGCAGGGAGAGGGGCCTTCGATTTTTATGGGAATGTGGCTGTCTTAGCATGGTTTCACTGTCATGGGATGATATGTCTGCCATATGCCTATAAAGTTCTGTAGACTTAACTAAGCACTTAAACTTAATCTCCAGCATAGCCGTCACTGATGGTCATCTTGCAGATGAGGAAACAGAGGACTTCAAAAATTACAGTGGCTGACTGTCTTCCACTTGTTCAGGACATGGGCATACCACAGACATCCAATACTAATTTGTTGAATGAAAGAAGTTGTCATTGAATGAATCAATTGATATGAGGAGAAGGGTGAGCAGGGCACATTGGCGCTGGCCTGTGATCCCAGTGGCTTGGGAGGCTGAGATAAGGGGATGGCGAGTTCAAAGCCAGCCTCAGCAACTTAGCAAGGACCTAAGCAATTCAGTGAGACGTTATCTCTAAATAAAATTTAAAAAAAAAAAAGGCTGGGGATGTGGCTCAGTGGTAAAGTGCCCCTAAGTTCAATCCCTGGTACCAAAAAAAAAAAAAAAAGAGGGCCACCTTCTACTGGCTCCTAAAAGCCAGTGGTGGGCATGTATTTCCAATTCTGCCTTCAATAACGTCACATTGGTAGGTTGAAATTGGCTGTGATAAGAAACAACTCTACCAGCATACAGATGGTTGCTACAAATCATAGATTTTTTTTTCCCCCTTTTTTCTTTCTTTTTTTAAATAGAGCCAGTTTCTAGCATACTGGATACAGGCACCAGCGTAGGCAACCAGAATCCAGGTTTTTGGATCATCACTCCTTTTAAAAAATAGAGAAGGGAGAGTAGGGGGAGCCTAAAAAAGTGATATTCATCACTTCTACGTGGATAGATCCTGCTATATTTAAGGCTGATGGAGACAAATGAATATGTGAAATATAATTCACATGCTGAAGGAACACAGTCTGAGGTACAAACTGTAATGTGCGCACAGATCACCTGGGGTAAAATGCAGACTGTAAACCAGTAGGAATGGGTAGGACCCGAGATACTGCATTTTGAGCAAGATCCCAGGGAAAGCTGATGCTGTCCATCTACAGACCACACCCGGAGAAGCCAGGCCCTGGAGGAAATTGAGTGCTACGTCAGAGGTCTACTAACACATTTAACCTCACATCATGTATATAGTCTCTTGATCCACCTTCTACAAATGAGACCATGGAGACCCAAGGTCACCCAGCTGGTAAACTCCTACCAGCAGGAAGTCCAGATTGGAGACGGAAGAGTTGCCCTCATACAACACCATCTAGATAGAACTTTTCAGTTGATTCTCTGTCTTGAAAATTACCCTGGCCTTCCCCTTCTCCTCCCATCTTCTCTTTTCCCTAATTGCTTATTATTCTATTTCACTGACTACATTTTCACTATCCTTCTACCACAGAAGAACTAGAAGTGGGAAGGAATGCTCAAACTCAGTTTCAAGTTTATTAACCATGTCACTTATTTCCTGTCTTCTGTTGCTTTGACAGCTAGGACTCGCTGACCCTGGAGGGACTGGCCTTCCCACAGTTAGCCAACTCCCAGAGACAATAAACAACTTGCCAGCTACAAAGACTTTCTCATGCAGGCCAGCTAGCCAAAGCCCATAACCCACCATCTACTTTCTTGAGCTCACACCTTCTGGGTAACTGCCCACCTGCCCCATCACCCCAGGACCAGGCACCAGACAACTAAGGACAGACAGCCCCTGAAACTGAGCAAAAGAGAGAATCCTAAACCTGCTTGCCCTGCCTCCCAGATCCTCCCTGTAGAAACCACGATAAAGACACCTGCCCGCATTTCTCCTCGCTCCTGTCTCTCCAAAACCCCAGCACATCCCCATGTGGCCCTCGTGGATAGTGTGTCCCTTCTTCTTCTGGTCAAATCTCCCAATTTGTTGGCATTATGATTCTTAAGTAAACATAAAACCTTTATTTTTAAACATCAAGTTCCTTAGTAAGGGTAAACCCAAAGACCAGTTAACATGTGAATGATCTAGATTTCCCTGGCACCTCCCAAACTGGGCCCTTCTTAGAGTTACCCACACACACTCTCAGTGGGCTCTTTCCCAGGGTCCTTTCTGTGAGTTAGTCCTGCTTGTCTTAAAAATCCCACTCCTGGGGAGAATGTCAGGTGCCCTCTGCAGCTTCAGGATCTCTTACCTAAATCCCCTGCAGGAGCTGAGTGTGACGCTGGATTCTTGCGCCTTCCTCACCATGCCATGGTAAAAGCAGTGATCCTAGCAAAGAGAAAGGGACTGGTCAGGCAGTAACACTGATAAGGATGGCAATGTTAATGTCTCATGAAGGTGATAGACGATTGACAGCTTATACTATGTTTACTCTAACCTTACAGCACCTTTACAACATGCAAAGAGCTCTCTAAGCCACCCTTTTCTTTGATTCTCAGAATAATCCTGAGAGGTGGGGCAGAGCAAATGTCATCATGCCCTCTGAACAGATGGAAAAGCTGAACTCACAGAAGCAGAGATTTCCCAAAGGTCTCCCTGCCAGCTGGAGAACAGAGGTTCTGGAGATCTGGTTCAGAGAGATTTCCATGGTGTGATGTCAGCCACAGAACACTGGCTTCTGAAGGATCCCACTTCCCCCGCAACATCACCTTTGTAATCCCTTGCAATGGGTTCAACTATATCCTCCTAAAATTCATGTCCACTTGGAACCTCAGAATAGGACTATATTTGGAAATAAGATCTTTGCTCATGTAATTAAGTTGGCATGAGGTCATACTGGATTAGTGTGGGTCCTAAATCTAACAACTTATGTCCTTATAAGAAGAAGGGGAAAATCAAAGGGAGGTTGGTGGAGGAAAGAGACCAAGGGGGAGGAGGCAGGGAGGGAAGGGGAAATGCTGGGGAGCGATATTGGCTAAATTATGTTGTTATATTGTGTGCACGCATGAATATGTAATTTCAAATTCCAACAATATGTACAATTATAATGCACCAATAAAAAATGAGGGGGAAAAGATTACAACAAAAAAAAAAGAGAAGAGGAGAGGACACAAATGGACATATACAAAAAGAAAAGAAGTTGTATGAAGATGGAAAAAGGTATGCTCATACATTGCTGGTGGGACTGCAAATTGGTGCAGCCAAATTGGAAAACAGTATGGAGAATCCTTGGAAAACTGGGAATGGAACCACCATTTGACCCAGCTATCCCACTCCTCGGTCTGTACCCAAAGAACTTAAAAACAGCATGCTACAAGGACACAGCCACATCAATGTTTATAGCAGCACAATTCACAAGAGCTAAACTGTGGAGCCAACCTAGATGCCCTTCAGTGGATGAATGGATAAAGAAAATGTGAGATATATATATATACACACACACATACACACACACACAATGGAATATTACTCAGCAATAAAGGAGAATAAACTCACGGCATTTGCAGGTAAATAGGTGGAGTTGGAAGATATAATGCTGAGTGTAGTTAGCCAATCCCAAAAAACCAAATGTTGAATGTTTTCTCTGATATAAGGAGGCTGATTCATAATGGGGCTGGGAGGGGGAGTATGGGAGGAACAGATAAATTCTGGATAGGGCAAAGGGATGGGAGGGGAAGGGAGGGGGGAGGGGGATAGAAAAGATGGTGGAATGAGATGGACATAATTACCCTAAGTACATGTATGAAGATATGAGTGGTGTGAATATACTTTGTGTACACCCAGAGAAATGAAAAAATTGTGCTTTATATGTGTGATATGAATTGTAATGTATTCTGCTGTCATATATAACAAATTAGAATACAAAATAAATTTTAAAAAAATAGATGGAGGCACACTGGAGTGAGGAAGCTCCTGGGAACACCAAGAAGGAGCCACTAGAAGCTCTAAGAGTCAAAGGAGGAGGATTTTTCCCTAGAGGCTTTGGGGGGAGCATGGTCCTGCCATTACCTCCATTTTAGACTTTGAGCCTCTAAAACTTTGAGAAGATTTCTACTGTTTTAATCTTCAAGTTCATGGTGCCTTGTTAGAGCAGCCCTAGGAAATGAACACACTCCATGCCCTCCAGAGCTCAGGATGCTCTTGTTTCCCTGGATCCCTCCACACCTGGATCCCTCCTGGCTAGGCACTCAGGTCCATGAGGCCTGGTACTCTTCACTAGTCATTATGCTTCACAGCCATCTGGTCTCCCCACCCCAGCTGGATTCCTCCATCACTACAAATAGCACGTGCCAGGCCCTGGCTAGGCCTCAGAGATACAATAATAAGCAAACGGAGACACACAGCTTCAGTCTTCAAGGGGTTTGTGGTCTTATTATAGCCACTCATTTATGAAGAAGCTTTAAAAACATAATTACAAATAAAAGTCCGGGGTGCTAGCAGAATAGCCATGGCATTTGATAAACAGGGTAGCTATAGTGTTTACGAGGCAATTAAGGCACTGTTGAGAGTGCTAAAGCAGACACCTGGTGAAGATGGAGGGACAATAACAGGGGAAATGTTCCTATGAGCTTGTTCCCAAGTAGGTCCACAGAGATGAGCTGCCAAGAATAGAAAGAAGGTTCGGAAAACATCTGAAGGAGCTGTAAACCACACAGCTGCAGACGTGGGAACGTCTCTTCTTCTAACACCTGAGCCTGAGCAAGGCACATCGTAAATGCTCGGGCTTTCACCTACGTGACAGTCCAGGGGACCTGTCTCTAGGACCATGCTGCCTGCCGTTTCCTTGTCCACCCCAGGCAGAGATGTGCTTATCTGTATTTTCTGCCTCCACCTCCCTCCCAGCACCAGGCATGAGTACAGCCAAACAACAAAATTCAAGCATTTCGGCACAGCCAGGCCAGGTTCAACGCAGCCTCCTGCAGGCACCAGCTGTGTAAGCAGTTCCACAGGCTCTCTCTGGCCTTCAGCGTCCACAGCCTTGCTCACAGAGGACTGTACACAAAGAGAAAGCTTTAGGATTGACAGAGAGATTTCACCATACCTGGCCCAGAGTGGCAGCCATTCCACATCTGTGACCATGGTATCATTAACTCCTCCTTCATTCAAGGCACAATGAGGGATGTGGAAACCCACCAAGGGGCTGAATCCATGGTTCTCTCTGTGCCGATTCTATCCTGTCCAGCTGAGCTGTGCAGCCAGATCAGAGGATGCAGGCCAAGCTGACACTAAGCTCGGGCCAGTTCTCTGGACCACAGGTGCCCTTTCATCTGCTGATAATCCACCGAGCAGCCATGTGGCTCCTCTGTCCATGAACATCCACACAGTTGGGAGGAGGAACAGGCATCGGCCCCCTCTTTGCATCAAACTCTCCTGGACTTTTAACAAGTCAGATTCTGACCTTCAGAGGAATACAAAGGAAATTCACTGAGCTCAGGGGACATCCCACAGCACCTGTGAAAGAAGATAAGGCAGACACAAAACCCTCCTTCTGGCCAGGAGTCCATCTATCTTCAAATGTCAGCCTGTCACACAGCATCTCTACCTTCCCCTGGGCTCTGGGACCTGGAGGTGGATCATCAGATGATCCAGTTCTGAACCTGGTCCTTAGAACTCAAGAGTGAGGCCACAGACTCCACAGCACAGGTGCATTCACCAGAGGAAAAGGGGCCGAGTACTCCCAGGGAGAGAGGGGGCCGGGTCTGTAAGGGGTAAATGGGGTTCATAAAAGTTGCAACACTGGAGAGTCAAGGAGTTCAGAAATGTAGGTCAGCCACAAGCTGCAAAATGCTGGTACCCTCACACGGCAAAGAAAACTCAAATCCAGAGGCAGCTCTGAAGAAGCTCTGTACTGCTTCCTGTTTTTGGACTGATGCTAACAGTACACAGCCCAGATGCTCTCTAAAGTAGCAAAACAACTGATTCTTACAACAGGCTCTACAATTGACAGAGGGCTTTCACACGCATTGTCACACATGATCATCACACCTGCCACTTACTGTTAGTAATAGTAAGCGCTGCCGGCTCTCCGGCTCTTACTACCTAACAAACAACTTTGGTAGGTTTTTTTTTTTTTTTCCTTTAATTTTGAGCACAGCCTTATGAGGAAGACAGTATTATTCCCGTATTTTAAAAGGAGACAACTAAAGGTCAGAGTGGTCTTAAGTCACTCACAAAGTGACAGAGCAAAGTAGAGATTTGAATCCCAGCAGCCTAGCCCTCAACTCCAACCTCTGCTTCTCCCAGCATCATAATGACATAGGACCCGACTTGCCAAAGCTTTGTCACCCTCCAGCATCTCAAGCAACAAAACAGAGAAGTTCCAGTCTAAGCCTTGCCACTTCTGAGCGTGGGCAAGTTACTCTTCCTCTTCTCCTCTCAACTCTCTCATCTGTAAACTATGGAGCTGCAAGAGATGTTTATAAGTTCCCATAAAAATCAGTGATTCATCTTACCCTTCCAATAGTCCCAAGAGTCAGATATCAGCATATCCAATTTTTGAGATGAAAAAACAACAATGGTATGGTCCAAAGGGTTGATTAAGGCCACATAGCTAGTTAAAGCCAAGACTACAACACTGGCTTGGGACCTGAAGCCCTGTAACTCTTTTTGTTGGAACACATTCACACACCCATTCCCCCAGTGACCTGACCTAGATCAGGGCTACAGCCTTGATAAGGTCCCAGAACTCAAGGCCAATGGTGGACACAGAGTGTAGACTTCACCATTTGGGTCAAGAGCCCCTAAGTGGTTTCTCCCATTGCCATTGCTCCTGGATTTCTGTTTCCAGATGAGCTGACTGGCAGCCCCATGGGTCTGGGTAGGGGCCAGCAGTAGGGTAGCAGAGGATGTAAGAAAATAGTGAGCTGTGCCAGGATTCAGCTAGGATGTGCCTCCGTCAATACGACCTTCAGGAAGGAGGAGGGTTCTGGGGCTGAGGGGGAGTTCTCTTCCACTCCTTTGTTTCTGAAAGGCCTTTACAACATCTCTGCCTAATGCACAAGCAGAGAGCACAAAGAACAAGTCAAGGATCAGCCATGAAGTCATTGCATTAGGCAGCTTCTCTGTCTGATGGGGTTACCCCCGGGGGTCTTTCACAGCAGGAAGCATGAGCTCATGGGGAACTTGTGGACTGAGACCCATTCTTGAGCTGTGGGCACAGAAATGGGAGGAACTCAGAGGAGGGTGCTTTTGTGAGGGTGTAATAACTAGGGGCTTTCTATGCCAGGCTGTTACTCAGCCCCTAATGCTGCCCCAGAGGCACAGAACTGAGGTCTGAAGAAGGGACGAGAAATTCTGACCAAGGGGCACTGAAGAGGTGTGGAGTCACAGCTGGACAGCCTCCCGGAAGATAGGAAGACACAGTCCAAAATGCCTGCTGTGGACACTGGCCACTCTTTCAACTCTTGGTAGAAGGTCTTGGTGGAAAAGGTGCATTGAGTACTAACTTTCATGCCCTGAAATACCACACAGCCCCTCCTACCAAGACACTACACTCTACAGCCCTTAGATCTTCCAAAACTTAACTGTTCTATACCCCTTACCCCATTCATGAGTAATCTCTTAAACTTATCTGAGCTATTCTTGACTGATAGTAGTTGTAGTCTTGTTAGACATTTACCCTCTATCAGGGAAATCTCAAAGAATGGGCCATGTGGGAATCTCAGGTTCCGTGAGAAGCTGCTGGAATAGCACTGAGGCAGAAGGATGTCCTTGCCCTTCTCTATACCACATCTCAGATCCACACGCCCCAGGAGTCCATTTCACTCTGCCCCAAAGGCAGAAGACCATGGCCTCTCCTGCTCTGCCTTTCCTTACTTCACCCCGTCAGTATAGAAGGGCCACTCTATCCCAGGGTTTCTCAACTTGGGCACTGTTGACATTTGAGGATGGACAATTCTCAGTTATGGAGGACTTGTCCTGTGCCTTGTAGGATGTCTGGCAGCATTACTGGCCCCTGACCACTACGTGCTAGAGTGTCTCCCACCCCTCGGTCATGGGAACAATCGAAACCATCTCTAAATACTGCCAAGTGTCTCTAGAAGGGGAAAATAGCTCCTAGTGGAGAACCACTGTTCTGAGCCTACAAATCTCATAGGCATCTATGAGATATGATATGAAATACATATGATTCACTCCCCTAAGTGTCCACGATTGGGATGTGATGAAGCCAACCAATGTGACCACCTAAAAGACCATTCTGTCACTGATAAACCTTCGGCTTTGTGCATATATCCTGGCTCAAAAACAACTTGGAGGGAGAAATGTCCGATATAAAGACAGACACAAAATAAGAAAACCTTCATAACATAAAAGCACATCAAAAAGGCAGACTATAGAATGAGATGGACATCATTACCCTAGGTACATGTGTGACTGCACATGAGGTGTGACACTACATTGTGTACATCCAGAGAAATGAAAAGTTGTGCTGCAGTTGGGTACAATGAATCAAAATTCATTCTGCTGTCATATATCCCTAATTAGAATAAAAAAAATATTTTTAAAAAGGCAGACTATAAAATTTGAATGTAGAGTGATTACAACTCTGTAAACCCTAAATATCTACTTAAAAAGGGGGAGGGGACTGATCAAAATGTAATTGGGTGAGATAACAGAAGTATGAGCAAATTATTTTACTTAAATTTTTGTTAATATGTGGATAATTGACACAACACCCAACATCTTCATGATGCTTTACACCAATTTTAATTGGTGTGATTACCCTAAAACATTCTATTTGTTTAGCAACTTTAGCCAGCAATGTACAGTGAGCACATGTTTTGCTTCTCCTGTTTGCTCCTTTGGTCTTTAGTCAGGGGAAGAAATTCCTTTAGAGAAGGCACCATGTCCATCACACCTCTCCTCAGTCCCTAGGGGTGGTGCCCAGATAGGGCAACTGCAGGAAAAGATATTTGTTGACCTGAATTTACCTCAGGTTTCAGCATGGAGGTTTGAGGGTTTCCATCTGGAGTGTAGTGGGTTTCTGTGTAGGCCGGAGCAAAAAGTTGCCTGCAAAGAAGAAAAACAAACATTTCAACCTATAGTTAATAGACTCCAACCTCCTGGTAACAGCAGTTGGTCATTTTAATGGAAGCAGAAGTGTCATTCCAAGCACCTCCATGCAGAAGACACTGGGCAGCCATAGGAGTTATAGAATAAAAAGAAAATGAGGGAATGTTTCACTAATTTTATATACATTGAGAACTCCAACCAGATAAAGTTGATAGAACTAAAGCAATAATCTTTTCTTTCTTTTTCTTTTTTCCTTTCTAGTTCATGAGAAAATACAAAGAGGAACACACAGGCAGCATTTTCTAGGTTTTGTAACCCTTGATTGATTTTCCGACTTTGCATGCACCAATTTTAAGCATCAGCACTTCAACTTTTCTCTCTGAGGCATGCTGTAGTGAGATTATCAATCAAGGGGTCCCACCTGGCTCTGGCCAAGGGCTTGGCCCATGTTTTAGGCAAAGCCATAGAGTGGTGTTGCAAGGTCTAAACAGACTCTTGTTGCTTATGCCTGAATTTTTTGAGAACTAGAGCTTCAGATTTCCTGAGTCTTGGTAATTCTGTACGTCCCCCATCCAATGATTTTTTTTTTTCTTTCTCTTTCTAAACTGGGACATTGGTTTTTCTTTTGTCACAGACCTCTGAAGCTGAGAATGAGAAATCCTCACCAAAGGCCAGAAGACACTGAACAAGGTTCCTAGAATTTCTCCAGGAGTCAAAAGAAAAGTAAAAGAGTCAAGTGGATGTTTCAATTAGCCCAGCAACATTAAAGGCACAATTATTCTATAGAGAGTCAAGGTTAGGCATTAAAAAAAAAGGATTCTCATGAAAGACACTACTAGAATTGGAGTCTGACCCCCAAACAACAAAAAAGTGATACAGATCTCTATCCACAAATATGGACAGATATCCAAAATGAAGCTAGATAGAAACAGTAAATTTCAAAAAAGTTTGAGTTTTCATTTTTTTGGTACCAAGGATCAAACTCAGGGGTACTCAACCACTGAGCCACATCTACAGCCCTATTTTGTATTTGACTTAGAGACAGAGTCTCACTGAGTTGCTTAGCACCTCACCATTGCTGAGGCTGGCTTTGAACTCGCGATCCTCTCATCTCAGCCTCCCAAGCCACTGGGATTACAGGCGTGCGCCACCGCTCCCAGCCAGAAAAGTTTGAATTTTAGAAGTCATTTTATTGAAAAACTAACAATCGTACACACTTGTGCATGCATTGAAAACAACTGGAAAAACAAATGCCTCTTGTTAATGGTGATTATCTCAGGACTGCAGAAGATATTCACAGCGTAAGTTACAAGCTTCTGAAATCTATTTTTAAAATCATCTGAACTGAAAACATAATTCAAAACTGCTTTTGAAAAGAAGAAAATGTAGGCTGAGGCCAACCCAGACAGCCAAAAGAATCTGAAGGGCTAACCTGGGTGGGGGAAGAGGTGACATTCCCTAGTGAGAGAAGGTCATCAGTAGAGTCACTAGTGCTACTTCCAGCTCCAAGTTCTCCCGACTCCTGACTCAGGTTCCCTCACCCCCCCAGGGTGCAACTGGAAGGCAAATACTAACATCCAAACTCCACAAGAAGAAAAGAAACCCAACAGGGATATGTAAAAGGAACAAAACACAAAACCCAGCTGGTGCAGAGAAATTCATTCACATGGAAATACTGGGTCAGCAAAAGAACATGCCAAAATCTGTCTCCCAGCCCTTCCCTCTTCCTCCTTGGCTTCTAAGCAGCCCAGGAGCTAGGGGAAGAATCACTCCTTGGTCTACAGGAAACAAACTCCATGAGGGCAGAGGCCAACTAGTTTTGCTCACTGGTACGAATCAGTGCTTCACATAATTTTGTGTAAGGAAAGAACTAGTATCTAGTGACTGAAGGAATGAGTGACAGGTTCAGGAGACCCAGAGCCTGGAGCACGGTCTGGATTCTAGAAGACTCATGTTCTGATCTAGCTCTGACTTCTACTATCTCTTGGGTCATAAGCTGGCTTCTTGACCTCTCCAGACTTTTGTTTCTTCTTAAACACACACACACACACACACACACAAAGAGGATAATACACTAGTTGATATGGGTGTCTTAAGAATCAAGCAACCCAATAATCCATGAAGCGGGCTGACCCAATGCCTGGCACAGAGCCAAGTGTGGTAAAATTTAATGATTATCGTTATTGCTTTCAACAGGGATTATGATGGAACAAACCAGAAAAGCTGATGAAATTTATCTGTTTCCCTTACTCTCCTCAGCCCTTCACTCCCCACTTGAGGAGGTGATAAAAAACAGTGAGTTCACAGTGCAGCCCCATTTCCTGGGCTTCCCTCACAGGCTGCATGATGGATGGCTGGTAAGGGGTTCAGGGTTTAATGGCCCATCCTGGGTGCCAGTGGGGAGATGTCAATTTTCCCACAGGAAAAGCACTCATAGTACATACATTCTCAGCCTCTTTTGAGTATCAGCAGAGAGAGAAATCATGGATCCAGTGACATTTAGATGTGATCCAAAGTGAGTCTTGGCAATGTCCGCATTCTTGTCAGTTGTCAGACACACGTCCTCAGAAGATATGACTCTTTCTGCAGCTTCTTATTCTGAGGATCTGTTCCCACCCTCATAGGACTCTTGGAGCCACAGCATTGAAAGGGACCTTAGCTATTCTATGGTGAAATCCATTCCACCGTGGCTCCCTGAAGGCAAGCGCCTCTGCTCTTTTAAGGTCCCTCCCCCAGGTCCCAGCTCTGACCAGGCAGTCCCAAGTTTATTATGAATTTCATAAGTGGAAAAATGAATAAATGAATGAATGAAACTTCCAGCTAGTATAGGAATCTGCAAGGTATCCATTCAGCATTGGAACTTCCAGGGGCAGGAGCTCATTAGACTACCCTCTCCAGTTCTGACCACATGTAGTAGTTATGCGTGTTTGTTTTGTTGTTGTTGTTGGTTTGTTTGTTTGTTTTGGTACCAGGGTTGAACTCAGGGGCACTCAACCACTGAGCCACATCCCCAGCCCTTTTTTGTATTTTTATTTAGAGACAGGGTCTCACTGAGTTGCATAGGGCCTTGCTAAATTGGTGAGGCTGTCTTTGAACTTGCGATCTTCCTGTCTCAGCTTCCTGAGCTGCTGGGATGACAGCTGTGTGCCACCTCGCCCAGCTAGTTAAGTACCAAATTGAAAACCTCCTCTCTTTAGGCACCCTCCAGCTTTTATCCTGCCTTTTGAACCTACAGAGAACAATCTGCTTTCTCTTCCACCTAACCTCCTTTCAAATCAACATTTATTTGAAAGTGCAAATTGTCCAGTCCCACCTCAGACTTAGAGAATCAGACAGAAACTGTGGCTGGGGCCACACCTTCTGTTCTAGCAACTTTCCAGATGATTCTGATGCAGGATCAAGTTTAGAATCACCGCCCCAGACCATAAGTTCTCTAACCAACTTCAGAAATGCCTAAACATGTCTCACTGTCCAAGACCCCCCTTACCTTCCTGCCTCCACCACATCCTGGATTGTTCTGAATTTGAGAAACCCAGAGAGTTCGCAATCGGAACCGTCTGCATGTGTCCCAAGTCCTAGGTCCTGGCTTGTTTCATTTTTCTATCATGGCACACCCACCAGGTAGGTCCTCATACCTTCCCTGTTTTGTACTTGAGGACATGGAAGCTCCCCATGCCCACAACATGGTACCAGAGCCAGATTCCAGCTCATGTCTGTGGGCCCCAATCTTTAAATACTTTCTGACTCTTGTAGGTGGAAGCATAAAACTCAAACATTGCCCAGAACCTGTAGACCACACTGTAATTTGATGGTGATGACAAGTGACCTTGAGGTCATGTGTGAGATCACAAGAAAAAGGAGACCATTAACTCTTGGATGTGAAAGTCTGCTGAGAAGAAAAAGTGGATAAACAAGAACTTCAGGGCTAATTATATTGAAATAACCCTTTCCCCAAGTGGGTCTGCAGACTCAGCCAGGTCCTTCCTTCTAGAAGCAAAAGGAAAGGTCAAGGTTTATCCCTCTCCGCATGATTTTACCAAGAGGGGATAGAATATTGCTTTCAAATGCTCCCCACTGCCCTAGGTAGAGCTGTCCATGTCTCCATGCCCATGTACCCAGGTGGGTCCCTGGTGCTTTTAAGACAAAGGATACTGTTATCCACACAGAGAGGAGACAGCATGGACACTGAGTGGCCCAGCCTGGCCCAGCTGTCCTTTCTCTGACTACATCTTGTTCTCATCTCCTCCCTGACAAGGGGCTGGCTCAGCACATCGGCAGGAAGCTGTCTTTCACCACTGGATTACATTAGGATTTTCAGGAAACGAGTCGCGAGTGATGTGTCTCCAGGAAGAGAGGAAGACTGTCCAAGATTTCCCACCCCACCCCCTCCTTTGGCTGCTGGCTTTGATAGAAAAGCCATTCTTTTGTATCCTATTACCTCCAGCCCTATATAGCTGTTCTGTGCTCAGAAGCTCAGGGGCAGGCAGAGATCAGCAGAAGATTCTCCATCCTGTCACAGTATCCTCTCAATAACCACAGGTGGCACTGGACTTTGGGTAAAACCAAGATTGCTAGATACCAGAGTCCTGGGGCAAAGCTACCACCTCGGAATCCCACCTAAGAAAAGAAGCTGTCCCCCCAAATACCAAATAAAACGTTAAGATCACGCTCCAGGGAAGAACAGAATTGTCCCTGGGAATCTGACACCTTCCTGTTCCAGCAGCCAGGAACCTAAGGCTCGGAGTCTTCAAACCCAGGACTATCTCTTTAAGTAGGATTTACTGTCAGACAAATTTCAAAAGCCTCTCTAAGCTAAAACTCCCTCTTGGGAGGGAGGAGCAGAGAGACTAAAATAAATCAGCAAAACATCTTCTGGGAGCTCAACCCGCCTTCCTCCCTCATCAAATAAGCAAACTGGGGGAGATAAAATGATAACAATTTCCAAACCACCTTGAGAAAGAGCTCTCTCAAATGCACATGCTCAGCGTTAGCACGCGTTGCTCTGATCATTCCAGGGTTGACCCTGACCGCTGCCTCCTCCACCAGGATCTTGGCTCTGTGGAGTTCCAAGTCTTGTACCCTGGTAATGCCTGGGGAGGTACAGCCTTGCTGCTCCCTCTCATTTGGCCTGAAAGGGCCTCAGCCAATAAGGGTTGGTGACAGCCTAGGCACACATTCTAAATGCCATTATGGTGACACTCAGCCTGATAACCATCCAGAAAGGCTCTCTCCCAGCCCTACTGAGAATGACTTTCTCTAATTAAGGACCAAGAAATATGCATGCTTCGATTTTCCAGGTGATTTTTTTTTTTTTATCAACTCCAAGTTCTCTTTCCCATTCCCAGACTCCTAGTCACCTTCTAGAAACCTAAAACTGATTTATACATATGTACCATTTTTATATGTCAACTTATTTTTTAAAAATCTAAGGAGGATATAGGCACAGCATTGAGGGAAAATGTAGGCTAAGACTGCTTTGCTTTCAGTGTCACTTTCTGACTGTCCTTCTAAGTTCTGAAATGAGGCAAAAGATGATGCTTCCTCTTAGGGCCACACCAAAACATTGTCACGTCTTAATTCTCAAAGAAATCAGGGCCTGGCTAAGGTTCTTGGGGGCTCCAGTGGGAAATCAGAGCTTTCCTTATTTTTTTTTATTTTTTTTATTTTCCTTATATTTTATTTTATTTTGTTATTATTATTATTATTATTTTTTTTTTTTGCAGTACTAGAGACTGAACTCAGGAGCACTCTACTACTAAGCTGTATCCAGCCCTTTTTATTTATTAACTGGGGGGGCAGGCAGGGTCTTGCTGAGTTACTCAGGCTGTCCTCAATCTTGCTATCCTCCTGCCTCATCCAACTTCCTGGGATTGTGATATGTGCTACCATGCCTAGCTTTATACCAGTTGTAGCATCTTGCTGATTACTCCATTAACTCAATAAATAAAATTTTGATAAGTGCTGACTGTGTATTTGTACAAGAATTATTTTCACTTGGGCTACCTAAACACCTTCCATTTCCTAGACTGCAACAATAAACTGGGTGATAATTACTATCTTATAGCAATGAAGGAAGCTCAAATGAGAAAACGCATTCAAATCCTAGCTCTGACACTTAAAGGTTGTGTGACTTTGAGCAAGACAGTATCCTGTCTGTATCTCGGTTTTCTCATCTATACAATGGGGAGAATGACAGCATCTCCTTCAACAGGGTTGCTGTAAAGTCTGTGCCTGGCATATAGAGAGGCTATACGACTACTTGTTGAATAAAATTTTTTAAATGTTAAAAATAATTCTTTATGCAGTATAAAGTATTTGCAATCTACAGAAATCAACTGTTACCATTTTCTCCAAGATTAGCTATGAACAGATGTGGCAAAATCTAGATAATTGTTGACTCCAGACAACAGGCATTTGTCTATTCCTAAGTCTCTCTCTTTTTTGGGTACGTTTGATTGTAAATTCTGATACTAATGTTTCAAATTAGCTAGGAGATACTGGGCAAGTCATAGGCTACTCAGCTTCCCTGTCCCTTTCTATCAAAAGGCAAAGGTTCAGGACAGACAGGCACTGGGAATCCTTTCTGAAAAGCAGAGAGTATTATTTTAATGTGATGGTCTATGCTGGTCCATATTTGAGACAAAGATAACAAATTCGGTATTATTCTATTTTTATGTTTATTTATCTTGTGGTACTAGGAGCTACATCTGTGCTACATCCCTAGCTTTTCTAATTTTCATTATTTTATTTTGAGACAGAGTCTCATTAAGTTGCCCAGGCTGGTCTCAAACTTGTGATTCTCCTGCCTCAGTATCCCAAGTAACTGGGTCTAGCAGGTGAGCATGACTGTACCTAGCCTTATTTTGGGTTTTGGAAAGTGAAAGAAAGAGGGAGACGTGAACTGGAGCTATTTCAGAACCAAGACTTCCAGGCCAGCGCTCATCTCACCTCTGACTCCAAAGGAATGGAAACAGAGATGCCAAAGGCACGGCCCCAAATCCAAATAAGGCATGGATAAGTCCGGGGACCTAGTTGCAGAGAGATTCTTTTTTGAGGGAGCAGAAAGGCCACGGAAGGGGCAACCTTAAAAATTGTTCCTATAGTAAAGAGCCAGGACCTCCTCCTAATCCAAGGACTCACATGCACAAGGAGCCTCACTGCCAAAGGATCAGTTTTGTAAGCAACACTACAGAGGCAAGATGGCGCCACCCGCAAATCCGGCAAAAAGCCAGAGCTACTCTGTATGTTGTCTTTAGCCTCCTATTAAGGAAGTTTCCAAACAATGCATTAAATCAACACTCCTTTTTCACTGCTTCCAATTATATCTTCTCCCAGTCCTCACAAGACCTGGCACCCTTCCGACCAGCTCCTGGTCCCATGTTTTGCTTCTACATTATACACCAAAGGATGTTTGGATGAGTACTGCTTACTCCTTGGGCCAGCGGGATCTTTATTTAATCTCTTCTCTCTCTCTTGGCTGCCTCAGTGAAGATGAGTAACCTGTCTGTACAAATAGGTCGACTTCTTGGCATCTGGTTGCTTAACTGGCAGGGGCCTGAGTGGCCCTCAAAATGCCTCACCAAGAAGGGTTTGCAATTTTGTTTAAAAGTATCCTAAACGACCCATTATGGGTACTTCCCGGAAGTGGGTAAAACCAGTTCAGAGAAATGACAAATTTTCTCAGAAATACAAAAAAATTGAAAGCAGAAGTATTGCCTGAAAGCAGCTTCTCAAGCAACCATTTGGCAAATAACCACTGTGTTCCTACATCAGATTAGCTGATAGCACTGATAACCTGGAAGGGAAGTGCTAGGGCACAAGGTGTGAGAAACTGGCATTTGTAAAGATAAAACGTGGTTAAGGCACAAGGGGAAGTGAACAAAAGGACCCTCTTCGATCACTGAACCTTTGAAAATATACTTAAGAAGGAAACAGGTAAACCACATCCTTAAAAAAAGCAAGCAAGGAAACATTAAAAAGGTAACTGAAGACCCCAAACTAACCTGCCGTAAATGTCAGTGCTTAGTCCCTCTTAGCTTCTGATTAAATCTCACAGTGACTTTTATAAATGTGCCCAATGTTTCCAAACAACTTAAAGCACAAACCGCAACCACAGCACAAGTCAAGAACATCAGGACTTGAAAGGTCCTCCCAGATCATAGGGGACCTCCACTGTTCTGGTCTGCTCAGCATCCATCCCACCTTCGAGGGACGACAGTGGCCTGGTCTGTAGTTAGAGAAACACTCCCCACTCACTGCACTGCTGACTGAGGCACCTGAAATTAGCCAAGGTTCCTGCCTTTGCCTGGCCATGTGCACGGGACATAACAAGCCTGGACAGTCAGTCAGATCTCATCTCTGAATTTCAAGAAGAATGTCATGTGCATGGAAGTCACCGTCCCCAGTGGTAGAAGGGACTGTTAATTCCTTCATCTCATCCCTTCCAAACCCTCCTTCTTCAGCTTTTCCTTCATTCTATGTGTGGCCCATTCGTTGTCTCTTCCCAAAATATTTTTTGCCCCTTAGGGGCCCAAGTAGTGTGTAAGTTATGGGGTTTACTGTAACAAAACAATCTTGATGTACTACCCGCCCTGCCCACCCTTCCTTTTACAGATAAAAAATTGGAAAAAATAAAAGCAACTTGCCCAACATCACACAGCTGTATTTTGTTTCTAAACCAATCAGTCTCAATAAACTAGAATAATCTAAATGTTTGTAGTAGATAATGCAAAAGTTAAGTCATCCATCCAGACAGCCCCAGAAGACAGGAAGAATGTTCATGCAATCTCATCAATAATCGCTTATTGGTGGGGGTGTGTGTGTAAAATAGTACAAATTTCAGGGCACGTGGCATTGGGAAGCCCCAGTTCCCCATGGCTGGCTTCCACCATGTGTTTGCTCTTGTGCTTGGCCAAGCTGTGGTACCCTGACTGAACCACAAGCCCTACATCTGCAAGCCCACTCACTGCACAAATATTTATGGAGGCCGATCATGTGACAGATGGGAAGATAACAGGCAAGAGGCAGGCCTGGTTTTCCTGCCCTCCGCCTGGCACCTGCATCTCCCATTCATGAGAGCACTTGCAAACATTCATAGGCCATGCAGAGGGGGCAGACGTCTGATTGATCCCCAAAAGGCAAGTTTCACAGTCCTTCTTTCCTCCTTCCTTCCTAGAATAGTTGAAAACTGGTGTGGTGACCATCTGCCAGTCTCCCCTAACAAGCTGCCTACATGGATGGTTATGGAGGAGTGAGTTCGTGTGTGCAAGTGTGCAATGGAGTGCATTGAGGGGAGAGAACAAGGCTGGCCTCAGCATCCGGAGCTAAGGATGCTCATTCCATATTGGGGATCTCCTTTTCCCCAGCCATATTTCTATCAGCCCATACTTGAGTGGCCAACCTGACCTTTGCTTTCTTCTGGAAGTCCCACATCTAGGATGAGTACATCAAGAGATAAAGAGCTTCTGGAATACAAGGAACTCAAAGACATCCCTCCCATGTTAGATCACCCTTTCTCCAGCGCTTGAGTCTCTCTCTGAAGGAATCCTTTTTCATGATTTGCCCTTCCCTTCCCCAGGAGGTGGGGCCTTGGAAAAAGAAATCGTGCTTGATATAATACAGTCATTATAGCTCCTTGGCCCATCTGGACCTCTCTCCAGGGAGACTGATGCAAGAGGAGAACACTGGAGCTGCCAAACCCACAATCTCAGTGGGGAAAAGGAGGAGGAAGGGGAGCCATGGGTCACATGGGAGCCATGGAAGAGGCTGGAAAAGAGCCATAGTACAGAAGTCATAAAGACCCTGCTTTTGCAAATGGCTGAGGAGAGCCTGGCCCAGCTCCACCCACTCAATGATATCATTGTTTTCAACAAAAGTGGGTTTGAGAGCCCCAGAGAGGCCCCCGGTGAAGCCCCAGCTGCTCCAAGAGCTGAGTTCCTGGGAGAACAAGTACTTAGAATTTTAGATAAGGAGGAAAGACAGAGATAACAAAGGGAATGACAGATTTATGCTTCTGCTAGGCCCTTTAGTGTTATGGAGAGTACAAGACCCTATTTCTCCTGTGGATCTCATCAGTGGACAGGGGATCCTCACCATGATTCTATAAGGGTGATGACTAGGATTATTACCTTCACCTAGTGAGAAAACTAAAGATCCAACAAAAGAAGTGGCCTGAGGTCTCAACCACAAGCTAAGGACAGGCTTGAGACTGGCACCATTGCCCTGCTACTTGTTCAACCTGGGGACCTCAGAATAACCCTCTCCCTCTGCTCATATTCCCCCACTTCCCAGTATCTATGAGTCCATCATATAAATATCTCTGGAATTCATGTTCTTCTCCCCATATCAGCTGCCTCATCCCCAAATTAGTCCTCTTAAAATGCATTTGGATGCTGTCACTATCTGGCTGCGATGTTTTCCCCATGGTGTTGGGGACGGAACCCATGACTTTACTCATGCTAGGCAACTATCTGGCTCTTAAAACACCCATCATCACTTCCCATTGCCCTTGAGAGGAAACTTTTTAGAGGGGGCGGGGTGGGTACTGAGGATTAAAGCCAGGGGTGCTTAAACAGCGAGCCACATCTCCAGCCTTTCTTTTTATTTTTTGAGACAGGATCTCACTAAGCTGCACAGGTCTTTGCTAAGTTGCTGAGGCCAGCCTCAAACCTGGAATCTTCCTGTCTCCGCCTCCTGAGCTGCTGGGATTACAGGGATGCACCATTACACTCAGCTGCAAGAAAACTCTTTAAGGAGCCTATAAGGACCTTCAAGAACTCACTCTAGCAGCCTCCGCAACCTCTCATTTCCTTCCTCTTGTTCGGTTCTAACCTTGGAGAAGCCGATTTGCCTTCACATGTCACTCTGGCCTTAGGGCCTGTGTTCAAGCTGCCTGTGCTGCTTGGCATGCACCCCCCCCCCCCCCCATGGAACGAGCCAACTCCGCCACACCCTCTATGACCACCACAAGTTTTCAGTTCTTCCTTCCTCCTAGAAACCATCCCTGACTCCAATCCAGAGCCAGTTCCTTTTCCCCATACTCCTCCATTCTGGAGTGCCCCACGTTGTTCAGTAATTGTGCAACCATCTCCACCACTAATCTCTAAGCCCCATGATGACAGAGGTTGTGTATGTCCCCTCCTTGCTTCTCCCAGAAACACCCACAGCTACCCCCGTGCCTGCTACATGGTCAGCTCTCACGACATCTGTCAAATGAAGGAAGTAAAAACAGAAGTGAAGTATTCTCAGTGAGCAGTCCAGAGCTCAAGTTCAAACATTAGAGATTCTCATCAAAAACGCCAGAGATTCTATCACCCACAGCCGTCCCCAACTGAGAGAGAACAAGACCTGCCCCCAACTTGCCCAGAAGTCTATTCATTGAGCACTTGAGGGTCAGCCAAAGGTCTGTGTATGTCACTGAGTTCTAAATAGAGATAAAACTAACTTTCTAAAAGTCAAAGTATCTCCCGGATGAGATGTACATGTGGTTTCATTTTCAGGACAGAACCAGTCCAGAAACCCAGTACTGGTCTCACCTCTCAGATTTTTCCCTAGGAGAGTTGGGCATTATTGTCCAAGCAGAAATGTTAGTGGGTAGGAAACATCCTGATTTCCAGGGAGTTAAGGTTAAGAGTTCAGTTACATCCTTAGAGTTTGGAGAAATGGGAGGTAGAAGGTGGTCACTTCCAATGCATCTTCCAATTCAAAATGTCCATCCATCCATCCAAGCAGTCATCCTCCATCCTCCCCACCACCCTGCTTCTCATGAGATTTCCCATCTAGCCAAGTTGTGAAGAGGCCCCCATTTTTATTTTATTTATTTATTTATTTATTTATTATTTTTAGGTAATGGGATTGAACTCAGGGTGCTCTACCACTGATCTACATCCCAGTTCTTTTTCATTTATATTTTGAGACAGGATCTCCCTAAGTTGCCTAAGGCCCTGCTAAGTGGCTGAGGCGAGCCTCAAACTTTTGATCCTGCTGCCTCAGCCTCCCAAGTCTCTGGGATTATAAGCGTGTAACACCAGACTCCAAAGAAAAAGCCATCTTCACCCTGTGCTCAGCCCTTGAAGTCATGAGCTCCCTCTGCCAGGTACACCTCCAACATCGGCTCAGCCCAAATTTCTCTTTAGTGGATATAGAAAGATACCTACTATCAAAATATAGAAAAAGTATAGAAAATCTATCAAAGTATAGAAAAGACAACCTAGGGCGCGGTTGTGGCTCAGAGGCAGAGTGCTCACCTAGCATGCGCGAGGCACTGGGTTTGATCCTCAGCACCACATGAAAACGAAATAAAGATATTGCAACTGCCTATAAAAGAAAAGAAAATACAGCCTAGATTAAAAGTAGTCTTAGAGTGTCTTTCCTAGAAGTAGTCCACCTACTTTGTGGACCACATGGTTTTACCTAAGGCAAGAGAGAACCCAACTCAAAGTCCAAAATAGAAGAACAAAAAATTGAGCGCTCCATCACTCAAATCCTCTGGTAGCCAGCTGTGGAAGGAAAAGCAACTCCTTCCCCACCTTGACATATCACCTTCTGAACTCAGATGATTTGGCTAGTTAGGAATACTGAATTCCTAAGACATTACGAGCACCAGAGCTTTGAGTTTCTCTTGATCCACACCAAATATTTATATATTATTTTCTCAGTCTGAATTCCTTTCTCATTCTCCCTCTCATCTCTTCTTTCTCCCTCTTTAAAGCTGCCCCCACCCTGAAGAACAGAGCTAACTCCAAATGACCCTCTTTGAGGAAGCTTGTTCAAATTTTGTCATAAATTTTCTCTTCCCTGTTGCCTCTGCAGCATTTGACTTTCAGTTCTACTGTGTAAATCTGTTATCTGCCTCGGACCATGCTTTTTGTACATTGTTTCCTCTGCTACAGGGATAAAGGTAGCTGTGTTTTCATCCTTACCTCCTACAGCACCAAGCACAGGACTCTATACAGAGGTGCTCAATGGACAGCCCTGAAATCAACCTGGTAGCACAGAGAAAAGTTGGCTCAGGCTTAAAATTAACAAAACATGGTACATCCACATACTGGAATACTAAAGAGCAACAAAAAGAAATACTGCAGCTGGGTGTGGTGGTGCACACCTATAATTCCAGTGGCTCAGGAGGCTGAAGCAGAAAGATCTCGAGTTCAAAGCCAGACTCAGCAACATAATGACATCCTAAAGCAACTCATTGAGACAGGATCTAAATAAAATATAAAAAATGGCTGGGGATGTGGCTTACTGGTTAACCACCACTGGGTTTAATTCCTGGCACCGAAAAAAGAAAAGACTGCAACATATTACAACATGAAGACCCGAGCAGTAGTGCACGTCTGTAATCTCAGTGACTGTAATCTCAGTTGAGGCAGGAGGATCCCAAGTTCCAGGCCAGCCTCAGCAATATAGGGAGATACTATCTCAAAATAAAAAAATAAATAAATAAAGAGGGTTGGGGATGTATCTCAGTGGTAAGGCACACCTGGGTTCGATTCCCAATACCAAAAAAGAAAAAGAAAAAAAAAAATCCTGCAATATGTAAAAACCTCAAAAACATCACCCTAAGTAAAAGGTCCATATTGAATAACCCTATTTATAAGAAATATCCAGAATAAGCAGACTTAGAGATAGCAGATTAGTGCTTCAGTAGGACTGGTATGGAGGAGGAGGCTGGAGAATGGGGAATGACTGTATTAATTTGCTAGGGCTGCCTTAACAAAGTGCCACAGACTATATGACCTAAAAAACAGAAGTTAATTATCACATGGTTTTGGAGGCTTAGTCCAACATCAAGGTGTGAGCAGCCCATGCTCCTTCTGCAGGTGTAAGGGAAGGATCTATTCCAGGCTTCTCTCCTAGATTCTGAGTTCCTTGGCTAATGGCAGTGAAATTCAATTCTTCAGGGGGCATTCTCCCCATGTGCAAAATGAGTGTGAATTTCCTCTTCCTGTAAGGACTCTGGTCATCTTGGATCAGGGTCCCACCACACTACAGCATGACTTCACCTTAGCTGAATACATCCACAACTTAGTCCCCAAATAAGGCTGCTCTGAAGTATTGGGTGTTAAGACACCAACATATGAATTTTAGGGACACAATTCTAACCACGGTACTGCTGTTTCTTTGGGAAGTGAAGAAAATATTCTAAAATTAGTTTATGGTGACATTTGTGCAACTCTACAAATATACTAAAAAACATTGAATTGTATACTTTAAATAAGTGAAGTATATGATGTATAAGTTGTTTCTCATTAAGACTGTTTGGGAAAAAAGGGCAGGAGGGTTTCAATTTAAAGAGTCTGCCCAAAATCCTCAGCGAGAAAAGTGAAGCAGGAGGCATCACAATACCAAGCCTTAAATTATACTATAGAGCGATAGTAACAAAAATGGCATGGTATTGGCAACCAAAACAGACATGAAAACAATGGTAGAGAATAGAAGAAGACAGAGACAAACCCACATAAATACCGTTATCCCATACTAGAAATAGGTTCCAAAAACATTCATTGGAGAAAAGATGGTCTCTTCAACAAATGGTGCTGAAAAAAACTGGAAATCCACATGTAACACAATGAAATTAAACCCCTCTCTCTCATCCTGCACAAACTCAGCTCAAAGTGGATCAAGGACTTAGGCACTAAAACAGAGACCATGTACCTACTAGAAGAAAAAGTAGGCCTAAACCTTCACCATGTCAGCTTGAGAACTGAATTCCTCAACAAGACTCCTAAAGCACAAGAAATAAAATCAAGAATCGTGTTTTGATATACATATACATAGTGAAGTGTTATGGTTTAGATGTGGTGTCCTCCAAAAGCTCACATGTGAGACAATGCAAGAAGGTTCAAAGGAGAAAGGATTGGGTTGTGAGGTCTTAACCCCATCAGTGATTTAATCCCCTGACAGGGATTAACTGAGTGGTAACTGAAATGGTTGGGTGTGGCTGGAGGAGGTGGGAATTGGGAGCGTGTCTTTGTGGTATATATTTGTAGCTAGAGAATGGAGTCTCTCTATCTGCTTCCCGATGATGATGTAAGCTGCTTCCTTCCGCCACACTCTTCTGCCATGATGTTCTGTCTCACCTTGAGCCCTGAGGAATGGAGCCTGCCTTCTATGGACTAAGACTTCTGAAATCATGAGCCGCTAAATAAACCTTTTCTCCTTAAAAAAGAGAATCAGTAAACGGGGTGATATACAACTAAAAAGTTTCTTCATAGCAAAGGAAACAATCCAGAAAGTGAAGAGAGAGCCTATAGAATCTTTGCCACCTGCACCTCAGATAGAGCATAAATCTCTAGGATATATAAGGAACTCAAAACACACCAAAAAAACAAATAACCCAATCAATAAATGGGCTAAGGAACTAACCAGTCACTTCACAGAAGAAATACAATTGGTCAACAAATATATGAAAAAATGTTCAACATCCTAGCAATTAGAGGATTGTATGTTAAAACTACACTGAGATTTCATCTCACTTTGGTCAGAATGCCAATTACCAAGAATACAAGTAAACAGTAAATGTTAGTGAGGATATGGGGAGAAAGGTTCACTCATACACTGCGGATGGGCCTTCAAATTGATACAACCACTCATGAAAGCAGTATGGAGATTCCTTAGAAAACCTGGAATGGAACCACCATTTGACCTAGTTATCCCACTCCTGGGCATATAGCCAAAGGATTTAAAATCAGCATACTATAGTGATGCAGCCACATCAATGTTTATAGCAGCTCAGTTTACAATAGTTAAGCTATGGAATCAACCTAGGTGTCCTTCAACAGATAAATAGATAAAGAAACTCTGGTACATATACACAATGTAATCATAGAATCTGCCAATAAATGGATGGAACTGAGACTATTATACTAAATTAAATAAGCCATCCCCCAAAACCAAAGGTTGAATATTCTCTCTGATATGCAGATGCCGACTCACAATAGCCAGGGTGAGGGAGGAGAGGAGGTTCACCAGATTGGACAGGAGGGAAGCGGGGGAAGGGAGAGGGATGGGAATGGGAAAGACAGTAGAATGAATCAGACATAACTTTTCTATGTTCCTATATGAATATACAATCAGTGTAACTCCACATCATGTACATCTATGCCAGCCTGTACAACCACAAAAATGGGAAGTTATACTTCATGTATGCATAATACATTAAAATATATTTTACTGGCCTGAATAACTAAAAAGAACAATTTTTTTTTTTTAAAGTATGCCCAAGCTCAACAATTAAACTATTGGTGGGAGTTTATGAAAACATGATCTTTCAACAAGAATGGTGGGATATGAACATGTAGAGACACCAAAGACAATTTTCCTTTATCTAGTAAAACACTAGTAAATCCTCCTTGACCTAGTGATTTATTCTATAAGGTAACCCTCTAAAAGTAACATCCAAAGAGTAAAAGTGCATTCAGCCCAGCACTGTTTGTAAAGTTTTTTTTAAAAAAATCGAAAATCCTGAATATCCATTGATAAGGAGTGATTAAATTTATCATAGCATCTTGGTTACTGCTAAACTGGATGATGCATATACAGGGATTCACTGTTATTCTCTCTACTCTGTGTTTAATAATTTGATAATTTTTTACAATTATCAAAACTTTGATAATTTTTTGTTGTAAGAATTTTTGAAAGTTAATCATGGCATACACATGCAATGTAATACCATACAGCCATTTAAAATGATATGATAAACTGGGCATGGTAGTACACACCTATAATTTCAGCTACTCAGGAGGCTGAGGCAGAAGGATTGCAAGATCTAGGCCAGCCTGGACAACTTAGTGAGACCTTGTTGCAAAATGTTTAAAAAAAAATAAATGAGCCTGCATGTAGCTCAGTAGCAGAGCAATTTCCTAGCATGCAGGTCTTGGGTTCTAACTCAAAGAAAAAAAAAGTATGATAAATATACATGGAAATATATCCATAATATACACTCAGTCATATAAATGTAAAATGTTACAGCCTTTAAGGAGATACCTGTGAAATGAGAGGTGCCTTCCTCATAATTTAAAAACATTTTTAACCTATGTACCAGATGATCTTGCAACTCTACTTTGAAATGCCAATCCTAGAGAAATATTGCAAATGTGTTGAAAGACGCTACACAAGCCTATTATTGCTGCATTATCTGTAATAATAAGAAACCTGAAACCTAACGGTCCATAGAAAAATCAATAAATTTTGATCCATCCATTCACAGCAAACCTACATCACCATTAAAGAGAATGAAATGGGACCACCAATGTGCCAACATGCAAAGACATCGAAGACAAATAATAAAAAGGTAAAGTATAAAATAGCATATAAAGTATGATCTCGTGTACTTCAAAACTGTAACTTTCTTTAGAATTCTAGAGTTTTATTCTAAAAAATATCAAAAATTCCAAAAAGTTCTTAGGTCAATCTTTTAAAGTGGTTTAGTAATATCCATGCTATATTTCCAAGTGAAAAAAAAATATTGGTTTAAAAACTGAGTATGACTCCACTTGGTTAAATATAGATAGGGTTAAAAAAAAAATCTAGGTAAAACCTGAAGTTCAAGGCCAATGCCCAGTCACTGGATGTTAGCTATTGTTATTCTAAGGTAAACAGCTGATGATGAAGGGATTCTCAAACTCAAGAACCGCTGGCCTCTTCCAACTCCCCAGCTTCCCTTCGCTCTGACCAGGGTCCATCTGAGGCCAACAGGGCAGTTGACAGCTTCCTCCCATTCATTTTACCCTGGGCTCCCGCTGAAGGGCAGCCAAAGAAATGAGCTAGAGACAAAAGAAATCCATGCACATCCTTCCTGGCTGCACAGGCAGCCCAAGCTGCTGGTCCCTGGAAGGAGATAGAGGCGGAACTGGAGAACAAATCCCAACCTCCTTATCAGACAGTTCAGGGCCTTGCCCAGGGAGGGGCCAGGTGCTGACTCTGCCAAGCGCTCAAAAGAGGTACAGTTTGGCCGACTGGAGAACACTGCTAAGCTGCATTCTTGAGATACAGGTAGGTCAAACTAGGCCTTGCTGGAGAGCAGAAGTGAGTTTCCTCCCAGGGGCAATGGGTTCTAAAGTCACTCTTCTTAATTACATCTGGAAATCAACTCAGGGGAATTCCCTCTTACATCATCCTGAAATGTTTTTCAGACCCTGCAAAATATAAATAATGGTGGCTATAGACTGTGCTCTCATGGTGCAGCAGGCACAGTGTAAGTCCTTTAAAAGCATTACATCATTGAAGTCACAGAACATCCTGTGAAGTAGCCACTGATATCCCTAGCATGGGGGTGAAGAAACGAGACTCCCAAAAAGTTACTTAACTTTCACACCTCCAGAGACTGTAAAGAGCCAGGTTCGGATCCACATGTGGATTATGCCACTACTTTACACAAACCTTCAAACTCTCACCAGGGCAGGTGAAAAGAAAGGAAAGTGAGATGGTTGAACAAGGAGAAGCAATGCTGATTCTAACCAAGACAGGGCTCAAAGCACACTGAGCCAGGGTGGGACATCTGCGAATAACATCATTACCTGGTTAAGGCCCTTGTACTTTAGAGTCAACCAGACCTGGCTTCACCTCCTGGCTCTGCCCTTTATACCCAGGTGACCTTGAGCAAGTCACACTGTTCTACACTTCGGGGTGCCCATCTGCCAAATAGTGGTAACTACGCCTCACTGGGTGGTCGTCATGATTAGAGGAACCGCATAAAGATTGCATGACAGTGCCTGTCACACAGGCATGGCTACATCTTGACTATTGCCACCATTGTCATCATTACTGGTATCTGACTATCAATTCTAGTTACTCTCAACCAGAAGTTCCCTATGGGGACTGGGCATCAAGGAACATGACCCGAACTGAGGAAATGTGGATGAGCAATAACCACACAGATTGTTTCTCAATCTGTTTTTCTCTTGTTACTTGCACGCCTGAAGAAAGTAGCAAGGGTCACATGTAATTCCTTGCATCACCAAGAGACTTCAGAAAACATTTGTCCTTGACTCAGTATTAATAAAAGTTGGCATATACTAAAATACTACGTGCTAGTGCCGGATAGTAGACTAAGCACATCATAATATATTTTCTCTTAACCACAAACCCTGTGTGTTTTGTTTCCTAGTGTGTTTTGTTTCCTAGGTTTGCTGTGTAATAAAGTACCAGGAAGTTGGTGGATTAAAACAATAGAAAGATGGGGTTTTTTCACAGCTTTGGAGGCAGAAGAATAAAATCAGTATCCCTCGGCAAAAAATCAAGGTGTCAGCAGGGCTGTGCTCCCTCTGGGAGAATCTGTTCCTACCTCTTCCTGCATCTGGTGGCTGCCAGCATTCCTTGGCTTGTGGCTGCACCACTCCATTCTCTGCCACCATCATCTCTTCTGTCAGTGACCAACTCTCACTCTTAAACACATTTATGTGCTTCCCTCATAAACACATTTGTGATTGCATTTAGGGCCCACCCAGATATCTAGGACAATCTTCCTATGTCCAGATCTTTGACTTAGCCGTTTCCATGCCATCCCTTTCTTTCCTTGTCAAGAGCACTCCTGCAAACATGGTGAACGCTCCTAAAACATAGCACAATTTCTGTAAGAAGCGTGGCTAGCACCAATCCCACCAAGTGACGCACTCCAAGAAGGGTAAGGATTCTCTGCATGTCCAGGGAAAGTGGCATTCTGATAGGAAGCAAGGTGGCTATGGGGGGCAAACTAAGCTGATGCTCCAAACAATGCTGAAACTCCATAGAAGACGGTGTTGGGACTCGAGTGTGTCCAACCCAACTGCAGCTCAAAGAGAATGCTGGTTACCAAGAGATGCAGGCTTTTGAACCAGCAAGAGACAATAAGAGAAAGCGCCACATGATCCAGTTCCAAGTCTCCTCATAAAGTTGTTTTACTATGAAGACAATAAAATCTTGAGGCTATATTAAAAAAAAAAAAAACAACTCTAATCACACTTACAAAAAACTTTTTTTTTTTAAGGCAATGCCATCACATGTTCCAAGCATTAGAATGTGGATACTTTGTGGGGAGGAAGTGCATTTCTTAACCTATAACATCCTGTCATGAAGGTATTAATGGCAGTTTCCATGCAGGGATAGAATGAATTGAGGGGCAGGCAGACCTGTGTTTGACTCCTGGCTTTGTCTAATTTAATTAAACTCCTCATGCTTAAGTTTCCTTATTTATAAAGTGTAGATAATAATAATAATTCCTCTTTCAAAGGGTGCCATGAGAATTAAATAGGACATTGTGTCCAGAGGCTTTGCACAGGGGCCAGCTCTCAGTAAATGCTTACCAAAGAGCAAGTATATTATTAGGAATCAGATAAAGAAGTAAAACATAGAAGGCAAGTGACTTGCTAAAGACCACCTAGCCAGGAGGCATCAGAGCCTAAAATTAAATATGGGTCTCCCGTGCCTAACTTGGAGCCTATTCCACCCCACAGACAATCTCTTCCTGAGGCAGAGACTTTTTCTATTTTACCACTTCCACAGTGTCCTTTAAATAGGTAGTGTAGAAAGAGCTCTTAAAACCCAACTGGGACAAAAGCCCCATCTGACAGATCAGAAAGTGAGGCTAAGGAGGGCCTGACTGGCATGTGGACCAATTCCAAATTGTCTGCCTTTGAGCTCAGTGCTGTGTCCACTGAACCAGGATGTCCCAATCTCAAGTCAGTTCCCCTAAACACAGCTAGGCACCAAGGTTTGCAAAGCACATGTTTCCATGTGTATAAATATTCATGTAATAAACCATGTCATATATATTCATTAGAGTAGAGTACTGCCTTCACAACCTCCAGCTCGGTCTAAAAACCAAGTAGTAGAATTAAACATGCACCATAATTTCATTTCTGCTTCCCCTGCCCCAACCATATCAACGGTCTCTGTGCATGCTTCCGCCTTGTGTTTTTGTGCAACTGTGTCTACGGGTATCCATGTCTGTGTTTTCAATGCACATTAGTTTGGGGCTAATGTGCTCATGGCCTTCAGAGTCAACACACCTGTGTTATTTCCATCTGGGATGCTTCCTGACACTTGCTTAGGCAACAGTATAGCGGCACCTCTTCAGATCACCACTACCCCTACTGAGACTGAGTTTCAACAATGGGCCCTAAGAAGGTATATTGTGTTTCCCATGATTTAAAAATAATGCTGTCTTAGTTCATTCAGGCTGCTACTACAGAATGCTATAAACCAGATGGCTTATAAGCCATGGTTATTTTTCTCACAGTTCCAGTGACTGAGAAGTCCAAGGTCAAGGCCTTGGCTGATTTGATGTCTGATCAGAGCTCACTTTCTGCTTCACACATGGTACTTCTAGTTGTCTTTTCCTATGGTAAAAGAGTGAGCCATCTCCCTGGGGTCTCTTTTTCAAGGACTCTAAATCCTATAAGGACACTTGGGCCTCCTACATGAACTACTCACTTTCTAAAGGCACCACATCCTAATAGTATCACACTGGGGGTTAGGATTCCAACAGATGGATTTGCAAGCAATGTGATCACTTAGTCTATTGCAACTAGAAACCCTGTGGATGCAGAGATGTGCTTGAGAACTTGGCTTGGATAGACATCACCTCAGACTGTCTAACAATCCATTTGTTCTGAAACTCTAGGGGCTTCATACAAGATGGGAATTATAAATGAAACCAATCTCAATCTCCAAAGCCACAGGTGGAAACTTCACCTCCAAGAGGACCACTAGGTCTCTCTAGGGCAAAGTACCTAGCACTGCACTTAGAATTTAAATTCACTCGTGCATTCACTGCCTTTAATGCAGCAGGATTAATTCCACTCCTGATACTCCCCCGAGAAAAAAAAAAAAAAAAAAAGTTAGAAGGAAATTTTAGACTTCCACAGGCAACTCCCATCAAATTCTGGTGTCCCCACCCATCCATCCAAGTGTTTCCTCTGCACTGGTCGCCTTGGCTCATACAATTTTGGCTGGAGGGAATGGGGAGCCCAGCTGTGAGTAGAGTTTGGAAAAACATTTTGAATACTTTGGATCTGCCAAATACTTGGTTAAAGAATGATATCCTTTAATTTCTTAAGCCATGTGTGTTTTAAGTGGAATGTAATCCATACATCTGTGAGTCATTTAAGGGCAAGTCGGTGAAGCTGGTCTCACTAAGAGCATTGGGACTCCATCTAAACCCTTCTAAGCTTCTCTTTGATTCAGGAAATTGAATTTTGCCAACAACAAATGAAGCTCCTGAGAAGAAAGGGGTGAAATAGAGCTGCCCTTTATCCTAGATAAGATGTTAGAGTCTCCTGACCCCAAAAGAAGCTGGGAACCTAAGAAGGAGCTCCATTCCTAGCTGGTGTTCAGGGTTCTGCTCCATGTCAGCCCCATATTTCTAGAGAACCCCTTGGAAGAAAAGGGCAGGAATAAGAAGTGTAACTAATCCATGCTGTCTATTATTGAGAAACTTTCCATCTGCTTATCCTCCCCTTCTCGCCTTCTCTAGCATTTATACAATCCAAATAGAGTTGAGGCAAAAAGAAGAAAATAGAGAACTAGATCAGTGAAGGACTGTTATTTTTCCAGGCTGTAGCTTGATTTCCAGCACAAGAAAAGCAATCTCCTTTCCCATTGTGTCTCTGAGATATGAAGAAAGATTAAATCAGAAGTCATGGTGGGTATCAAAACCCATAAACCTCTGACTGCTCAAATTCTACCTTGACAATGACTGTTCCCTGTGGGGTTCAGCGAAGAAAAAAAAACACAAAGGAAAACAAATATCCATTCATATCAGCTAGACTTTTGTAAACAGGACCTCTCTTTAGCTAACTGGACTGGATGAGACCAAAGGACGCCTCTTCCTTCCTTGAGCCAAAACCAAAGTATCCTCTTCTGGACCCAAAGGCAGGCAGTACACTGAAGAGATGAGGGTCCTAGAGTGTGCTTAAGAGACTAACAGAGATACATGGCCACAGGTCCTCTGGCAAAGTCCCCACCCTTTGAACTGTCATCAGCCTTCGAAAGTGACCTTGTCATAGAGTGCTCCTGCCATGCACAGTGTACCCAGCGAGTATCCTGGAAGCAGGGTAACAGTTCAGCATGCCCTCTCCTTGGGAAAAAGCCAAGAAACGAGAGGAGAAGGCCAGGGCCATCCATCCATCCATCTCCCAGGATGCCAACGCCAAGGAAGGAAGACTCCATCCGTTTCAACAAACAAGATTTTGTCTGATATGGTCCCTGGGCTGATAGAGCAGTCTTCAGAACGTGGGAAATGGCACGGAGAAAAAATATTATGGATTTCTGCCTCAAAACTGTGGGCTGTGGAAAGAGCAACCTATCATTTCTGCCCTGTAATTTCCCTCCTGACCCGAAGAGTCCTGAGCTAGTAGTTCATCCCCAACCTCAAGGTCCTATGGCTTTCGGGTGCGATTTCCCTTCAACCCACTGCCCGCTATCACCAGGGAGGTCACCACAGCTAGAACAAACTTCCTGAGGCAGAGACTTTTTCTATTTTTGCACTTACACAGTGTCCTTTAAATAGTTAGTGTAGAAAGAGCTCTTAAAACCCAACTGGGACAAAAGCCCCATCTGACAGATCAGAAAGTGAGGATAAGAAGGGCCTGACTGGCATGTGGACCAATTCCAAATTGTCTGCCTCTGAGCTCAGTGCTGTGTCCACTGAACCAGGATGCCCCAATCTCAAGTCAGTTCCCCTAAACACAGCTAGGCACCAAGGTTTGCAAAGCACATGTTTCCATGTGTATAAATATTCATGTAATAAACCATGTCATATATATTCATTAGAGTAGAGTACTGCCTTCACAACCTCCAGCTCGGTCTAAAAACCAAGTAGTAGAATTAAACATGCACCATAATTTCATTTCTGCTTCCCCTGCCCCAACCACATCAACAGTCTCCGTGTGTGCTTCTGCCTTGTGTTTTTGTGCAACTGTGTCTACGAGTATCCATGTCTGTGTTTTCAATGCATCCCAGGGTAGCCCACTAGTTAACAGTGAGTCTTATGGGTGGGAAATTTTCTTCCTTTTATTCATGTAGCATGGCTACATGGTTTACATGAGCATGCATGAATTTTGCAATTTAGAAATAAGGAGTGAGAAATAACAGCTGCCATGTACTTATAAGCGAGGCACGACATCAGGCCCTTCATCTGCACCACCTTGTTTCATCCTCCCCATGGCTCTAGGACTGGACTATGCTTATACTCCAGGAGTGGGAACTGAGGCTTTGAAAGAGGACACGCAGTTGTGATGTGGCAGAGCCAGGATCTGAATGGAGCACTGTCCACCATGAAGCCGCACACACATTTTCCCTAAGAGTTCCTTCCTTTTCGCCTGCACTCAGTAGACAAGGAGTGCATCTCTCTCAGGAATGTCAGCCACTTGTCCCCAGTTGCTTCAAAGCAGAGAACAGGCTGCAGCTGCCTGGCCATGGGAGCTCTGCGGGTCTGCTCCGTCTGCCGCGTCCCCCTCTCCTGGCCCATCCTGCTCCTCCATCCTCACCATTCTTGGCAATGATCTCTCCATGTGTGAATTCCATTAAAGGCTCTCTCACTGCTATTTTGGGCCATGCATTAGCACATAGGCCTTGATTTGATGGGAGAAAGCCAGACACCTCGGGATGATAAAAAAGGCATTTGTCCTCTCCCTTACCCCAGAGACCCAGAAACCCCTGCCCATTGCTCTTGAGATGCCTGAAAATCCAGTATATGGAGAAATACTATATGGATCCTGAGGAAGGGGAGGATAGAAAGCTTCATAATCTATAGGGCCTCTCCCTGAATTGTCCCTCCCACTGTCCACATGGCTTGGACCCAGGGGTCCTCCAGGTCTCTGCTCAAATATCAGTTCAACAAGGACTTCCCTGACCACCAATCATAACCAATACCCGCCCTCAGTCACAGCACCTGTCCTTATAGACTCTCCAGGGAGCCTGTCCAGTCACCGGCTTGCTCACTGTCTTCCCTAGTTAGGGTGTAAGAGCCTTAAAGACAGAACAGTTGTATCCACAGCTTTACCCAGAGTGCCTGTGCTGGGGCCTGGAACTTACAGAGGCATAGTAATGAAAAGAATGAATGAATGGGTGGAGGAGGGTGCAAACCAGAGCCTGACAAATCACTCACAGGGCCTCGTTGCCCCCCCAGATGTCACCGTCTTAGAGAAACTTTAACATGCCAGCTTGAAAAATCAGAAAAAGCCTCTCCCCCGTTCCAAAGCTGTTTTGAATCCAGACTCACATGCTCCATGAATGAGAGGGCTTTGGGAAATAAACACACGAGGAAGTCGTGTGCAGTTGGAGTTCCGCTCACTAACACATGTTCAAAAACAAAAATCCCCATTTGGATGAAAATAGCAGGAAGCCATCCCCCAGGGACACCTGGTGAGGTCATGCTGCTTGGCTCTGCTGCTTCCATTTTTGTCAACTCTCCTGCTTCTGCCAAATTAAGGAGGCCGGGAACCAACCCCATCCAGCCCCAGGCGCTCACTGAGACACAGCTGGGCAGCAGGCAAGAGAACCTTACCGTGGGCAACGTAAATCACGGCAGCGGTGGGTGACCATTCTCCTCCCGCCCTCTAAGCCCTTCCTGAGACCACCTCATACCATCCTCACAACCATCCTGTGAGGCTGGCTCTACTATCCTCGTTTTGTAGATCAGAACACAGAAGTTCCAAAGAATTTGCCAGGTGTGCCATTGCATGCCTGTAATCCCGGTGACTCCGGAGGCTGAGGCAGGAGAACTGCAAATTCAAAGCCAGCCCCAGCAATTTATCTCTAGGTCCTAAGCAACTTAGAGAGACCCTACCTTAAAATGAAAAATAAAAAGGCTGGGGATGTGGCTCAAAAAAAAAAAAAAAAGAGAGAGAGAGAGAGAAAAGAAAGAAAGGAATCTGAGGGATGTAATGGTTTACCCCAGGTCACATTCTGTGAATCTAGAATGAAGCCAAGAATACAAATAAGCTACCCAAGTCTTATCTCTCTTGTTTTCTTGCTGTGTGACCTTACACAAGTGCCTATCCCTGTCTGAGTCACAGTTTCAATAGCTGCATATAGACTACTGTATTCAATGCTTTCTAAGGTGTCTTCCTGTTCTAACTTCCTATTAGATCTTGCAAAAAAAATTCAAAACGGGAGGGAAGAACAAGGTCTCAAGTCCTGAGGTCTCTGCTTGGTTGATCCAACTCTTAAGTCTTTGCCCATAACACCAACACCAGAGGAAGCCTAAGGGCTGTACGGGGGGCAGAACAGGACAGATTAAACTCAGGTGACAATAGGAAACATTTAGACCAGAACCAAAGCACTGAAGGACTAAAGCAGGCCCCTGAGAGCTCTCCAGAACAATCCCTGTAAGGGTCTTTTTCCTATAGGACCCCGGGAGACAACCAAAGAGAAGCCCTGGGCAAGGAGGTCCTGCACCCTCTGGGGATGCAGCCAGCCAGATAGGTTCCAGGAAAATGGGAGAAAAGAAACATTCCACTAAGCCAGTAAAAGCCTAGTTACACTCTGGAGGAGAGTTGCAAAAGTAATGGCAATGCCCAGCCCTCTGTCTTCCCGAAGGCCGCCACATCCCAGGGCAGAGGAGAGATGTGAAGGAAGCCTCCTTATCACCCCAACTGCTAAGCTGTACTCGCACCACACTTGGGACACCACTCATCCTCCTCTGCAAGCGTCCGGAGAGGCCAAATTTGGAATAAATTATATTGTCCCTTTGCACCCAAGCCAAGCACCATTCCCATCCTCTGGGACATGCAAGGCCCTTCTCCATCCCTTTCTTGGCAGTGATGTATTTGATTACTCATCAGCTTCCAGTGGGGGTTGGAGGCTGCCAAGAGGAGACGGGCAGCTCTCCAAGGCATGCATCCTTATCTTCAATGTCCACGTGGTGGGTGAAAGTGGGACTGTTGGTGAGGAGAGTACAGAGGCCTTCAGAATCCCTCAGGCAAGTAAGGAGAGCCGCTCAGTGGCCAGGCAGACCGTGACTAGCCAAGGAAGTTCTGGGTTATGTCTACTCACCCCTCAATGATAAAATCAAGACACAACTACGCCTGGTGGCAAATCAATGTGGAAACGGTTCTGAGCCAGGCACTACCCAAGGTGGATGAGGTTAGGGACCTGGAGGAGCTGGGGCCTAGTGAAGCCAGGAGACTGCAGACAGTGCCCTTATTGGCCAAATCTCAGATGTAACTGACCCAGGATAGATGGACCAGAGGCGCCCAGTGGCGGCATGCTCTGCCTGGCCTCTCTCTGCTGATTGCCTTCGCTTCCTGCCAAGTGCTAGGCCTGAGCTAATAAGGCAGCCACCTCCTGCTCATCCCCTCCATTAACCTCACATATACACCAACCAGGGCCTGCAAAGAGCTCCAAGAGGCACCGGAAATATAGCCTAAGAAAGTTTAGGCAAGACGTTAGGAGTCCAGTGATTTCATCTTTCACAGCAAGTCAAGAGACTATGCAAAAGCCCTATCTTGGCAAGATGCTTCCCTACAGGGACCAAGGATTGATAGCTTGGTGTCACTCCACTAAATGCTTCCTTCCCAGTGACACCTGTGTCCTTGTTGACAGAGAAATTAATTGTTTCATTTCAGACAAAGAAGGAGTCCACTTACTCATTCTTCTCCAGGTCCAGGATCAGTTCTCGCCCCTCGGCCATTACCCTGAGCTCAGCTTTGAGTGGATGCTAAAAGGAACAACAACAACAAAATGTTAGTTCCTAAAAGCAGGGACCCTGGCTCCCAGGGCCAGCACAGTGCTCACACATGGATCCACAGGAAGCGAGCAGGAAAAGGTCAATTGCATTTCCAGCCCAAACACGAACTGACTTCAGTCCCAGAATGACCCAAATCCTTCCCCCATCCGCTTTCTCCTGAGAAGCAAAGGAAAGAATCTACAAGCCAAGATTCTGTGGAGGTGCATGCGTGCAGCCTGGCCAAAGGAAACACAGGAAAGCAAGATCCTCAACAGTAAATTTCCTGGGGATTCAGCCTTGGAGTCAAGTCCTGGCTCTGACACCTGCACCTGTGCAAACCTGGATGTGTCACCAACCCTCCCTACAACAGACCATTTGAGATTCACAAAGGGCCCATGCACATGAAAATCTGCTCAACATTATGGGTGAATCATACCCCCATGCATGCTCTAAAATATATGTCATACCTGACATGAAGTCAAAGTGACAAAGATTATCTTAAACCACAAATCGTAATGCAATAAAATAAGCATTTCGTACCCTAGGACAGGGAATTCAAATTGACACCAACCCTCTGGGAAATAATTTGACTATATGGACCAAAAATGGTTAAACCATTTGATTCAATAATATAAGACTGGCTGAAGAAGACAAACGGAACAGGCGAAGATTTGTCCACAAAGATGCTTAGCATGTAGAATAATAAATAATGAAATATAACCTAAATGTCCCAAAATAGAATGTTCAAATAAACAATAACTCATTCATAGGATAGAACACTAGAAAGTCATTGAAAACAGGGATTTTAAGTAATTTTTAAATTACTAAGAAAGTTTACACAGTAAGCATTAGGCAAAAGGCTTCAAATTTAACACTGTATATTTTATTTAAATACATTTTTGTAAGATGGGTATGTAAGGTGTGCACGCCTGTAATCCCAGCAACTTAGAAGGCTGAGGCAGGAGGATCACAAGCTAGAGGCCAGCCCCAGGCACCTTGGTGAGAACCTTAGCAACTTATCAAGAGCCTGTCTCAAAATGTGGCTCAGTGGCAAAGCACCTCTGGGTTCAACTGCCAATACCAAAAATAAATAAATATGTTTTATAAAAAAGGAGGGGTCATGAAAATAGAAGGAAGGCCAGTGGAGAAGAGGAAGGGGACCAAGGGAAAGGATGAGGGAGGAAAAAGGGAAGTAGTGGCAAATGAAATTGGCCAAGTTTTGTGCATGTTCAAATATGTCACAATGTGTCCTACTTTTATATATAATTACAATGCCCCAATCAAAAATTAGTTAAAAACAAAATAAGCAAAAAAATACTTATATATATATATACACATACACACACATACACACACACACACACACACACTTTTGTAAAGAGAAAAGGTAGAGAGAAATAAACCTAAAGGTGACCATAGTTACTCTAAGCAGTGGGATTATGAGTTAACTTTATTTTCTTTTGTACCTCTTTCCATATGTTTATAATTGCTTATATCATTTAAGAATAGAAAATTTCAAATAAATTCGAAAGTTAAATCATAATAAACCTACATCATAATAAACCTTGAAGTGTTTAAACATTTGAAGTCAAGGCTATTGAACTTTCCTTGAAGAAATAATCTTTTAAAAAGTTTAAAAAAGATTCATGTATTAATAATAGTAAATATTCTTTGGGATATATTTATTTATTTATACAGGGGTGCTTTACCACTGAGCTCCATCCCCAGCTCTTTTATATTTTCATTTTGAGACAGGGTCTCACTAAGTTGCTGAGGCTGGCCTACAATTTGTGATCCCCCTGCCTCAACCTCCTGAGTTGCTGGGAGTGTCACCAGGTGTCACATGTTAGAGTTTTCTTACTTGGAACCAAGGAACTGATAGATTCTTAAAGTCCTTTCAATCCACAAACGTCCTTATGGAGCTTCTACCCCTTTTAAGGGTGACTCTAATTTAGTTCTGGCATCTCTGAGAAAGTGGGTCACCTGTTCTGTCACCTCTGGTTAGGCACCTGCGTTTTTCTAGCACATTCTTTCTTCCTTGTAGCAAAGCCCACTCCCCCCATTAGGGTCCAACATCCCTGATGAACTCTGAATGTTCCAACACGGACTCTTGGGCAACCTACCTATTGCCTAATTAATCCTATTACCTCATTTTAAGAAGGGACATTGCAAACCCTGGGGCAGGAAGCTGGGGGATATATTTGCCCAATCACTTTCACTAAAAGATTCACCTCTCCATTTCTGCCACCTTGATTCAGCTTTGCCAGCACCTATTCTGGTAGCAAGGTCCTTTGCCACTTTTACTCCAGGGAACCCCAGAGCAAGTGCCCTGCCCAATAACACTGAGCACCAGGGACACAGCCCCACGTGAGCATTTGAGAAAGAGCACACAGCGACAGAGCTATGGCAATTATCCAAGAGGCAGACAACCACCTGAGGCCCACGTAAAAAAAGACTGTTGGCACACTCGCAGCACTATCACCTCTCCCCCAAAGAGACACGAGCTGCCCCATGAGTACTAAAACTTATTTTTATATGGGGAATCCAAAAACAACTCTCTCTGCTCTGGAAGGTGTTTAGACACTGATACTTAAAATAAGATGTTGCTTGTTTCCAGGGGACATTTGAAATGAAACTACATTTTGAGGATCTATGAAGCTTCCCTGTCCAGCCCTCCTGACCAGCTCTGTGCTGGGGAGGGGGCAGCATCAGCTCTCCCAGGAACCCTAGGGAGCTGACCCTCTGTCAAAATTGCCCAAGGGAAGGGTCAAAAGTCCTTCGTGTTTAGGGCTAGACTAAATAGATCTTCAGCTCTATAAGTTATTGGAAACCTGACCTATTCGTTTATATGCACCTTAAAATCCAGCAGAGCATTTAGTATCTCAGAGTCTAACTGATGTTTAGCAAATGAATGAAATACGTAATAGAATAAGAGATCTGAATGAAATCCAGCTTTGATTTCCTCTCTCTCTCTCTCTCTCTCTCTCCCTCTCTCTCTTTCTCCCTCCCTCCCTCCATCCATCCCTCCTTCTCTCTGACATTCATTCAACAAATATTTATGGTGCCGGGCACTGTGCTCACTGTTCCCTCAGAACACAATAGCCCACGTTCTGGGCAGACAATGGTTGGGAACAAAGACAGGATTTGGTCCTCTGCTTTGTTCCTCAGCCCTTCCTGAGGATGCCTGGCATCTCACATCTGGAAGGAACAAAGAAGCCTCTATAAAAAGTATCAGATCCATTCCTCAGGCAATAATGGTGGGTTGAAATATCCAAGATCTGAATTCTTAAAAATAATCTGCTCTAGGATGGCCATTCATTAATTTGTCTAGATTTGTTCCTGAAATTATTTTCAGCCTTTCCTACTTTTTGACAAAATGATTTGCTGCTTTTAGGCCAAAATGTCCTTGCTTTTATCTGCCCTAAGTTTTTCATTGTGAGTTCCCCCTAATAAACCCAAGTGGAGCATTTGGGGACATGTGTGTACCACTCTCACTATAACTTAGAGAATGCTAGGCATTTCTCTTCTCCACTCAGTTTCCAGACTCAAAAGCCACAATGTCTGAAGTCTTTCCTGATGCATCTCTCTCCTGCTATCATCTTGCTTCTAAGTGCTGATAAATCACACACCGTTTGAACCCAGGGCTCCTAGAAGCCAGTCCCTGTCTCCAGTTTTCCTCCTGCTTATTCCCTCTAAGATGCATTTTATAAATGAGGAAGCTCAAGTTCTTTAGAAGATCACATAGCAGCCTACTGCCATATAACAAGAACATCTTCCTTTCTGCTTTTCATGTCTCACTTTCAGCAGTGAACCTCAGAACCAGAAACAGTGTCCTAGACACACAGGTCCCAATATTTTCAGTTTTGTTCCCAATCACCTTGATAAAGCCTCCACATTTTGCTGGTGTTCTGGCCCAAGGAGACTATAGGATTTTAACATACATTTCTCAGGCCTAGGTCCAGCCCTGCTTCTTATTAAAAATAGTTTAGATCCAGGATAGTAGCAAAAACCTGTAATCTCAGCTACTCAGGAGGCTAAACCAGGAGGATCACAAATTTGAGGCTGACCTGGGCAACTTACCAAGGCCCTTTCTCAAAATCATTTTTTTTAAAGGGCTGCAAATAGAGCTCAGTGATAGAGCACTTGTCTAGCATGTGTGAGACGCTGGTTCAATCACCAGTACCACAAAAAAAAAGAAAGATTAGGAGTTTAGATTAGCCCTTTTCTATCCAAGCCCATAATCCTGTTAACAAAACGAAGCACCTATTATGCAAAGCAAAAAATAAAATGACAATATTTAATATATTCCAATCAAAAGTGATTTCCATGACACTATTACATTTGCACTTTTTTTGTGTCAGCATTAGTGTGAATTTTCATTTTTCTCAACTAATAGCATTTGGAATTTTCTAGAAGTTTGTCATACAATGAAGGAAAGTCCCATTGAAGATATCCAAAACCAACCCAGAGAGGATCAAGTGAGAAAAGCAGAACCAGTGGTAATGACTGAGCCTCCAAGAGCGCTTAGTAAGTGGCCCCAAGCCTCACAGAGTTGTCAACTCCTGCCCCTGAAGATGAGAGCTTTAGACTCTTACCTTTTCTTTCATGGGGCTTTCTGAAGTCTTCCACTGAGGTATTATGAGTTCATGCTGTAGCTGGGGGCTGCCTTCCTCACTTCCTCCTGCCAATACAAGATGCAGAACCATGGGAAGCCGACCCTCCATACCTTAGCCAAGCCATATATGTACTTTCTGTGACAACTACTGCCACCTGGAGAGAACTCTGCAGGGGGTCTTCAGAAGACCCGCTGGTTGCAGGTTCTTGATACTCCTCCGGGGCTGTGGACTCTTCCAGGTGTTGGTTATAAAGTGGTGAACAGGACAAACAAGGTCTTTGTACTCACCAAATCTACCTTACAGAGGTGAGAGACAGAAAAGGAACAAACACTGTGGTGCTAAGTGCCCTGAAGAAAATAAAATAGGGTCATGGAATAGAGATACCTGGTGCGTACTTAAGACAGAGGGAGAAGTGTCCCCAGGAGAGCAATCCCCCCAGCTAGTGCAATGCCTGGGCAGAAATGGACTTGGCCTAAGGAATGAGAAGGTAGAGTGAAAGGAAGTCAGTGAGAGAGTGGTCAGCAAGACAGCTGCGGGTCTGATAAATGTAAAGCCATGGAAAGTGCCTGGATCTTATTATAAATAGACTTGGAAGGCAATGGATGTTTTAAACACAGTGCAATCTGATCTGTATTAGGTTTAAAAAGATCACTCTGTCTGCTGAGTGGAGAATGGGAGTGGGGGGATGGGGAAGCATGGAGGGGCTGGGAGTAGAAGCAGGAAGGAGGCTGGAGACTGGCAGGAGCCCTGGTGAGGGATGGCAGTGGCTCAGACTTTAATGACATCAGTGGAGAGGAATGAAGTGGTGGGATTCTCGGTATAAGCTAGAGGTTAAACTCAAGGGTATTGTTCCCACTGAGCTTTGGTTTTCTCGTTGAGGATAATGATACCCACCTGCCCATCTCACAATGTTTGTGGGGGAAAGTCAATGTGAAATTCCTTTCCCACTGGAGAGAAATCACATGTAACTTGAGCTAATGGCAAGTTTGCATATGTATTTTACTTCCTACTCAACAAATCATTCTCACGCCAACCCTTAGAAGTAGGCAGCAGTATTTCTAGATTGAATGAAGGGGAATTGAAATTACGGGGTAGATATATTCAAGGGGAAGAGCAGATGTTAAACACGGGTTCCAGATTATCTTAATGAAATGAGAATTTCCTAAGACCTAAGCAAATTAGTCTCAAGAAGAAGCTAAGCCCAAAGGACTTCTGGGGATGGGGGTAAAGGCTCCAAAACTATTCATTCTAAACCAACCCTATCAATTACATAGAATGTAATGAGTGATATAAAAGATGGCTGTAGTTCCATTAGAGTTGTAGGATGGATTATGATTGATTATTATCTTTCCTTTCAGATTACTGAGGTGATATACTTGCAATCAAAATATATCATAATGGTGGAATGAGATGAATATCATTACCCTAGGTACATGTATGAAGACACGAAGGGTATGACTCTACATTGTGTACAATCAGAGAAATGAAAAAATTGTGCTTCATTTGTGTATTATGAACTGAAATGCATTCTGCTGTCATGTATAAGAAATTAGAATAAAAAATTTTAAAAATCATAAAAAATAATTTATTCAACAAGCATTAGCTTTCTAACACAAGTTAAAAAAAATCAGAAGCAACACATTACCAAATATTTTTTGAGTTCTTGACTATGTGCTGGGTACTATGCTAGGTGCTTAATACTCATGGGGGGAAAAGACAGGCACAATCCCTATCCTAAATCTAGATTATTTAAACAAAAAAGAATTATATGATATTTAATGGAATATTTAAAGGCACTAAATTATATTTATCACATCTTTTTCTAACAATCAAAAAGTTGGTATAAACTTGGAAACAAGGCAAGGAGAAAGCAGAACTCTCTCTAGTGTCAGATTGGAGCCCTCCCATGGATTACTGACTTATCTAAAAGAATGTACCTTTGACTTTTTATTCACTATTGACTAAAAGCCTATACTCTATAAAGATACATATGAACTACAGTTTTCTCTTGGGAAGATACAAATGATTTTGCCATGGTAGAAAGATGACCAAGAATTACGGTTATTTTATGCTTGGCGCATCCACCACTTCTGTATCTGTCTTAGCCACAAGATTTCAACACTCTTTCTCCAATACCTTTATGACCCTGTTACTGTAATTCTCCTTTCCACCAACTTTACCCTCCTATTCATTGCCTTATTAATGAAATGAGTACATCTGTGCCACATTTGTATGAGTCCAGTTTCTAACTTTTTGAAAATTATATTTCTGCAGTCTCTTGATGGAATTTGTAGTCATAAAAAGTATGTTGTTGTTGTTTTTCAGCATGATGGAGCATGCCTGTAATCCCAGCAAATGTAGAAGCTGAGGCAGGAAGACCGCAAGTTTGAGGCCAGCCTCAGCAAGTTTGCAAGACCCTCAGCATCTTAGTGAGACCCTGTGTCAAAATTTAAATAAAAATGAAAAGGTGTAGGAATGTAGTTCTGTGGTAAAGCATGGGTTTAATACCCAGTACCAAAAAAGTAAAGAAAAAAACAGTCGTAGTTTTGGAGAATGTGATGATTTGGGAAATGCTTGTAATGCGAAGTGAAAACTGCAAGACACAAAACTTTATGGTACGATTCCAATGTTATCAATATATATTTTTAGGCACACAAGAAGACGATAGGGGAAAACAAAAATATTAATAGCAACTGTGAATTGGGGATTGCATGTCATTTCATTTCTTTTCCACTTTTTATTACTTCCCAGGTTATTGTACAGCTAAGGTCTGTGAGGACTCAGACTCAGAGCACTGGCTTTCCTGTCCTTTCTGCTTGCTTTTCTCCTGCAAGAAGCACAGACTCATGCCTCCCACTGGACTTCAAAATCAGAGACGAATAGAACCTAGTTCCCTCTTTCTCAAGAAGCCCCTAACCATGGAGAAATTATGGAATTTCTCATTTCTTGGACTTACCGTGAAGCCCCAGGGCCATGATTTCCCTTTTTGGCACAAGAGCTTTAAAAGGCGGTTCCATCCGCCCGCGGACGCGCGGGAGGACCTTGGGATCTCGCACTGCAAGCTCCGCACGGTCCCCGCCAGCACAGCCTCCTCGCTCTACCTCGGCTGAGAATGCAGCCTGTCCAGGCCCCACCCGGCTCGCTCTCTCTTGATTTAAAAACGCTGACAGTTGGTCCTGCAAGCGTCGGTCTGGAGTCTGCCCAGACAGTCTGCGGCGGCGGCAGAGTGAGGGCTAAGGTTTCTGGGGTCATAAAAAGAACACGGTCACCGCCCCCGGGGAGCGCCTCTGAGATCGACCCAGAGAAAGAGTGATGTCTGGGAAACTAGTTGTGAGAACAGCAGAGTTCACCGAACATCAAAGCTTCACGCATTGAGTCCAATCCCTTTACTTTATACAGAAGGGGAAACTGAGGCCGGATGAGGTCGGATAGGATGGAAAGAGAGCCCTGGTTTCCAGCCTGCACAACCTCAATCTGTGGCGGATCTATGGGCAAGTCCTTTCCCTTCTGTGGGCCTCAGTTTCTCATCTGTGTAAGGGGTGCGCTGGACTTGACCTTTATTCAGTAGGGTGGTTGGGTGGTTCAATGGTTATCGCCAGTTCCAGGGTCTGCACATCACAACAGGCGAGACACCTTACCAGCAAGTCCCGGGGGCATTTTATTTTCTCCCACCCGCCTGCGCCTGGCACAGAGCATGGTGCCAGGGGGCCGCTCTCCAGGCCGCGTGGGCAGACGGTTGGGATGCTGGAGCACGGCCAGGGCACTGGACACTAGAGACAGGAGGAGCGAGGATGAGGGACCATGAGAAAAGAGGAGAGATCGGGAGAGCAGCGGAAAGAGAAGCCAAAAGCAGAAAAACAGAGGAAGGAGAAAGAGAGGGGAAGGCAAGCCAGCGAGAGGACCGGCTGTTTTCTGCTAGCGCCAGGTCTCCCCGATCTCCACTACCTCCCGTGGGGCACCAAGTGGAAACAAAGCCTGGAATCCTAGGCTTGGGGCGGCCGAGGCGCAGGCCCCGGGGAGTTGCAAGGGGGAGCAGAAATCGCGGTCCCGACGCTCCGGGAACGGGGGAGACTCCCAGGTCCCTGAGCCACGCAGCCCACCCTCCTCCATCACCCCCAACGCCCCTCCACTTACTTCTCGTCCATCCCAGCTCCCGAGCCGCCCGCGGCCGGAGCAGCTGCAGAGCCAGAGCCAGCAAGCAGAGCCGGGCGGCGCCCGCGCCCCCGGGCATGGTGACGGCGGCCCCTCGCTCTCCGTGCTCACACGCCCTCTGCCATGCCTGCCCCCGGCCCAGCGGCAGTGGCGGCGCGTCTGCAGCCGACCGCTCGCCTAAAAGCCTCCGCTCCCGGCTCCCAGCCCTCTGCCGAGACGCTCCGCCCCCAGCCCCGCGGGGCTCGGCCAAGGGGATGGAGGAGGGGAGGCGCGGCCGGGAGGGGGCTTTGGGACTGGCCAGGGGAGGAGCCGACGAAACCCCTGGGGAGCCAGGCTGACTCAGGTGAAGGGGACTTCCGCTAGGGTCACCCGAGCCCACGGAGGAGATGGATTCACGGTGGATGCGGCCTGGGGAGAGTCGGGGGGCTTGGGTTTGTTAAGAGTAAAACTAGACCCCTCGTTGCATCGCGGTCGGTTGAGTCAGTCCTGCACTGTGCTAGTCGCTGTGGGTGACAGAGGCAACGGACCCAGCGCTGTGCCCCCCGAGGCCTCCACTCTTGGAGGCAGGCTCCTAAAGAGTTAACCCAACCACTAGGCACGGAGAACTAAGTACTATATGGAGTTGTTTTCTTAGCAGGACACAAATCAAGGAGCCAGCCATTTCTTCTGGCTGGGGGAGGGGGGTAAAGATCAGGAATCCCAAGGGGAAGACATCTGAGCTCCGGAGGAGGAGAAATGGAACACTAGGCGGAAGCACCAGACTGGACGAACTGCTGAGGCCAGAAAGCCCAAGGACCTTGGAGGGGCAGGGGGCAGAATTCCCGATGGTGAGGGTAAAGGATTTGGGATGAAATAGAAGATGAGACCTAAAATAGCGACCATCACTTACTGACTACTTATCTCTAGAATGAGAAAATCACAGCTAGGAGTATCAGACCCTACCCTCAGCACCTTATGTGTACTAATTTAACATAATAAAGGCCTGTTATTTTTTCTTTCCACATGTTTATTGTAGTTGTACACAATGATGGGATTTATTGTTACATATTCATACATGCACACAATATAACAATATAGTTTGGCCAACATCACTCCCCAATACTTCCCCCCTCCCTCTCCTCCTCCCATTCCCTCCTTGCCTCTACTGACCTGCCTTTGATTTTTCATTAGATTCCCTACCCCCCACTTCTTTTCCCTTTTCCTCTTTAGCTTCCACTTATGAGAGAAAACATGTGACCCTTGACCTTCTGAGTTTGGTTTATTTTCCTTAACATAATGGTCTCAAGTTCCATCCATTTTCCTGCATATGACATAATTTGACTTTTCTTTATGGTTGAATAAGACTCCATTGTGTGTATATAACACATTTTCTTTATCCATTCATCTGCTAATGCTTCCATAGTTTAGCTATTGTGAATTGTGCTGCTACAAACATGGGTGTGCAAGCATCACTGTGGTATAGTGACTTTAATTCTTTAGGATGAATACCAAGGAGGGGTATAGTTGTTCAAATGGTGGTTCCATGTAAAAGTTTGTTATTGGCCTTTATATGTACTAGGGATACTGCATACTTTATCTCTTAATTAATTCACTAATCCTATAGAGTAGGATTAATGAATTAATTAAGAGTATTATCCTTGTTTAGAAATGAGAAAATCAAACCTGAGAGGCTAAATAAGTCAGGGTCTGGATTCAAACCCAGATCTTTACAACTTCAGGATCCAAAGTAACCCACCTTATTTTGCCATGGAGAAACTGATAACCAGAGAAAAGTGATTTGTCTAAGATCCTTTAGCAAAGCTCAGTTCTAAAAATGAGGCCCCAGACATCCTATTAATCTGTTCCTTCCACTGAGCCTCATTGATCAAGCCCGGATTTGTACACTTGAACAAAATGTTATGTGTTAGGAAGACCAAAGAACTCCTGAAAACCATGATAGGTGTGTCAAAGCCTGCCTATGGTTCCCCAGGAGGAAAATAAAACATGTAGTTCTGGTCATTGGTGTGTAAGTCTCTGTATAAGTCTCATCCAGCTGCCATAATAAAATACCACAGACAGTGGCTTAAACAGCAGCAATTATTATCTCACAGTTCTGGAGGCTTGAATTCTCAAGTTCCAAGTGTAGTCAGAGTTGGTTTCTGGTGAGGCTTCTCTTCCTGCCTTGTAGATGGCTGACTTCTCACTGTGTCCTCACATGGACTCTCTATATGTGCAGAGAAAGCACTGTTTGGTGTCTCTTCCTCTTCTTTTAAGGACACCAGTGCTAGCCTAGCAGGACCTCACTCTTCTGAACTTATGTAACCTTATAGATTTTATCTCCAAATATAGTCACATTTAGGGGTTAGGGTCTTACAAAGTTTCCTCGGCTGGTCTCAAACTTGAAAAACACCTGCCTCAGCCTCCTGAGTAGTACACCACCACTCCTGGCAAAAGCCCACTATTTCTTAAAGCTGTGCAATCTCTTTGGCTGGATGGTCTGCCCTCAAGTCCACTGGCACAACAGTGTCATCCGCACAGTCCTAAGCAGTGGACTACCTCCCATAGCTCTTTGCCACAGCCCTGCCCTTGAAGTACTGGACCCAAAGAAGAGAGGGTCCAACTTATAGAACAGCCTTGCTCTTTGTACCCATGGAGGAAGTGGCAGCACAGTTGATCTCTGAAATGCCTTAAGGGTCATTCTTCCCTTTTCTTTTTTTGGGGGGTGGGGGTACTGGGGATTGAACCCAGGGCACTTCACCTCTGAGCTATATCTCCAACCCGTTTTTATTTTTTATTTTGGTATAGGATATCACTAAGTTGCTGAGGCTGGCCTTGAACTTGCAATCCTCCTATCTCAGCCTTCTGAGTCACTGGGATTATTGGCAGGTGCCATTCTTGAAGGATAAAGCAAGTTCTAAGCCTAAAAGCTCTATTGCCCTGTCCTGTAGAATTCCAGAAATCCGAGAGCTTTCCTTTATTTCATCCTGATTCTGTTCCCTTTGATCCAAACTGGTAGTGTCTTTACTTGTACAATCCTATCCCAATACCTGACTTCTGCTAAAAATGGGGTTAATCTTAGAGAGCAATTTTTCAGCCACAATCTTGGTGTTCACTCCACAATATGCTTTCTCATCTTTTACAATATGAATGGGCTGAAATTTTCAAGTTCTGGTTCTTATGGGCTTGACAATTCCTTCACTGTATATCCCCTCTCCCACATTTTGCACAAGCATCCAGGAGAAACCAGGCTACACCTTCAACACTTTGTTTAGGAATCTCTGCAACTAAATACGTGTCTAAATTTGTCACTCACAATTTCTACTTTGCACAAAACACTAGAACACAATTCAGTCAAGTCCTTTGCCACTTTATAACAAGGGTCACCTTTCCTCTATTTTTTTTTAATTTTAGTTGTTGATAGACCTTTATTTTATTTATTTATATGCAGTGATGAGAATCGAACCCAGTGCCTCACACATGACAGGCAAGTAGGCTTCCTCTGAGCCCCAGCCCCAGCCCACCTTTCCTCTATTCTAATAACATGTCTCGTTGCCACCTGAGATGTCGCTAGAATCACCTTTAACATGTACATTTCTATTACATTACGTTCATGGTGATAGATGTGTTTCCCAAGACTATAGAAGCTTTCTCTATAACTCTTCTTCCTGAACCTTTGCCAGAATCATCTTTAACATCCACTTTTCTACCAACAGTCCTTCGAGGTAATCCAGGCTTTTTCTAGCATGGACCTCCAAGTTTATCCAGCCTCTACCCATTACCCATTTCCAAAGCCAATTCCATATTGTTATGGAAGCACCATTAGTATTAGTATTAGTCTGCTAAGGCTAACAAAACACCACAGTCCAAATGGCCTACACAACAGAAACTTACCTTCTCTTAATTTTGAAGACTAAAAGTCCAAGATCAAGATGCCATCAGGGTTGGTTTCTGGTGAGGTCTCTCTGCCTTATAGATGGTCACGTTGCAGGTCCTCAAACATCTTCTCTCCACATGCGGAAAGAGAGCAAGCAAGTTCTGGTGTTTCTTATAAGAATAGCAGTTCACCAGAGCAGTGTCACAGGCTTGTAATTCCAGTGTCTCAGGAAGCTGAGGTAGGAGGATTGCTAACTCAAGGCCAGCCTCCCCAACTCGGCAAGACTCTCAGCAACTTACTGGGACCTTGTTTCAAAATTTAAAAATATATCTTTAAAGGGACTAGGGATGCATCTCAATGGTAAAACACCCCCTTGGGTGTGATCCCCAGTGCAGAAAGAAAGAAAGAAAGAAAGAAAGAAAGAAAGAAAGAAAGAAAGAACTTCTGTTCTATCAGAGCAGGACCTCACCCTTATGACTTTTTTTAACCTTTATTGACTTTTTATAGACTATCTCCAAATGCAATCATATTGGGTTTAGAGTTTCGGCATAGGAATTTGGAGTGGGAGACGAATTCAATCTGTATGCGAGGCCACAGTCCTAGTTTTGGTGCTCTCTCCAACCAGCTCTGTGACCTTGAGTAAGTCACTTCTCCTTTGTGGGTCTGGGCTTCTAATGAATGACCTGGGAATGGGAATATTCCCCTCCTATCTGTTTCACCCAGGAGCTGTGAGGAGCTGTTACAATAATGACAGCGACCAACTGTGTGAAGTAAAACATGCTCAAGTGCCATGCTTAACTGATGCTGTGAGCAATTCCCGCAGACATCCAAACTTCATACGTGAAATTTATTTCCATTAGCTGACAGTCAGATGATCTTTGAATCAGCATGTGTCCCTAACACTTGAGGAGCTCAAGCTGAAGGTAGCTGGAGAAAAAGCCCAATGATCAACACACTATGGAGAAGTCAGAGCGTCCCTAGTTGTCTCACAGCCACCCTGCTCCACTCTTAAAACTCGGGAACAAGTACGTACATGGCTCTTGACTCCTGGAAGTCTTTCCATTTATTTGTAAAGAATGTATGTACTTTTTATAAAGAATACTACATCTCTACATAACCTTTAAAATATTTCTGACATTTAACCTAGTAATTGCATTTCTGGGAAACCATCCTAAAAAAATAATCTGCAGCGCACACACAGATTTATGGACTAGAATGTTCATAGTGGGTTATTTATAATAGTGAAAATTTTGGAAGCAACCTAAATATGCAACTGTGAAGGAACAGTTCATAAATTATATAATATCCATATGATGGATTATTGTGCAGCCACTTAAAATGATGAGAGTTTAGGCTCTGATGTTAAGTGGGAAAAAAGCAGGATCCAAAATTACATTGAAGTATGATCTCAGCTATGTAAATAAAGGACATTTTTTTAAAAAGACTAGAAAGAAATGTGCCAAAATGTTAGCGGGGGTAACCTCTGCATGGTGAGACTATGGAGGAATTTTTTGTTTTGTTTTATTTGGATTTTTTAAATCTCTCTCTAATTTTCTACCATAAGTAAGTGATTGTTTTAGTAAGTGGAGTAGGTAAATGATAAACATATTTTTAAAAAAAACAGAAAAAGAGAAGTCTTAGCTGAATTAAGCAGAGCATTTTGCATAATTGACCTCTTTATATATACTGAATTTCTCACTCTGATGTTGAGGAAACTGAGCCAGGGTTATACCATGTAATGCTAAAATTCAGGATTTGAGGTGGCTGAATCACTGCCTCTTCCTAGCTATAGTGTTCTATTATGGTTAAGAGACAGTCGTCCTGCCAGGGGTCACATTCCTTTTCTGTTCTTTATTAGCTCTGTGACCATGGGCAAAGGAATCAACTTTTCTGTGACTCTGTTGCCTCATCTATACAGGATGATGGTAACGACAGTTCCTAGCTCCTTCAGGCTCTGTGTTTAGAACAGCGGTCTTCCACAGTAAACAGTCAGCAAATGTCAGTTAATCATCCCCTCCTTCTCCTGCCAGTTGCTGCAGAGGGGTGGGTGTTATTCATGGCGCCTGGTTCATGCACTCAGTTATGTAATGCATGACAAGTCTAATTATGTACAGTAGAATACTGCATGGAGACATTTCTGTCAACAGCAGCCTGCATACAGGAGAAGGTCCCATGAGGTTAGCAGGGAGCTAGGAAAGTTGTGACATCATAGCCATAGAAAAGCCAGAGCAGGACACGCCGCTCATGAGTTCATGGTGATACTGTTGTAAACACACCTACTGCGCAGCCAGCTGTATAAAAGTATAGCACACACGATGATGTCCAGGACACAGTTCTTGATAATAAACAATTATGTCACTGGGTTATGTATTTATCACTCTATATTTTTTTATCATTATTTTAGATCACTCTATAAAAAAAAAAGTTTTCTGCAAAATAGTGTGCACTGTTAATCCAGCCACAACCTCAAACATCTGTTTACATCTCTCCATTACATCAAGAGGCCATGTCACAGGCCACTGACCTGTACCATCTAGGTTATGTAAGTACACTCTATGATGTTCACACAATGACAAAATCACCTAATGCCACCCTTCTTAGAACATGTCCCCATCATTAGATGACTTATGGCCATACTTCTTTGTGTGTGTGTGTGTGTGTGTGTGTGTGTGTGTGTGTGTGAGAGAGAGAGAGAGTGTTTTGCTGGAAATGAAACACACTAAGCATGTGCTCTTGCACTGAGCTACATTCCCCAACCATGTACTCAGTCTTCAATTATTATCAGATATTGATCATGGCATACTGTCCCTGTCTTTTGCTTACTCCCTTTTACTAGAATGTGAGTCCATTACAACAAGAAATGGGACTTTGTTCTTCTCTCATCCCCCACCTACCCTACATTTACAAAGTGCAACAAAATTTTAATAAGATTAATTATATAATTAATAACAGTCAACTCATTCTGACTCAGCACCAACTTCCAAGCCACCACAAGATAACGGTCTTCATTGGCCCCTGTTATGGAAATAACGTTGCCCTGTGATAACTGACTTTGTGATTCATTTTTCCAGGAACAAGCTCATTTTTTTTAATTCCTATTTATTTAGATATAACTTATGCACATGAACAGTCTCCAATTTTTAGTCTATAGTTCTATGAGTTTTAATAAACAACATACATTTGAAGAACCACTTTCACAATCAAGACCACCCCCATAGTTTTCCACCTCCCTCTTGCATTACACCCCTCTGCCTAGGCTCTAGCCATCACTGTTCTGTTTCATATCTCTTGGTGTGGCCCTTTTCAAGATGTCCTGTAAATGGAACCATGCAGGATGTAGACATTTTCATCTCTCCTTTTTCATAGAGAGCACAGATGCTTCCTTCCTTTAGATGGCTCAGTGGTGTTTCATTGTATGGAAGTTCCATAGTTAGTCATCCACTCTCCAGATGAAGGCCACCTGGGTGTGTCTGGTTTTGTAATCAGGAATATTGTGACTATAAATATTCAAATATTAAATGAACACAAGTTTTCATTTCTCTGGGGTAAATAGGAGTGGAACTGCTGGATATCATAGTTAAGCATATGTTGAACTTTATAAGAAACTGCAAAAAATTAGTTTCCAAAATGGCTGTGCAATTTGGCATTCCCATCAGCAATGTGTGAGAGCTCCTGTCACTCTGCATCCTTGAAGGACTTGGTATTCCCAGTTCTCTTGATTTGAGCCATAGGAATAGATGCATAATCACCCAAGAACTCTCTTGCTTTACAAATATTCTGTGAGGGAGCCATGTTAGAATAGTATGGATCCAATAGAATCCATTTTGATGGAAGGAATTAAAACAATAGGGCCTTTTAGCCTGCCTCTTCAACAAATGGCGCTGGGAAAACTGGAAATCCATATGCAACAAAATGAAACTGAACCCCTATCTCTTACTATGCACAAAACTCAAAGTGAATTAAGGACCTAGGAATTAAACCAGAGATACTGTGTCTATTAGAAGAAAAAGTTGGCCCAAATCTCCATCATGTTGGATTAGACCCGACTTCCTTAATAAAATTCCTATAGCACAAGAATTAAAACCAAGAATCAATAAATGGGATGGATTCAAACTAAAAAGCTTCTTCTCAGCAAAATAAACAATAAATGAGGTGAACAGAGAGCCAACAAAACGGGAGCAAATCTTTACCACAAGCACATCAGATAGAGCACTAATCTCTAGGGTATACAAAGAACTTAAAAATCTTAATACCAAAAAAACAAATAACCCAATCAATAAGTGGGCCAAGGAACTGAACAGACACTTCTTAGAAGAGGAGATACAATCAATCAACAAATATATGAAAAAATATTCAACATCCCTAGCAATTAGAGAAATACAAGTAGAAACTACTCTAGGATTTTATCTCACTCCAGTCAGAATGCCAGCTATCAAGAATACAAACAACAACAACTGTTGGCCAGGATGTGGGGGAAAAGGCACACTGGTACATTGCTGGTAAGATTGCAAACTGGTGCAGCCAATATGGAAAGCAGTATGGAGAATCCTTGGAAAACTTGGAATGGAGCCACCATTTGACCCAGCTATCCCACTCCTCAGCCTATACTATTTATTTTATTTTTTAAATTTTAATTTGTTATATATGACAGCAAGATGCATTACAATTCATATTATACATATAGAGCACAATTTTTCATATCTCTGGTTGTACACAAAGTAGAGTCACACCATTCATGTCTTCATACATGTACTTAGGTTAGTAATGTTCATCTCATTCCACACCATTTTTAAGGATTTAAAAACAGCATACTACAGGGACACAGCCACATCAATGTTTATAGCAGCACAATTCACGATAGTTAAACTGTGGAACCAACCTAGTAGATAAATGGATAAGGAAAATGTGGTATATATACACAATGCAACAATACTCAGCAATTAAAGAGAATAAAATCATGGCATTTGCAGGTAAATGGATGGAATTGGAAAATATAATGCTAAGTGAAGTTAGCCAGTCTCAAAAACCCAAATGCTGAGTGTTTTCTATGATATAAGGAGGCTGATTCATAATGGAGTTGGAGGTGGGAGGCACAAGAAGATTAGATGAACTGTAGATAGGGCAAAGAGAGGGAGGGGAAGGGTGGAGGCATGCGGGTAGGAAAGATGGTAGAATGAGATGGACATCCCTCTTCTGCATACATGTATGAAGACATGAATGGTGTGACTACTTTGTGTACAACCAGAGATATGAAATATTGTGCTTTATATGTATAATATGAATTGTAATGCATCTTGCTGTCATAGATAACAAATTAAAATTAAATAAATAAATAAATAAATAGGGCCTTTTACTCAAGTTTCTTGCTTATGTTAAAGACTTCAGTCTTCTGTTTGTTTTTTCAATAATCCACAGGAGAAGCAAATCTCCTCAGCCCCTTGACAGCCATAAAGCTCTTCCTTCAAATCATTCATTCAAGAGGTATTTATTAAGCCTCTATTATGTACTTGGCATCTGCTAGAATCTACACAGAAGTCCAAGACAACTCCACTATAATGATCATGGTGGGATAAAAGAAGGAAGTAATTGACAAGTAAATTAAATGACCAATTACAGCGCATGATCAGGTTTCCTGATGTGTACCTTGGGTCTTTTGATTTTTTTCAACATGGGGCACAGTTCCCAAAGTGCCACATAATAACAGTCAATACTATTGACTAGTGAGCAGTTTGGCTGGTGCTAAGCAGAGCACCTTTATCATCTAATTTAATGCCAATAACAATCCTATGAGGAGATATTAGGTCAAATATCACGGATGTGTGATTTAGTAGGTCAGTACCATGGTTTGGATGTGAATTATCCTCAAATGCTCACTTGTTGGAGGCTTAATCCTAGGGGTACATCCTTAGGTCAAGTGGGGGCATAACCTCAGAAGGGATTGAGGGGCCCTAGTCCCATTCTCTGATTTCCCATCTGGGGATATGATCTTTTGTTCCTAATGCACTCCCACCACTGTGTGCCACGTACCAGGCCATCAGAGCCAAGATGATGCACATGACCCTCTGGAACTGTGAAATACATGGATCTCTTTTCTTTATAACGTTCTCTAGTCACAGGAATGTCATTTTAGTCACGAAAAAAAATGATCTAATATAGTTACAAACAAACATTGGCAATGCCATATGGTTCAACTAGTAGTGTGGTTACTATGGATCATACAGAGTTTATGATGTGCTAGTCCATTTATTCTTCTGTTTTCTCCATGGGAAAACCTTCTGTAGTAGATACTATTGCTATTTCTACTCCAGGGTTGAGGCAACTGAGGCCAGAGGTGGCAGCTGAAGAGTAACTAGAGAGTGTTTATGTAGCTACTAGGTTGGAGACAAGCCTAGATTGAAACCAAAATGTTAATAACACCAAAGCCACTGTCAACACCCACAGTGCTACTCTGTTATTACCACAGAGCCACAGATGAGCTTGAAGAGGTGCAGGTGTTTGTTTGTGGCTGTGAGTTCTATCATGCCCCAGGTTTGCAGGTGCTTCAAATTCCTGCTCAAATTAACGTTTTTCTTTCTTTCTCTCTTTCTTTCTTTTCTTTTCTTTTTCTTTTTTTTAAACTTGAGAGTCTCACTAAGTTGCTAAGATTGCCTTTGAACTTGCGATCATCTTGCCTCAGCCTCCCTCCTTTTTTTCTTTTTCTTTGTTTTCCTATGACTCCAGAAATTTGAATTCAGCCTGTCCTCAGATGAGCTTAAACTCCAGCATTGCCCCCCTTCGATGGCAGAACAGCCAAGCAAATAGATAATACTTATTTGTTCCCATGTGACCCTCCCCCCGCCAAATGTTTTAAACTAATAAAGTTTACTTTCAGAGCAGTTTCAGGGTCACATCAAAATCAAGCAAAAGTACCTAAACCCCCACCCCCACCTTTGCACCCGTACACCCTTGATCTATATCCTATAATACAGAGCTGCATTTGCTATGTGGATGAACCTGCATTAATACACCAAGTGTGTGGACGATTTCTAAAGCCTCAAACTCTGAAGAATAAGTTATCAACATAGTTTAGCATTTGCTCATTTTTCTACACTCTTTTGTAATGTATATGTAGGGAAGTCACAGGGATTATAAATTCAATTTGAGTAAAGTTTAAAACCATATATTTCCTGCTAAAGGGCCTGTAACTCATTCCTCTCATGGCCAGGATGCAAACAGAGAGGCCAAGAGCAGGTTCCCACAATCCCCTTCAAGGGCGTGTCCTGAATGACCTAACTTCCTACCTCTTAAAAGTTCCACAACCATGCCTTTAATACATGGGCCATTAGAGGATATTTGAGGCCCAAACTATAACAATAGAGTACAGTGTGATATTTGAATACATGTGACAATGCACAGTGGTCAGACCAGAGCAATTGGCATATCTATCACCCTTTTTTTTTTTATATTTGTGTGTTGGGAACATACAAAACTCTCTGTACTAGCTCTTTTGAAATATCTAACTAATGGTTGTCAGCCATAGTAGAATAACTACTGCACTATAGAGCATTAGAAGTTATTCTTCCTGTCCAACTATATCTCTGTACCCATCAACCATCCTCTCTCCATCTGCCCTTCCCCACCTCCTTCCCAGGCTCTGGTAACCATTATTCTATTTTCTACTTCTTTGACACACATTTTAGCTTCACATGTGAGAACATACATTATCTATCTTTCTGTGCCTGACTTATTTCACTTAACAAAACATCATCCAGTTCCATCCATGTTACTGCAAACCTCTAGGGAAAGGATTGCCAATTTTGTTTCTCTTAAAAAAAAAAGAATCTACTTTTTTTTTACTAGCCTTTTCTGTTTGTTTTTTGTCTCTGTGTTGTTTATTTTGGCTCTGTCCTTTCCTATTTCTTTCCTTTTACTCATCTTGGGTTTGATTTGTTCTTGATTTTCTAGTTCCTTAAGTTGTTCTTTTAAGTCATTTACTTAAAATCTTTCTGCCTTTTTCACATAGGCACTTACCACTTACCTCTATAAACTACTATTACTTTGGCTGTAACCCATAACTTTTTAAATGCTGTGTTTTCATTTATTTCAGGAAATTTTTAAATTGCCCTTTTCATTTCTTTTTTCACTGACCCACTGATCATTCAAAAGCATGTTGTTTAATTTTTCATGTATTTCTACAATTTCTAGTTTGTCTTCTTGATTTGTAGTTTAATTCCATTTTTGACAAAAAAGACACATACTATGACTCCATTTTTTTTTAATTGGGGACTTATTTTGTGCCTTAACATGTGGTTGATCCTGGACGAGGCTTCACATGCTGATTAGAAGAGTGTGTATATTCTGAATCTATAGAATGAAATATTTTATAAGTTCCACTAGGTCCATTTGATCCATAGCACAGTTTAATTCCAATGTATCCTTGTTGATTTTTGCTATGAATGATCTGCTTATTGATGAAAGTAGGGAATTTAAGTCCTTAACTACTGTTATATTAGAGTCTATCTTTCCCTTTAGATTCAATAATGTTTATGTAATGGGAGCACTGGGTATATAGGTACACATAGTGTATATAATGTATATATGCCAGTCATATAAACTGTTATTCCCTCTTGTTGAATTGATCCCTTTGTCATTTTATAGTGACTTTGTCTCTTTTACAATTTTTTGTTTAAAGTCGATTTTCATTTCTTTGGTATGGGATATCTTTTTCCATTCCTTCACTTTCCATCTGTACGTCTTCGTGGGTGAAAACTGTTTCTTGTAAGCAGTGTTTTGTTGGTTTTTTGGTTTCTTGTTGTTGCAGTTGTCTTTTTTTAAAACATTCAGTCAATCTATATTTTTTAATTGAGAAGTTTAATCCATTTATACTCAAAATTATTATTGACAAGACACCCTCATCCTGTCAATGTTTTTCTAGTTGTTGTGTATAACCTTAGTTAATTTCCTCCTGTATTGTTGTTCGTCTTCATGGTTTTGTGGTTTTCTGTACCAGTAGGGCTTGATTCGCCTGTCTTTCTCTTCTGGGTATCTGCTCTGCCATTGGGTTTTATGCTTTTGTGGGTTTTTGTGGTGGTAGTCACCATCCTTTTGCTTCTAGCATAGGACTTTCTTAAACGTGTGTTGGAAGGCCAATCTGGCACCTCTGGATGTGGTACACCCTGCATGGGTGAGGCACCTGTCAGTTTCAGCAGGCCATTCTTGAAGGAATTCCCTAAGGGTTTTTGTTTGTTTTATTTTTTGTTTGCTTGGGTTTTTTGTTGTTGTTATTGTTGTTTTGTTTGTTTGTTTCTTAAATATTTTCTTAGTTGTTGATAGACTTTTACTGTATTTATTTATACGCAGTGCCAAGAATCAAACCCAGTGCCTCACACATGCCAGGCAAATGCCCTACCGCTGAGCCGCAGCCCTGGCCCCTGTTTGCTTGTTTTTATCTTGAAAAGTCTTTATTTCCCTTTCCTTTCCAAAGGATAGCTTTGCTTGATATAGTACTCTTGCTTGGAAATATTTTTCTTTCTGGACTTTGAATATATCACCCCATTCTCTCCTTGCCTGTAAGCTTTCTGCTGAGAAGTCTTCTGCTACTAAATGGGAATTCCCTTATAAATGATTTGATACTTCTCTCTTACTGTTTTTAAAATACTTTGTCTTGAATTCTTGAGAGTTTGCCTATAGCATGCCTCATAGGGAGGTCCTTTGAGGTTCTTGGACCTGGGTATCCCTATCTTTCCAAAATTTAGAAAGATTTTAGCAATTAATTCATTAAGTTTTTTTTAAATGTCTTTTCCCTTCTCTTCTCTTTCTGGAATACCCATAATGTGAAAATTTGCTTGTTTAAGGATGTCCCATAAGTCTCAATGGCTTTCTTTGGTCTTAAAAACATTAAAAGAAACAAAAACAAACAAACAAACAAAAACCTGACTAGGTTATTTCAAGACCTATCTTCAAGCTCAAAATTCTTTTTTTTCCTCCCTAATAATTCTGCTGTTGACACTCTCAACTATGTATTTCATTTTTATTTATTGACTTCTTTAGCGCCAAGATTTCTTCCTGTTCTTATTCTCTCTCCCCTAGTGGTGGGGATCAAACCTAGGGCCTTCTGTGCTAGTAAAGGGCTGTACCACCCAGCACCCAGCCTTCAAAAAGGATCTTTCTCCCTTTGATGAACTTCTGATTCATATCTTCAATTCTTCCTAATTTTATTGAATGTCTATCTGTATGCTTTGTATGTTATTAAGTTTTCTTAAATTCATTCAATTCAGGCAATTCATCGATTTCCTTTCGTTTGGGTCTGTTGCTACAGAGTTATGGTGTTACTTCAGAGGCGCCGTGTTACCTTGTGTCATGCTACTGGTATCCCTACATAGGTGTTTGTGCATCTGTAGGTCAGTTGCATCTACCAATTTGCAAGTGTGGCTTCTGTAGTAAAAGGTGTTCTGGGATGATGGGTCCTGGGGTGTAGATTGGATATGTTGTATGTCTTTTGTGTGGTGTGTCAGTGTAGCTCTTCAGCGGTAATCAATGTTGGTGATACCTGCAAGCATCCAGGTGGCCTAGACCACAGGAGTTTTTGAATTTTCCTACCAACTGAGATGCCACTCCCTTGGGCAAGGCACAAGGGCTGGAACCTCTGGATGTGGTGCCCCTTGCATGGGTGAGGAACTTGTCAGTTTCGGCCAGCCATGTGAGGGCGGGGCCATACTGTGGGGCCACATAGATGTGTTATGATGTGTTTTATGGCTCTGAATGTGCTCTATCTTGCTGAATGTTCCATGTGAACTGGAGGAGAATGTGTGCATAGCACGATATATGGGTGTGCTTACAAGCTTGCATATTTAGATACACTGTTGCTATTATTATTTTATTTTTTTAAATTATTTTTTAGTTGTAGATGACACAATGCCTTTATTTTATTTTTTTATGTGGTGCTGAGGATCAAACCCTGTGCCCTCCACATGCAAGGTGAGCACTCTACCACTGAGCTACAACCTCAGCCCCTATTTTATTTATTTACTTAGTACCAGTGGATTGAATCCAGGGTCGCTTCCTGAGTCACATCCTCACCTCTTTTTTTTTTTTTTAAATTTAGAGAAAAGGTCTCATTTAGTTGCCTAGGGCCTCACTAAATTGCTGAGCCTTGCTTTGAACTCATGATCAGCCTCCCAAGCCACTGGGATTACAGGCATGAACCACTGGCCTGGCCATTATTATTATTTTGAACAAACTGTTACCTAGACCAATTAAGAATAAGAAAATAAGTTTTATTTTACTTTTACTGACTCATTCTCTGATGCTCCTCATTATGTAGATCAAAATTTCTGACCTCTATCATTCTTCTTCTGTACAAAATCTTTTTTCTTTTCTTTCTTTTTTTTTTTAACGTTTTCTGCAAGATAGGTCTACTGGCAACAAGTTTACTCAGTTTTTGTCTGCCTGAGAAAACTTTTATTTCTTCAACTCTCTTGAAGCAAAATTTTACAGAGCACAGAATTTTGGATGGGTGAACTTTTCTCTTAACACTTTAAATATTATATTCCCATCTTTAACTCTGTATGGCTTCTGGAAAGAAGTGGCTCTAATTCTTTGCTTTTCCTTTGGTAAGGTGATATTTTTTTTCCCTCTGGATTCTTTCAAAATTTTTTCTTTATGTTTGATTTTCACAAATTTGCATACTATAAGCCTAGGCATTTTTGTGTGTGTGAGTTTTTGTTTTGTTGTTCTGTGGGGTTTTGGTTTTTTTCTGCATTTATTCTGCTTGGTGTTGTCTAAGCTCCCTGGACCTGTGGTTTATGTCTGATATGAATTTAGGGCAACTATCCATCATTATTGCTTGTGGGAGACCAACCTTACACGTGACTGAGTCACACTCCCTGGCTGGGTGCTGAGGCACTCAGTCATAGAAATGTGGCAGAGCTTTCCCCCGCTTCTTGGGTTCAAGGGTCCGTGTCTCGGGCATGGGTGTGTCTTGCTACACCCCCATGGGTGAAGCTATGCTCACCTGTTCCTTTGTAATATAACCCCTTTCCCTGTTTAGGATAGAATCTTCCATGGAAGTGCCTTGTGTGTGTCCCCTCCTCTTACTGTGCCCTTGGGTGTGGCTTACCCAGGTGTCAGTCAACCTGCTGACAGTGGACATCATGAAGATAGACTCAGCCCCCTGAAACCTGACCCCTTGCCTCATTTGAATAGCTTCTCCTCAATAAAAGGGGTCAGCGCATGCTCTCGAGCTCTCTCTCTCTTTCTGCGGACCCTTAAGGTCAGAGGAGTGATCCCAAAGAAAAAGGTATTTGTGTCTCTTGTGGGGTAATTTCGTGCAGCCCAGTTAGCCCAGTTTAACTGGAGTGACCCCTGAGCCTTTTAGTTGTGAGAACAGAAACCCGGCAATTGCTTCAAATATTTCTTCTATTCTTCTCTTCTCCTTCTGGTATTCTTATTTCATGTATTTATATATTTTATAGTTGTCCCATAGTTTGGGGGTATTCTGTTCTGTTGCTTAGTTTTTTTTGGGGGGGGAGGTTCCCCCCACTCTTTTTTTTTTCTTCAGGCTTGGAAGTTTCTATAGTTATACTCTCAAGCTCAGTGATTCTTCCTCATCTGGGTTCAGTTTACTAAAGGTCTTTTTTTTTTTTTTTTTTTTAAGACAGGGTCTTGCTAAGTTGCTGAGGGCCTCGTTAAGTTGCTGAGTTACAGGTGTGCACTACTGTACCTGGTGATATTTTTCACTTCTGTTAGGTTTCTCACGTCTAGCATTTCTTTTTGATTCTTTCTCTGGATTTCCATCTCTCTGCTTACATTTTTATCTGTATTTGCATGTTGCCTACTTTTTTCCATTAAACTCCCCAGCCTAGTAATTGTTGTCACGACTTGGGTCTAGAAATGTGTCCTGAAAAGCTTATGTTTTGGAAGCACCATCCCAGATGTAGAAAAGTTCAGAGTTAGGGCTTTTTTAGGCAATAGTGAGAGACCACATAGGTGAATTAATCCATTTGATGGGTTAATAATTCGAATGGATGGTAACTGTAGGCAAGTTGGGATTATATCTTATCCTTGGCTTCTTGCCCTCTCTCTCTCTCTCTCTCTCTCTCTCTCACTACTTCCTAGCTTCCATGCTGAGTGGCCTTCCTTCACGACACACTTCTAGAATAATGTTCTACCTCACATCAGGCCCAGAGCTATGGGGTCAGCCAATCATGGAGTGAACCTCTGAACCATAAGCTGAAAATATTTTTTTCTCTAAACCGTTCTTTTGGTCACAGCAATAAAAAAAAACTAACACAATCAAATATTTGTGTAATTCCTGGAATGAAAAATTCAACATCCCTTCCATATCTAGTATTGGTGCTTATTTATTCTCTTTAACCTCTTTTTTTTTTTTTTGTCTTTTCTTATGCCTGGTATTTTTGGTTGAAATTTGGAAAAGATCTTATGTTCAAGGTAAAAAACTGAAGTAACGTGAAGTGACGTAGTAGTAAGGTGTTGGGGAGAGAAACATTATATGGTCCTATGGGTAGGCCTCGGTATTTTGGAGAGCCCGTGTCCTTGGGCTGTGAATTTATCTATTTATTTTTAGTTGTAGATGAACACAATACCTTTATTTTATTCATTTATTTTTATGTGGTGCTGAGGATGGAACCCAGTGCCCCACATGTGCTAGGCAAGCGCTCTATACTGAGGGACAACCCCAATCCTGGGCTGTGAATTTTAACAGTGCTTCTCATTTCCCCTCACACTTCTCTCCCCACCCCCACCACACACCCACCAAGGTGGGACAAGATGGCTGGAGGGGCTGGCCTTGTGTTTTTCCCTCTGCCATGTGGAAGGCTGAAGGGAAGAGGAGTTAGTATTTCCCTTCCTCAGGTAGGTTAGGATCTAATAACACCCTAGCAGCTTAGGCCCTGGTAAAAATAGCTTCTCCTGAGGACAGGCCTTAACAGGAGCAGAATGGTTTGGCCTATTTCAAAACAGTTCCTTTTGATTTCCTCCAAGGAGGCTTTGCTCTGACATTCACTGTGAGGTTTGAGTAGGGCCACTGGAGGTAAAACTCTGTCACCATAAACTGGTTCCCCAGTGTTTTTAACGCTCAGAGCTGTCCATCCTGAGCAGTCCCCCAGTTAGAGTTCAGGTTTTCAAACTCCAGCGCCATCTCCCAGGAGGCTGCTGCTCTGGTGAGTTGGGATTCTCTGTATCAGATCTGTCTCTAATTTGGGGGACAGGGGTTTGATATGCAACCCTCCTTCTCTCAGGACCTTAGGAAGAGTTGTTGATTTTCTAGTTTGTTAAGCTTTTTACTTGTCATTGGGATGGAGTGGTGACCCCTAAGCTCCTTACAGGCCAGACTAGAAGACGGGAGTCAAATATTTTTGATAGAGATAATGATGTAAAACTTATCATAGAAGCCAGCTTCCTGCAGCTGTTTCCGTTCAGTAGCTACTGGTTTCCCTCCCCCAGCTATATTTTTTTTTTCCTGTCCTGATAAATAAAGCCTTTGGGGATTCAAAGATTACACCAATCTTTTCTTCTTCTTTCTTTATTATTTGTTTATTTTTGGCCAGGACTGGGGATTGAACCAGGAGTGCTCTACTTCTGAGCTGTATCCACTACCTTTCTATTTTTCATTTTGAGACAGACAAGGTCTTGCTAAATTGCTCAGACTGGCCTTGAATCTGCAATTCTTCTGCCTCGGCTTCCAAGTCATCACAGGCATGCATCAATACACCCAGCTACACCAACCGTTTCCTGTGACACTTCTTGCATTTTCTTATTTGATCCCATTTGAAAAGACCTGAGCTAAGTGTTCGTGATCCCATTCAGAGAATATGAAATTGGCATTCTAGAGGATGAGGATCTTTCCCAAAGTCCCTCAGTCAGGACACAATCCCTAAGAATAAGGGGAAAGAGGGTAGAAAGCTCCAGTGAGTGTTCCACTCCATGGCATTGAAGTGGAGGCACAGATCTCAGAACAGCAGCATTTTGCATTTACAGCCACACCTAAGGGACTTCTGAGTCTATGAATTTTTCACTCATCTATATGCAAAGTCCTATAATCTGCCCTGAAATAAAGGTGCCTAGTTAAGAGTCTATCCTCTAGATCCTCACTAGAATCTCTAAAGAGCAGCAGCATCAGCAGCATCTGGGAGCGCATTATAAATGCAGAGTCTCAGGCCCCCAGTCCCAACCTCTTGAATCAGAAGCTGCATTCTTACAAGATCTAAAAAGCCAGGGTGATTTGTGGGCAAATTAAAATTTGAAAGTCACTGTTAGAAGATAGTCAATAAGACTTGACTTTTACATATGACAAGAGGAAACATTTTCTTCCATCCTGCAATGAGTGGAAGCTCAGGATTGAGGAAGCTCTGAAAGGGAAGATTGGGTTTGAGCAAGGATTGCAGAAGTCCTCATGAAGGAGGTGGTTTCGGTTGAATCTTGAAGGAGGAGAATTTATAAAGAGCAAAGGAACAGAGATGGGTAGGGCTCAGTGTTGGAAAAAGGCAAATAAATACCCCACAAGATCAGAGGAAGGTAGTGAAATGCGGTGAGGGAGGTGAAGCCGAGAAGAATAGATCAAGGATACTTTCTGTACACTTAATAAGACAGGTGGAATTTTATAGGTCAGAAGTCTTGAGTTAATAATCTATTAGCCAAATGGACCAACACAATACTTTAAAAATAATTTGAATTATAGTCATATCAAAAATAATTTTCAAAATACTATAATTATCATAAAAATACCCAGTGAGCATTTGCCAAATTATATTTAATTAATTAATAAGAGAGCCAGCAAGATGACCAACATAGTTCAAAAGAGGATAGGAAAAACTGGAAAAAGGGAACTCTAAGATTATGTGAAATCCAAAACTGATTAATGGCTTTCAGGCAGCAAAATCACATCCTTCACATTTATCTACCAGACAAAAATCATTTGTAGCTCTATCAGATAGAAAAACATCACTGGCATTTTACTGGTTTTCTGCAAGTTAACATCCAGCTTCTTGGAGGTATAAAATTCCAGGATCCTAATTAATAATAATAATAAAATACCAGTCGTAAGCGACGCAATCCCACATTCCCCTGGAGTTCCACAGTGCTCTGAGCAGGAAACAGAGTAGTTGTCAAACCCAGTCTTCAGGTGGAAACCTGGAGGGCTTTTCACAACTCAGTGGTGATCTTCAACTCTGGAGCTTCTGATGCAGCAGGTCCAGGGCAGATGCTGATGATTTACTCTCAGGTGATGCTGATGCTGTTGATGGGGAGCACACTTGGATAACCACATCCTCCTGGAGGTCACTTGAAAGAACTACAGTCATCCTTTTGCCATATTTCCAAGTTTGGTGTCATTTTTCTTAACAACTGTCAACATTCAAAAACTACACACACACACACACACACGTACACATACACATACATGTATGTACACACACATACACATACACATACACGTATGTACACACACACACACACACACTTTTTTTCTTCTTCTTCTTCTAAAATCTAGATACTGGCTTCTTTTGAACCCTCAGGTCTGGCAATAGTAAACCTGACTTCTTCCACAGGGACAATTGGCTAGCGCTCAGTATAAGCTGCTCCTTTTAGGTGGAACATTTTGCTAGACACCCTGATTCTTAGCACACATCATTCATTTCTTTTGTAGGCATTTGATTTTGCTAGTCCTGCAAAAGATGATAGGGACTTAATGCAGAATGTGGAGGAGGAGCATGAACACAGCTGGGTAATACCTGCCCCTGGGTCCTATACGATACATTTGATCACCTGGTGTGGCTCCTCAGAAGTGCAAACTACACAGTTAAACAGGGCCCCATGCTCAGTAGAGCCCCACACTTGGTTTAATCCTTTCTCTTGCTATCTTGAAATTCTTGATAAGTTTTGCATAATGGGCCCTGGGTTTTGATTTTGTATTAGGATCCACAAATCATGAACCTGATCTTGAAGCCACACCAAAGTTCCAAATCCACGTTTGAAGGTGATCTTCTCATCCAGATTGCTAAGGAGGGGGGAAAAGGGTAATTCCAGGATCAGAAATCTAAGGAGCACTAGAAAAATTATCTTATTCTGCAGACAAGATAATTATTTCATTTTATAGCTAGGGCTATGAAGGTCCAGAAAGAGGAAATTGACTTCCTCAAGGTCACGGACAAACCCTGAAAAGGAAGCCAAATTAAAAGTCTAATGTGATGAGTCTGCAAAGCACCGAATACTGAGGCTGCCAGTGAGCTTATGTGTCTGAACCCCCTCTGCATACCAATGTGAAATTTCCTGTCTGTTATTAGATCAGTCAACCTTGGTTGGTCTGGTTGAACTAGAACGAAGCAAAAAAGATGGGAAAAGTGAAGGTATGATTTTTAAACAGATCAAGGAATCCATCCAAACATCTACTTTAGGGTAAGGACTGGGAAGAAGGAAAATGTTATATATGAACTCTACCGCACTCTGTGTTGCAAAGACAGACTTCCACTTAAGCCCCAGAGAAACTGCAAAGGGCAAAGGCAGATAAGGAAACCCATCAATATACTCCTTCCCAATTAAACATGGCAAGCAAGGTTCAAGGGGATACACGATTTTCAGTTGGACTCCCTTAGCTGAAAGATAGCTCAATTGCTTGTAGGTCTCAGTTGCCTGGTTTTAGGCACGCACTCAGTAAGAGAACCCAGACCCCACTCCTGGTGGACTGGGGAGTTTAGGGGAACAGTTAAGCAAATGAGTCAGCCCCAAATGACTTCACACCTGTTCACACATGTTCTTGTGGTTTGGGTGGGGTGGGTTGTCCTCTCCCACCCATCCACCCTCTCAGAGATCATAACGGAACCTAGGCTCGAAAGGGCTTGGTTCACACAAGGAACTGAAATAAGGTTGTATATCCCCACTGTGCTTGGCTCAGTGATGAGTATGAGACTCCAGACTGGACCAGTGAGCATCCTCCCCAAGATTCTTGACAGCACTATCAAAAAAAGTTATTTCCTTTCCCTTTGATATAGTAAGCAATCTGAGTTTGGGGCTGGAAATGGTCTTCTTGCCACCATGTCAGAAAAGAACCTGTTTGAAATTAAGTCAAACAAGAGATAGAAAAATGATATTGGAATCTGGACATCCAGTCAAGCCTCAAGTCAATATACCCTCAAACTTCTTAGTCATGTAAACAAAGTTTATTGTTTTTGTTTTTGCACTGGGTTTTTGTTTGCTTGTTTGTTTTATGGCATTGCTGGGGATTGAACCAAGGACACTCTACTGCCGACCCCCAGCCCTTTTTATTTATTTATTTATTTCTCCAAGACAGCATCTTACTCAGTTGCCCAGGTGGGCCTTGAAACTTGTGAGCCTCCTGCCTCAGCCTCGAGAGTCTCTGAGACTACAGATGAGCACCACTGTGTCCTGCTCACAACAATTTTCTGTTTTGCTGAAGCCAGTCTGAGTTAAGGATCTGGCACTTCTAGCTGAAAATGTATCACTAATATAATGGCCTTCTTCATCCTAGGCACCAAGCTAGGATGGAGTTGGGGTTACAAGTGTGAAGAGGCCGTGTGTCATTCTTATCTTCATGGTTCTTTGAGACCTGTGGGAAAGATGACAATAAGCAAGAAAACACATAAATAAGCAAAATGTAATGATTATGCGTCAGGTTGTAAGCAAGAGTTGCTAATTGAGAATAAGAGGATCATCTTGGACAGCGCAATAGGGAGGCTCTCTGCTGAGTTCCTTTCAAGCTGAGGGTCAGTGGTAGGAAGGGCAGGAGGAAGAGAATTTTAGGCAAGTGATTCTAGGGTCGAAAGGGCTTAATTCACACAAGGAACTGAAATAGGGCCTTCATTTATTCATCCACTCAACAAACTGCTATGACAGCAACTCAGCATGGGTACAAGGAGACAGAAATAAAAGCTGTCCCTAACAAGATGGCAAAATATAGCTGTAAATACTAATTTGGTCAAGGGTGGGGCAGTGATTCCACAAAGATATACCATATTTCACCACAGAATCATCACAGATTTCATGCCAAATTTTTTTGCTAAAAAACAGAGTAAGACCATCATGTGAAACTTCTTTCTTTTTCTCCTTCTTTTGGTACTAGGGATTGAATCCAAGGGTACCTTACCACTGAGCTTATCCCCAGCCTTTTTTATTTTTTGACTTTGCGACAAGGACTCACTAAGGGGCTTCATTAAATTACTGAAGCTGGCTTCAAATTTGCAATCCTCCTGCTTCATCCTTTCTAATCACTGGGATTACAGGAGTGCACCACCACACACAGCATGTGAAGCTTTGTAATTTTTTTAAATTTTGTTTTAAAATTTTGTTTCATTTTTTCCACAGTTTTATTGGTGCGCCATAGTTGTACGTAATGGTGAGATTCCTTGTTACGTATTCATACATGGGTACAATATAACAGTATTATTTAGTCAATATCACACCCCACTCTTTAGCCTTTATAAAATAAATTGTTCCAACATTACTTATAAATCATTTATTACTAAGCTGTCTTTGGTGCAAGATTAGGGTGCACAGAATACTTGTGAATATACATTTAAATTGAATAGTCCAAATGGACACATGTCGTTTCTTTGTGACCATTTAACCAACAGTTTTTCCGTCTGGAAAAAGAAAATGAACAGGTTAGTTGAACACTTAAACTTGAGAAAATTTGTTACAGTGTTGCCAGTGTTCTTAAAAAGTTGAATCTTTGGTGTCCAAAGATTCTGTGCCCCTATTATTGGCTTCCTTCTGATGTGCCATCCTTGGTGCTACTCATCAATGTTTATGGCTAGTACTGCAGCCATGCAAGGCAACTTTTGGAAATACACCACGTGTGTGTGCTGAGAACTAGAAGCTTAAGACTCACAGTGCCTGAGAAGACAAATGTGCAGCCATGTGCAATTGGTGAGTACACTGCTGCTCTGCTGACCTAATCAATGGCGTGAGGAGCAGACTTATATCATGTGACATTTATGCAACGAAAGGTTATATACGAACTTTTGGAATGAAAAACAGGGTGCGGTGATTAAGAGGTGGCTGCAATTATGCCGGAAAATATGGTAACTACAGGATGTTCATTTCAGCATCATTTTCTTTTCAACTTCACATTGAAGTAGTAGAGCATGTACATTTCATCCTAGAGAGCTCCACTATTTTCACAAGCTAAACACACACATTATTGGTACCTGGATGAGATGCCCTCTCATCCACCCCCCTTCCTCCTTCTGGTCCCAAACCATCCTCCAATCAAGGGTAACTATTGGCCTGTAGCAGTGTTGATTAATTTTGGCTCCTTTTACTTTGTATATACGAAATCACACAGTGTATGACTTCGGGCATTTGGGAGGGGGTGGGGAGGTCCTGGCTTCTTTTACCTAATTTGGTGTTTATGAGATTCCACTTTATTGTTTATGTAGTTACAGATTGCTTATTCTGTATAGTATTCTATCATTAGAATGTACCATAACTTATTTTTCTGTTCCACTATTTTTAAACATTTGGGTAGTTTCCAGATAGAGAATATTATAAACAGGGCAGTTGTGAACATTCTTCTGGTGAATATATATTTATATTTGGGGGTTGTGGGCCTAGGGGTGACATTGTTGGGACATGGAATGTTGAAGTATAGTATGATCACCTTTAGAAGATATTGCTAAACAATTTACCAGAATGATTCTACCGATTTACACCTCCACTGAATTTATAGGAGAGTTCTGGTTTCTTCACATGCTTAATAACACTTGGTATCTTCCATTTTCTAAAATTTTAGTTCACCTGGTGGGTGGATGTTGGTCTCAAATTATAGTTTCAGTTTTCACTCTCCGTATGATTAACGTGGCTGCAAACCTTGCCATCTGTGTGTGGTCATTCTTTTCTGAAGGGTATATTCCATCTTGTTCTTGTTTTTGTATGGGATAGTTTTTTCTTAAACTATCCAGTACAGGATGGTAGCAGGAGTTCTTCAAACATCCCAGCTACAAGCTTTTGGTTAGATATAAATGCAGGTATTCTCTTCCATTTTGTGAAGTATGTTTTACTCTCTTTTGATGAGAGAGAGAGAGAGAGAGACAGAGAGAGACAGAGAGAGAGACAGAGAGAAATATATTACTTTTATTTTGAGTCCTATTTAAGAAAGTGCTTTTTACCCAGCATCAGAAAAATGTTCTCTTACATTTTTCTCAAAAAGCTTTACTGCTTTTGCTTTACATCTGTATTCACAATCTGCCTTAAATTAATTTTTGTTTATAGTATGAGGTGCTGGTTAAGAAAATCTTTTCCATACGGTCATGGTTCCCAAACTATGCACCAGGTCAGCCCTTTGGGTGCCACAGTGAATTTACGAGGATGCCATTGGACATTTTACCTTTCTTGAGGGAAATGCAGTGTCATCTGTGGGTATCACATAAACCATTAGCTTGAAAAAGCACATGATTACAACATTGGAGCATAAATACGTCCCCTTGGGTGACAGTGCATTGCCGTGAGTACTCCATGGAGATGGGCCCTGTGGCCCTTCCAACAGCCAGCAAAATTCTGACATCCTCAGGTGGGTGGCCAGCGAGAACTGAATCCTGCCAATAACCAGGTGGGTTTGAAAACAGATGCTTCCCCATTTAAGCCTCAGAGGAGACTACAGCCTGGGCCAGCACCTTGCAGCTCTGTGATATCCCAAAGCAGAGGGCTGGTTGAGCCACCCCCAACTCTAGCCTATTGGAAACTTTACCATAGGGAGTGTCAGGTCTAGTGGTGAGTATACAGTGATATTTTTACATAGTAATCGATTACTGATGAGTTTGCCATATAGAAATCTCATTGGCTTAAGATCATTTAGTGGAGAACAATCTTTGCAAAGTCACAACATTTTTTATCATAGTGAAAAGTAGAAACCACCTAAATCTAGGGTTTTGATGAATGAATCTTGCTACATTGCATCCATGTGATGGAATAATAGGTGGCCAATAAAAATCATGTGGGAAAATTTTCATATTAGATTACTAAGTGAAAAAAAGAGATATAAAATCATATGTTCAATTACATTCTAAAAGTGTAAAATATGAATATTGGGTGTATCCGCATTGTCTAAGAGTTAAAAATGCTTTGGGGAGAGGGAGGAGTATATGTCTAACAACATTTTTGTTGTATTTTAGGTTTTTCTACAAAGACATTGTCAACAAATTTCCTTCAAAGAGAACATGCTACTTTTGCATGCATACAAATTTACACACACACACATATTTTTTTTAAATCAAGAAATAATCTATGCCTTGAAGGAATTTATAGTGTGACAGGAGACAAACGGTATGAATGAGGGAATTATAAAGTTAGAGTTTATGTGTTGAGGTCCATTGAAAGACCCAACCAAATCATCTTAACATGAAACAGGTACTGGCTCATAATGGCCCTCCTTGAACCAATTATAACAGACAGAATGGGAAGTTCTAGGGCATAATCCCAAGCCCCCCTGGGAGTCCTGCTGTTGTGGCCAGGGTGTTCTGAGGGGTTGGGAGGCAAGGGAGCTCTTCCCAAAGGGAGACCGGAAGGAGAAGGGAGATGAGGCTGGTGATAAAGAGAAGAGATATCAAGAAATAGTCTGTTGTGCCTGGAGTAGTAGCTCAAAGGCACAGAGGAAGTGGCCCTTAACATGAATGTTAAAGGTGAGGAAATGTTTCCAGGCAGCTGGGGGGTAAGAGGGGATCTGAAGAGGAGGGAGGGGGTGGTATGCTCATATGCTGTATGGAAGGAGCTAGAGAGACAGATGGCAAGCGGATCCAAGGGGCTTATGTCAGCCTTCATTCTGAGGACAGTGAGGAGTCCCCAAAAGAATGACAAAAGGGTGTGTGATTACCCGCCCCCTGCCCTTGTCTCTCAAACTATGGTGCCTGATCAGTACCATGACAAGGAATAAAATAATCATCATAATCTTTCTGTCTCCTGCTCCAGATTCCATTACTCCAGTGGCTGAGAGGAGGATGGATTTGAAGGTCTTTGACCAAAGCCTCTGCTAAACTAGTGTATTTCAATTTTTTTTTGATAGACAGATTGTTTTATTGAATCACATAAGATACAGATAAATATTTTACACAAACATCTTCTTAAGGGAGATGAGAGTCTGAGATTTGCAATTCTTTTTTTTTCAGTACGTTTTTGATCATGATTTTCAGTAATAAATATGTATTGTATTATAATTCATTTGAATTTTACCAAACTGTTTCAAACAAACACACACACACACACACACACACACACACACCACTTCCCTAGACTACCAACCTCACCATGGCGGTAACCATGACTGTATAACTTGGTTATCGCTGTGGCTTCTATGCCTGGCACAATGCTTGTCTCATAATGGACCATAATGTTACTATTAATATTAAGTGTGTATTTACTGAATGAACAGCTGCAGGTATCAATAAATGATTCAAGATTCTTTTAAGCTACAGAGAGTTGTACAGATGCAAACAGTATCTATTCGTGTCTAAATCTGGCCCATGTCTATGTTCCTGTATCATGGAGGAGATTGCCAGGGCTGGCAGTGGGGGGAGATGCCATGGGCAGAGGAGAAGTAGAGTCTCGGGATCTGAGACCAACAGTGGGTGGTGCCCCAGGCACAGCATTTGGATGATTCATGCGCCTTCCTGGGTACCGGACTCTGTTCCCTAAACCCACATCCTCTGTCGTAGACTGGGACTAATTTCAGGGCTATACGGGAACCATGATTCACAGCCTAGAAACAGGGGTTTTCTTTAATAACCCAAAGAATTTCATCCTAAAGAAAGTGAAACAATTGCATGAGATAGTCTTTTTCTCAGAACAGATTAAAACCAAGAACAGTAAAAGGCACAGAACACGGAAGAAATCTAAGCTGCACATATATTGAAAGTGCATTTGGCTCTGAGAGGGTCTCCAAGGACCACTTAAGACTCTCATTTCCTTCCCACCTCTTGAAGCTTATTGATCAGTGTCAATTGCAAAGCCCTTCCTATGTGTTCTCTGTAACCAAAGTTCTCTAAGTAAAAAGCCAAGCCAAGGAAACCACTTAAGAAGGGTCAGTTTACCTAAAGATTAGCAATACCAACCAAGACTGAGCAGTGACTTCCTCCCAATGGCAATGTTCATGGAAGGCTTAAGGATTCAAATTCCATCTGAAGGAGAGCCTGTCAGAATAATGATTTTCTTTTATTTCCTATTATTTTGTACTGGAATTGAACCCTGAGGTACTCTTACAACTGAGCTACATTCTCAGCCCTTTTTAATTTTTTTTTTAATTGTAAGACAAGTTCTCATCAAGTTGCTGAGACTGGCCTCAAACTTGCAATCTTCCTGTCTTAGCCTCCTGAGTCACTGGGATTACAGGACTGGAGCACTGTACCTGATGATTTTCTTTTTCAAAGAGCCAGAAACTTTTCTGCTGGATGAAGACATCATTAAAGATCTTTAGTTCAGAAACTGGAACAAGACAGGGATGCCTCTTTTACCACTTCTGTTCAACTGAGTTCTTGAAACTCTAGCCAGAACTATCAGACACATGAAAGAAATTAAAGGAATACAATAGGAAAAGGTGAACCCAAATTATCACTATTTGCAGGCGATATGATTCTATACCTAGAAGACCCAAAACATTTCACCAGAAATCCCCTAGAACTAATAAATGAATTCAGCAAAATAGCGGGATAGAAAACCAACACCCATAAATCAAAGGCATTTCTGTACAGTAACAAATCCTCTGAAAGAGAAACTAGGAAAACCACCCCATTTACAATAGTCTCAAAAAAAAATACTTGGGAATAAACTTAACAAAAGACATGAAAGTCCTCTACAATGTAAACTACAGCACGTTAAAAAAAGAAACTAAAGAAGATGGAAAGATCTACCTTGCTCTTGGATAGGCAGAATTTATATTGTCAAAATGACCATACTACCAAAAGCACTGTATAGATTCAATGCAATCCCAATCAAAATTCCAATGACATTCCTCATAGAAATAGAAAAAGCAATCATGAAAGTCATCTGGAAAAATAAGAGACCCAGGGGCTGGGGTTGTAGCTCAGCGGTAGAGTGCTCACCTGGCATGTGTGGGGCCCTGGGTTTTATCCTTAGTACCACGTATAAATAAATAGATAAATAAATAAATAAATAAATAAAGTAAAGATATTGTATCAACTACAACTAAAAAATATTTTTAAAAAAAGACAGAGAGAGAGAGAGAGAGAGGGAGAGAGAGACCCAGAATAGTCAAAGCAATCCTTAGCAAGAAGAATGAAGTTGGTGGCATTACTATTCCAGACCTTAAACTATACTGCAGAGTATAGTAAGAGTATAGTAACAAAAACAGCAGAGACTAACCCACATAACTACCATTATCTTATATTAGACAAAGGTGCCAAAAATGTACATTGGTGAAAAGATAGCCTCTTCCACAAATGGTGCTGGGAAACAGGATATCCACAAGTAACAAAATGAAATTAAAACTCTACCTCTCACCATGCACAAAACTCAATTCAAAGTGGACCAAGGCCCTAGGAATTAAACCAGAGACCTTGCATCTAATGGGAAAAAAAGTAGGCCCAAATCTCCATCATGTCAGACTAGGCCTCAACTTCCTTAATAAGACTCCTATAGCACAAGAATTAAAACCAAGAATAAATAAATAGATTCAAACTAAAAAGCTTCTTCTAAGCAAAAGAAAAAAATTAGTGATGTGAATAGAGAGTCTACATTTGGGGAGCAAATTATTACCACCACACATCAGATAGAGCACTAATCTCTAGGATATATAAAGAACCCAAAAATCTTAATACCAAAAAAACAAATAATCCAATCAATAAATGGGCCAAGGAACTGAACAGACACTTCTCAGAAGAGGATATACAATCAATCAACAAACATATGAAAAATGTTCAACATCTCTAGCACTTAGAAAAATGCAAATCAAAACTACTCTAAGATTTCATCTCACTCCAGTCAGAATGACAGCTATCAAGAATATAAACAACAATAAGTGTTGGTGAGGATGTGGGGAAAAAGGCACACTCAAACATTGCTGGTGGGACTGTAGACTGATGCAGCCAATCTGTAAAGCAGTATGGAGATTCCTTGGAAAACTTGGAATGGAACCACCATTTGACCCACCTATCCTACTCCTTGGTTTATACCCAAAGGACTTAAAAACATCATACCATAGGGACACAGCCATAAATGTTTATAGGAGTACAACTCAGAATAGCTAAATTGTGTGACCAACCCAGATGCCCTTCAGTAGATGAATGGATAGGGAAACTTTGGTATACATACACAACGGAACACACTCAGCATTAAAAGAGAATAAAATCATGGCATTTTATGGATGGAGTTGGAGAATATAATGCTAAGTGAAGCAAGCCAATCTCAAAAAAACAAAAGCCGAATGTTTTCTTTGATATGAGGATGCTGACTCATAATGGCGATGTTGGGGGGAGCAAGGGAGGAATGGAGGAACTTTAGATAGGGCAAAGGGGAGAAAGAGGAAGGGAGGGGGCTAGGGGATAGGAATGATGGTGGAATGTGTTAGACATCATTACCCCAAGTACATGTATGAAGACACGAATGGGGTGAAAATACTTTGTGTACAATCAGTGACTTGAAAAATTGTGCTCTATATGTGTAATATGAAATGAATTACATTCTGCCATTGTGTATGACAAATTAGAAAATAAATAAATAAATTTTTTAAAAAAATTATCTTTAATTCAGGATGTACTATCAGTTTAATAGTTGTAGGTCTTGTGGGGAAATATCCAATACCAGTCACATTGAGCTGTTTTTACCAACTGACAGAGTGAAGACCATGTTCTAAAGAGGTTTTAGTGCTCAAGATCAAAAGACATTGGAACCAGGCTTACTTGGATTGAATTTAAGTCTCTGCCCTTGCCTTTTGAGTAAATCATTTGGTCAAATTATGGCACACACCTCCTTGGACCTCAGATTCCTCAGCTATGAAATTTTATAAGTGCTCTGAGGATTACATAAGAATATACAAAAGAGTTTAGCACTGAACTTGGCACATCACAAGTGGTCCATGATTAGCAGTAGTGGTAGTGGGAATGGTGATGACTGACTTTTTTTTTTTTTTGGTACTGGGGATTGAACCCAAAGCTGCTGTACCACTGAGCCTTTTTATTTTTGAGACGGAGTCTCACTAAGCTGCCTAGGCTGACCTTGAACTTGCAATCCTCCTTTCTCAGCCTCTCAAGTAGCAGGGACTACTAATATTGATCATTATTTTGTTCCAATGCAATATGAAGAAATATAAGATCAGGTTGAATCTTTAGAATCTAGTTGTCCACAGTGTCAAGCAGCATTTGAGGATAATTTGCCCACTACTGTCTTCTTAGCAAGAAAAGGTCTCTCGTGCCATATTCACCTTTCCAAATGCATCTAGATTTCACTTCAAAAACTATTAAGCTATGAATAGCACTATATTCTTAAGCAAGCTCTTCTGCCAACCTGGCTGTATCCCTACCCTTCCTTTCCGAGATAACCCCTGAAGCTTTCAACAAACACTGCTTTTTACTTGAGTTTGTTTCAGTGAGTTTTTGCTTTTTTGCAGCCAAAAGAGCTTTGATTCAGAAACCACTGGTGAATGTGGTTTTGACATATTGTGTTGAGGGTGTGAGAAACCCAGGAAGGATGGAAGCCAGCCAGCCCGAGGGTGATGGTGCGGGCTGATCACTAAAGCTTGTTCAGGGCCAATGAGATCTCTGTGGAGGTAAAACAGAAGAGAGAAAAGACAGAAAATAGGACAAATGTGAACAAGAATTAAGACAAATTCTTAGCCCACTAATTGAAATCATACTACCATTTTGTACTCCGAGCGTGATACCCAGCAGTATCTGATTACCAGGAAAGAACACAAAGAGTAAAATGCAACCTCTGCCCTTCTGCAAAGTACAGATCCATCTACATCTACTGAGTACTGATTAAGTGCAAGGATAGCCATCTTGCAATTCCTTCTTTCCATGATCTTATAGCCTGAAATGGAAGGATGTGTCAAGATCATACCAAATAATGTAGTTGGAACATGCCTCAGGAGTGGAAAAGAGCTTTGCAAATATAATTGATGTTGGTATTCAGAACGGGAATAGCAGTCCCTGGTTATGGAGGACCAACCGTGCCAAATATAGTAGCAAGACTTTGACACAAATTTCTTCTTTAAAGGAAAAAAAAAAGCACCCTAGATTAGGCACTGTTGTCCCATTTAATAGATAATGAAATGGAGCCTCAGAGAGTGTAAGTCCTCAAGATTATGAAGATAGTGAGTAGCAGAACCAGAAGTAAACTCACACACACAGCAGTGAGCTGATATTTGACATAAATGTCAAGGCAGTGAGATGAGAAAGACCTTCCAATAACTAATACTGAAACGACTCGACATTTATGTTTTAAAAAGGAAATGACCTTTATCTCATATCATACACAAAAAATCACCTTGAAATAAACAATAGAGACAAAGTAAAAGCCAAAGACTCAAAGCTTGTAGAAGAAATCATAGGAGAGAATATTCTCAATCTTGAGGCAGACAAAGATTTCATGGACAGGATACAAAATCATAAACTTCTAAGAGAGAAAAATTGATGTTAGACTTCATCAAAATAAAAATGATTTCTGTACTTGGAAAGACAAGTACATAGTCATAGTCATAAATAAAAGGTTTGCAATGTAAACAACAGATAAAGCACTTGTCCCAAGAATATATAAAGAACTCTTATTAGAGTTCAATGAAAAGAAGGCAACTTATAAAAATCAATAGACAGAAGGTCTGGACACTTCACAAAAAAATGATATGTGAAAGGCTACTGAGAACATGAAAAGATGGTCAACATGGTTAGCTAACAAGGAAATGCAAAGGAAAGCCCCGGAGATCCCACTTTACACCACTTAAAATAAGTGAGAAACAATTTGGAAAATAATTTGGCAGTTTATTATCACTTATCCTGTGACCCAGCAATTCAACACATAGGTATTTACCCAAGAGAAATGAACACTTATGCCTACCAAAAGATTGGTGCATGAATGTGCATACCAACCATATTCCATATTCGTAGTCATAAAAGCACTGGCAGCAACTCAAACGGCTAGAGAGATTGTGGTACATCCATACCACAGTGTAGTACTCAGCAGTAAGAAAGAGCTATTAATATTGGCCACGTTGATGACTCCTTCCATCTGTCATGCTGAATGAAGGAAAGTAGAAAGGAAACACTTCATACCATATAATTCAATTTACATGAACTTCCAGAAAAGGCAAAACTAAGTTGTGGTGACAAAATAGGTCAATAGTAGCCCGGGGCTGTGTTGGGGGATGGGAGTGCCTGGTGGGGGCAGGCAGGAGAGAACCTTCTGAGGTAATGGAAATATTCTAAACCTTAATTATGGAGTAGTTATATGTCTTACACGTTTGTCAAAATTTATCAGGTTCTAAGTACATTTAAAATGGGTGCATATTAAGGTGTTGTTCCCCCTCCCCACCCCCTGTGGTAGTGCATACCTGTAATCCCAGCACCTTGGAAGGCTGAGGCAGGAGGATCACAAGTACTAAGCCAGTCTCAACAATTTAGTGAGACCCTGTCTCAAAATAAAAAGTCAAAAGAGCTGTGGATGTAGCTCAGTGGTAGAATGTCCCTGGGTTCAGTCCCTAGTACCAAAGAAGAAGGAGGAGGAGGGGAGAAAGAAGGAAGAAAAGGAGGGAGGGAGGGAGGGAGGGAGAGAGAAAAGAGTGCATATGAGAAATATAAATTATATCTGGAAAATTCTTTTCAAAAGATTCGTGAAACATGGTGAATTATTTCACAGGCAGCATTACAGAGAGAGGCCTTGCTTGGGTAGACATGCTGCCGAAGAAACGTGGACATCAGAAAGGACAGGGTACCTTCTGGGAACAAATTAATTCATAAAGTCAGTCTCAGCAATCTCATCTCGAATTCCCTGATGGAAATGCAGTGCTGGCCTGGTGTGGCCAGAGCCAGGGGACACCATGAAAAGAGGACCCAGGAACCCAGGACAGATCCTGACTTGGTTCTGAGTTCTCCATCAAAAACCGTGTGGCCTTTCCCTACCTGCGTCACACACCCACCTCTGTCCCTTAGAAGTCCAATCTGACCACACAGAGTCCACAAAGAGCAGTCAACTCCTCGCCCCTGCACCTCCTCCCTCAGGCAAGCCGCAGGAAACATGAGATGGAATAAATCCTACCAGTCATGGCATTCAGACATTCTCATAAGTACTGTTCTTTTAAAAAGCTGGAAAGTTGGGCTGAGGACTTCAGGGCTATTATTAGCACCAAACACTATAAAAAGGAAATGCCACTGATAATCTTAGATGGCTGTATTTTTACACAGGGTAATTCAAGCTTCCTTCTTAGAGTTCCCAGTCATAAGAAATCCTTAATAAAAATACTACTTCAGGTCATACCCTCAAATCCAGCTTAACATTGCTGAGATTCTTTGGGACTATTCAAGTCAGGACTGACTGGGAGAACTCAGATTGCAATTTTAGCCCCATATGGCTGCCATTTTCTGAGCAGCTTGTGTCTGTTCTAACACAGGAAAATCATTAATGCATGAACCTATGTACAAATATTTATTTGCACTGATTTTTTTTTTGGGGGGGGTACCAGGGATTGACTCAGGGACACTCATCCACTGAGCCAACATCCCCAGCCCTATTTTGTATTTTAGTTAGAGACAGGGTCTCACTGAGTTGCTTATCACCTCAACATTGCTGAGAGTGGCTTTGAACTTACAATCCTCCTGCCTTGGCCTCCTGAGTTGCTGGGATCACAGGCATGAGCCACCTTGCCCAATTTATGATTGTGTGCTCAATCATACCTCCCAACTTGGTGACTGCAGAAAAGTACTTTTGCCTTTGAGACTCATACTGTTGGCTACTTAAACCATACAAACAGGAGAAAAAGAGAACAACAGAAATGATGGTACCCTGTGTTGGGGAAGTTGCTAAAAGCATGCATTTTCATTTTTCATACACTGCTAGTGCCATGCTGTGAACTTTACTCAGGAGAAATTTGTGTCAAAAGCCTTTTTTATTTGTGTGTGTGGGCGTCTGCGCACTTCGATTGAACTCACCGACTTGCGTGTACTGAGCAGGAGTTTCTGCCACTGAGCTACACACCCTCTGCCCCTCAAAAGCCTTTTAAAAATGTGTTTGCCTTTTGACCCAGATTCCCTCCAGAAGTGTTCTTAAGAAAATAATTAAGCTTGATATCAAAGAACCTGGATATTATTAAGAGCCTGGATATTAAGAGTAGAAAAACATTTGGTAACAGTCTAAATGTCTAATAATAGAAGTTAAACACATATTTAGACAGTACAACTGATAAACACTTATACAAAGCAGGTCACAAAAGCAATACATACCATTAAGGGTTCACTTCAAGGGTAGTATTATTTTTATTAAGGATTTATTATAACCAGAAACTCCAAGAAAGAAACATGTTCCCATATAAAAATAGATATCTACATACAAACATATAGAAAAGGTCTATACACCTTGGCTTAATAATGGTTTTATGTGTGGGTAGAGTTGGTTGGTTGATTTTGTGGCGGGGGGACGGGGGGCACACGCGTAGTTTGGTTTGCGTTTTATCCCCCAGTATTGGAATTTTTAAAGATTTTTTTTAGTTGTAGATGGACACAATACCTTTATTTTATTTGTATGTGGTGCTGAGGATCAAACCCAGTGCTTTCCTCATGAGAGGCGAGTGCTCTACCATTGAGCTACAATCCCAGCCCCCATTACGGGATTTTGAACCCAGAGCTTTGTGCATGCTCTGCAGGAGTTCTGCCACTTAACTACATCTAAGTCCTTTTTACTTTTTATTTTGAGACATTATCTGGCTAAGTTCCTGAGGTTGGCCTTGAACTTGTGATCCTCTTGCCTCAGTCTCCCTAGTAAGCTGGGATTACAGGCATGCAAGGCTTCACCTGACTGTTATGTGCAGAGTTTTTTAGAAGGCTTTTTGTTTGTTTCACTTATTTCTATTTCTGTAGAGAACTGTGATTTTTATAAAAGGAAAACAAAAAATTTAAAAAAACAGTTTTATCAATCTAGAAAACAGAAAGAAAAAAAATACAGCACAATGGGTGACCAAGCAGTAACTTGGTTTTTTACTTGATATTTCAGAGAATTTCTTTATTTATCTTCCTACAAATCTGTTTCACTGTATGACCTTAGCCAAGTTCTTCTCATATCAGACCCTTGGTTTCCTATCTGTAAAATGTATGAATTGATCTAGGTCATTGATGGAAAATTACTTTTACCTTGATTGTAACTCCATATCATTCCAGGGACTATCTGGACAACCTCTGTGATGAAAAGAAATGTCTGATAGAAGGTTGGAGCTGTGATTGACTAGTAATGTCTGGCATGGACCTAAGAATGAAGAATGACACAGAAAGCCACACAGTTCTTGTAGGTAGAGTAGATAACTGAAAGGTCTCATATAGCTCTGTGAGTGTGTGGCATCTTTAAGTCAAAGCATTAATCTGAATTTGGTAAGACATAGGGGTTGGGGATGCCTAACTCCCAAGTATTCATTTTTGGTGCAGGTACAATGGATTACTAATTTTCCATCTTATATTACAGAACCCAAGACATGCTGGGCTTGGTGGCACAAGCCTGCAATCCTAGTGACTCGGGAGGCTAAGGCAAGAGAATCATAATTTTGAGACCAGCGTAGTCAACTTGGTGAGATCCTATCACAAAAAAAAAAAAAAAAAAAAAAAACCTTTTGAAGGGCTAGAAATGTAACTCAGTGGTAAATTACTCCTAGTTCAATCCCTAGTACTGGAGAAAAAAAGAAGGGAAAAAAAACCCTACAGAACATAACTTGAATACATAACTTGAGATTTATTAGCAGAGGAAATGGCCATGGTATGTGTCTCAATTATATTTTCAGCCATCACCTCTCATCCCAAGAACAAGAAATAAATCTGCAGCTGTTGTTTCAACTTCTTCAACCTGAAACAATGTGAAAGCCACAGCTGTTAGAGTTATAAAGCTGATCTTGGCTTTGTCCTTGGTCCATGTCTCATGTTTCATGGAATTCTCTAAAAGCCACACTTCTGAGGGTTGATAAGGTGACTTATAATTATTACCCTCCCAAAGAGCAGAAGTGCTAAGTGCACACCCCTAGGGGACTTTCCATCATGAAGTCAGCCCACTTCTGTGTTGACTCAGTGGGACCAAAGCTCACAGAGAGCTGATGATGTTTCTAAAATCATAAGATAAGTTTAACCAACACCCAACTTTGCCAACTGGCAAACAAGCATGGATTCTTTGGCAAAACCCAGCATCTGGTCTCAGCAGCTCGACTATTTGGAGGAAGGGGTAGCCTGAAGGGCTTTACTGCAGCATCTCAAGTTCACCACTCTAATCTATCATAGCTTCCAAGGAGAATAGCAGGCTGTATTCAGGGATCTGGGCAACAGCTGTGCCTTCCAAGTCAAGACACTGTTCAGAGAGACAATCCAAATGTGGGCTGTGTTTCAGTAGAATTCACTCAAACAGTTCTTTGTGCTTTAAAAAGACAGGGCATTAACCTCACACGTGGCTAAAGCATGATGGATGACTTAGGGGTCTCAATTTACATTTGGCTGGTAGCCAGAACAGAGTCATCAAATGCCTGGGTATCTGATGAGCAGGGTCTGACTTGTTCAGACTTGTTTCTGATGGAGGTGATGGATATGAGGACTTTTGCTCTATCCAGGTTTGATAAGCTGAACAAGGCTGGACTGTTACAAAGGCTGATTCCAGGGTTCCTGGATGTGGGTGGAGAGGGCACAGAATTCAGTGTTCTGAGTCAGTAGCTGCTGTTTTCATCTTTGTTTATAGCCAACATCTTTGTCTACTTCAGGGTCTATTTTGACCTCTGCCCATTTCTTGCAAGTTACAGTGCTGCCCAAAACTGGGACATCAAGAACATCATACCCACTCCTGAGAGTCACTTGCTTGGTCCTGTTGCCTTCTCAGTAAGATGCTTTGCAAGGATGGCTTGCTTCTGAACTCACTGGTGCTTCACACTATATCCTCAGGCCAACGGGAGTCAGAAGTTGACCTGCTATACCAAAGCTTGTTATGGCTAGCACCTTTAAGAAAGAGTGCTCAACACTCCCAGGATGAAGCTAAGTGGGGTTTTGCCCAAACCTATCCTTCTCTTTCAAACCAGAGCGGAGAAGGGGATGCTTCAACTTCTAAGAGAAGTTGGAGAGCTAAGCTTTGAGAAATACTAGAATAGTTCATAAGTCTTAATTCTGACAAAAGTGGAGACTCAGGCCAGGCTGTCTGCTTAAGTAGACAAAGAAGATATCATGGGAGGAACTAAGTGACATATCTGTGATATCACAAAAGTTATGAACACAGAATCCAGACCTTATAAACCTAACAAATGATCCAAGGGAATGATGCCAGAGCTCCTTTGACCTGGTAGACCAGCTCCATAGGGAGACCATGGGGATTCTCTCCTTTGCAGGGGAAAGGGGTAAAGGGAGAGTTCCAGAAACTCTATCACAGCAATTGCTGGCAATCATAGCTACTGGAAAGTTTCACAGTCCTCACAGGCTTGCAATCCACTTGGATAAATAACCTGGAATCTTCATAGTAGCCGTGCTTTGGGAAAGTATCTCACACTGTCTCCCACCAAACACTCAGAGTGCTGAAGTCATGAGCTAGGTTCAGAACTAAGCTATTATCTGAGTTTGGATTGCTTAAGGGGTCAGAAACCCCTGCATATTACCATTGCTGGGACTCCACAAACGTTCTGCTGCACTAACTTGAGGAGTAGCTGCCTTGAACAAACTTGGCTCAATAGAATGACTGCAACCTAAGCCTGCAAGGGGCTCTGCACTGTGGTGAGTGGTGCAACATGGATAGTAATGGAGGACACTGCCATAGAGAACCCGGGGATCAGAGGGCTCCACCATAGAACATAATCACAGTCAAAGAAGCCACTGCAAAACTACACTGCAGTGCCCAGTGGGAAATAAAGCCAACATTGTATAACAAACCAATATTTTAATACATCTTCATGAGAATGATTCTTACTAAGAAGTTACCACAAAAGGGTTAGAGATATCTTCTTTACCTGATGGGCACATCTCAGTGTAGGAGTACAAGAACTATTTTTTAAAAAAGGTAATGTTATGTCTCCAAAAGAACATGATAACTCTCTAGCAAGAGATCACAATGAAACTAATATGGATGAAATGCCTGGTAAGGAATTTAACAGAATGTTTAGTTAAAAAGCTCAAGGAGAGGGCTGGAGATGTGGCTCAAGTGGTAACGTGCTCGCCTGGCATGCACGGGGCCCTGGGTTTGATCCTCAGCACCACATAAAATAAAATAAAGATGTTGTGTCCACCAAAAACTGAAAAATAAATATTAAAAAATATTCTCTCTCTCTCTCCCCCTCTCTCTCCCCCTCTCTCTCCTCCTCTCTCTCTTTAAAAAAAAAAAGCTCAAGGAGATCCAAGAAAATATAGATAAGATGAAAAAAAAGATTAAATGAAATTAGGAAGACAGTGCAGAATGTGAATAAGAAATTCAGCAAAGAAATAAAGGTTTTTAAAAAGAACCAAACAGAAATCTTGGAATGGAGAGCTTAACAAATCAAAAAAATACAGTTGAAAGTCTCAACAAGAGATCACATAGAAGAAAAACTATCTGCATTTGAACTCAAGTTTTATGAAATATCCCATTCAGACAAAGGGGAAAAACATGAAAGAATGAAGAGAGCATTAACCTTTTGGACACCATTAAATGAACAAATATCCACTTTTTTTGAATACTTGAAGGTGAAGAGAAAAACATTAAGGGAACAAAACCTACTCAACTAAACAGTGGCAGAAAATTCCCCTAATCTTGGGGAAAATATGTACATCCATATAGAGGAGGCTTATAGGATCCCAAATACACATAATTAGAAAAGATCTTCACCACAGCATTTTATATTCAAACTTTTAAAAGTATGAGACCAAGAAAAAAAAATTCTATGTGAGAAAAGTGGCACATCACATTGAAGGGTGGCCCTATTAGACTAACAGCAGATTTCTTAGCAGAAACCAGACAAGCTGGAGAGAATGGAATATGTGTTCCAAGACTGAAACAAAATTTAACCACCAACAAGGAATATTTACTATCCTTCAAAAATGAAAGAGAAGTAAAAGCTTTCTAAAGCAAGCAAAAGCTAAGGGAATTTATGACACATATCAGCCTTAATCTTACAAAAGATTCTTAAGTGAGTCATATTCAAAAGCAAATGGAAGCATGTAAAAACATAAACCCACTAGAAAAAGTAGATAAAACACAAGAGAGAAATAGAAAAAATAAAAAATCAATATAATAAGTCATCAAACTTTAAAGATGAACAAGAGAGGAGGAAAAGAACAAAGAATATTCAAAAAAGCTAGAAGAAAACCAATAAAATGACAGAACTAAGTCCTTACCTATCAATAATAATCCTTGAATGTAAATCAACTAAATTCTCCAATTAAAAATATAGACTGGATGTATGGATAGAAAACCAAACACAAAAATATGCTGCCTAAAAGAAATATATCTCACCAGAAAAGACACAAAAGACTGAAAAACAAGTAGATGGAAAATGAAACTGCAAGTCAATGGAAGCTTAAAATTAGCAGGAGTAGCTATACTTACATTCAGCAAAACAGACTTTAAGACAAAAACTATAAGGTAAGACAAGGAAGGTCACTATAACATGATCAAGAAATTGATTCAACAAGAAGACACAATGATTATAAATCTATATTTGCCTAATATCAAAACACTCAGCTTTATAAAACAAATACTATTAGACCTAAGGGAAAGTTTGGCTTCAATACAATAATAGTGAGGGACTTCAACACCCTATTTTCATTAATGAACATATCATGCAGACAAAAATAATCAACAAAGATATATCAGAGTTAAACTATAGTACAGATCAAATGGAGTTAACAAAACTTTACAGCCCATTTCATCCAACAGCTTCTGAATACATTCTTTTCACCAAAAAGCATGGGAATTTCTTTGAAATGAATCATACATTAGTTTACAAAATAAGTCTTAGCAAATTCAAAAACTTGAAATCCTAACTTGCATCTTTTCTGGTCACATTCTAATAATGTTAGAAAGTCAACAACAAACACAATTTTAGAAAGTATACAAATACATGGAAACTAAACAACATAGTTTTGAACAACAAGTCACTAAGGAAATCAAAAGGGGAATTTGAGTAATTTCTTGAAACAAATGAAAATGGAAAAATACCCAAACTTCTGCAATACAGCAAAAGCAGTATTAAGAGGTAAGTTTACAGCATTAAGTGTTTACATTTAAAAAAAAAAAACAAACAAAAACAAACCGATTTCAGATGCACATACTAACAATACAAGCCAGGAATTTAAAAAATCAAGGAGTAAACTAACCTCAAAAGTAGTAAAAATGAAAAAAAGTAACAAAGATCAGAGGAAAAATAAACAAAATACTTTAAGAATAATGTAAAGATCAATGGAAAGGAAACTTTGTTTCTTTTAGTAATTCCTGTTTGTTTGTTTGTTTGTTTTGGTTTTGGTACTTGGAATGGAATCCAGAGGCACTGACCCACATCTCCAGACTTCTCCCCCACCCTTCCCCCTAGATAGGGTCTTGCTAAGTTACTGAGGCTGGTCTTGAACTTGTGATTCTGCTACATCAACCTCCTGAGTCCCTGGGATTACAGATGTGTGTTGGAAACTTGGTTTTTTGAAAAGAAAAAAAAAATCTACAAATCTTTAGCTAAAATAATAGACTGGGACCTCAGGTAGAACACAAGTGGAGGAAAAAGGAAGCCGCCCAATGTGTGCAAGCTTGAATCTTCTAAGTCCATGCATCTTCTCCTGCTGCTCTTACCCATAGACATCAGACTCCAGTATCTTCAGCTTTTCAACATGGACTCACACAAGCAATTCTCCAGGGATCTTCTAGTCCTTCAGTCTTGGGCTGGGGCTTCATTATTGGTTCCTCTTATTCTTAGGATTCTAGCTTCTTGAACTGAGTAGCTACTAATTTCTGTAGCTCTCCAGCTTCCCAGAAGCCATTGTGGGACTCTCCAGACTCTGATCATGTAAGCCAATCTAGTAAATCCCCTTTCATAACTATAACTATAAATATACATAATATAAATATATATTTATATTATACACACACAAACACAAACACACATCCACACGTAATCAGAACCAATAGAATATTTGGGCTCTATTCCTCTAGAGAACCTTGACTAATACAAAGGTAGTAGAGGAAGTTTCAGCCAGCGCAATCTGGCAAGAGAAAGAAATAAAAGCATACAAACATGGAGGAAGTCAATCTATCCCTGTTTGAAGATGATATGATTCTGCAGATGGAAAACCTCAAGACTCTCCAAGAAGACTATTAGAACTGATAACCAGGAGCTCCATTGGGCAATCAATCAACATGTGATATTTACAAGAACTGATAAAAAAAAAATCAGTAAAGTAATGGGATACAGAATCAACATTCAAAACATCAGTAGCTTTTCTCAAGACCAATAATGAATTTATTGAGAAAGAAATTAAGAAAGCAATCTCTTTCACAATAGCTACAAAAAAAAAGAAAACCCTAGAAATAAACTTAGCTAGGAAATGAAAGACCTCTACAAAGAAAATTACAAAATACGGATGATAGAAATTGAAAAAGACAAAACATCTATTACATATATTAACATACAAAGAGACTCTCCAAGGGGATTCCACTATAGTCCCATTATGAGCCCATTTTTGTAGCTACCTGTGGATATCTGCGGAAAGTCTACAAAAATATATCAACTAAAATGATTGGTGAACAATAGTTAATTCTGAATGACTGCATTTCAGATATTTATACTTTTAAAAATGGTACTTGCTACTATGATATTTTTCTTTCACAATAGTCATTATTACTCTTCTAAGAAGAAAATAGCAATAAATTGAATTACACCTGAAAGGATAGTAGCTGTGGGGAACATATTTGCAGTTTTTCTGTCTGTTCCTAATTTATTGCAAAGACTACCATGTATTATAAAAAAAATAAATTAAGACATCTTGGCTTTATTCTAAGGCATTTTTAAAAAATGTCCAAATACCTCATAACTACCAGTTAATGCATTTCATGGCTATCCAAAGAATGGACTTTTTTGGCAGACCTGTCATCAAGAGGGGTTGCTTGACATTGAGAAGTTTCTTCACCTTTTACTTGTGATTTTCATGAAACTTAAAGGAGAAGGCAGAGTGTTCTGAATATTGTAGTATTGGCTATTCCCCTCCTCACAATTGTACCATCACATCTTAAAGATAAAGAAGCTAAACACAGGGCAGATAAAGAGCTGAGTAAGACAAATTTGTTTCCTTCCCAATCATTTTATCAAGGTTGGCCTTGTTCAGGGAGCTTGGAGGATTCCAAATAAGTATCCCAGAGACAGATAAAATAAAGCAGAGAGAGGATGCTGTGAGCTCTTGTTGACAACCCAAGAGGACAACATCAAGGCCCAACTACTGCCATCAACACTAGCAAACTTGTTTGAATCTATGATGCACCCAGCACTGCAGATGATCACTAACCCTCCACAACAACCCTATGAAGTACATATAATTATAATTCTTACTATATAGGAAAGAACACTGAGATATAAAGAACTTAAGTTACTAGCTCAATGTCACACAGTTCCAAAAATCATGGAGCCAGGAGACTTTACCGTACATGCCTGATTCCAAAACTGACATCCTTACACACTATACTGTACAACCACACAAATGGTGAGAAATGGGCAGTGTGAAAAGCATTCACTGGGCTGTAAGATGTGGCTGGCTTCTTGCATGAAGGGGCCTCTTTATATGTCCCTGTGTTTGTGCAGACTAATTTGTAAGAAAGAAGAAACCCTACCACTAGCACAATGAAAGTCTTGAGCTAGCCAACTGGCCCAAGAACCAGTGTGGGTATAAAGTTGAGCTCTTTAGTGGAAAAAACCAGAGATTCAAACATTGTCAGGATTCTCTATTTCCTTTCTCTGTTTCTGTGTTGGTATCATTTGCTCCTAACAAACATGAGTTTTACCCGAACCCGTGGGGACATGGCCATGCACTCTTAGGGAACCCTTTTTCAAGAGAAAAGGTTGATTAGAGGAAGGCCACTTTTTCAGTTGCTGCATGGCTTGAGATTCAAGTAATGGGAGTACTGCGTCTCAGTGAGATGGGTGAAAGAGGAATTTACCAAAATTCAAAATTGAACAGTCAGAGTGTCTTAAAGACTCAGAAATTCAAGTTCATTGAAGAAAGAACAAGAAAGAATGCAAGCCAGCTCTGGCAGTGGCCATGACATTGGTTCAGCACAAAGGGGAATAATTAAACAGAGAAACACAGCAGACAGATTTGGCATGAAAAAACCCGTCGATCAGAAAAGCAGCCTGAACTTAGTTTATCCAGAGGATGCTCAGGGAAGTGGTGTTTGGGAGATCTGAGGTGCAAGCCGGCTTGAGGTGGCCAAAGTGTGATTTGCTGCTGTAGAGTTTGGAAATTATAGCAAACATTGCCATACTACCCTGAGAAGTGCCTAATAAGTGCCCGAGGGTGTACCTAGCAATTTTGTGAGTGAAACAGGAACCATGAAGATTGTACCCAGGGGAATTCAAGTCACAAGAACAAAGGGGAGCCCGATGTGCTTTTCCTTTCAGGCTAAAGTGGGCCAGAAATCTGAACAGGCAGGTGTGAATACACTCAGGGACTAAGCCCAGGGAAGGTTGTGTGCTCAGCAGCACAGTGTGTGCAGGATGAGCTTCCCTGCCTGAGGGAGAATTCTTGGGAAGTTCCTGACAGAGATCTGCAACTGCGGGGCCCTAAGGAAAGGCTGATCTAATCTCTGCAGAGCAGATACAAGTCCCGTGAGGCCTGATTAGACCTAAGCTGGAGCTGCAGAACTCCCTTCATAGAACTCCCCAGCAGTCCCACCCCAGGAGTGCAGGGATCTGGTCAGGCAAAGGTCCAGTTCTATCCTGTCTTGTACTGGTGAGAAGGGACACCGAGTGCTATTTCAACCAGCTTTGGTTTTAGGTCATTCCAACTGGCAGCTTAGTGAACCACACAAAAAGAAAAAGGGTTAACAACCCCCAACCCTGGCCTTTTCCCTCCCTCTCTTTCTATAACCCAGGAAGAAATGGAAAGGACAACTGGGTATAGGCAGTGACCATCCATTCTCATAGACTGTTTTGAATACTTCAGTGGAGATGATGCTTTGATTTTTCATTAAAAATATTTTTTCTGTGTGTTTGTGTGTGTGTGTGGGTGTTCTTGCTGTGATAATTGACTTGCAGATACACACACACACATTGTCTCATATATATATTTGGTTTTTTGCTAATTTTTAGCATTTTTAAAAATAGTTATTTTTCCTTGCCTTGTCTTTTAAGGGTTAAGGTTTTGAGTTTGTTATTTTTGTTTTGTTATTGTTTACTTGTTTCTCGTTTTCTACTTTCTTCTCCTGCTAACAGCCAAATCCTCCTGTTCTTATCTCTCCCTTTAATTTGTTCTTCCTATTTTTCTCCTCTTTTATAACCATCACTTGCTACGTTTCTTCTGCAGTCTCTCTGTGAACTTTTTGAACATTCTAAACTCTCTTCTACCTTCCTATCACATTTTCTTTTCTCTTAATAAACTGTATTTTTACCACCTATTTGATTTATGTAACTCCTACCCCCACCATACATGTTGTTGCATTTATTATTGCTGGGGATCACATAGTTGACATCTACTATTGGGTTTAATGCCAGAACTAGTTTGCAGTTATTTATTTGTTTTGCTGTTGGCAATTTCTGAGCCCACCATTCCTCTCTTTGTGGTAATTGGTATTGTAAATATCATAGTAGGCACAGCATATTTAGTTTAATGCTGTATATTGCTTGCATCAGTTGCTACTATTGGTTGTTTTCCCCTTTTCTGGGAGGTGCTGGGAATCTACTGGAACACTAAAGTTCACAGGGTAGAGATTCTGCTGCTGAACTAATCTCAATCACAAGATAGCACACTCTGTTACACACACAAACTAACAACACTAAAACTTCAGCTATACTTTGAAACAAAGAATATAAAGTACAAAAAGCCAAACTAATGAACAGGTCCCAATAGGAATGGCTAGGAGTGCACCATCAGGTCCCACACACAGACATCCACTTCTATAACAAAAACAGAGATGATTAACACAAAGTCTTTGTATACCACACCTATGAGGGCATCTCAATTTAGATCACTTTAGGATTTAGATTACTTTGGCAAGAGAAGTTCATGCCCTAATAAAAAACCCAAATATAAGAGTGGAAGAGAAATCCATTCTAACATATGCCAAAAAACCAACAATAGAATACATAGAATATGAAAATACAAGGTAATGTGGCTAATCCCAGTAGTGCATGCCTGTAATTTCAAAAACTCAGGAGGCAGAGGCAGCAGTATTAGAAGTTCAAGGCCAGCCTGAACAACTTAGCAAGGCAACTTAGCAACAAGTGAGATGCTGTCTCAATATATTTAAATTTTTTTTTAATGTAAGCTAACAAGATGCCTCTTAAAATTCACAATTCACCAGCAACTGATTCCAAAGATATTGAAGTGAATAAGATACCAGAAAAGAGTTAAAAAGTATAATTATAAAAATTATTATTAGGGGCTGAGGCTGTAGCTCAGTGGTTAAAGTACTTGCCTCGTATGTGTGAGGCACTGGGTTAAATCTTCAGCACCACATAAAAATAAAAATAAAAGATACTTTGTGTTTATCTACAGCTAAATAAACATTTTAAAAATGATTATTAAAAAATTCCAAGAAAACACAGAAAAACAACTGAGTGAATGAGAAATTCAATAAGGAAATAGAGATATTGAAAAAGACCCAAGCAGAAATCTTAGAAATGAAAGATACAATAAGTCAAGTAACAGATTCAATTGAACATCTCCAAGTAGATCATGATAAAGACAGAATCTCAGAGCTGGAAGACAAAGAGAACAGCCTTGACCATTCAGCCACTATTAAAATAAAATATCTAACCATAATCAGAACACATAAAAGCTCTGGGACAGTAAGAGAGCAAATTTAAGAATTATTGGAATTGAAGAGTGTTGTGAGATGAAAAGCTAATGGAATTGACAACCTCTTCAGGGAAATAATACCAAAAATTCCAAACCTTGAGAAGGAGCTGAACATCCAGATAACAGAAAACATTCAGAACCACCAATAGACAAGATCAAAAAAGAACCTCTCCATGAAACATTAAATAAAATTCCTAACTTACAGAATAAGAATAGAATTTTAAAAGCCCCAAGAGAAAAACATCAGGTCACAATCAGAATTCTGATTTCTCAGTATAGCCAAAAGGGTTTTGAATAATGTGTTCCAAGACCTGAAAGAAATTAACTGTCAACCAAGATTGCTATATCCAGTGAAACTATCCTTCAAAACCAAAGAAATAAAAATCTTACAAGACAAGCAGAAGCTAAAAAAAACTCATGACTACTGATCTAACACTACAGAACTTACTTGAAGAAATACTCCACAGAAAAGAAATCAAAAACAAACCCCAGAGCTCACAAATGAACAAATCTCATTTGAATAATAGCTAAGCAAATGAGAAATAGGACCAAATTAAACATTAGAAATGAAACAAAATGGAAGAAATTAATAAACATCTCTCTATAGTAACATTGAATGTAAATGATCTCAACTCTTCAATTAAAAGACATAGGCTGGCAGAATGAATTAAGAAACAAGGTGCAACTATATGTTGTTTGTAAAAGGCTCATCTTATATAGCCTCAGGCTGAACATGAAAGGATGAAAATTGATATACCATGAGACTAGATCCCTAAACAAGCAGGAGTAGCTACTCTCACATCCAACAAAGCAGATTTCAAGCCAAAGTTAATCGGAAGAGACAAAGAAGGTCACTTTATACTGGTAAGGAGAAAAATCCAACAAAAAGATATAATGATAGTAAATATTTATGCCCCAAACATTGGTATACCTAATTACATAAAAGAAACAGTCCTGAAATTAAAGACTCAGAGAAACACCAGTATAATAATACTGGGTGATTTCTGCCACTTTCACCAATACAAGGTCATCCAGACATAAACTCAGCAAAGACTCTTTGAACCTGAAAAATATTGTAAATCAATACAATTTCTTCTTAGCAGATCATGGAACCTTCTCCAAAATAGACCATCTTTAGGACACAAAGCAGCTCTTAGACAATATAAAAATTTGATATAATTCCTTTCATCTTATCATATTATACTGGAATGAAATTGGAAATTAACAAAAAACCCTACAGAAACTACATAAACACATGGAGATTAAACTATATTTTTGAATGATGAATGTCTTATAGAAGAAATCAGGGGAGAAATTTTAAAATGTGTAGAATCAAATGAGAATAGTGATATGCCACTGAGACACTATGAAGGTAGTTCTAAGGGGAAAGTTTTGAACTGTAAATGCCTATAATAAGAAAATCAGAAAGATCCCAAATAAGCAATCTAATGATGCATTTCAAAAACCAATTCCAAATCCAGTATAAGAAAGAAAATAATTAAGATCAGAGCCTTATTTATTCTCAGTTTCATTACAAAAGATCAATAAAATTAAAAGTTTGCTCTTTGAAAAGATAAGCAGGATTGAAAATATGGAGCCAAACTAACCAAAAGAAAAAGAGAGAAGTCCCAAATTAATGAAACAAAAAATGATGAAAAGGAGAAATCACCACAGACAACACAGAAATAGAGGATTGTTAGGAACTATTTTTAAAACTTATGTTCCGGGCTAAGGATGGGGCTCAAGCGATAGTGTGCTCACCTGACATGCGCGGGGCTCTGGGTTCGATCTTCAACACCACATAAAAATAAAAAATAAAGATATTGTGTCCACCTAAAAGAAACTAAAAAATAAATATTAAAAAAACTTATGCTCCAAAATATTGGAAAACCTATAAGAAATAGATATGTTTCTGGACACAAATAACCTGCCAAAATAGAATCAAGAGGACACTGAATATTTAAACAGACCAATATGTAGTACTGAGATATGAGCAGTAATAAGAAGTCTTCCAACAAGGGAAATTCCTGGACCAGATAGATTCTCACCTGAAGTCTACCAGATCTTTAAAGGATAATTAAAGCTAATGCTTCTCAAATTATTTCATGGAATAGAAAAGGTTGGAACACTTCCAAATTTATTCGATGAAGCCAGTATACACTCATACCTAAACCAGATAAGGTCACATCAAGGAAAGAAAACTACAGACCAAAATCCCCCTCGTGAACTTAGATGCAGAAATCCTCAATAAAATATTACCAAGCCATATTCAACAATGTATTAAGAAGATTGTACATCATTACCAAGTTGGTTTTATCTCAGGGTCGCAAGGATGGTTTAACATATGCAAACCAATAAATGTCATCATCACATAAATAGAATTAAGGACAAAAATCACTTAGCTATCTCAATAGATGCAGAGAAAGCCTTTGACAAAATTCAGCACCCATTCATGGAAAAAACTAGGGATAAAACCTACTTCATAAGGGTTATATACAAAACATCCAAAGCCAACATCAGAGTGACTGGGGAAAAACTGAAAATGTTCCCCTTAAAATCTGGAACAAGGGGACTGGGGTTGTGGCTCAGTATTAAAGCACTCACCTAAGCACATGCGAGGCACTGGGTTCCATCCTCAGCACCTCAAAAATAAATAAATAAATAAATAAATAAAGATATCGTGTCCAACTGCAACTAAAAAAATTAAATTCTGGAACAAGACAAGGATGTCTCACCACTGATATTTAGTATAGTACTAGAAATCCTAGTCAGAGCTATAAGGCAAAAGAAGAAAGTAAAATAGATGAAAGTAGGAAGGAAGAAATCAAATCATCACTGTTAGCAGATGATATGATCCCATATGATCCTCACCAGAAGACTTATAGGGTGTTATGTGTTAGATGTGGTGCTCCCCAAAAGCTCACATATGAGACAATGCAAGAAGGCTTGGAGAAGAAATTATTGGGTTATAGCCTTAACCTAATCTGTGGTCAATCCCGATGGGATTAACTGTATGGTAACTGGAGGCAGGTGGGGTGTGGCTGGAGGAAGTGGTTAATTGAGGCTTGGGGGTATATATTTGTGTCTGGCCAATGGAGACAGCTTCCACCTCATCCCTGTCCCTCTGCTTTCTGATCACCATGTGAGCTGCTTCCCTCTGCCACACTCTTCTGCCACCATGTCCTGCCATACCTTGAGCCCCAAGGAATGGAGTCTGCTGTCTATGGGTTGAGACCTCTGAAACCATGAGCCCCCAAATAAATCTTTCCTACTCTACAGTTGTTCTGTCAGATTCTTTAGTCACAGCAGTGAAAAGACTGACTAAAACATAGGGCTAATAATCAAATCCAGCAAAGGAGTTTACAGAATCAACAGGTTTCCTATATACCAACAACGAAACTGCTGAGAAGGAAATCAGGACAACAATTCTGTTCACAATAGGCTCAAAAAAAGAGAGAAAAAAAATGCTAGGAATAAACCTTACCAAAGAGGTGAAAGATCTCCACCATGAGGACTAAGGAACACATGAAGAAGACATAAAAAGATGGAAAGATGACATTTGCCCATAAATGGGTAGAACTGGAGAATATCATGCTATGTGAAATAAGCCAATCCCAAAAAACCAAAGGCTAAATGTTTTCTCTGATATGCAGATGCTGACTGACAGTTAGGGGGCAGTTATGGAAGAACAGCAGTACTTTAGATTAAACAAAGGGGAATGAAAAGGGGGGAGGGAGAATGGGAATAGAAAAAATAGTAGAATAAATCAGACATTACTGACCTATGTGCATATATGATTACAACCAATGTAATTCTATATCATGTACAACCAGAAGAATGAGAAGTTATACTCTATATATGTATAATATGCCAAAATACACTCTACTATCATGTATAACTAATAAGAACAAATTTTAAAAAGAAGGTGGAAAGATCTTCCATATTCATGGATAGGCAGAATTAATATTGCTGAAATGGTCATACTACCAAAAGCAATACACAGATTCAATGCAATCCCTATCAAAATACCAATGACATTCTTCACAGAGCTAGAAAAAAAATTCCTAAAATTCATTTGGAATAATGAAAGACCCAGAATAGCCAAAGCAATTCTAATCCAAAAACAGCAATGCTGGAGACTTTAAAGTACACTCCAGAGGTATAGTAACAAAAACTGCATGGTACTGGCATAAAAGCAGACATATAGACCAGTGGTACAAAAGAGAAGACAAAGACACATAGATAACAGTCATCTGATCCTTAACAAAGGCACCAAAAACATCCATTAGAGGAAAGGGACCACCTTTTAAACAAATAGTGATGAAAAAAACAGTTATTCATATACAGAACAATAAGACTGGACTCTCCTCTCCCACCCTGAACAACAACAAAAAATCAACTCAAAATAGATCATAGATTGAGGAATTAGACCAGAAGTTATGCAACTCCTAGAAGAAAACAGTCAACACTCCAGCATATGAGCACAGGCAACAACTTTCTGAATAGGATCCATAAAGCTTGGAAATAAAGCCAAGAAATAATGAATGAGATTGCATCAAATTAAAAAGCTCTGCACAGCAAAGGAAGCAATTAATAACGTGAAGAGAGAACCTACACAATGGAAGAAAACCTTTGCTAGCTTCTCTTCTGACAGAGGCTTAATATCTAAAATATATTAAAAACCCCAAACACTTAACAACAACAACAAAAATGACTTGATTATTAAATGGGCAAATGCCATCTGAAAAGAAGAAATACAAATAATAAATACAATAAATATATGAAAAATATTCAACATCATTAACAATTAGGGAAATACAAATCAAAACCCACTGAGACTTCATCTCACACTTGTAAAAGGGCAGTCATCAAAAATACAAACAATAATGAGTTATGGAGAGAATAAGGAGAAAAAGGAATAATTTTACTCTTTTGGTGGGGATGTAAATTAGTACAACTACTGTAGAAATCAGTATGGAGGTTCCTCAAAAGACTAGAAATGGAACCATTATATGACTCAGTTATACTACTCCTCAGTATTTTTCCTAAAGAACTAAAGTCAGAATACTATGGTGATACATGTGTATCCATGTTTAACAAGTCACAATAACCAGACTATGAATCCAGCCATCCAGCCTAGGTGTCCATCAACACATGAACGGATAAATAAAATGTGATATGTTCACACACACACACATATATATAAAGTAGTTTTATTCAGCCATAAACCAAAATGAAATTATGTCATTTGCAGGAAAATGGATGGAACTTGAGACCAATATGTTAAGTGAAATAAGTCAGACTCAGAAGGACAAGGGTCATCTGTTTTCCCTCATATGTGGAAGCTAGAAGGGAAAAAGGAAAAGAAAGGAAGTGGTTTCATGAATATTGGAGAGAGATTAGTAGAGTAGAGGAAAGGTACCAGAAGAGAGGAGGTGAAGCAGAGAGGAGAGTGAAGGAAAAAGGAAATCCTGGGGAATGATATTGGCCAAGCTGCATTTGTTATATTTTGTGCATGTATAAATATGTAACAACGAATCCCACAATTGTGTACAACTATAATGCACCAATAAAAAAATGAGAAAAAATGAGAGAATCATTTTTCATGAGGAAAGCAAAGTTGCCCCAGCCTACCCACTTAGGAAAATCCTTGTGAAGGCTCTGACTGGCAGCACAGCCAGCCCTGAATCAGCGTGACCAGGGGCACTGTTGTGATCAGCTACACCAGAAATACCCGACTGCAAAGGATCCCCCAAAGGAACACATGGGGTGAGGGTGGTTGTCACAAATAGACGGAAAACGTAGGCGGGCTCTGTCATATATGGCTGGAATTGGGAACATGGGGATGTTCCTTTCAACTTGGAGCTAGATTTGTGTTTTCCTCCATCCTAAGCTAGCTCAGGCTCTGGTCAGGATGTCCATACCTGACAGAAGAAAGGACTTCATCTGATTCAGTTTAAGTGGATTTTACTCCAGGATTGTTTGTCAGTCATAGCAACGTGGTAGAGTAGAAAGAGCGCCAGGTTTGGAGGCAGACTGACTTGAGTTCGTTTCTCAGTGTTTCTATCACTTGTTGGGTGGCCTTGGATAAGTCGATTCATCCCTTAAAGTCTTCAATTTTTTTTTCCTTTGTTAAACACAATACTTATTTAGAAGCTTGTTGGGAGGACTAAGTGAGATAATCACATGAAATAGCAGATATGGTAGTACCCAGTTGCTGAGACTAGCCTTGAATTTGCAATCTTCCTGTCTCTGCCTCCCGAGTCACTGGGATGACAGGCATGTGCCACCACACCCAGCTCTCTCTGGTGGAACATAGTAGGTGCTCAGCAAAGTAGAGCATCTATCGATTAATTCAACAAATATTTTTATTGAGCATGTAACACACTGGCAGAAGCAGTACTAGGTATTAGAGATAATGCATCAAGCGAGAAATGCAACATTCCTGTTCTCTTGGAGCTTCTAGCAGTGAGGTTTGTAGGAAGAAAATAAGCAAGGAAACTAACCATATATTTAAAGAAGGTGATAAGGGCTTTGAAAAACGTAAAATTATTTCTAAGTTTATACTTATTATTAGTGTAAAACCCCTCTGCCAGGGATTTTGAAACCTCCTTTTCAATCTTTCTCCACTTCTATCTGTGATGTGAACTGTCCTCAAGAGAGATCAACAATTACCTCAAACTTGAGTGTAGTAAGACATTGAACCATTTTTCCTTAAGGTGCCAAGGAGAAGATAGAGGAATGGAAAATGGAATGTTGTCAGGAGGAAAATCTGGTGCTATCCCAGAGCTTGCCCAATTCCATTTTATGAATTCTTGCCTGGTGGGTTTTCAGATCACTTGGGAAGTCTTTAAGATTTAGATTCCCAGGTCCCATCTTCAAGTATTTAAATTCCAGCAGTCCAGAGTTTGTCTTTCTTTCCTTTCTTCCCTCTTTTATTTTTTTATTCTTTATTCTTCCTATCTTTCTTTCTTTTTTTAAAAAAAAAAAATTCCTGGTAATTCTCAGGCAATCAGACATAGGAAGCTTGCCCACCAATCTATGAATTGCTGCAGCCAGTGAGGCTGGTAATACAAACTGTTATTCTGTTGAACAACATATTTCTTTTTCTAGTTTATAGAATAAGACATTGATCTTGGCTGGTCACCAACGATCTTAAAATTGGCAGGAGATAAAAAAAAATAAGGGTGCTGTGGGAACAAGAAGCAGGAGCAATTAACTCAGTCTTTGAGGGTTAGAGAACACTTTCTAGAGGAGAAGAATCTAAATTTAGAATTTGATTCCACTGTATGTGATGGAGAATACAAAATTATTGAGGATTACTGCAGATAGATATATTTTATCTCATATAGTCTTAAGGAAAGCAATCCAGTCCTGATTTGGGGCTTCCCTCTTCTTTTCTACCATCTTCAGTGGAAGGTCTATGTGTTCCAAGATAGTTGCTTAGATTCCAGCCATCACTTTCATATTTCTGCCAATAGAAAAGATATAGGAGCAAAGAAGGGCTTAACCTCGCCATTTAAGAATTTTTTTGAAAGTTGAACATGAAGCTTCCATTGTTATCTTACAGTCCAGAACTTAGGCATTTGGCCACACCTTTCTTTAAGAGACAAGTCTTTATTCAAAATAGCCATGTATGTAAGTAAAAATACAGGGTTCTGCTAAGAAAAAAAGGAAATAAAAGATGCTGTTGGGCGACAACTAGAAAATCTCTGCGATTTGGAAAATGATAGGCAATTAGACAAAAGACATCAGAAGTAGACTTTCCAGAAAGAACTGGTGTGGCCCACGGTCAGAGGGACACATGTAGCACGCGTCTTTCCACTTACTCTGCTCATCATGCTTATTGTGGTCCGGAGCCCACCTGGCATGAGCCTGCTTGCCCTACTAGCTAGATCCAGAATGCCTTTAGCTCAACTCAAACAGCAAAATGCATCATAACCCCCAGAATGATGACTGCTTAGAGAAACCCCTCCTTTTGGTCTGTCAGTGTGAGAGCTCATTCGGAGCTCATTGTTGAAATTTGTTAGGACCGATTACTGACGCCAATTTAGAAGGCCCTATAATCTCAACTCTTTCAAATGACACATCTGTTAGAGAATAATATGCAAACATGAAAGGTGATCAATTTGAAGGCATGAAGTAGGATAAACAGCTCATAATGAAATAGATAAAATGGAAAATTTGTGCATGTGTGGTGATTATAATCATGTGAAAATGTGTATGTGTGTGGACAAATATTAGAAAGAACATCAAAAAATAGAAATAATTACTGAATTTGGATTAAAGCCTTTTTTTCCTCCTCTGAAAATTCTCTTTAATGTAGCTATATTGATTTCAAAACAAAATTTGAAAATAAGTCTTGCAAACATTACATGGTGTCACTGATAGAGGTGCATGACAATCATGTGATGAGCTTATTTTTTTTTAAATTTTTTATTGTTGGTTGTTCAAAACATTACATAGTTCTTGATATATCATATTTCACACTTTGATTCAAGTGGGTTATGAACTCCAATTTTTACCCCATATACAGATTGCAGAATCATATCAGTTATACATCCACTGATTTACATGTTGCCATACTAGTGTCTGTTGTATTCTGCTGCCTTTCCTATCCTCTACTATCCCCCTCCCCTTCCCTCCCCTCCCCTCTTCTCTCTCTACCCCCTCTACTGTCATTCATTTCACCCCCTTGTATTATTTTTCCCTTTCCCCTCACTTCCTCTTGTATGTAATCTTGTATAACCCTGAGGGTCTCCTTCCATTTCCATGCAATTTCCCTTCTCTCTCCCTTTCCCTCCCACCTCTCATCCCTGTTTAATGTTAATCATCTTCTCATGCTCTTCGTCCCTACTCTGTTCTTAGTTACTCTCCTTATATCAAAGAAGACATTTGGCATTTGTTTTTTAGGGATTGGCTAGCTTCACTTAGCATAATCTGCTCTAATGCCATCCATTTCCCTGCAAATTCTATGATTTTGTCATTTTTTAATGCAGAGTAATACTCCATTGTGTATAAATGCCACATTTTTTTTATCCATTCGTCTATTGAAGGGCATCTAGGTTGGTTCCACAGTCTTGCTATTGTGAATTGTGCTGCTATGAACATCTATGTAGCAGTGTCCCTGTAGCATGCTCTTTTTAGGTCTTTAGGGAATAGACCAAGAAGGGGAATAGCTGGGTCAAATGGTGGTTCCATTCCCAGCTTTCCAAGAAATCTCCATACTGCTTTCCAAATTGGCTGCACCAATTTGCAGTCCCACCAGCAATGTACAAGTGTACCCTTTTCCCCACATCCTCCCCAGCACTTGTTGCTGTTTGACTTCATAATGGCTGCCAATCTTACTGGAGTGAGATGGTATCTTAGGGTGGTTTTGATTTGCGTTTCTCTGACTGCTAGAGATGGTGAGCATTTTTTCATGTACTTGTTGATTGATTGTATGTCCTCCTCTGAGAAGTGTCTGTTCAGGTCCTTTGCCCATTTGTTGATTGGGTTGTTATCTTATTGTCTAATTTTTTGAGTTCTTTGTATACTCTGGATATTAGGGCTCTATCTGAAGTGTGAGGAGTAAAGATTTGTTCCCAGGATGTAGGCTCCCTATTTACCTCTCTTATTGTTTCTTTTGCTGAGAAAAAACTTTTTAGTTTAAGTCCCATTTGTTGATTCTAGTTATTAACTTTTGTGCTATGGGTGTCCTATTGAGGAATTTGGAGCCCGACCCCACAGTATGTAGATCGTAGCCAACTTTTTCTTCTATCAGACGGCGTGTCTCTGATTTGATATCAAGCTCCTTGATCCATTTTGAATTAACTTTTGTGCATGGTGAGAGAAAGGGATTCAGTTTCATTTTGTTGCATATGGATTTCCAGTTTTCCCAGCACCATTTGTTGAAGATGCTATCCTTCCTCCATTGCATGCTTTTAGCCCCTTTATCAAATATAAGATAGTTGTAGTTTTGTGGATTGGTTTCTGTGTCCTCTATTCTGTACCATTGGTCCACCCGCCTGTTTTGGTACCAGTACCATGCTGTTTTTGTTACTATTGCTCTGTAATGTGATGAGCTTATTAAAAATGCAGTTTACACACCTGTAATCCCTTAGCTGGGGAGGCTGAGGTAGGAGGATTTGAATTCAAAGCCAGCCTCAGAAACTTAGCAAGGCCCTAAGCAACTCAGCAAGACACTGTCTCTAAATTTTAAAAAATACAAAAAGGGTTGGAATGTGGCTAATGTTGTAAAGCACCCCTGGGTTCAATCCCTGGTACAAAAAAAAAATGCAGTTTACCACTAAAGAAAGAGTGCAATTATCAGGCTCCAGTTCAAGAGATCAAGTGTACACATTGGAGAATGATTACTTTTTACATAAGCATCTGGGCTCAACTTGTTGGAGGTAGTTTATTGAAAAACACTGACATGATGTCTCACAGACACCTGAAAATGGGTGGGACAATATCTGTGCCAAAGTAACTCAGCTTTGTGTTGTGCTAAAGGCTCTAGACTCATATCCCTCTAAAATTATTGGGGAAACTAAAAAAATTCAAAACAAAGACTCCATGTTAATGAAAACACACCCTTCTCCCTGGTTTGGAAAGTGAAATGTCACTAAAAGGCACAGCTAGGATCATTTTTCTCTTAGTCTTCCAAGTAAACTTGAAGTTGTCTGGTAAAAGCATCCCCAGTATTAATTGTTGTGAATCTCCACACATCCTGTGTCTTATCCCACATCTTTCTAATGGGCTCTCCTACAAGTTCAGCCATGATCTGCCTTCGAAAGTGAGACTTGCCAATTTCAAACTCTATGTGGGGTAGAATAATTTCGAAAGCCAGCTCTGTAGGTGATTCAATATTCATTTTACTCATTAGGGTGACCAATTCACCCTAGTTGACACAGAAGTTTCCCAATTTTAGCACTGAAAAGTCCCTTGTCCAGGAACCCTCTGCTCTTTAGTCCCTGGCATAGTGGGACCAGGAGGATTGGTAGTCTTATATCTTTTCATATCCTATAACCTGTGTACTTTCAAAAGCAGCTCAGACTTTCTTTGGCTTAGAAATAAACTCACTGACTGGGTAATTACTTGTAGCTTAAAAAAAAAAAAAAAAAACATTCTACAGGAGGGATTGTCAGCCCCACAGTGCCCCAGGACACAGTCAAAACCAGCTTTCTAATGACCTTCCTTTGAAAAAGAATATGTATTAGATGCAGGACATTCTTTTTAGAAAGAAGACATTTCCCTGAAGTGCTCTCAGAGGAGGAGATATAAAGGTGTAGAGCAAGAACCCTCCCCCATTTGCCAGCCCCCTTTCCCAATAACCATTCAGTAGTGAAATTTTTATTAAGCTTGATATGTTAAACTCATCACAAAGCAGAGGGATAAGGTTGGGTCATGCAGTCAGAACCCAAAACAAAGGGTGTGAAAGTTTTCTATTAAGTAGAATTAGATAAAAGGTGCTTTCTCCTTTTGTAATTATTTTTAGATAAGTATTGGGATGCCTTTGGAATTTCTCTTAAATCCATAAAACTTAAGATCATTAAGAAAGCTAAAAAGGATGTGTTTCAGCAGAATCTGTTTAAAATGCAGAATTAAAACATTTCAGTTACTCTGCCCACATCAGAATTAGACTACTTGAAAATACTGCAAGCAGTTCACAGAATCCCCAGAAATTCACTTCAAAATCAGTTCCAAACTACAATTTTCAAAAGCAGCTCAGGCTTTCTTTGGCTCAGATATAAACCCATTGACAGCTGGTTGGCACTGTCAACCAGTGAAAAATATACTGTGTACGCATTTAGCACTTTTGCCTACTTGAATTCTTCGGTGCAATATCAACTTTCATTAAAAAGCCAGTTTAATAGCCAACAGCAACTGACAACAATTTTTAGTTTCAGTTCTTTAATCTCTTAAGATCATTACATATTTAATTCAAAAAAGTTTATTCAGCTACTGTTTTCTTTCAGTAAAGGATTTGAGGTAACCAATGCAGAAAACCATATGTAAAGTCAACAATTTTTAAAACAAGGCCACCAGATATTACTTACTGTATTAGCATTTTCCAAAGTGTATTCCATGAGATGTTAGTAGGCATTGTTAAAAAGAAAACAAACAAGAGTGGGGGTCTCATGCACTGGGGAAACACAGAGACAAGCAGAGGTCTTTACAGCTATACTTTTGAGACATTACAATGGAGATGAATGTTAACATTCTCCAAGGTAGCAGGGAATGGTATGAGTTTCCAAAACTTCTTTGACCAGATTTTGTCAGAATATCTGAATGGCTTGGGTTCTAACTAACACACATGGAGAAACATATCTCTTGCCTTTCTAAGTCTGATAACTCAGCTCCTTGAAAGTTGGAACTAAACATATTTTCAATCTATTTGCTGTCAAACTGGTTATTTTTATTTGCAAATGACTAGAACAGTTATGTCAAAAGCATGGAACAGTTTGAGTGACATCCTAAACATATTGACGTTGCAACATACTTTGAAAGGGAAACTATTCTTATAACAAATCATGAACTCCAATTCATAATAAGAACAAACAAGGCAATGAGACCTATTACAATGTACTTGTGGCTTCCAGATCAAAACATTTTCCCTTTGATGACTTGGAGAGGCAGATCAATTATTGCCAACGGGGCAGGGCTTTGTTTAGTCTGTAGTTCTTTAGTCAGTGATTTGAAGAGCTATAAGGGAGTATATATGTAGTTATGCATGCTTATCTACAATTGGGCACTTTTCTAAATAAGAGATAAGCATATTTCCTAACCCAAATTATACCATGGATCTATAAATATTCTAAATTCCTGACTTCTGATCCCAGCACTAAAGAAAAAGGAGAAGATTAAAAGAAATGTCCAGCCATTAAGAGAAAAGACTGGGGAAGACTACCCTGAAAACAGGTAGAAATACTGAACTATGCTCTATTATCATTCCACTACTTTACACAGTGATTCTCCCAACCAATTTTTCTGTAAGAATAAGGTCTATGATGAAGACCTAGTTTAATTACATAGGTGTTATTAAAATGAGATCTGGCAAAATGGGTCAAATTGTTGCATACATCACTCCTAAGGTATAGACATTAAATGTATATACAACCAATGTTGCTCTAGTTCGGATGTGAAATGATATAATGTTTAGTCTCTACCAAGCAAGAAATTCATGTTTTGCTCTTTAACCACATCAAAATGGCATTGGGTTGAGTGATAACAAAAATATAAAACATGAAAATAAAAAATTTTATTGGGAGTGAAAATGTTATGTACAGTCAGAATAGGGTTGATGAAATGTATCACATTAACAACCTTTGTTTAAGAAACAAATGCAGGTTTCGTAAAGGAAGAAGTTGGAAGCTTAAAACAGTTTTCTATACACAATTTCCAACCAGTTTAGTAACAAGACCTCAATTTACACAAATTATACTGATCACTGAGGGAAAAGTGTACTGATTTATGGCAATTATCCATCATCAACTCACTTTGTGCCCTCTAGATCTGTCTTTTACCATGATCCCATCTCTGGTGGTCCTGATCCCATTCCAAAAGGTCTTTGCTATCTATAATTGGGCATTTGCCCATAGCAGGGATTAATAAGTAGGGGCTTTTGTGTATTGTGGATTAAATAAATTCCACATGCTTTTGAGTAAACTCATGGTTTTCAAGACAGTTGCTTGAACCAAATCTGGAACCATTGCCCCTTCATAGGAGTGTTTAAGTTACATGTACACATGTATAAACAGTTTTGAAATAATATAAGTATGTGCACATCTTATTAATACAATATCAATTCTCATGTAAGATAATGGGATTCTGTACAATTCTAAAAGCCATTAAACAAAAATAAATATCTGTATGTGGTATGAAAAATAATCTTAAATGAACAATATTCATTATACTTATTTCTATCATCCAAACAGAAAACATCCATCAAGAACAATTTTATCTATGTTTATTTAATTATAACAAAAATACAACAATGCATACCAAATGGAAAAAAATATATTTTAAAATGATGATAAAAACGTTTAGGGACAGCAATGACTAAATATAGCTGAAAGAATTACCCAGGTGCCATTAAAACACATTTGCAACTTATAATTGGTTATTGGTGTAAATTAGTAACTGAGTCCCAATTCACTTCTAAAAGTTATCAAAATATTTTCAAAATGTTACATAAAAACTGACAATATAAGTATTATATAAACACCAAACAAAAATTATTTAAGAATATTTATGTATCCTGAGATAAAATGCAAATCACACTTCTTATGCCAGATATATACTACCTTTCTCCTCACACACAATTGTGAGGTTTCTGTATTTTGTACATGCCAACATAAAGTAATGATAACATGTTGGTGCAAATTTCAGCCATAAAAGCAATCTGCTTCATATTTTAAATATTCCTACGATGAAACATCAGGACTCCAGTTTCATTAATCAACATTTTATGAAGACATGAATAGAATTTGGTTTTGACTCCTCGAATCATGGCTGAAAACTCTCAGCAAAGGATTCTAGGCTTTTTTTCTCACACCAACTGACCCAGAGTATATTTTAAGAAATGTTTATTTTCTGTGCATATTTGTTTTAAAATTATAAATTCCTGAGCACTTTTTCTTCTTCCTCCTCATCGCTGTCAGTCACGTTGACTTGCTGGATACTAGAGGGAGTTGAGGTGGGAGCTGTGAAGACGTTCTCCAAAGCCTCAATGTCCAGCTGGGGTATGGGATTTAAGTATTCTTCCCCACTGTGGCTGTTATAGTAAGAGGTCCCATCCATGCTCTCACAACCCGGAGAATCTTCATTGTGTGTGCGATCGTCTGGGTAGTCTCTGAAAGGGTAGTCTCTATTTAAAGCTGAAAACATAGCCTCGTGTTTTTGGTACTTGTCTTCATAATAACCAAGGCATTCTGGCATTGAGCTTGGAAAATTCCCATAGCCAAAGGGAGGCCGACTGTAAGGACATGTGCTGTGGCAGAAAGATACAAAAAAGGAATTAGATTAGATCTTGCCCGAATCTTTCCTTGCATACCAACTAATTGAGAAAGTTAACTGCATTCTCTTTGGGGCCTGGAAAGTTCCCAAGATCCTTTATGAAACCATTTCATATATTCATTTGCTCTTTCCCCACTGCCCAAGTCCTACTCAAAATAAATAGCAAAGGAAGTCTGCAACTAGAATAACCACCAGTATTTATTTATTACTTGCTCCTGCCTTCTTACCTTTTGCTGACCTTGATAAAGAAAAATTGCTTATCCTGGCCTCTTAGGGTATTTCACATTATGAAAGGTTTTGGAAATATAGGTACATGTTTTGTCAAGCTAACAAATCACATGGTAAATAATTCAACAATTGTTCTTACTGGTGTTTGAAAGAAAGCTCATGGGGGGTAGAAAATATATAAGTTAAAAGGGTTGAAATCAAGAGCTCCTAAACACTGAACTCCTGGAACAGAAGATGACAACTTTATTTTTTAATTAACATTCAATAACAGAGTAAATTAAAAACACTCTTACTATCACATACCATATACCATCAAGATTTAGAACTGAAATTTAACTGTGATCTTTAAGGTCTTTTGCAAACATTTTTTGGAAAAGAAGAATGTGGGGGAAAAAAGACTTTTGCAAACCAAATAATTCTGCCATTCAAAATCATTTGCCAGTTTTTTAAAAAGTATTATTATCTCCTTCAAAAGTCAAGAACAGGAATTATAGGAAGAAGTATAGAAAAGGTCTACCACCGTGGGCTCGTGGACTCCATCTAGTGACAAATAATTTAAACACAATAACTATATGCATTAGGCAAAACCTATGATGAGTTGGGTATTTCATTTTATGACCCCGCGTTTGAAAGAAAGAAAGAGAAGCCAGTCAGTCAATTTGTTTACTTTTAAGAATATAAATATGACTGACATATTAGATTACTATCTCAAACTGTGAAACTAATTCCCACTTCCAAATCTTCAAATGCTAGGTTCCTTGTTCATGTTAAATATCACAAATGTGAGGCAAAGCTTCCCCAAATTTTCAGCTTTCCATTCCTACTGCCACATCTTAGTTCCGGCTTTTTAAATGTAATACGTGTTCCCTCAATTTAAAAGGTCTGTTATGAGAAACAAGAGGATATGTATTAGTACTGAATACACTATCCTTCTAGCTACTATGATTTTGTTCATGCAACTTCCCAGCTATAGGTCTCTTGGTCCATTGCATTTTATAGGTTCTCCAGAAGGAATATTAAATCTACCTGCTCCACAAAGTCCTCACTTCAGGTAGAAATAATTCACCCAGTAACTATCTTTTTCAAGATTCAGTGTAAGCAAGACACTATGCAAGGCCTGAAGGAGAAATTTTTTAACGACCTAATATCTTGATATATACTAGGTGTGCTAAAGTTTGTAATGCCAGCATTACGACGACTATATTGGTGCAGCAAAGACAGGTTAGTGTCATACTCACAGAATGAAAAATTCAATTAAGACAAAGGTAATCCCAGATTACACGGATGAAAATAAATGACAATAAGAGCATTGTGATGGTAGTGGGGAAAACATCAGTGAAAATGATTAGAATAATATTTTCTAGGCATTGGCTAAGGATTTTATGTTGTCTCAATTATTCCTCAGAACAATCCTATGAGATAGATACTATAAATATCTCTTCAGTGGAGGAAACTGAGCCTTAGAAGAGGTTAATATTATACAATCTCATAATTAGTAAGTGGCAGAACAGTACAGGGCACTCTGACTCCAGAGCTTGTTTACTTAAATACCATGCCACACTATCTGGGCACTAGTTCTAGTTGTGCCACATACAAACCTGGTAAACTTAAGTAGCTCTTCAATCATCTGAGACTTGGGTCCTTAATAAAATAGCAATAACATTGCCTGTTCTGTCAATTTAAAAGGTCTGTTATGAGAAACAAGAGGATATGTATAAGTACTTTGGAAACTGGAAATACTATTTCAGTGTGTGATTGGTAAGTCTCACAGGAAGTTATATTTAATAATGTGCTCATAAACACACATAAATGTACATTTTACTTTTACTTTCAAAAAGAACGAAAACAAAGCTAGGAAAAAATGTAAATAAAGACGGTTATCAATGGGGTAAAGAAGAAAGGAGAGAGGAGACAGGGATAGAAGCTAGATCTTTGTAAACATACAACTTGAATTATGGTTTGGACTTTGAAACCACATGAATATTACATAATTTTTAAATGAACTTATTTTTTTTAAAGTCAATCACTAACCAGGCAAAGTGATACACCTGTATTCCCAGTGACTTGGGAGACTGAGGCAGGAGGATCACAAGTTTGAGGCCAGCATAGTAATTTAGAAAGTCCCTCACCAACTTAGTTAAGACCCTATTACAAAATAGAATAAAAAGAACTGGGAAAGTACCTTAGTCACTGTAAAGCACCCTAGATTCAATCCCTAATAATTTAAATCGAGTATTTTTATTGTACCTTGCTGGTAACATATATCATAAAGATAAAATGAATCACAAATGAATCTTAAACTGTACCGAAGAATTTTATTGTTAGTGATATTGCTGATTTGAAACTATCGCTATCATTTTAAAATTATGCTCAGGAAAAAAACATGTTTAGTATGATAAAGCAAATAATTATGTAATCATTATTGGAAACTAAAATTTTTAATTTGACTGAAAAGATACTACCTCATAAAAAATCAAAGAAATCAAAACTCTGCAATATTGTATTTATTTGGGAAGTAGCAATAAACTTTTCTCATTCAAAAATACACATATTCAAATAATTTCCACTGACAAGGCCTACATACTTTGTTAATTCAATAGTAGTGAGCGTCCCTATTGCTCAAATTATAATTTCTAAATACTACTTTCACTAAAAGGAACCAGGGCTTCTGGGGAAAATGGCTGGTTCCAGGTCTCAAATAGATAACCTATGAGATGAATGTGGAACACACTGTGCCAAAGAGCTAAAATCTTTGATAGACATATAAATGGTATATGAAAAAATGCTCAGCATCACTAGTCATCAGGAAATATAAATCCAAACCACAATGTGATATCATCTCCCTTAAGTTAGAATGACTATCATCAAAAAGTTAAAAAGTAACAAATTCTGGCAAGAATTCTGTACACTGTTAGTGGTAATATAAATTAGTTTCACCACTATGGAAAACAGTATGGAGATTCTTCAAAAAACTAAAACTATAAATACCATATGATCCAGCAATTCCACTACTGGGTATATATATTGAATCATTATACCAAAAAGATATTTTCACTCTCATATTTATTGCACTATTCATAATAGCCAAAATAAAGAGTCAACCAGTTGCCCTCCAGTGGATGAATGGATAAAGAAAATATGGTATTATCTATATAACAGAATATTATTCAGTCATATAAAGAATGAAAGCCTGTCATTTGCAGGAATTTGAAGTCATGATGTTGAGCAAAATACATCAGACATGGAAAGACGAATATCAAATGTTCTCAACTCATTTGTGGAAACTAAAAAGTTGATCTTGTAGAAGAATAGAATGGAATAGGGGTCACTAGAGAATGAGACAGGCAGGTTGAGGATATTTTATCCAAAATGCTTGGGACCAGAAATGTTTTTGATTTCAGAGTTTTTTAGATTTTGTCATAGTTATAGAGACAATACCAATTGAGCATCTCTAATCCCAAACCTGAAATCTGAAATGCTCCCAAATCTGAGACTTTTTGAGCACTGATAAGACACATGAAGTTTTAGATTTTGGAGCATTATGGATTTTGGAATTAGGGATTTCAACCTGTATTGATGTATTTGTAGATGAAATTATACGTCTGTGATTTGCTTTAAAATATTTAAGACCTCTTCCTTCAAAAAAGTCATAGGAAATAGGATAAATGAGAAAAGCAAAAATGTTAATTGTTGAAGCTAGGTGATGGGTTCATGGAGATTCTACTATTGAAGGAGAGAATTTTTTTAATGACCTAATATCTCGATATGTACTAGATATGCTAAAGTTTGTAATGCCAGCATCACGACATATTGGTGCAGAAATGAAAGGTTAGTGTCATACTCAGAGAACGAAAATTTCAATTAAGACAATGGTAATCCCAGATTACATGAATGAAAATAAATGACAATAAAAGCATTGTGATAGTAGTGGGGAAAGCATCATTGAAAATGATTCGAATGATATTTTCTAGGCATTGGCTAAAGATTTTATGTTGTTTTCAATTATTCCTCAAACTACTATTCTGTTTTACAAATGAAATTTTCTACAAAAACTGATAAATAAAATATACCATTCATGAGGAATTGAAAGCAAGTTTTCCCTCTATTACTGAAGGAAACAAGAGTGTCTTCTAGTCTTTAGCACATTCTATCAAGGATTCAACCTTCGTGCTTACTGCCCTGGAAAAAACCCTCTACTGTGGCTGGCATTGTGGATAGTCTTTAGTCCCAGTAGAGGGGCTAAAGACATTAGTACTTACTTTTAGTGTTATAAATTCTATAGATTTTAGCAAATGTATAACGGCATAAATCTACCATTAAAGTGTCATACAGACACTGATTCACCACCCTGAAAATCTTCTGTGCTCTGCTTTTCTCCTTTGAGAATGCCCAGGAACTAGAGTAAGACACATGCAAAATGACAATTCATGGATTTGTACATTCCTTCTTCCACTCACATTAACCTCAAAAGTGCTCAACTATAGATTGAGTGTACTGTGTTGTTTAAATTCATTCCAAAATAAAATGCATGATCCATGGAATAAAGTCACTGGGTTGGCAAGCAATTCAGGGAACGAAATCAACAACTTTGAAACTTGGTGAGTTGCTATATATAGTCCATTGAATATGTACCATGGGTAAGTGCTAGATGTATCTCCAACTATGAAAATAACAAAGTATAGTATGTTAAAGATCTATGCTTCTAAAACCCTCTTTAAACATAATCTATAAATAGAAATGCAAATAACTATGGATTGCAAAGTACCCGACATGAAACAAGGATGCTGTGACAGGCTAAATAATAGTCCCCCAAAGACACCCCTGGAACCTGTGAGTACATAACCTTAATAACAAAAAGGACTCTGCTCATAAACCAGGGATTTTGAGATGGAAAGATTATCCCAGATTATCCAGTTAAGGCTCCATGTAACCAGGAGCATCAGAATGAAAAGAGATGTGACAATAGAAGCAGAGGTTAGAGTGATTTGAGGACAGAACCAGGAGCAAAGGGTACACAGGTGGTATGTAGAAGCTGAAAAGAGAAGGAAACTTTCTCCCCTAGAGACTCCGAGAAAAGTACAGCCCTGCCCACATTTTTTTAGCCCACACAGTGGATTGAATAGTGTCCCCCCAAATTCACATTTACCCTGAATCTCAGAATGTGACCTTATTTGGAAATAGGATATTTTCAGATACAATTAAATTGAGATTATACGTGGTTAGGGTAGAACTAATTCCAATGACTGGTGTCCTTATAAAGAGAAGATGACACACAGAGACATACATACACACACAGAAAACAGGCCAGGTGATGATAAAGAAAAAGATTAGAATGATGCAAACAAAAGGAAAGGGGAGCTGAGAAGGGTCAGGAGCCACCAGAAGTTGGGAAGAGGCTTGGAAGAATTCTTCCCTAGACTCTTTGGAGGTAGATGGCCCTGTTGACAAATTAATTTTAGACTTCTATCCTCCAGAACTATGAAAGAATAATTATTATTTCCTTAAGTCACTAAGTTTGTGGTAATTTGTTATGTTAGCCCTAGGAATCTAATGCAGCCCAGAAGCACATTTCAGACTTCTGACTTTCAGAAATTTATATTGTTTAAGCTACTATGCTTGTAATAATTTGCTGTAGCAGCAATAGTAAACTAACTCTAGTTCAATTCAAATTTCAGCTTGATATCAATCCTAAAATTAACTATATCTAATTTAGAGTCTGAATTGCTTAAAATGATAACTTCCATTCTGCAAAAGTCCAAAAATAACCACAACTGCTCTTTATTTCTTCCATCTATTCAAATGGTTTCTGTAATGACAAGTGTTTGAGTATACAATTCTCTTTGGTATATATACCTAGATGTAGACTCATTGCTAATTCTATATTTAGTATTTTTGAGAAACTACCATTTTTCTAAAATGTCTATACCATTTTTATTCCCACCGGCAATATATGAGCCTTTCAGTTCTCCACACAGTCATCCAAAATGTTTTTAAAAAAATTTTAAAATATTTTTTAAAATTCTAGCCATATTAATGGTGTGACATGGTAAATCATTGTCCTTTTGATTTGTTCTTCCCTAATGACTAATTCTGAAAGTCTTTTTTTGTACTGGGAATTGAACCCAGGACACTTAACCCCTTAGTCACATCCTTAGCTGGTTTTATATTTCATTTAGAAACAGGGTCTTGTTAAGTTGTTGAGGCTGGTTTTGAACTTGGAATCCTCTTGCCTCAGCCTTCTGAGCCACTGGGGCCACTGAATATCTTTACAAGTACTTTTTGGACATAAGGATAACTTCTCTGAAGAAATGTCTATTCAGATTTTCTGCCCATTTTTTTTCATTTAGTTGTGAGTTCTTTGTATATTCTGGATAAAAGTCCCTTATTATGCATGATTTGCAAATATTTTTATTCTGTAGGTTATCTATTTACTTTCTGAGTGTATCTTTTGATGCAAAAATGTTTTTAATTTTGAAAAAGTCCGGTTATCTATTTTTCTTTTGTTGCTTGTTTCTGATATCTATAAAACTATTCTCAAATCCAAGGTCAAAAAGTTTCTTCAATTCACTCAATTTTTGTATGTAGTGTGAGGTAAGAATCCAACTTCATTCTCTTGCATGTGGATATCCAGTTGTTGAAGACATTATTCTTTCCCCATTAAATAGTCTTGGCACCCCTGTTGAAAATCAATTGACCACAGATATATGTATTTATTTCTATACCTCTCAATTCTATTCAATTGATCTAAATATATCTCTATCCTTACGCTAGTACCATAGTTTTTTAAAAATATGGTATACATTTTTAAAAAATATACTTTATCTCTTAGAAAAATTTTAGGTGCTTGACAAAATGGAGCAGAAGTACAGGTATCTCCCATATAATCCACCCCCCCCCACACACACACAATGGACAACATTCTCTCTATTAGCATATCCCATATAAAAGTGGAACATTTATTAAAACTGAAGAACCTGCATCGGCACATCATTATCACCCAAGGTTCACAGTTGACATTAGGACTTACTCTTGGTGTTATAAATTCTATAGATTTTCGCAAATGTATAATGGCATAAATCTACCATTAAATTGTCATACAGAAGTTTCACCACCCTGAAAATCTTCTGTGCTCAGCTGATGCATCCCTTCCTTACAAGGAACCTTGCAATTCTTCTATCATGTCCGAGGTTTTATCTTTTCCAGAAGGTAACATAGTTGGAATCTTACACTATGTAGTCTTTTCATATTGGCTTCTTTCACCTAGCAAGATTCATTTAAGTTTCCTCCATGTCTTTTCATGGCTTAATAGTTCATTTTTTTTCTAGCACTGAATAATATTCATTGTTTGGGTGTCCCACAGTTTATCCATTCACCTACTGAAGGACATTCTCAATTGCTTCCAAGTTTTGGAAATTATGAATAAAGCCTCTGTAAACATCCATATACAGGTTTTTGAGTGGACACAAAATTCAATTTCTTTGGGTAAATACCAAGCAACACAATTACTGGATCATGTTTAGTTTTGTAAGAAACTGCCAATCTGTTTTCCAAAGTAGCTGTGTCATTTTGCATTTCCATCAACAATAAATGAGAGTTCCTGTTGCTCCACATACTCATCCAGCAATGCTTTGTGTTTAACATTCAAATATGTGTGTAGCGGTATCTTGCTGTTTTAATTTGCAACTCCCTAAAGATGTGATATTTCTCATTGTTTCCTTCAAAATAGCTTCGTTAGTGAGATGTTTATTCAGGTCTTTTGCTCATTTTTTAATTATAAGCTTCTTGTTTTCTTATTGTTGAATCTTCAGAGTTTTTGGTGCATTTTGGATAAGTTGTTTATCAGGTATGTCTTTTGCAAATATTTTAAACCAGTGTGTGGCTTATCTTCTCATTCTCTTGTGCCACATCAAAAGAGATATTGTTTTACAGTAAGTTTTGAGATCAGGACTTATGAGTCCTTCAAAGCTTTGTTCTTTTCAAGACAGTTTTGGCTATTTTAAGTTCAGTTAAAATTTCACATGAATTTTAAGATATTTTCCACTTCTGGAAAAAAAAATTAGGATTTTTAGAGGGATTGCAATAACTCTGTAAATTGCTTTGGAATCTTTACAATATTAAATCTTCCAATCCACAAACACAGATGTCTTTCAATTTATTTATATCTTCTCTAATTTCCTTTAGCAACATTTTGCAGTTTTCAGTTTACAATTCTTATGTCTCCTTGATTAAATTTATTCCTATTTTATTCTTTTTGATGCTATTATAAATGAAATTGCTTTCCTAATTTTCACTATTATGCCCTGAAATTACTTCATTTGTTTATTAACTCTAATGTCTTTTTTGTGAACTCTTAAGATTTTCTACATACAGAATTACATCAATGAGAATTGAGGTAGTTTTACTTCCTTTTATCGTGGAATCTTTTCATTATTTTTTCTTCTTGCTAATTGATCTAGATTGAACTTCCAATGTTCAATAGAAGTAATGAAAATGGACATCCTTTTCTTATTCCTGACCTTACGGGGAAAGCTTTCCATCCTTCATTATTGAGTATGATGTTAGTTGTGTGTTTTTGATAAATTTCTTTATTATATTGAGGAAATTCCTTTCTCTTCCTAGTTTGATGAGTAAGTTTTGAAACTAGGAATTAATTTTTCTCAATAAAAGGGTATTGGGTTTTGTAAAATACTTTTCTGAATCAGTTGAGATGATATGTAGTTTCACGACTAATCAACTTTCAGAGACTGAACCATGCTTTCATTCCTGGAATAAATCCTGCATGCTATTGTTTATATGCTGCTACATCAATATTCTAGTTTGTGCTTGTTTGTGGCATTGGGGATTGAATCAAAAGCTTAACACATGCTAGACAAGCACTCAGTCATTGAGCTACATTCCCAGTCAATTTTATTTTTTATTTTTGAGACAGGGTCTCACTAAATTGCTGAGGTTGAACTTCAACTTGTGGTCTTCCTGCCTCAGCCTCCCAAGAAGCTAGGATTAGGTATATGTCACTATGACTGGCTGCTAGTATTTTGTTGAATATATTTTGTATCTACATTCATAAAGTATATGTAATTTTTTTCCCCTGGATGTCTGCCTTTAGTAATAGGGTAACATGACCTTAAAAGTGTTCCCCTCTCTCCTCTATTGTGGAAGAGTTTGTGAAGGGCTGGTGTTAATACCTCTTTCAGTGTCTGGTAGAGTTCACCAGTGATGCTATCTGGTCCACAGCTTTTCTTTGGGGGGAGGTTTTAAATTATTGATTATAACCTATAGTTTTGTTTAGATTTTTCTTTCTTCTTGAGTCAGTTTTGGTAATTTGAGTATTTCTAAGAATTTTTCCATTTCATCTAGGTTATCTAATTTATAGAGTACAATTGTATACAGTATACTCTAATAATCACTGTTAATTCTGTAAGGATGATAGTAATATCCCCAATATCATTTCTGATTTTAGTGATTTATATCTTTTTTTTCATAGTGTAGCTACACATTTTTCACTTTTATTGATTGGTTTTCTACTATTTTATCTATATGTATTTTGATATCTACTTTCTCTCTTGTACTTTAGCTTTGGTCTGCTGTTCTTTTTACAGCTTTTAAAATGTAAAGTTGAGTTTTTGATTTGAGATTTTTCTTTTTAAATGTAGACCATCCATTAAGGATATAAATTTAAATCTGACCACTGCTTTCAATACAGAAACACATATGTTTTAGTATGTTGGATTTTCATTTTCTTTCATCACAAAGTATTTGTCTCTTGTTTCTTTTTCTTTCTTCGTGTGTGTGTGTGTGTGTGTGTGTTTGGTCCAAGGGATTAAAACCAAGGGTGCTTTACCAATGAGCTAAATAAATTCCCCAGTCCTTTTTATTTTTTATTTTTGAGACAGAGGCTCACTAAGTTACAAAGGCTGGCCTCAAACATATAATCATCCTGATTCAACCTTCCTAGTTACTGGAATCACAGATGTGAGCTACCACACATGACTCAAAATATTTTTCTTCTTTTATAACTTCTTTGACCCACTGGTTGTTTAAAAGTGTGTTAATGCCCATATATTTGTGACTTTTTCAGTTTTCCTTCTATTATTTTTTAAATATCATTCCATTATAGAAAAGACACCTTATATAATTTCATATTTTTAAAATTTATTGAGACATTTTTGTGATCTAAAACTGATCTACTTTAGAATGTTCCCTGTACATGTGAGAAGTCTGTATATAATTGTTAGGTAGAATGGGTGTTTATGTGCATCTTAGGTCTAGCTGGTTTATAGTGTTTTCAGTCCTTTATTTCCTTATTGATCTCCATTATTGGATATATTTTGGATCATCTATCTATTACAGTGGGGTATTGAAGTCTTGTAGTTCTGCCTATTTCTTCCCTCAATTCTTTCAATTTTTGCTTCTTATATTTTTGGGTCCTGTTGTTACATATATATATATATGTATATATATAATTGCTTTATTAATGTTTTGATGCTTAGGCCAATATGCAACATCCTTGTGTTAGTAAGCTCCTCATTGCCATCCAAAACACTTGACAACTTATAAGAGGGAAAGTCTATATTGGCTGACAGTTTCAGAGGTTCAGTCCATGGTGGGCCAACTCCACTGCCTCTGAGCCTAAAGTGAGGCAGAACAGCATGATGGAAGGGCATGGGGTAAGGAAACTGTTCACATCATGGCAGACAGGAAGGAGAGAGTGTGGAACGGGAAGGGCCTGCAGAGAAGATGAATCCTTCCCAAGCATGCCCCCAGAGACCTACCTCCTCCAGCCCACACCCCACCTGCTTACTGTTATCACTCAGTTAGTCCATTCGAACTAGAATGTACTGATTATAGTACTCATGATTTAATCATTTCACCTCTGAATATTCCTGTATTAACTCAAGAGCTTTTGGGGGCACCTTATATCATAACCATAATAGTCCCTGTTTCTTGTAATAATTTTTTACTTACAATCTACTTTGTCTGATATTATAGCCACCCTATCTCTCTTTTAGTTATTGTGTGAGTCAGCTTTCCATTGCTGTACAAACACCTGAAATAAATCAACTTATAAAGAGGAAAGGTTTATTTCAGCCTGCCATTTCAGAAGTTTCAGTCCATGGTTGATGGGCACTGTTGCTTTTGGTTTGTAATGACACAGTACATCATGGTTGGAGCTTGTGGTGTGTGGCAGATAGAGAAGGCCTGTTCACCTCATAGCAGCCAAAAATCAAAGAAAGATGGGTAGAAGCCAGAATCCCAATATCCCCTTCAAGGGGCATGATCCCAACCACAACTTTCTTGCTCTAGGTCTCAACTCCTAAAAATTGGACCACCTCCTAAGAGCACCCCAGGCTGGGTTCCAAGTCTTCAACACACAGACTTTTCAGGACCTTCAAGATCCAAACAGTAGCAGTTACTATTTACACACAATACCTTTTCCAATTTCACTTTACACCTATTTATAGCCTACTTCAAAACTAGCCTCTTGCAGATAAGCTACAGCTTAACATTTTTGTGATCTCTTTCTCATTCTGCTGATCTCTTTCTTTTAATTAGAGATTTAAATTCATTTACACTTAGAGTGATTACTGATAAGGAAAGTCTTACTCTGTTTTGTTATTTGTTTTCTATATATCTTACATCTTTTTTATTCCTTAATTCCTCTATTTTTGCCTTATTTTTTGTTTAAATGATTTTTCTCTTATATAATTTTGATTCCCTCATTTCCTTTTCATATATTTTAAACAATTTTCTTAATGGTTACCATGGAGATTTCAATTAAACATTTTCAATTTATAATGATCTAGTTTTAATTGACACAAACTTTAGTAGCACACAAAAATCTCTGCTCATATGTGGTTTTATCCTCTTTATGTTATTATTCTCATTAATTACATCTTTAAACATTTTGTGCCCATTAACACAAATTCTAATAATTATTTTATACATTGTCCTTTTAAATAATTTGGGGAACAAAGAGTTATTACCAAAAATATAATGTCATTTACATCTACCTCTATATGATCTTTACCAGTGTTCTCCATTTCTTTATATGGTTTTTATACACTTTCTCAAGTCATTTCATGCCAACCAAAAGTACTCTCTCTAGGATTTATTATAGGAGCTAGGCAAGGTACTGCATGGCTATAATCCCAGCTACTCAGGAGGCTGATATAAGGCAATTGTGAGGTTCAAGGCAACATAACAAGACTCTATCTCAAAATATTATAGGGCAGTTCTACTAGTGGCAAACTTTCCCAACTTTTATCCAGGAATATAAGTTTCTTTCTCATTTTTGAAGGATAGTTTTGCTATAAAATTCTTAGTTGCTACTTTTTAAATGTCTTCCTTTCAAATTTAGGTGTTATCAATAGGGTAGTATTAAGAGGTGAGGCCTTCAGGAAATGATTAACCATATATGGGCTTCTCCCTCCTGAATGGGATTAGGAGCCCTTATAAAGGGACTTGAGTTGGTTCTTCTTGCCATTTTTCCTTACAAAATGTAAGGACACAGCAAGAAGACCCTCACCAGGTACTGGCACCATGATCATGGGTCTTCCCAGTCACCAGAACTGAGGTAATTTTCTGTCCTTCATAAATTACCAATCTTGGGTATTCTGTTATAACAGTACAAACTAGATAAGGCGTTGTTTGATTCTTTCTCCTTTCTGGCTTGCATGGTTTCTGAGGAGAACTTTACTGTTGACCTTTTTGAAAATTCCCTGTACATCACGAGGCACTTCTGTCTTGTGGCTTTTCAAATTCTCTTTTTATCTCTTCTGTCTTTTGGTATCTTGATTATATGTATCTTGGTGTAGATTTCTTTAGATTATCTAACTTGTTTTTTGTTCATTTGAACTTCTTGTATCTATGGTGTGTTAAGTTAGCTTTTTGTAGCTGTGACCAAAATACCTGATGAAGACAACTTAAAGAAGGGAAAGTATATTTTGGCTCAATTCAGAAATTTGGTCTATGGTGGTCCAGCTTCACTGCTCTGGGCCTTAGATGAGGCAGAACATCACGGCAAAAGGGCGTGGAGGAGGCAAGCTGCTCACAGACATTCAGAACAGAGAGAGAAGGAGAAGAAGGTAAAGAGTAGAATTCTTCCAGGGCATGCCACACCCCCAGTGACCCACCTTCCCCAGCAACACCCCACCTACTTACAATGATCACCCAGTTGATCTATTCAGCTAGGATGGGTTGATTAGGTTATAGCTTTCATGATCCCATAATTTCAGCTCGGAACATTTCTGCATTAAAACAGAAGCTTTTGGGGGACATTTTCACATCCAAACCATAGCATGTAGATTCACATCTTTCTTAAAATTTTTCGAAGTTTTTGGGCCATTATTTCTTTAAACATTCTTTCAGTACCTTCCTCTACTTTTGGTACACTTAATAATATACTAAAGGTACCTTAGGTTATATTCACTTTTTTCATTTTTTTCCTATTTCCCAGAATGGATATTTTCAATTGACCTATATTCAGTTTCACTGGTTCTTTCCTCTGCCTTCTCAAATATGCTTCAGAACCCTTCTAATGAATACCTTTTTTCTTTCTGGTAGTGCTGGGGACAGAACCCAAGACCTCACACATGCTAGACAAGTTCCTACTACTGAGCTGCACCCAGCCCTAAGGAATTTTTCATTTCTGTTATCTTAATTTTATATTTTACTCCATTTTATTTCCACCTCTTCATTCATATTCTCTGTTTAATAAAACATCCTTCTTGTTTTCTTTAGTTCTTTCTTTTTTATCATTTTATTATTGATGCATTATAGTTTTACATAATGGTGAGATTTGTTGTTACATATACACACATACACACAATATAACAATATGATTTGGCCAATATCATTCCCAAGTATTTCCCCTTTCCCTCTCTTCCTCCTTCCCCCTTTTGTCCATGGAGCATATTTAAGACTATTGATTTATATAAGTCCAATGTTTTGTTTTCTTAGGAAAATCAAAGAGTTGCTGTTTATTTTTCCTGTAAATGCCATACTTTCCTTTGATATCTTCTGATTTTTAAAAAACTGCACATTTTTAATAGTATGTTCATTTGTTAATATGCATATTATGAATACTGAATGTATGCTCTTTGAAACAAAATTTTCCTCCACCCACAATTTGCTGTTGCTGTTTGTTTTGGGGTAGTAGATGGTTGGTGACTTTTTTGCGGGCAGTACTAGGGACTGAACTCAGGGACACTCAACCACTGAGCCACATCCCCAGCTCTATTTTGTATTTTATTTAAAGACAGGGTCTCACTGAGTTGCTTAGGGCCTTGCTAAGTCACTGAAGCTGGCTTTGAACTTGTGATCCTCCTGCCTCAGCCTCCCAAGCTCCTGGGATTACAGGCATGCGCCACCTGGTGGTTGGTAACTTTTTAAAACGTATTTTTTGGCAATCATGATCATTGAAGTGTTTGTTCTCTTAGCTTAGTGTTCAGCTGCTGATGTGACAAAGATTTCCTTAATTACCTAGACACAAAAGCAAAACAAAAATATTCCCCTTGATCTTTGGAGAATGTATCTGGGTTCAGGCATTGCTTCAATTCTTAGCCAGGGGTTGGGATTGTGGCTCAGTGGTAGAGCGTTTGCCTAGCATGTGTGAGGCACTGGGTTTAATTCTCAGCACTGAATATAAATAAATAAAATAAAGAACTATTGACAACTTAAAAAAAAATCCTTAGGCCATTTTCAACTCTGACTTAGCCTTCACTTCCTGCTTAAACAGAGCCTAATGATCGACCAGAAGTGGAATTTCAGGGTCTTTTCAGATAATTTCTGAGCATGTATATAGCTCTGGGCATGAGGGGAGCATTTTGGATTCCCTGCTATATGTGGGTGCTTCACAAATTCTCCCATGTATCTCCTTTTGCAGTCTCTTCTAAGCTTCTTATCTGTCTGCCGCTTGCTTTGTCTGTTGTTCTTTTCTCCAGGCAACAGCAAATAATCAATACCTTTAAATATTTTCTACCATCACCCTGGGAAACAACTCCAGCCCTGACAGAGTTCTGAGGGGGTACGGGTAAAACAAAGACAAGTCTCTCTAAGCCATTCATCAAAGAGCAGACTGATAGAGCAAAATGCACAATCAAAGTTCTTTTGAGAATGAGGTCTGCATAGCCTTCGCTAACAGCAACAAGCTTCAAGAGGAAACTGGGCAATGCTGAGAAGGAAAGTAGAGAATTGTAAGTGGATAAACAAAATGCCAGAACCCCCTCTTGCCAAAATTTAAAAGCTTTATCCTTCATTAAGCATTTCCTACAGTTGTTCTGTTTTTGATTAAACTCCAGAGTTCAAAAAAAGTTGATTCTGTTCTTACCAGCTTGTTACTTTGTTAGAAAGATCGCTGGAGTTCCCTTATTCTACAATTCTCAATGACATCCTTCCTCAGCAAAGTTTTGTAGTTTTCAGAGTATTAAGTTTCACACTTCTTCTGTTAAATTCACTTCTAAGATTTTTCCATTATTTTGATGCTATTATAAAAGAAGTTGGTTTCTCAATTTCATTTTCTGTTTTTTCATTGCTTTTATGTAGAAATGCAATTGATTTTTGCATATTGGTATTATATTCTATAAACTTACCTTTTTTTACTAAAAAAATAGTTTTTATGTAAATTCCTTTAGATTCTTTCTCAGATCACATCATTTATAAATACAGATTTATAAAATTTCTTCTTTTACAATCTAAATGCCTTTTATATATTTTTCAAGTCTAAATTGTCCTGGAATAAACCTTTAATAACATGTTGGATAGAAGTGACAGAAACAGACAACTTTGTCTTGTCCCTGATTTTAGAAAGTATTTAGTCTTTCACTACTAAATATGTTAGCTATGGCTTTTTTGTAAATGTTCTTTGTCTAATTTTCCTTTATTCTTAGTCTGTTAGAACACTTCATGTTCAACAAAACTGAATTTTGTCAAATGCTTATTTTGTGTCTATTGAGATGACCGTGTGATTTTTGTTCTTATTTTATTGACGTGATATAATACAATAATTGATTTACAAATGTAAAGCCAACCCTGTATTACTGAGATAAGTCTGACTTGGTTATGATATATCATTCTTTAAATATGCTGTTGGATTCAGTTTGCTATTTTTTGAGGATGTTTGTGTTCATACTCATAAGAAATATTGGCCAATAATTTCTTTTTCTTGTGTCTTTTTTGTTATCAGGACATTACTGGTCTTCTATTTTTTGGAAGAGTTTGGTTTTTTTTTTCTTTTTTCTTTAATTTTTATTGTTGGTTGTTCAAAACATTACATAGTTCTTGACAAATCATATTTCACACTTTGATTCAAGTGGGTTATGAACTCCCATTTTTACCCCATATACAGATTGCAGCATCACATCAGTTACACATCCACTGATTTACATATTGCTATACTAGTGTCTGTTGTATTCTGCTGCCTTTCCTATCCTCTATTATCCCCTCCCCTCCCATCTTCTCTCTCTATCCCATCTACTGTAATTCATTTCTCCCTCCCTTGTTTTTTTTTCCCCTTTCCCCTCACTTCCTCTTGTATGTAATTTTGTATAACCATGAGGGTCTCCTTCCATTTCCATGCACTTTCCCTTCTCTTTCCTTTTCCCTCCCACCTCTCACCCCTGTTTACTGTTAATCTTCTTCTCATGCTCTTCCTCCCAACTCTGTTCTTAGTTACTCTCCTTATATCAAAGAAGACATTTGGCATTTGTTTTTTAGGGATTGGCTAGCTTCACTTAGCATAATCTGCTCTAATGCCATCCATTTCCCTGCAAATTCTATGATTTTGTCATTTTTTAATGCAGAGTAATACTCCATTGTGTATAAATGCCACATTTTTTTTTTATCCATTCGTCTATTGAAGGGCATCTAGGTTGGTTCCACAGTCTTGCTATTGTGAATTGTGCTGCTATGAACATCTATGTAGCAGTGTCCCTGTAGCATGCTCTTTTTAGGTCTTTAGGGAATAGACCAAGAAGGGGAATAGCTGGGTCAAATGGTGGTTCCATTCCCAGCTTTCCAAGAAATCTCCATACTGCTTTCCAAATTGGCTGCACCAATTTGCAGTCCCACCAGCAACATACAAGTGTACCCTTTTCCCCACATCCTCGCCAGCACTTGTTGTTGTTTGACTTCATAATGGCTGCCAATCTTACTGGAGTGAGATGGTATCTTAGGGTGGTTTTGATTTGCATTTCTCTGACTGCTAGAGATGGTGAGCATTTTTTTATGTACTTATTGATTGATTGTATGTCCTCCTCTGAGAAGTGTCTGTTCAGGTCCTTGGCCCATTTGTTCATTGGGTTATTTGTTTTCTTATTGTTTAAAGAGTTTGAATTTAAAGAACATCTCCTATAGAGAGCATATAATTGGGTCTTGATTTTTTTTTAATCCAAGACAACAATATCTACCTTTAACCCATTCATATTTAATGATATTATTGATATAGTTAGATTTAATTTTGTGTGTGTGTGTGTGGGTGTGTGTGTGTGTATATGTGTGTGTGGTGCTGGGACCTTGTACATGCCTATGCTCAACCACAGAGCCATATTCCCTCCCAGCCCTTATAGTTAGGTCCATATCTGCCATTTTAAATTTTTTGTTTTCTATTTATCTCATGGTTTCTGTTTAGTCTTCTATTGGTTACTTAATGCTTTATTTTGCTTTAAATGAATACTTACTAGTATAGCATTTTAGTTCCTTTAACAATTTTTTCACAATTATTTTTAGTTATTTTCTTAGTAGTTGCTCTATGATTTGTCATATCTATCTGAACTTAGCAGAATCTATTTTGAACCTATATTAATAATTCCAGTAAAATATAGAAATGTTGCTTCTATATAGCTCTATGTTTCCTTCTCCACTTTATGTGCTCTTATTGATACAAAACCATATCAATATATGTTACAAATCCAATAATATATTGAAATAAACTGAGAAAAGATAAGAAGTATATGTTTATAGAGTATGCTCATTAATATTCTTATTTACCATTTCTAGTTCTCTTCATTTATTTCTGTGGTTTCAAATTATCCTCTGGCATGTTCTTACTCCAAAACAACTTTGATTCTACTCATTATTTTGCACTGTTATTCTCGACTAAATAACATTTCCATATGTTACAGAATCCCTTCCCCCAAACAATAATTACATGTTGTTTTATGTAATTACTTTTAAAATCAATTAAATTCAGAGAAAATATAGATATACAATTTGTTTCTCTAATTACATGATTACTTTTACTGGTATTCTTTGTTTTCTTGTTTGGATTCCAGTTACTATTAGCCATCACTTAGCTTCAGCCTAAAGAACTTCCTTTAATATTTCTTTTGCAATGCAAATTTAATAGCAATAGATTATCTCCATTTTTGATGAACTAAGAATGTCTTTATTTTTCCTTCATTTTTGAAAGGTAGCTTCAGTGAATATAAGTTTTTTGGTAGAAAGGTCTTTCCCACACTTTGAAATATGAATTGTGACCTCCACTGTAGTGAGTTGTTAATTTTATTGGGGTTACTTTGTGTATGATGATTTTGTGTGTGTGTGTGTGTGTGTGTGTCACTAGAGATTGAACCCAGGGGTGTACTATTGCCATGCTACATCCCAAGCACTTTTTAATATTACTTTTTTTAGAAAAGGTCTTGCTATGTTTTTGAGGCTGACTTCAAAATTTCAATTCTCCTGCCTCAGTCTCTTCAGAAACTATGATTCCAGGTCTGTACCTCTGGACCCAGCTAGAAATGATTTATTTTTCTCTTGCTGCTTTTAAGATTTCCTTTGTCTTTGTCTTCTAGCATTTCACTATGATATGTTTAGGTATAATCTCTTTTCATTTAACTACTTAGAGTTCAGTAAGCTTCTTGAATATGTAGGCTGTTTGGAAAGTTTTCAGCCTTTTTTTCTTCAAATAGTTTTTATGCTTCTTTCTCTCAGGTATTCCTATTATGTATAATTTATTGTGTTTAATAGTGGCTCCATTCTGAAGTGGTGGTTCTGAGGCTCTGCTAATTTTTCTTCAGTCTTTTTTCTCTCTGTTCTTCAGATTGCATAAAATCTATCAGTCTACTTTCAAATTTAATTCTACCAGTTGAATTCTACCCTTAATCTCTCTATTGGATTTTTCACTTTGGCTACTTTTCAGATCAACTACAGAATTTCTATTTGCTTCTTCTTTACAATTTCTGTATCCTTGTAAATATTCTCTATTTGCTGAAACATCATCATCATCATCATTTCCTTTGTCTTTTAGCATGATTTCCTTTAGCTATTTGAACATGTTTATAATGGCCTTGAAATCTTTATCAAATCCAATACTGAAACCACTCAAAAGCAGTTCCTGTTGCCCTCCACACACACTTTAAATGGGTCACATTTTCTAGTTTCTTTGTATGTCTTATATTTTTTTTATTGAAAACTGTATCTTTTTTGCCAAGTGGGGTGGTTCAGGAAGCTGAAACAGGAGATAACAAGTTTGAGATCATCCTGGGTAACTTAGACACTATCTCAAAAACAGGAAAAAAAGAAAAGTATGTGGGGGGGGGGTGATGTAGCTCAGAGGTATAGCACCATTGGATTCAATCCCAAGTTCAAAAAAAGAAAAAAAAACTACAAATTTTGGGTAATATATTGTGACAACTCTGAATAATGAGTCCCACTCCCTTCTCTGGAGGGCTTGATTCATTAGTTTCCTATCTCTAATGGAGCCACTGCCCTTCATTTCCTGATGTTCAATATCTTGAAAACCATATCTTCATATATTTTGTGTAGTTTTTGTATTGTTTCAGAGAGAGGTGTATCCAATTCATATTTCTGCATTTCAACTGGAACAGAGGTCTTATTTAATGATTTGACATATTGATTTTGTTTCTTTCTGGTTTTCAGTTATCTCAAATTCTTGGGCTACTAAGATCTACAAATAATTAATCCTTTTACAATATTCTGACAATTTTCCCCCTTTGAAAGCTCCAAATGACCTGAATGATGCAAATGTTCTGCTAAAGCAGTGTCCAGTTAATTGCCAGCCCAGATCTAATTTCTCAACTTAGACATTTCTATATCAAGTGGATAGGGTGATTTTAGATTCTATATGTGTGAAAGACACCTTGGGGTTTTGACTTCTAGTGGAAATCACATAGAACCCTGGGTAAAAACAAGTTTCTAGGGGCTGGGATTGTGGCTCAGTGACTTGAGTGCCTGCCTTGTACATGTGAGGCCCTGGGTTCGATCCTCAGCACCACATTAAAAAAAAAAAAAAAAGAAAAGAAATATAAAAAATAAAAACAATGCCCTCCTTTGCTATTCCCCCTTTCAAGACTTAAACCTTTCTTTAAAAAAAAAAAAAAGTTTCTCTTTGTACTTTATCTGAGTCAACAATAAAAATATTCTATTTTTTTTTTTTAATCAGGGTTGAAAAGCCCTTCTAGGGTTCTGGCTTATGAAGACGTTTAGTACTTAACCCTGCCTTGAACAGATTCAATAATGCACCTCTTCTTACTCAAGTAGTAAAATCCAAGTTTAGAAAAACTTAGGTAAATTATGAATTTGAAAACATCTCCAGGACTACTATAAAGAGTTTTTAGCTTATTGGTCACTTTGGCTCATGGAGACTTCTTTTCCTTTCGATGGGTTCACCTAGGCATTAAATTGCTCATATTTAAATTCAATGTTAAGTAAAACAGAAGGAATTTCATGGAAAATTTATCATATTTGGGGACCATAAATTTCCTTCTCCCACAAAAATTCAGGTAAAAATTTATATATGTATGTGTATGTCCATTATTACAGGGAGAGTCTAAGATTGCAATCAAATTCTTAGATGAGTCTATGACCTAAACAAAGGTTAAAGATAATTGTTTTTCACCTTGTGTTCCTTTTGCCTAAAATTTTACAATTAGGGTGCTATCTATTCCTACAAATTCAGGAGTTCTTTGACCCATCTTCTCTATCACATATACATATCTGAGTATATTTTCTATGTTTCAAGTTAACAGCTCCCCATTTGTCTTTTGTATCTTTCAATATCTCTAATTTCAATAGGTTTGTAACACTTTTTTTAACTCAATAATCAATAGAATCAGAATTCTACATGTCTCTTTTGAATATGAAAATAAAAATGCACTGCAAGGGCTGGGACTGTGGCTCAGTGGTACAGCGCTTGCCTCACACGTGTGGGGCCCTGGGTTTGATCCTCAGCACCTCATGAAAGTAAATAAAAAGGTATTTTGTCCATTTACAACTAAAAATATTTTTTAAAATGTGCTACAAGAGGAGGAAAAAGGAGGGGTAGAGAGAAAAGAAGAACTATTCTACAGAATCAAATTAGTATACAGAAAAAGAGGGTTCAAAAGGCACAGAATGAAGATGGTTAAGATTTAAAGGCATAATGATATTAGCCCTCAGAGAGGGATCAGCACGTCTGAGTGTTCATCTGTTTTACAAAATAACTCCTTGATTATACCACCTAACCTACTTGATTTTTATTCTAGATACACAGGGGGGAAATAGCCAGTTCAGCAAAAATATTAAAATAATATATAAAATATACATATACACCCCAAAATGTTTATATCTACTTCTCAAATATCCATTATAATTATGGTATTCAAATAGTTGAATAATTCCACACATAAATAGATTAAGGAAGAATTTTTCTTTGTAGAAGACTTCATTGTCAATTCAGAAAAAAAGAAAACAGAGAGAATCAATTTTGTCATTTACTCATACTACATTTTACCGAAATATACTAGGCGAGGCAAGCATAAATAATTAGATTATCCATTTCCTGGTGAAAATTATCGTCAGACACAGATGAAAGTCAGAAAAGTACTTTAAAAGTATTTTAAGTAATAATTTATAAGACTTGCCTTCTGTTTTGGAAAGCTATTTGACATCTGATCAATTTATTTATTGGATAAATGGAGTATTAAACCCAAGTCACATGAATGTTGTGAGAATCACACATAAAGATGTCTGTCTCTCAAAACATAGAAAAAGGAAGAAAAATACAGTGAACAAAAAACAATAGCAGCTAGAGTAAGACTGTAGGACTTTCTGATTCATTTTCTACTTTCCTGTGAATAAACTGTCCAAGACTTTCCTGTATTAGAAAATGAATTATGTAACAAATAAAATTTCTGAAACTTTAGTTATGGCCCCTCAAGGTTCTAATTGAGGCCAAGTATCCCCAAATCTACTCATTTATTAAATTCCATTATGTTCCTAATACTTTTCTTTTTTCTAGGAAACATTTAAAACAGTTTCTCTTCTTCTCCCATTTAATTTGTTGTTGTTGGTGGTGGTGCTATTTTGTTTTGTAGTTATGGAGATCAAACCTCAGAGATACAACCCACCCGAAACCCTCCTGTAGGAAACATTTCATAAAATTCTCCAAAAGTCCTATAAAAATCCCAGATCCTGGCAGACAGCAAGGAGAAAAGATTATCAATCCCTGACTTTAGTAATCTCTTGATATTTGATCCCTTGAACTAAAATACTCCTGTAAGTTTCTAAAAGATAAAAAGAGTATATACGAGGGGGGGAAAAAAGCAAACTTCAGATAGCAAAATCTCCTTTCTCCTATTCTAATCCCCTTTAGTTCCACTTTCTTCCAGTTCTGACCTAAGTATTTGAAAGCAAGAAATCCTATTATGAATTGAAGCAATACAATATATCCTCAAAAGCTGTTTCTTTTGAGAAGTGAGTATACCCAAGTGGTGAGTAGCTTTGCTTTCTAATAACAATATATGATTAATGTTAAATATCTAACACTCCAATGTCAACAAAATCTATCTCTGACCAGCCATGGTGGCACATACCTATAATCCCAGCAGCTGGGGAAGCTGAGGCAGGCAGATCACAAGTTCTAAGCCAGCCTCAGTAACTTCACAAGATCCTAAGCAACTTAGTGAGACCCTTTCTCAAAATAAAAATAAAAAGGACTAAGGATGTGGCGTAGTGGTTAAGCACCCCCTGGGTTCAATACCTGATTAAAAAAAGAAAATCTCTATCCATATAACAGCAATTAAAAAACAGAGGTTGTTACCAGTCTATCAGGATTCTTTTAAGGGCATTAAATTCTATCACTCCAAAAATGAAAAGTTATAAATTTGTTTCCTCTAGACATTTCCCTATGAAAATCAATTCCTTCATTGTTAAATTACATGGGAAATTTTCTGGTTTGATAAAAAGGCACTGAGAAGAAAAGTAACTTTGACCTACTCATTTAAAATTTCTTAGATGGAAAGCTTTCCTCTTTACCTTGCTATTCAAAATGTGGTTCACGAACTGGCATCATTTGGGAACTTATTAGAAATGCAGAATATCACTGAGTGCAGTGGCACATGCTCATAGTTCTAGCTACTTTGGAGACTGAGGTTTATAGGTTCAAGGTCAGCTTCAGTAACTTAATGAGACCCTGTTTCAAACTCACTTTTAAAAATAAAAAGGGCTGGAGATATAGCTCAATGATAGAGTTCCTGGGTTCAATCCCCAATGCCACAATAATAATTAAATAAATAAATAAATACAGACTATCAAGCATACTATACTCCAGCAGGATACTACTCTACATCTCAGATCTAATAAATCAGGATCAGCATTTTAAGAAGATGCCCATAATTTACGCACACATTAAAATTTAAAAAGCATACAGTAAGGAGATCTTAAGGTCCTTACAGTTGTTTCCTATGAAAAAAATCATCTGACAATATTGAAGCCTATATTTTCATGTGGAAAAACCTGGACAGGGCTGAGTAAGAGCTATTTTGTTAGGCAAGCCATGCACTCTTTCTAGCTCCCCCAAGCCTCACCTGCAATCCCCATCCATTTGTGAAAATTGCTTGGTTCCTATTCAGTCTCTAAACTGAGGAAGTCCCCTTTTTAATAAAAAAAGATATGCCTTCAGAAGTAAAATTCATTAGCTACATTTTTAAGTGAAAGGAAAAAAAAAAAACTGTTCATTTACCTTGATGGGAAGTAGTGAGGTCCAGGTAGGAAGTAAGGGTGATGGAAAGAGAATCGTAGAGGTGTCCCAAACAGTGTGGCTGGATGGCCAAGGGGAGGAGGCTGGTAGACATGTGAGTGTGGAAGGGGAGGAGCATGGGGGATTGGAGCACTTCTGGGACAAGTGGAAATGCTGGAATACTCCTTGGGAGGTTGGATGGTTGAGGTTGCAAATCTGGCATGGGCTGTACTTGCACTAGTTGGAATCCTGCTGGTGCTCTCCAGAGAGACAGGAGTAGGTCTCTTCACAGAGTGATTGGCTCCAGAAGGTAGCTGATTAGTGTCAGTTTGGGAAGGCCCAGCAAAGCGTTGAGGAGGGAGTGCTGGGCGAAGTGGCAGACTTGGAGCCTGGACGGCTACCTGGGCAGTACTGGAGACGCTGGGCTGGAAAAGTGTGATGGGGCTTGGGCGCTGGACTGCAGGTGTGGGCAGTTGGATGGCAGGTGGGGCTTCACCTTTAGAAATAAAAAGAGCATAGGTCAAGCATTAATTGGATCATGGCATGTTTTTCCTTTTCCAGTAAAATTTAATGAACTGTTAAGAGGCCTTCATAATTACCTTACCTAACAGCATTATCATACCAAACCGCTGTATTTCATTTATAGCATTTTGAACAAACTGAAAGACACCATGATTTGTTTATTCATATTTCCAAAAAAAAATCTATTTCCCAAACAAACTCAAAGTCCCAAAAAAAGAGAGACTTTTTCTGTTTTGTTCATTACTGCACTCTGAGGCAGAGTTCTGCAAGGCACAGATTAAGCCCCCAACAAATTGTTTCGGATGAATAAATAAATTGATAAAACTACTTATTCATAAGTTGAAAGCAGGAATATATACAAATGCTGGTAGGCATATATAATTTTTTCTAACAAATAATATAACTACTGACAATAACTACCTGAAAGGTCATCTAGGAAAGGGAACAGGACAGTTGAACAGTAGGAAAAGCTAGACTTTGATTTGGTATTATGTGAATTTTATAAATTGAAATATATTAATTTTATTTTTAATATTAATAGAGTTTCAGAGTAGTAGTATGGGTAATTTTTCTTTTATATACTTCTGTATATTAAACTAAATTATAAATGACAATTTTGTTGGAAAAAAGTTAAGTGATAAACAACATTGTTTCACTCCATTGCATTCAACATGAATCCATAAGGAAATTTCCCAACGAACGTAAACTTAGCAAAGATCAACCATTTGTGACATATACTAAAGGAAATGCTATTTAGAGCAGGGCACAATGGGGATTATGGCAGAATTTTTAAAGTCAGGTAAACCAATTTTGTGTTTTATCTTTCTGTTCCTGAAGACAGGATGCTGACTGAGTTGCCCTTTTATCCAAATGACATACCTATCCTTAATGTAACTAAATATTCCTAATTAAATACTGACAGAAGTCATAGCAATAGAGTAATACACAGTATATTCCAATGCAGCTAGCTGTCTGCACTGGAAATAAAAAAAAAGTGCAGTTCAAGAACAGACTGAAGTTAGGAATGTCTCTGTCAAGGCCAAAAAATTATAGATCAGTCTTTCAACGATATCCAGATAACACCACCCCTTCTTTATTTCAGTTAATGCAGATAATTCCTCTCCTCATCCTGGAAATAGGGAATGAAGGGACACATGCATCTGTTTCAAGATGGTATCTGACCCAGTGAAGTAACAATAAAGTATGAATGAAGCTATCCTGATGCTCAGTTGATGAGGTAGCATGGATTAGTCCTCTCACCTGTGAGGCACAGGCTTTCGTCAGGCCTTTCCTGGTTTATCAAGCACAATTTCTTTCCTAATCCCCATTGTGCCCTGCTATAAATACCATTCCTCAAAACCTTGCAAATCTATAACTATCACAAAATAGTGTAAATATTTTTATGTCCACCACCCCTACCACAATCACCAAGCTGGGCACTTGAGAGTGTATCCCCAGAATCTGGTTAATAAAAAATAAAGAAAGATTGGAGTGGATAAAAGAAGAAACTAACAAATCAGCCTAAAGATAAAAACCTCCTCTAAAGTCAGGCTCTAACTTTCAAAATCTCTCAAGATTTTATAAATTGCATTATTTTTGTGCTCAAAACATTTACCAAAAATCTACCTCTGGTGCAGATTTCTTTTTCCTATAACCAGTACAAAAAGCTCTTAGTTTTCAGTAAAGAAGTATGGTCTTTCTAAGCAAACAAAAAGTAAATTATAAGAGCTGTACAGAACGATTAATAAAGTTTCAGTCACTGAGGAAGGGAGGGTTGTGTCTTTTACCAAATGTTCTTTTCTACCAAATGTATTTCTATAAAAGAAGAGGTGAAAATGAGGCATGGCACTATAATTATGCATTCATTCGATTCAAGTATTCATTAAGCAACTAAAATGTTCCAGGCACTTTTTGCTCTATGGTCATAAATTAGGTAGATAAGGAGTTATATGAAAGCATAGCATCATGTCAAAATTCAAGCCACATGAGTTCATGCATGCCTTTAATCCAAGAGACGTGGGAGGCTGAGACAGAAGGACTGCAAATTCAAGGTCAGCCTCAGGAACTTAGTGAGGCCCTAAGCAACTTAGCCTGACCCTGTCTCAAAATAAAAAAATAAAAAGAGCTGGGATGTGACTCAGTGGTTAATTACCCCTGGGTTCAATCATTGATATTCCACCCACCAAAATCAAGGATGTTAAATAGGAGGTTAAAGTCTGCAACATACAGTCACCACTGTTAAAACTGTCAATGAACAAGGAAGGTTTGTGAAAAAGACAGACCTCTAACCTATCAAACAACTATATATGGTAGAAACTAGCCAGTCAGAAACTAGTCAGTGCCTTGTTTACTCTTCTTCTAGGTTATATTTGCCAGCCTCCCTTGCAGTTAAGAGTGCCATGTAGATAAGGGCTACCTGGTAGAATGTAAACAGAAGCTATGTCCATCTCTTCTAGGACTGGCCCATGAAAGACTCTCACACATGACCATCCATGTTCTTTTCCCTTCTGCAGGTCCAGGCACAACAGTACAGAGGCCTTAGATGCCATATATTAAAAGATGGCAGAACCACAAATCAGGATCAGCTTGTCTATAAATTACCTTTTGGAAGAGAGCCACTTACCAACCAAAAATACCCCTTTTGGACTTTACATGCGTAAAAAAAATAAGTTTTGTGTTTAAACTGTCTTAAGAGCAAAAAAACTACTGCACATGTTCAATGAAAGAAAGGTACAATCAATTTTTTGCTGTATGATTGGGATGAACAGTGAAGCAACAGAGTCATGGCAGAAACTGACACAAACCAATTTTTTTCTATAAGAGGTAATAATAAGAAGAGAACATGTATAGCATGTAGCTGGGGACAGACAGATGGGGAATGGAGAAATGAGAATAGTTAGACAATGCTAAGAAAAGTAGAGCTTAGGAAAAGACAAAGGTAATAAGGAGCAAAAGAAGACTTTGCAGATGGCACACACCTGTAATCCCAGTGACTCAGGAGGCTGAGACAGGAGGATTACAAATTCAAAGCCAGCCTCAGTAATTTAACAAGGCCCTAAACAACTCAGGGAGACCCTGTCTCTAAATAAAATATATAAAAGGGCTAGAGCTGTGGCTTAGTGGTTAAATCTCCCTGGGCTCAATCCCTGAAACCAAAAAAAAAAAAAATAGAAGACTTTGCATTGAACCAAGTGATTCCTCCTTCCCACTTTTCAAGAGAACTTACAAGAATTACATCACTTTTCAAGGAATTTTTTCGATACATTTGAGTTTCTTATGGACATAAAACTTTTCTGGAATGGATCTTAAGGCCTTGACAAGGACAAGTAGACCATCTTTTAAAAAAAATGATATCTGAATTATAACAATTATATCAGAATATAATTATATGATAATATAATCCTAACAGCATCAGAATTATGAAAATTTGTTTTCTTTTGTTCTGTTTTGTTTAAGCAAGAAATAGGTAAACTAAAAATTCCATGCATTTACTATGAAAATATTAAATATTAGAAGTAGTAAACTTCTAAATTAAAAACTCAGAGAAAACATATGAAAAATTTAGAGAAAACATTTTCTGAAGAGGAAAATGTCAACTAAGATTTAGTACAGGGGCTGGGGATGTGGCTCAAGCAGTAGCACGCTCCCCTGGCATGTGTGTGGCCTGGGTTCGATCCTCAGCACCACATACAAACAAAGATGTTGTGTCTGCCGAAAACTAAAAAATAATATTAAAAACACTCTCTCTCTCTCTCTCTCTCTCTCTCTCTCCCTCTTAAAAAAAAAGATTTAGTACAGAAAACCAATTTCAGGCTTGACAAATGAAATGCAGAAGACACAATGATATAATAAGAAAATTCATACACATGCAAAGTGACATTTAAAAAGAAAATAAAATACCATTTCTACAGAAGTTCTAAATCCTTTAACTACATTTGAATACTAATACTAATATAAAATAAAGATGCTGGCATAACTAGCAAAGACATTTGATAAAATACACCCACAGAGAATTCTGGACTATCATGCTATAAGCACTTTCAGTTATTAAAAACAGGAAAAGATCTTGGAATATAGCATTAAATGTGAGAGGCAGAGAAAATAATGTGTTGGATTTAAAAATAATACCAGACAAGAAAGTTACTATAAATTGTATCAAAGACATAGTAAAATTAGTTTAATTTGTATCTATCTTTTCCACAACTACCTTATGAACACTTTGATTCCACAGAAACTATAAAATAATCTTTATATTTTGTTCACAACACAGATATACAATAGTTATTTAATAAATATAAGGCAGCAGAAAGGACAGATAGGCAGGCAAACAAATATGGTTTTAGAATTTATTCAGAAAAATCTGAGATAGCAAAATTCACCAAAATAGGGAGAATATCAAATTACACTTCCAATCTTCAAATAGATTGAAGAGCCAAAAGGGATAAAAATATGCTAGGAAGACCTGCACAAATTATTGCTTATTAGAACAGGGTTAGTAGAATACACAATAAAATGTAATAAGCTTGATTAGGTGTCAATAATAGAGAAAGATACTAAAAAGCCAATGAATTCAGTATGTTAAATATTGTGCAGTAGTAATCATAGCATTTCTAAATTCAAATTCCTCAGTAATAAGAAAAAAAAATCCACCCTGGGATTATTTCCTTTTGGAACCCAAATGTTCAATAAGGTGAGAAGACTGATAAGGATAACTAAAACGAAAGGTTAAAGAAAGTTGAGGGTTATTTTATATGATAAATGCTAACAACACAGAAGGAAAAAATATGTACTCCCAGATCAACAGCTGCTATGACTAACTGTCCAAAATCAAATTGATCCCATTAAAAGCTTGTCCTAATGTGCAAAACAAATAAATTCAAATATTGTAAGTTATATGCAAATAAAAATTAGCACTAAGGAAAGCTTAAGTAACCAGGTCTGAGAGATCTCAAAGTCAATATGAATTGACTTTCTAAATATTTTAACAGAAAGAAGAAAATCAATGGAATCATTTAGTCATTATAATACAAAAGACGAGAGAGACTCAATAAACTCCTTCCTACTTAAGACCTTACAAAGATTTCTAAATCCTAATTAACTTTGACAGCAGCTAGGTTAAGAATATTAGGTTAACTACAGTAAGATGGCAAGTTCACAAAATGTTTTAATCCAAGAGAACAGAATGAATAAAAATAATCTCAGGTAGTATTCATCTAAGAATTATAGTGAAATTCAAACGCAAAACTGATAAAATATTAGATAAAGTGAATACAAATGGCCTCTTCCAAGAGCATTTTTGGAAAGTCAACAAAACTTCTGGCTATTGAAAATGCTGACCTTGAGTACTCTAGCTTGGTAAGTCTATTTTCTATACCCGAAACCTGATCAAATCAATACACTATCAAGTTAGAATACAAAACTTGCTAGAAAAAAAAAATAGAATATAAATTTTTTTTAAGAGAAAAGTCACACTACTCTGACATCTCTCTTCCATGGAAATAAAACAATTGTGCTTAAAAAATGAAATTTCCATGACTTTATATTTAGAATATAAAAGTAGTTGAAAGAAACAACAAAAGAGGAAGGTATAAAAATTATCATCTGTAGATGATGAGAAAGTAAAACTGATTCCTCAAAAGATCTGTGCTATAATTTGTTATTAACAGTTTTATAAATTATTTAGAATATGAAATATTACAGTGAAATTTGCAAGTTATACTAACTCCTCTAAGTAATATAACATGCTGATGAGAACAGCCTTCAGATAACATATTTAAAATCTGTATGATTAGACAGCATAGTAGCATATAAATATTTATTATTAAGATAGGTATCTGGGAAAATAATTCTCAAACTATGTTTATAAAATAAAATTATCTAATTGTTATTTGAGATCCAAGAATGGAATATTTACTGATATTAGTTCCCACCATAAAAAAAGGCTATTGTTAAAAATAAATCATTACCTTGTCTTTGGTTATTATTGTGTATGATTATAAATTTCTTCCTATAATTCTGTCTACAATACTTATATATAACATCACAGATGAAAGAACCTGGGCAACATTAGAAGAAAACCTTCCAGTTTTCTCATAACTTTGTATGGAATAAAATTAATATAGTATATTATTAATTTCTACTGCTTCAAATAAGAACATTGATAAAAATGTTTTTTAGAAAGCATACAGTATTTAAGGAGGCTGAGGCAGGAGGATCTTTAGTTCAAAGCAAGCCTCAGCAATGGCGAGATGACTAAGCAACTCAGTGAGACTCTGTCTCTAAATAAAATACAAATTAGGGCTAGGGATGTGGCTCAGGAGTTGAGTGACACTGAGTTCAATCCCTGATACCCACCACCTCAACAAAAAAAAAAAAAGAAAGAAAGAAAGCAAAAAGATAGTATTTAACAGTGGATGCAGCAGATCTAAATGAAGTCTTAGGAACAAAATGGAGAAACATGTATTATGAAAATAGAAATCACAAATAACATAGCATGCTGGGCATAGTGGCAAGTTCCTACAGTCCCAGCTATATAAGAAGCTGAGGCAGGAAGATTGCAAGTCCTCAAAAATAAAAAATAAAGGGCTGCAAGTGAAATAAGCCAGACTCAAAAAGTCAATGATCATATGTTCTCACATGTGGAAACTGGAGAGAAAAAAGGGAAAATAAGAGGGAAGATGCCATGAAAATATAAAGGAGACTAGTAGACAAAGGGGACCAAAAAGAGGGAGGAGAAAAGGGTAAACAGAGTTACTTCTGGGAATGAAACTGACCAAATCATTTTAAGTGCATGTAGCTTAACAAAAAATCCCACTATTACATATAATTATAATGCACCAATAAAATAAATAGATAAATATCTGGGACAGTTGTAGATTGCCCAAGTTCAATCCCCAATATCACAAAAAGAAAAAAAAAACATGAAAACAAAGAAAATAAAGACAGACATAAATAAGCCTATTTTAAAATACAAGATTAAAGGCAATACTACCAAACGGTAAAGGGTAAGAGTGCCTGACTATGCTGGGAGGGGGAAAAGGTTACAAGATTAACTTTCTGAATCTTTTTCTTGAATCTAGGCATCTTGGATATGGCTTTATTGCTACTGATTGCTAAAATGATACAGTAAAAGAAACATTGAAAATGCTTAAAATGCTAATAAGTTAATTTCCAAGATACCTATACCTCTCACAGGGGTAGATTTGTCATCAGGAAGACTTTAACAAGTGATAGCAAACAGTCAATGGATAAAGCTCTTCCTAAGAGCTTTTTTATATGGTTATTTTACATGGTTAAAATAAGTTCAGGAAGAACAAACCAATGATGGATAGCCTAACAACAAGTTATTAAGATACAAGGTTCTCAATTTTGAGCTCCTACAATCAGTAGATAGACATGTTATAAAGAACTGATAATAGAGCCAGGCACCATGGTACACACCTGTAATCTCAACTACTCAAGAGTCTGAGGCAGGAGGATCAAAAGTTCAAGATCAGCCTCAGCAACTTAGTGAGACCCTGTCTCAAAATAAATAAAAAGGACTGGTGATGTAGCTCAGTTGTTGAGTACCCCTGTGTTCAATACCCAATACCACAAATAAATAAAGTAACTGATAATAGAGAATAAATTTAGAGAGAAAGAATACAATAACCCAAACAAATATTTTATAGAAAATGAATAACTTCCACTGCATTTCTAGGGCATCAAGAGAATGGTCTTTAACAGATCAGTGTTATTACTAAGTTCCAGAACAGGATGCTTCATACCCCATTAGTGAGACTTTCTTTTATGCTAAGAGTGAGAAGACACTCCTACTTCCTACTAAATTACGCCAGTCGTTTCCTGCATTATCTGACTAATCTAAAGGCTCATCCTGACTTGCTTAAAAGGTGAGGTTTTACACATTTGCTACTCTGGCAAACCAAGTATTTCGTGGTCTACTGAAATTTTTCCTTCTCCTATTTAATGTTCTTTTTTTGATTCTCCTCCATTAATATTGTTTTTCTAAATTCTAAGCCTAATATCTACACCTCTCAGAAACAACATTTCAACTTGAGCTAAAATTTTCATGCAGCTATTTAAAAAATAGTAATCTACAATAAAACCAACTCACCAACTGGATGAGTGATGGTGTTCTGTAGGCTGGGAATTACCACAGAGTAGGTAGGTGAGCGATAAGGATAAATTGTTGTAGGATTTGTAGAGATAATATTCTGTGTGGTACCAGAAAATACATTGGAAACACTTAGAGGGAAGCGTTTTCGCTTCCCTGGACGAGGCTGATAAACCCAACCTATAGAAGAAGATAGACTTTTTAATATAAAAGTACAGACTAATTAGCCTTTAAATAATTCTTTTTTTGTTAAATTAGAAATGTAATATAATTCAAAGTTTTTAAAAGCATATTTTCCATTTCTATAATAAAATTTCTGTGAATGACTCCTCCATTGTGCAAGTTAACATATATAGGCATATAGCTTCTAACTAGTTGTCACTTTTGTAACCCATAGCTGAAAGTCAAATGTCTTATATACAGTGACACACTGAATTGTAGCAGAATCTACCTCAAAGCCATTGAGTTTAAATCCAAAAGCCATTCCTCTCCTATTTTTATTTTTCCTAAAGCAATGTCTCCCCATAAGACTTTATTCATTTCCTCCTGTTTCCTCCCTTTCCATAAGATAAAATTGTCTACAATAGACATTAATAACTAGTCACTATTTTTATGCTTAAAAAGAGTCACTCTTCTATACCTAGCAATTTCCAAAACCATAAATAACTCAATTTCCTTTCAAAGTCAGAAGAGTAACATTAGGGCAATTGTAGCTAATGCATAACCAGAAGAATCACTGATTCTCTGTAGTTACTACCTCTGATCTTCCCTCCTAAGACGCCTTGCTCATATTTCGAGGGAAAAAAACTAATTCTTTTGAATCCTGTGTAGTTATGTTAGCCATATACTGTGTAATTACCTAAGCTTAATCTCAACATCATTGCTGCTGGGAAAGAATCAGATTCATTTAATTATAACATGAAGGGAATAAGTGTATCAATCAAAAGACAGGATGATGTTCTAATAACCATATAATATGGTATTAGTCCTTGCTTTTTCATTATCTTTTAAGTACATACTGTACATTTCTGTTGCCATGATTTTAATATATCCAGTATACCCCAGAAATGTAGATATTTATTGCCATTAAATTTATGCCATTATCTATATATGTTTCTGTCTAGGTTTAATCAAAACTACAGTAAAACTGTATGTCCCCTGGTTTGCATTAGTTGGTAAATATGAGACCACTCAGATATCCCCCCACTTATTTCCATTTAAGAAAACTTATGCTTTGTATATCAATCATTACTATAACAATGGTCCCTATTCCCTTTCTTGCACATTATCAGATTAGGAAAAAATTACACATTTTTGTCCTTCCATCTCAACCTAATTTAATTTGTATCTAAATAAATTTAAAATAAGTTAGAAAGAGACTTTGTTTATTTCATTTGATTACCAGGAAATTCCTCTCTGTGCTTTTCTTTAATCTTTTGTGCTTCATCATAATAAGGTTTCTTTTGTTCTTCACTAAGTTTGTTCCACTCTAACCCGAGCTGGACACTGATTTCTGCATTGTTGGCCGCTGGGTTAGCTTTGGCTAGTGCTGAACGGTGGATCCTTGCCCAAACCATAAATGCATTCATGGGTCGCTTCACGTGACCATTTCTGTCCTTACTGAAGGGAGTATCTGGTATTCCTACATGACAAAAATTAAGAGACTAAATTAATGTGACACACATACAACCATAAAGTGAAGTGTACCTTCATCTATACTTATTTTTTAAGTATCCAAAGAAATTATACACTTCAGTACAGCCAAAGAATCACTAATATTCCAGAATTCCTTATAATCCCTGAACTCAGCATTCAAAACTATAGCTTAGAAGGACTCTTTTGATGAAATAATAATGTTGAAGACATAGTAAATTGCTGGTTTGTTATTCCTTTGAGCTTTATTAAAACCTCTAACAATAATTAACATTTATTTACCACTAAAAAACACTCCATCATTAGAGGAGAAAAACTATGACTTATTCAGGACTATAAGTCTACCATTAAGTAGATGTTATCTATATGTGTAAAGGAACTAATTTACATGGTGCTATAATGTCCTTTGAAGCAAAAATACTTATAATACTATATTAATTGTATTTCACTGTGATGATGAAGCTCCTGTCCAACTAAACTATGTTCTACAAGATAAACAGGAAAAAATAAATAAAAGTGAATTTCAAGAGTCACAGCCTGTTCAAATAAAGAAAATTGGCTAGCTTCACATTTCTATGCAGTTCATAAAAATACTGTCTGTAAACTTCCTATATTTTTCTCTTTACTGTAGGATTACTTGATTTATAAAATTATTAAAGTAAAGGATAGAAATGTAGTGTAAAGATAACTATTCTATTATTTCTTTTAGACAATGAAAGCAAAGTCAAAACTAGGGAAGATAAAAACAAGCAAATAAGGTGGGCAGGTGAAATCAATAAAGTAAAAACAAACAATAAACATAAAAGTGTTTAGAAAATATAATAAAAATAGAAAGTGTCCTAAAAGTTTTTAGACTAGTTACATTTAATCATTTATTGTTTTCTCCTAGAAAAACGTTTATTGTTCATTTTTGAAGAAGATAACCTCCATAATGGGTATAAACACCACTGTTTCTTCTATTTCTTAATACTTAGTATTGACCTACTATAATAGGATATATTTAATGTTGATTTTTTGTAGCATATAAACTGAAGGCTTTGCCACTGTCTAGCAAGAATATTTCTATTTTTTGTGTACAAAAATTAGCTAAATCTTATTGTTTACTGGTCTTTAAAACATTCTTTAAAACTATGTGGGACTCTTGAACGTGTTAAGTGTATTTTACTGGTATACGTACAAGTCAATCAGAAGTGATACCTGTGCAGACTAAGAATCAGTTCCATGATTTTATTTTTCTACTTTAGGCTTCTGAACTGCTGACATGTCTGCTATGGGGCAACATAGGCGAAGTTTGAAAACCAGATTCCCCTGCCGTCTAATACCTGCATCTGAGGGAAGCACGGTGAGCGGGACATCTTTGGTTTCAATTTTTACAGAAGGCTCCAATAAGGATTGCATTTTAATAGGCACTGGTGTCAGGGGAACTTTGGTCAACCTTATCAGCTCAGAAGGTGGAGGTCCCTGAAATTGGATCCGGGCCCCCGGGGGGACAGTGTGGAGAGTCAAAGGGATCCTGAGGTCTTGCTGGTGCGGCCCAAAAGCACTAGACGGCTGGGCTAGGATGACCTCCTTGCTGCCATGGCCCAAGCCACTGGAGGCCGGCTCCGCGCCTAGCCTGCAGTCCTCCGAGAGTCTCTCGGGCTCCTCAGTTTTGATGACTCCTTCTCCGACAGCCGTCAGGCTTTTGCCTTCCCTGCCTTTTGCTGCATCCCTCATGACCTCCTCGGCCTCCAGCTTGCCCTTCTTCTCGTCTCCTCGGCGGCTGTCGAGGGCCGGCCCGGGGCCTTCCACTTTGGCCGCTCTGCAAGCTCTAGGGCCCGCCTCGACCGCCCTCCGAGGGCCAGTCGACGGGTCCAAGGCGGGTCCCAGCTCCTGCTTCTCCGCCTTGACCTGCAGCGCCCGCGGCTGCACCGGACGCAGCTCGGGCCTGCAGGGGGCGCCCTCGGACGCCGGAGGAGGCGGCAACAGCAGCAGCTCGGACCTCAGCGGCAGCAGCTGCGCCTGCGCGGGCGAGACGGCTGCACCTTCGTCCTGGGCCTGAGGCAGTAGTGGCCCGGGCGGTAGCAATAACACCTGTTCCGGCTTCACCTGAAGCAGCCGCCGTGCGGTGGACTGGACGCCCGACGCCGGGGCCTCTCCGCACGACTAGGCCACCGTCGCAATGGCGGCCGCCGCCCTAAAGGCAGTGCCCTCGACCGGCAGCGGGGGCGGAGCGGGGCGCAACCGGCGAGGTGGGGTCGCCCGTGGCAGTTGGCGCGGCTGAGGCGGCGGCTCCGGCCTGGCTCGCTCCATAGGGGGGAGGGGGGCGCCTCGGCCTGGCCCTGCCGGGATTGTGAGCTCAGCCGTTTGTTGGCGACCTTCCCCCTCCCCCTTTCGGTTAAGACCCTTCCAAGGTCTTTGCTACCCAGAACCCTACGCGGTTCAAAATGCAGCCTCCGTCTCAGCCTCGTCCAATCGGAAGCGTCCCGCCGCCCCCGGCACACCAATCGCAGGCACGTTCCTCGGCTCCTCCCGCCTTTCGCTCTTGCCTCGTGCAGAAGCCTCGAATCACCCGAGATAGCCGGAGCAGCAGCACGTGTTCCCCATTTTCCCCCTCTGACTCTCCCTCTCTTCCGGAGTTTTCTTCCGGCCGTTGTCCTTAGTTACCCCTCCCCCGCCCGGAGCACCGACAATGGCATTGCCCTGGAGACGGAGCTGTTCCAAGCTACTGACCTCCAGGGATAAAGCCATGAGCCTCCTACGTGGGCTGGGAACGAGGCCTTGTGCCAGCGCTTTGTGAGGACGACCATGAACATCGACGGGACGTCGGGATCGTCATCGAGGAGGTGTGGGGGGAATTTCCAACCTCTCAGTAACCCTATTTGTTGAAAGCTTGGGGATGACATTCAATTTACTGTGGTTATTGTGTTATGAAACTTTCAATTGCCAGGTCTTTTGGGCCCTATTTCCCGAATACACACCAAAGTCATCCGTTTCTTTGGGGCTTCATCGCTGTTACCCTCTTTTAAGCTTCCACCATCTTTCACCTAGATCCTTCCATAGTCCTATAAATAGTCTTGCTTTTCACTCTTGTACCACTACAGCTGCCAAAATCTTTTAAAAATACAAATCTAGTCAGTCACATCGTTTTCCTATCTGTAGCTTCCCACTGTCCACGTGATGTAAAGGTCCAAATTCCTTGGCAAAACCTTTTAAGTGTCCAAATGGCTTGGGCTTTACCTCCAGCTCTGTGTGCTTCAGCCATATCTCCCCTGCCCCCTTATCATTCTTACATACCACAGGTCCTTTTTACATACCCAGGATGCTGTTCCTCCCTTGGTATCTTGGTAGCTCTGAGACTGAAAATCGGTCGAATCTACTTTATGTACTCATACCTCCATCACTTCCTTTAAAGGGCTTATCACAATTGGTAATTATATATTTTTTTATGTGACTGTACTGCCTCCCCCACTTGGCTATAAAACTTCCTTAGGGCAGAACTGCTCATCTTTTGTGCAGCATTCAATCCTCAGTGATTTCCACTAAGCCGGGAATACAGTGAACAAATGAGAACTTCCTTTATTAAGGTCTTCCTTTTTCGATGGGCACTATTTCAGGTCATTTCTATGTCTTTCCTTTTTTCTTTTTTAGGATTGCATTTATATTTACATTACACATCAAGAAAAAGAGAAATCTGGCATTAACATTTGCTACATTTCTCAACTAAAAGCTACAGATTTATTTTGCAGTAGATGATTTTTGCAACCATGGTATTTCTCAAAGAAGACCAACTCTAATTCTCTAGAGTCCTCTATTGTTAAATATGGTGAACAGAATTTTTTAACACCTACAGGCAGACAAGGGCAATGGTTTTTTTTTTTTTGAGCATTTTAATCTCAGGAACCCTTTACACCCATATAAACTGTTGAAGATCCTCATTTTTTTTTTTTTGGTGTGGATTTTATCTGTCAATATTACCATATTATGAAAGGAAAAAAATTAAAGTTAGCAGCTCATTTAAAATATCAATCCTTTACGTGTTAACATAACACATTTTCATGAGGGGAAAAGCCCAATTTTTTCACAGAAGAGCATTGTGGATCTAATGTATGGCTTTTAAAAATAGTTGGATTCCCACATCTTCTGCATTCGTTTTGTTATGATTCCCATCATAGATCATTTAGGCTTTGGGAAACTTTATTGTACACTCATGAGATAATGAAGAAAAATAACAAATATTATCAGAACTATTATGCGAATAGTCAACCTAGCAAACTCTCTGAAAGGATCAGTCCCTATGGCACTTTGAGAACTACCCGACTAAAGTTTAAATGAAAGAATGGGTGTGGGCATAAGCAGAGTTTGACAAGAGAGGCAAATAAATCAAGTTACTTTGGATTTTCTGCAATGTTGTAGTTTATATTCCAATCTGAGTTGCTGAAAATAGGTTGACAATGTATGCATGGATTGATTTCTGAACTCTATTCTGTTCCTTCCTTCTATATGCCTATCTTTATTCCAGTACCACAGTCTTTATTACTGTAGCTTTATGGTAAATTTTGAAATTAGGTTATTTAAGTTCTTGAACTTTGTTTTCAAAATTACATTGGCTTGGGCTGGGGTTGTGGCTCAGCAGTAGAGCACTCGCCTCACATGTCGGAGTCCCTGGGTTCAATCCTCAGCACCACATAAAATAAATAAATAAGTGAAATAAAGGTATAAAAAAAAGATAAGCTTTAAAAAAATGGATTGGCTTTTCTCAGTCCTTAACATTTAAAATGTAAACATTAGGATTATTTTATCAATTTAGAAAAGTCTGGTATTTAAATAGGAATTGTATTGAATCTGTGGATCAATTTTAGGGAAGCTGTCATCTGAAAAATATTGAATTTTCTGATTTGCAGAAGTGGAACCTGTCTTCATTTATTTAGTTCTTTATTTTTTTTAAAGAGAGAGAGAGAGAAAGAGAATTTTTTTAATATTTATTTTTTAATTTTTGGTGGACACAACATCTTTTTTATTTTATTTTTATGTGGTGCTACCGCTTGAGTCACATCTCCAGCCCAAGTTCTTTATTTTATTGACAATGTTTGGTAATTTTCAGTGTACATTTCCACACTTGCTTTCATTAAATATATTATTTTATTCTTAATTATTTTGGATGCTCTTACAAATGTAATTATTTTCTTATTTTCATTTCTTATTTTATATTGATTGGGGGGCGGGTATTGGGGATTGACCTCAGGTACACTTTACCTACTGAGTTACACCCAGCCCTTTTTATTTTTAATTTTGAGACAGGGTCTCATTAAGTTGCTGATGGTCTCACTGAATTGCTGAGGCTGGCCTCAAACTTTGTGATCTTCCTGCCTCAGCCTCCTGAATTGCTGGGATATATTGATTTTTTATTTTTATTTTCTTGCCTTATAGCACTAGCTGGAACCTCCAGTCTAATTGAACAAAATTGATGAGAGTAGACATCCTTGCCTTGTACCCAGTTTTAGGGAGAAAACATTCAATCATTCACCTTTAAGCTTGTTGTTAGTTGTAGGTGTATGTAGCTACCTTTCATCAGGTTAAGGAAGTTTCCTTCTAGTCCTGCTTCATTGAGAGCTTTATCATGAAGTTTGACTTTATCAAATTCTTTCACATCTACTGATAATGATCATATATCTTTCTCCTTTGTTCTAGGGGTCAGCAAATTTTTTTCTAAAAAGCTGTATAGTAAATATTTTTTACTCTGAATTAAGTTATCTGATCTCTGTTGTAACCAATCAACTCTGCATTTGAAGGATGAAAGCAATCATAGACAATCTATAAATGAATAGGCATGGCAGTATTCTAATAAAACTATGCAGAAGGCATGCCTAATTTAGTCTATAAGTCATTCTATTAGTAAGTAAATGTATTATATTACTATTCAGATGATAAGCCAATATGAATTCTTCCTGGGAGAGGGGAAATAATCCACTTGGTTATAAGTTGTTATAAGTGTAATTCATTTTATATATTACTGAATATGCCATATTCATACATGCATATAACATAATTCAATCTCATCCTTCAGTACTTTTGCTTTTTCTCCCCTCTTACCTTCCCTATCTGCTTTCTCTATTCACTAAAAGAATTTTGGCATTTATATTTATGAAAGATACTGTCTATAGTTTCTTTGGATATTTTTTGTCTAAGGTGTTGGCAGCAGTATAAAATGAACAAGAACATGTCTCCTTCTACTTTCAAAAAGACTTTTTTTGGATTGATCTTGTTAATTCATTAAATATTAATAGAATTTACCAGGCAAGTCATCTAGACCTGGATTTTCCTTTGTAGAAAGAGCTTTTAAATAACTTAACTAAATATTAGTACCTTTACTTGATATAGAACTATTCTGATTTTATATTTCTTCATGAATCCACTTTTATCATTTCTATCTATAAATTTGCCTGTTTCATGTAAATTGTCAAATTGCTGATATAATATTCCTTTCTGTAGGGTTCAGAATGTTACTGTTTTTATTCCTACAAATTTTCCTGTTGAAAATTTGTCATCTCTTACTTTATTTTATTCTACTAAAATTTTTACTTATTTCAGATATTTTAAAAAATCAATCAACTAAAAAGTTTCATTGGTTTTATGTATTGTTTTGCTGTTTTCTTTTTACTGTTTTCAGCTGTGACTTTCATTATTCCCTTCATTCTGCTTACTTTGGCTCTTTTTTTTTTTTTAGTTTAAAGTAGAAGCTTAGTTATTATGTTTTTAATTAATGATTTTTAAATCTTTCTTTGTAATCTTTTAAAACTGTAGATTTCCCTCTACATACTGCTTTGCCTACATTCTGTTAATTTTTATATGTTGTGATTTTATGCTTATTTAGTGGAAGATATTTTATAATTTCCCTGGTGATTTTTTTCTTTGACCCATCAGTTATTTAGAAACATGTGGTTTAGTTTCTGACTATGTGAGGATTTTCTAGATTTTCTTCTGCTGTTGATTTCTAATTTAATTTCATTGTGATCAGAGAACATTATATTATTTCCATCCTTATGAATGAAATGTGACTTGATTTATGACCTTGCCTATTGTCCACTATGAAGAATGTTTCACTTGTACTTTAAAAGAATATATTCTACTGGTGTTGGATGAATTATTCTACTTGATTGATAGTGTTGCTCAAGTATTCTATACCCTTTCTGACTTACTTTCCAGTCATGTTATCAATTAGTGAAAGTGAGAAACATCCTTGGCCCATTTATTGATTGGGTTATTTGGGTTTTGGTTTTTTTTTTTTTTTTTGGTGCTTAGCTTTTTGAGTTCTTTATATACCCTTGAGATTAGTGCTCTATCTTATATGTGAGGGGTAAAAATTTGCTCCCAAAATGTAGGCTCTCTATTCACCTCACAGATTGTTTCTTTTGCTGAGAAAAAACTTTTTAGTTTGAGTCCATCCCATTTATTGATTTTTGGTTTTAATTCTTGCACTATAGGAGTCTTATTAAAGAAGTTGGGGCCTAATCCCACATGATAAAGATTAGGGCCTACTTCTTCTTCTAATAGACGCAGAGTCTTTGGTTTAATTCCTAGGTCCTTGATCCACTTTGAGTTGAGTTTTGTGCATGCAGAGAGATAGGGGTTTAATTTCATTTTGTTGCATATGGATTTCCAGTTTTCCCAGCACCATTTGTTGAAGAGGCTATCTTTTCTCCAGTGCATGTTTTTGGCACTTTTGTCTAAGATAATTATAATTTTGTGAGTTAGTCTCTGTGTCCTCTATTTTGTACCATTGGTCTACCCCGTCTGTTTTGGTGCCAATACCATGCTGTTTTTGTTACTATTGCTCTGGTATAGTGATGCTACCTGATTCACTCTTCCTGCTAAGGTCTGCTTTAGCTATTCTGGGTCTCTTATTTTTCCAGATGAATTTTATGATTGCTTTTTCTATTTCTATGAGGAATGCCATTGGGATTTTGATTGGATTTGCATTAAATCTGTATAGTGCTTTTGGTAGTATAGTCATTTTGATAACATTAATCCTGCCTATCCAAGAGCAAGGTAGATCTTTCCAATCAATAAATGGGCCAAGGACCTGAAAAGACACTTCTCAGAAGAGGATATACAATTAATTAACAAATATATGAAACAGTGTTTATCATTGCTAGCAATTAGAGAAATGCAAATCTAAGATACCATCTCACTCCAGTCAGAATGGAAGCTATTAAGAATACAAACAACAATAAGTGTTGGTGAGGATGTGGGGAAAAAGGCACACTCATACACTGCTGGTGGGACTGCAAATTGGTGCACCAATATGGAAAGCACTATGGAGATTCCTTGGAATTGGGAATGGAACCACCATTTGACCCAGCTATCCCTCCCCTCGGTCTATACCCAAAAGACTATAAAAAAACAGCATACTACAGGGACACAGCACATCAATGTTTATAACAGCAGAATTCACAATAGCTTAACTGTGGAATCAAGCTAGATGCCCTTCAGTAGATGAATGAATTTTAAAAATGTGACCTATATACATAATGGAATATTACTCAGCAATAAAAGAGAATAAAATCATGGCATTTGCAGGTAAATGGATGGAGTTGGAGAAGATAATGCTAAGTGAAGTTAGCCAATCCCCCCCCCCCAAAAAAAATTGCCGAATGTTTTCTCTGATATAAGGTGACTGACTCATAGTGGGGTAGGAGGGGGAGCATGGGAGGAATAGATGAACTCTAGATAGGGCAGAGGGGTAGAGGGGTAGGGAAGGGGGCAGGGGGTTAGCAATGATGGTGGAATGTGATGGACATCATTATCCAACATACATGTATGAAGACATAAATTGGTGTGAACACGCTTTATATATAAAGATATAAAAAATTTTGCTCTATATATGTAATAAGAATTGTAATGCATTCCACTGTCATGTATTTAAAAAATAAAATCAATAAAAATTTTAGTAAGAAATACTAAAATAGCCTAATTCCTGAATAGACTTTTCATTCTGTTAGTTTTTGCTTCAGAAGTACATTTATAATTACTTTAACTTTTTGATGAATTAGTTGTTTAATCATTATGAAATAGTCCTGTTAGTCTCTAGTAACATATATTAAAATGCATTTTAACATAGGTTTTCTAAAATTTTCATGGCTACTGTTTGCTTCATACATAATTTCCCATCCTATTGCTTTTAATCTATTGTATTTTAAATATTAACTGTTTCCTTTGCATACATAATATTGTTTTTATAAAGTGACTATTTTTGCCTATTGGTTGGAGATTTTTAGTCAAGTAAAATTTAATGTAATTATTGATAGATTTATGTCTGCCATGCTTTTTTGTTCCTTTGTTTCGTCTATACTGCTTTTTATTCTCTTTTGGTTATACAAATTTTTAGTATAGCATTTAAATTCTTCTGTTGCTTTTAAAAAGCAATTTTTTCGTATTAGTTATATGTGCAGCTTTAATGTATCACAGTTAATACAGGTTAACAGTCACTTAATTCTTGTCACATATAAATACATTTCACCAGAACTCCATTTTCATCTTCCCCCTTTATGCTATTTTACGTGTGTGTGTGCATGCACACACATATATCTTATAAATTTACAAACCAGATAACATAGTAAAATATTACTTTCAAAAAAAATTGTGATTTTTTTTAGAGAAATTGAGAGAAAAATATATAGTGCTTTACATTAGCCATATATTAACTATTAACTATTCCCCCATGCTATTCTTTCTTTCATGAATATCCAACTTATTATCCAGCATCAATATGTGGTTTTTCTTGGAATACAGGTCTGCTAGCAACAAAATCTGTTTTTGTTTATCTGCAAATACCTTTATTTCACCTTCAAACTTCTTTATCTCTCTCTTTCTCTTTTTCTTTTTCTATTTTTTTTTAAGTGGAACTGAGGGGTGTTATACCACTGACTTAAATCCCTAGCCCTTTTTATTTTTTGAGGGCAGGGTCTTGCTAAGTGGCCCATGCTGATCTTGAACCTGTGATCCTCCTGAGTAGCTGTGTTTACAGACATATGCTACTACACCTGGCCATCTTTAAAGGGCTAGTTTTTTGGGGGGGAGGGGGAGGCAAGATGGCAGGTTAGAGCAAGGCAACATTTCTCCTAGCTTGGCTACCTAGAACTCAAGCAATGGGAATACTGCTTCTCTCTGAGGCTTAGAGTGAAAAATCCTGAGACTGCTGTAGTCAAATCACAGACTGTTAGATTCATTAAAGTGATCTTAAAAAAATAAAAATTAAAAAAAAAAAAACCCACAGCCCTGTGTTTATTAGTTCCATCCAGGAACCATCTTGGGACTGCAGGGGAGCCAGAAGAAACTGAGTTTGCAGCCAGATGGTAGGTCTGAAGGAGCCTAGCAAGGACTGGGCTGGGCTTAGCAAATCCACAGAAATTCAAAAACTGGGAGCATTTCACCCAGGGGAACACAGGCCACCTGGGCCCCCCAGACATGGCCAGCCACTTAACCACCCTTCTACAACCAATCTTGCTCAGCATGCTACTTTGCTGCCAGGCCCATCCAACCCAGCCAGCTGCTTTGACACCTAGCAGGCAGCCTGGCCCACCTGCACTAATCTCTAAAGAAGCAAAGTTGGGAAGTCTTAAACCCCAACCTTCAACTTGGTGAATAACACAATAAAGAAGGAAGGACTGTAAGTCTGTACTCTTTGACCCCCTCCAAGAGTCAGAACAAATCTTTTTTAGATCACAAGTAAAACATATCAAATCATTAATCAAAAGTTATTGTTACTATGATTTAATTCCATAAACAAACGTCATGAGATCTACAAGTCATAAGCAGAAGGGGAAGTGGGTCAAAATGACCCTGGTTGAGTACACTTTAAAGAATAGTAACTAATATTTAAACAAACACTAATATTCTATGTAGCTAGGGTATATTGACCAAGAAAAATGGGAACCAAAGAGAAAACAATTTTACATTATATGAAACTTGCTATTTTGTGTTGCCAAGCATGCCTTGCTAAGCAACTACTGATAAGTACAGAGGTGAGGTGTTACCATGGGAGAAGCTTTTTCTACAGTCAGAGAGTCTCAAAGCAAAATGGAGTCTGTTTGGTCATTGCCCATATAGCCTGGCCCATAATACAATAAACACTAGATAGCAAAATAGGAACTAAGGACCTAGTCTACTGCTATATATTTTTTGTGTTAAGTTGTCGCTATCATTGGACTCCCCCTCCTAATCTGTGAGGTACTAGTAATATTGAGGGACACTATAAACTCAAAGGTAGAAACTACCGCATCAGGTCCATCCAGATAGATGGATAGAAACACAAACACAATGAAAAAGCAAGGGAACAAAGCCATTCCACACAACACAAAATACTGCAGTAATATACTCCCTTGACACCACAGTGGAGGAAATGTCAGATGGAATTCAGAAAGTTCATGGTTAAACTGATCTGTGAGGTAAAAGATGACATAAGAAGAGAAATCAAATAGAAGATGTGAAATATCATTACAATAAGAAGATAAGGATCCTGAAGAAGAATCACTTGGAAATTCTCAAAAAATCAATAAATCAAATTAAAAATTCACTGGAAAGTATAACCAGCAGACTAGACCACTTGAAAGACGCTTTCAGGCAATGAAGACAAAATATATGATCTTGAACATAAATTGGCCATGGAGAAAAGATGTTAAGATACCATGAGCCAAACTTCCAAAAAAAGATGTGATAACATGAAAAGACCAACCATAAAATTTATTGGGTTGGATTAAGGCTCAGAGATACAAATCAGAGGAATGCACAATCTTTTCAATGAAATAATATCAGAAAGTTTTCCAAACCTTAAGAATAAAATGAAAAGAAAAATACAGAAGGCTTACAATACCCCAGACATGCAAAATTACAACAAACCTGTTGAGAGCCACAGCCAAAAGGGGCCCCAGCAAACTTCCAGCTGCCAGCTGATGATTGGCTCACAGCGGCCCCAGCAACTTCTAGCTGCCAACTGATTGGCTCCTCTGCGGTGATGCTCATTGGGCTGTTTCCCTGCCCTTTCAGACCACAGAGTTGTTCATTGGGGGACTTTTTTTGGCTCTGCCCAGGCACCCAGCCAATCAGCCTCAAGAGCAGGAGGAGTGGGGGAGGTTGAGAGGCTTGTGGGAAGCTGGTGGTGGCAGTTGGGCTCTGAAGGTTTTCCTGAGGAGCTGTTTTGTTTGGTGTGTGGTTCTAAAAATAAAGTTCGTTTCTTTTGACAAGTGGCTCCTGAATTGTGCCCAGCCAGACTGCGGCACAAACCCACACCAAGGCACATTATTATGAACATGCCTAACATCCAAAATAAGGATAGAATTTTAAAGACTGCCAGAAAAAAGTGACAGGTCACAGAGGGAAACCAATCCAGATCATGGCTGATTTCTCAACACAGACCTTCAAAGGTTAGGAGGACTTGAAATAATGTATACCAAGCTCCAAAAGAAAATGGATGCCAGACAAAAATACTATACCTAGCCATATAAAGCTTCAGAATTGATGATGAAATAAAAACCTTCCATAATAAATGTGAAACAAATTCACAACTAGAAAGCCGGCATTACAAAACATTGAATAAATTATTTCATGAAGAAGAAATGAAAAATTAAAGAGAAAACCAGCAAAGAGAGGAACTACACTAGAATAATCATCAAAGGAGAAACAAATTCAAATTAAAAACCAGAAATAAATCAAAATGATAATATTGAATGTGAATGGCCTAAACTCATCAATCAAAAGACATAGATTGGCAGATTGGATTAAAAAATGAGACCCACCAATATGCTGTCTCCAAGAGACTGACCTCGTAAGCAAAGACATCCACAGATTGAAGATAAAAGGAGGGGAAAAACATATCATTCACATGGATCTTGTAAATTAGCAGGAGTATTTATCCTCACATCAGATAAAGTGGACTTCAAACCAAAGTTAATCACAAGGGACCAAGAAGGTCATTTCATAGTGTTTATACATTAACAAGGCATAACAATCATAAATATTTATGCCCCAAACAGTTGAACACCTATGTATATCAAATAAACCCTTCTCAATTTCAAGAATTAAATAGACCACAATACAATAATACTGGGTGACTTTAACATGTCTCTCATCACTGAAGAAGCTATAGAATTAATACAATAATTTACACTTAACAGATGTTGTGGTTTGGATGAGAGGTGTCCTCCTAAAGCTCATGTGTGAGACAATGCAAGAAGGTTCAAAGAAGAAATGATTGGGTTGTGACAGTCTTGACCCAATCAGTGAATTAATCCCCTGGTAGGGATTAACTGAGTGGTAACTGAAGTGGTAGGGTGTGGCTGGAGGTGGGAATTGGAGGCATGGCTATAGGGTATATATATTTTCTATCTGGAGAGTGTAGTCTCCTCTGCCTCTTGATTATGATATGAGCTGCTTTTCTCTGCCATACTCTCCTGCTCTGATGTTCAGACTCACCTTGAGCCTCAAGGAATGGAACCAGCCTTCTGTAGACTAAGATCTCTGAAACTGTGAGCCCTTAAATAAACCTTTCCGACTTTACAGTTGTTCTGGTCAAGTCTTTTAGTCACAGCAGTGAAAAAGCTGACTAAAAAAACAGACATATATAGAATAATTCATCCATCAATGACTGAATACACTTTTTTCCAGCAGCACATGGATCCTTCTCTAAAATAGACTATTATCTTAGGCAACAAAGCAACCAAAGCAACTCTTAGCAAATAAATAAAAAATAGAGATAATACCTTCCTTTCTATCAAATCATAATGAAATGAAATTAGAAATCAATGATAAAATAAATAATAGAAGGTACTCTAACATCTGGAGATTAAAGACTATGCTATTGAATGAGCAATGGATAATAAAAGAAATCAGGAATGAAATAAAAATATTTAGAGGTAAATGAGAGTAGCAACACAACTTCTCAAAATCAATGGGATACTATGAAAGTAGTTCTAAGAGGAAAGTTTATTGCATTGAGCGCATTCTTTAAAAGAATAGAAAGTCACCAAATAAATAAACTACATATCAAAGCCCTATAAAAAGAACAAATCAACACCAAAAGAAGAAGACAGGAAATAGTTAAAATCTAAGCCAAAATAAAAAAAAAAATGATACCAAAAAAAAAAAATTCAAAAAGTTTGTTCTTTGAAAACTTCAATAAAATCAATGAACCCTTAGCCAAGCTAACAAAGAAAAAGAGAAAACTCAAATCACTAAAATTCATGATGGAAAAGGAAATATCACCATGGACACTACAGAAATGAAGATGATAATCAGAAACTACTTTGAAAATCTATACTCCAGTAAAACAGAAAATCATAAATACCTAACAAACTTCTAGAGACATATGACCCACCCAAACTGAATCAGGAGGACATAGAAAATTTAAACAGATGGATTTCAAGCAATGAAATTAAAGACACCATCAAAAGCTTACCAACAAAGAAAACCCCAGGACCAGATAGATTATCAGCCAAGTTCTACCAAACCTTCAAACAAGAACTTACACCAACATTCCTCAAATTATTCCATGAAATAGAAAAGGAGGAAACCCTTCCAAACTCATTCTATGATATCACCCTGATATCAAAACCAGACAAAGACACACCAAGAAGAGAAAACTTCAGACTAATATCCCTGATGAATATAAATGCAACAATTCTTAGTGAAAAATTGGTAAATTGTATACAAAAAGTATTATATAGTGCACCATAATCAAGTGAGGTTCATTTCATGGGTGCAATGTTGGTTCAACATATGGAAATCAATAAATGTAATTCATCACATCTATACATGTAAAGACAAGAACCACACAATTATCTCATTAGATGCAGAAAGAGCATTTGACAAAATTCATCATCCCTTCATGATTGAAACAAAAGAAAACTAGGAATAGTAGGAACATATCTCAACATTCTAAAAGCTATATATGCTAAACCCAAGGCCAACATTATTTTAAATGGAGAAAAATTGAAAATATTCTTTCTAAAAACTGCAATAAGACAAGAATGCCCTCTTTCACCACTCCTATTCAACATAGTCCTTATAACCCTATCCAGAGCAATTAGACAAAAGAAAGAAAGGGATACACATAGGAAAAAAAGAGCTCAAACTATCCCAATTTGCTGATGACATGACTCTATTTAGAAGACCCAAAAACTGTTCCAGAAAGCATCTAGAACTCATAAACAAATTCAGCAAAGTAGCAGGAGGTAAAATTAACATCCATAAATCAATTTCATTCCTGTACACCAATGATGCATTAGCTGAAAGAGAATTCAGGAAAACTATCCCATTAACAATAGCCTCAAAAAAATAAATAAATAAATACTTGGGAACCAATCTAACAAAAGAGGTGAAAGATATCTACAATGAAAACTATAGAACACTAAAGAAAGAAATGGAAGAAGATATTTTCTATCTGGAGAGTGGAGTCTCTCTCTGCTTCCTGATTATGATATAAGCTGCTTCCCTCTACCACACTCTCCTGTTCTGATGTTCCAGCCTCACCTTGAGCTCTGATGTTCAGACTCACCTTGAGAAAGTGGAAAGATCTCCCATGTTCTTGAATAAGCAGAAATAATATTGTCAAAATAGCCATACTACCAAAAGCACTATTTAGATTTAATGCAATTCCTATTAAAATTCCAATGATATTCTTCATAGAAAAAGCAGTTGTGAAATTCATTTGGAAGCTTAGAATAGTCAAAACAATTCTTAGTGAGAAAAGGGAAGTAGGAGGCATCAAATATCAGACCTTAAATTATACTACAGAGCTACAGTAACAAAAGCAACATAGTATTGGCACAAAAAGATAAGACCCATGGAACAGAATAGAAGATATAGAGACATAACCACATAAATAGAGTTATCTCATACTAGTCAAAGTGCCATAAACCTGCATTGGAGAAAAGAAGCCTCTTCAACAAATGGTGCTGGGAAAATTGGAAATCCATTTGTAGTAGATTCAGATTGAACACTTACCTCTCACCCTACAAAAAACTCAACTCAATGTGGATCAAGGACCTAGGCATTAGACCAGAGACCCCATGCCTACTAGAAGAAAAAGTAGGCCCAACTCTCCATCATGTTTGCTCAAGAACCAACTTCCTTAACAAGACTCCTAAAGCACAAGGAGTAAAATCAAGAATCAATAATAGGTAAGAATCAATAAATGGGATAGTATCAAACTAAAAAGTTTCTTCACAGCACAGGAAACAATAACATGAAGAGAGAGCCCACAGAATGGGAGAAAATCTTTGCCACCTGCACCTCAGATACAGCATTAATCCCCAGGATATAAAAAGAACTCAAAAAACTTAATACCATAAAAACAAATAACCCAACCAATAAGTGGGCAAAGGAACTCTGAACAGGCACTTTACAGAGAAAAGCAAATGATCTAGAAATGTCCGAAAAAATATTCAACATCTCTAGCAATCAGAGAAATACAAATTAAAACTAAACTGAGATATTCTATCTCACTCAGAATGGCAATTATCAAGAATACAAGTAATAATAAATGTGAGGATGTGGGAGAAAAGATTTACTCATCTATTCCTGGTAAGACTGCAAATTGGTACAACCACTATGAAAAGCAGTATGGCAATTCTTTTGAAAATTTGGAATGGAGCCACTATTTAAACCAGTTATTCCACTCCTCAGTTTATACCCAAAGGAGTTCAAATCAGCATAATATAGTGATGCAGCCACACCAATGTTTATAGTAGCTCAACTCAAAATAGCTAAGCTATGAAACCAACCTAGGTGCCCTTCAACAGATGAATGGATAAAGAAAATGTGATACGTATACCAAATGGAATATTACTCAGCCATAAAGAAGAATGAAATCATGGCATTTGCCAGTAAATGGATGGAGCTTTAGAATATCATGCTAAGTAAAATAAGCCAATCCCCCCAAACCAAAGGCCAAATATTTTATCTGATATGCAGATGCTAATTCACAATAAGGGGGGTGGGTAAAGAATAAAGGAAGGGATGGGGGATGGGAATGGATAGTAGAATGAATCGGACATAAACCTTCCTCCGTTCACGTATGAATACATGACCAGTGTAACTCCACATCACATACAACCACAAAAATGTGAAGTTATACTCTATGTGTGTATGATATGTCAAAACACATTCTGCTGCCATGTATAACTAAGAATAAAAAAGGGAGATGAAGAGAAGAGAGAGGGGATGGGAATAGAAAAGATAGTAGAATGAATTGGACATAACTTTCCTATATTCATATATGAATACGTGTCCAGTGTACTCCACATTTTGTACAACCACAAGACTGGGATCCTAATTGGAATGGGTTGTATTCCATGTATGTATAATATGTCAAAATACACTCTACAGTCATGCACACCTAAAAACAAATACAATAAATAATTTCTTCAGTTAAAAAAAAAGAAAAAGACTTTATGATGGAATAAATTTGGGACTAGAGTAACAATCAAAGTACCTTGTTAACCTGCTTGAGGGCTGTATTTTGAGGATGTCATGATATAGACTATGATTGTATATATCTAGACCAAAATATTCACATAGCCTTATGATTATGCCTTCAAATAGTTTTGAAATACTAAGCTATTAAATAAACAAACAAACAAATAAATAAATAGCTAGTTTACTGGATATAGAATTCATGGTTGAACATGTTTTCTTTTTTCTTTTGGCATCTTGAATGTGTCATTCACCACACTCTTTGTTTCTGAGAAGTCAGCTTGTAATCATATTTTTGGATCAGTTATTTTTTTCTCTTAAAGCATTCAGAACTTTCTTTGTTTTCGGCTTTCATCAATTTGATTCTGATATGTCTAATGGCTCTCTTTATGTTCATCTACTTGGAGTTTTTGAAATTTTTGAATACATAAGTTGTTTTATTTTTCTTTTCCCTCCCTCTTTCCCTCCCTCCCTTTCTCCTTCCTTCCTTTTAATTTGGAATGTTTTCAGCCATTATTTCTTCAAATACTTTTCACCCATTCTCTTTCTCCTCTCCTGCTTGGACTCTCATTTACATGTGTTGAAAATTTCTTGTAAGTTTCTGATGCTCTGTCATTTTTCTTCAATTCTTTTTACCTCTGTTCTTTGAATTGGATACTTTTTATTGATCTAAATCTTGCTGATCTTTCTACCTCAGTTCTGCCATTGAGCTTATCCAGTGAAATTTTTATTTCAATTATACTTTTCAACTCTAAAATTCTTTTAACCTTTAATATTTCTATGTTTAATGCTTATTATTTTATTATTAGCTTATTTAATTCTTCAAACATATTTATAATAATTTCCTTAAAAGTTTTTATTTTCTACGTTCAAACTCTGAGCCCCACACAAAATAAGTTTCAATACATAGAAAGTCATCTTTTGATTTCATGAGTCAATAGATTTTTTTCCTCACTTTTATTATTTCTCAAGGAAAGTTATCAATAATAATTGTCAACATAAATATGAATTTCAGGAGTTGGTTACTTGATGTTACAAGGTCTCACAGGAGATGGTATTTATTTAATGATGGAACTATACCTTCAATGATTATTTCCATCAGGATTTCTTGTAATAAGTTAAAAATCCATGCTTAGAAACTCAGTAGGACCTTATTTGGAAATAGGCCTTTGGAGATGTAATTAGTTAAGAATTCAGGTGAGATCATATTGGACTAAATCCATTGACTGGGAGTCCTTATCAAAACAGAACACAGATAGGAGAAGACAAGGCCAACATGGAGGCAGAGCTAAGCGTTCTGCATTTATAAGCTGTAGAATTTCAAGGATTGCTAGGAGCCACCAGAAGTTAGGAAAGAGACATTTAATAGATTTTTTTTCCTGTCAGAGCTTCCAGAAGAAACCCATCTGCTATACCTTGATTTCAAAATACTGGTCTCCAGAATTGTGAGAGGGTAAATTTCTGTTGTTTTCGGCCACCCAGTTTGTGGTAGTGTTTTAGTCATGGTTTTCTTCACTGTGACCAAAAGACCCAACCAGAAAATTTTTTTTTTAATTTTTTATTGTTGGTTGTTCAAAACATTACATAGTTCTTGATATATCATATTTCACTATTTGATTCAAGTGGGTTATGAGCTCCCATTTTTACCCCATATACAGATTGCAGAATCACATCAGTTACACATCCATTGATTTACATATTGCCATACTAGTGTCTGTTGTATTCTGCTGCCTTTCCTATCCTCTACTATCCCCCCTCCCCTCCCCTCCCCTCCCCTCCCCTCTTCTCTCTCTGCCCCCTCTACTGACATTCGTTTGTCCCCCTTATATTATTTTTCCCCTTCCCCTCACTTCCTATTGTATGTACTTTTGTATAACTCTGAGGGTCTCCTTCCATTTCCATGCACTTTCCCTTCTGTCTCCCTTTCCCTCCCACCTCTCATCCCTGTTTAATGTTAATCTTCTTCTCATGCTCTTCGACCCTACTCTGTTCTTAGTTACTTTCCTTATATCAAAGAAGACATTTGGTATTTGTTTTTTAGGGATTGGCTAGCTTCACTTAGCATAATCTGCTCTAATGCCATCCATTTCCCTGCAAATTCTATGATTTTGTCATTTTTTAATGCAGAGTAATACTCCATTGTGTATAAATGCCACATTTTTTTTATCCATTCATCCATTGAAGGGCATCTAGGTTGGTTCCACAGTCTAGCTATTGTGAATTGTGCTGCTATGAACATCGATGTAGCAGTGTCCCTGTAGCATGCTCTTTTTAGGTCTTTAGGGAATAGACCGAGAAGGGGAATAGCTGGGTCAAATGGTGGCTCCATTCCCAGCTTTCCAAGAAATCTCCATACTGCTTTCCAAATTGGCTGCACCAATTTGCAGTCCCACCAGCAATGTACAAGTGTACCCTTTTCCCCACATCCTCACCAGCACTTGTTGTTGTTTGACTTCATAATGGCTGCCAATCTAACTGGAGTGAGATGGTATCTTAGGGTGGTTTTGATTTGCATTTCTCTGACTGCTAGAGATGGTGAGCATTTTTTCATGTACTTGTTGATTGATTGTATGTCCTCCTCTGAGAAGTGTCTGTTCAGGTCCTTGGCCCATATGTTGATTGGGTTGTTTGTTCTCTTATTGTCTAATTTTTTGAGTTCTTTGTATACTCTGGATATTAGGGCTCTATCTGAAGTGTGAGGAGTAAAGATTTGTTCCCAGGATGTAGGCTCTCTATTTACCTCTCTTATTGTATCTTTTGCTGAGAAAAAACTTTTTAGTTTGAGTAAGTCCCATTTGTTGATTCTGGTTATTAACTTTTGTGCTATGGGTGTCCTATTGAGGAATTTGGAGCCCGACCCCACAGTATGTAGATCGTAGCCAACTTTTTCTTCTATCAGACGGCGTGTCTCTGATTTGATATCAAGCTCCTTGATCCATTTTGAATTCACTTTTGTGCATGGCGAGAGAAAGGGATTCAGTTTCATTTTGTTGCATATGGATTTCCAGTTTTCCCAGCACCATTTGTTGAAGATGCTATCCTTCCTCCATTGCATGCTTTTAGCCCCTTTATCAAATATAAGGTAGTTGTAGTTTTGTGGATTGGTTTCTGTGTCCTCTATTCTGTACCATTGGTCCACCCGCCTGTTTTGGTACCAGTACCATGCTGTTTTTGTTACTATTGCTCTGTAGTATAGTTTGAAGTCTGGTATCGCTATACCGCCTGATTCACACTTCCTGCTTAGCATTGTTTTTGCTCTTCTGGGTCTTTTATTTTTCCATATGAATTTCATGATTGCTTTCTCTATTTCTACAAGAAATGCCGTTGGGATTTTGATTGGCATTGCATTAAACCTATAGAGAACTTTTGCCAACCAGAAAATTTTAAAGGAGGAAGGTTTATGTTGGTCGATGATTTCAGAGGTCTCAGTCCATAGACAGCGACTTTACTGCTCTGGGCCCAAGATGAAGCAGAACTTCACGACAGAAGGGCACAGCAGAGAAAAGCAGATTGGGATGTGGCCACCAGGAAGCAGTGAGAGCCAACTCCACTCACCAGGAACAAAATATAGTCCCAAAGTCACGCCTCCAGTGGCCTACTTCCTCCATTTACACCCTACCTGCCTACAGTTACCACCCAGTTAATCCATATCAGTGGGTTAATTCACTGATTAGGTTAAAAATCACATAATCTAATTTCACTTCTGAAAATTCTTGCATTGACTCACACATGTCCCCTAAAAAGGGGACATCTCATATCTAAACTATAACAGGCATTTTGTTATAGTATCCCTAAAAACAAATACATTCCCTTTGTTACAACAACATGAGCCCTAACCTCTTGTCCTGTATTTGGAGATAGGTCTGTGAAGTAAGTAATTAATGTTAAAATGAGGCCTAAGGTTGTGACCATCTGTTAATTTGTCTCTGATATCCTCTGTTGAATAGAAATTCTTAATGTGGTCAAATCCATCATTTTTTTCACCTTTGTGTGTTTAGGATCTTGTTTAAGAAATCTTTTCCCACCCCAATTTCTCAAAAACATTCTGTTAGTTCTGTAGTCTTACCTTTTATATTTTGGTCATTAATCCATGTGGTGTTTTCCTTAATATATGACATAAAATAGGGACCCAAGCTCATTTTACACAATGTTGTTATTCTAATACCGTCTAACAACCATATTTTCTTTGTTACTTTAACTTGTCTCTAGGATATATTATGTAACCCTATGAAGAGGTCACATGCGTAGATGACCTAGCAACAGCTATAAATCATATTGGAAGCAGATCATCTAGCCCCCATTAAGCTTTGAGGTCACTGAAGTACTAGATGACATCTTAATTACAATTTCTTGAGAGATCCTGGGCCAAAACCATCCAGTTAAGATACTCCTGAATTCCTGAAAATTTGTGAGACAATGAAAGTTTATTGTTGTTTTAAGCCACTAAGTTTGGGGGTAATTTGTTACACAGGAAAGGAAAACTAATAGTGTTCATACCAAATAAAGAGCAAGTGAAATTCTTTGATCTCTGTTTCTACCTTGTTGGTATAAAAAAAGTTCTAGCTTTTTAGTTTTGGCATTCCCTAAAATAAGAAAGTAAGATGCTTAATAAAGGGGAAAGATGAAAAGAGAAGGAACGATATCTGGAAAAGGAACAAATATATAAAGGCACCTTACAAAGGAGCTAATGTGTCCTTTGCTATGTTTTTATTAAGGGCATTTGACCAAATGGTAAAAATACAATTCTTGCATTTCTATTACTTTGGACCTTCTACCACATATAATCACTGATGGCCAAAGCAAGAAAGCTAGGCATGAAATGGCTCTAAATTGACTGGAAGCATGGGTCATAGGAAGAAATGAGGGATATTTGGAAAACACTATAATGTTTATACTGTTTATATGGAGTTTATACTAATACTATTTTTTAATATAAATTTTTTAGATATTGATGGACCTTTATTTTATTAATTTATTTTATGTGGTGCTGAGAATCGAACCTAGCATGTGTGAGGCACATGCTAGGCAAGTACTCTACCACTGAGCCACAACCCCAGCCCCCTAAACCAAGTACTCTTGAAGGAACACTCACTGTTTATGCTCTGAGATGTCTTCTTTGTCTGATAAACTCCTACATACCTTCAAGACACCAGCTTAAACATCTCATTCTCTAAAAGAACATCTCTTGTTCTCCTAGATAAAGTAAAATATTTCTTTATCTGTGCATTCACAGCACTTTCTATATGCCTCTATTTTGGCACTCACTGGAAGAAACATATGGCAAACACTATTGTTAGTAATGGCCTGCTCCCTATCTAAGCCCTGCTTTATCCTTGCTAACAGAACCTGCTTTTGTTTAGAAGGCACTGTGCCAACTTCTGATCCCTTTTGTCAAAAATTGGTGTAGAGGCACGCACGAGACCCAAGTTCTCTCTACTGATTTAAGAACATTCTGATGAATCCTTCTGGTGAAAAAAAGAAAATCCCTAATGAAAGAGAGCAGCCAGGCACTGTGGCTCATACCTTTAATCACACCTATGACCAGATAGGCTGAAGCAGGGGGATCACAAGTTCAAGATCACTCTTAGCAATTTAGCAAAATCCTAAGCAACTTAGCAAGACCCTGTCTCAAAATAAAAAAATAAAAAGGGCTGGGGGTGTAGCTCAGTAGTAAAGTACCTCTGGGTTCAATTCCCAATACCAAGCGGGGTGGGCAGATAGAAAAGGAAAGTTCTTTTTGGTTCATCTTCTTTCTTTCTGCTTTAGATGCTATAGCATAAGGACATGATGTCTAGTACCACAATAGCCATTTTGTGAAGGTGGCCAGCTGTCTCTCAGCTATGCTGTGGATAGTGAAGCAGAATTACAAGTTTTCCAACCCTTAATGAGTCACTGAGTCACTAAGTACCAAACTTACTTATATGATGTCAGTAAATTTTCATATTGCTTAATTGTTTAAACTTTTGTTAGTGAAGTTCCCATTTATTCACAGCTAAAAGCATCCAAATTTAAGCTGGGCATGATGGCACATGCCTATAATCCCATGACTCAGGAGCCTGAGGCAGGAGGAGCACAAGTTCCAGGCCCACCTGAGCAACTTTGCAAGACTCTGTATCAAAAGAGAGAGAGGCTGTCACTCAGCACACTGTGTTCAATCCCCAATACCAAAAAATAAAAGTAAAAATAAACCCCAAAGCATCCAAATTTACAGAAAAATGAATGAAAACCAACATTATTAAGATGCTTATATCATGCTTTAATTTTTGGTTAATATGTTTGGCTCCTTAAATTGTTAAGGAAGGAATTTGTCTTAATTCTTAGCACCTGCTATGATCTCTGATTTAAACTGGTTGCTTATGAAGGGTTTGTGTAATTAATAAGCAAATGAATCCATTGATCAACATGATGATATTGGGAGGCAGTATAGAAAAACTGGTTAATAACTTGAGCGTTTACATTATACCCTGGCTACACTACTATGTGATCTTAGATAAGTCACTTGTCTTTAAAACTCCTTCCTCAGTTGTAAAATAAGGCTAGTAACTGTTTATACTTAAAATAACTATATGAGGGTATTAAATAGTGTATGTATGTAAAGGGCTGATTATAGAATTTGGTACCTAATCAACACTCAGAATGTTGGCCATTATTATGAAGAATAGAGAACAGCCCAACAATAATTCCAAATTTTCAGTCTTGGTCAGTGGAGAAGACCAAAGGAAAGCCGATCAAAATTCAGTGTGGAAATAGAAAAGATGATGTACACCATCAAATATATGTAAAACAAAGCCTAAGTATAATTATAAAGATATTCTGGTTATGTTTATGTAAATTTCTTATATAAAGAACTTAAGTTCTGATTTACATTGCAATTACTTATCCTGAAATGCTATAATTACAGAATTGTACTTTACAAATAAAGTAACTTTAAAAGGAGAATTACATTCAGATTGTATCTTCAATGAGTCAATTCCAAGTGGGTAGGAGTTGCTGATACTTTGCCTAGGAATGTGTTCTCAAGTAGTGATATTCAAAAGCAAAATATCATGGAGAAAAAAGATTTCCTTACATGGTGTAAATTCATGCAGTGTCAGTGACGTGATGCAGTTCAGCCTCTGAAATCTTTTGAATTCTCTTCCCAATTTAATGTTTCTTCAGTGACTACTCTGAATCAGAGGAAGCCCGTGCCAGAAATATTTAAAGGGAAATTCTATGTGTCCACTTTATCCACCCCCCAACTAGCCAGAAAGAAAATCAAGGAAGAGAAAGGGGGTATGGAGATAGGAATGAAAGTAGAATGAATAGGACATTATTATCTATGAGCACATATGATTACACAACCAATATAATTCTACACCATGCACAACCAGAAGAATGAGAAGTTATACTCCAATTAGTTATGATGTAACAAAATGCATTCTACTGTCATATATAACTAGAACAAATTAAAAAACAATTTTAAGAAAAAAAAATCAAGGAAGGGTTGCCTTTACCATACATGTTTTTCCCCCATTGCTAAAATAAAAGATCTTCTTGAACTCAGATCTAAGAAGTAGTTCTTCCCAAGCAAATTACAAATTGGATTTTCTTCTGTCTTTAATATTCATTGCATGGAAATGACTAACAATATAAGCCAAGTAGAAGGTCAGTTCACATTTCCTGATTCCATTTTTAGATGGGCCTGAAGATTTCAAATTTATTTATTCAACAAACCAGCACAGTCACAGGAAAAAATTAAATTGGAAATATAACTGCCTATGTCAAACCAGCTACCTCGTTATGGTTCATTCATGGTCAAATTATTACAGCACACTCAGTATGCAGCTCTGTAAATAACTCCTAGCTATGTTGTGGAATTCATTTTTCATTAATCACGACTCTGCCTCTCTATCAATAATAATCTTTATATTACTTCACAAAGATATCTTAGTGCCATGCCTTTTCTAACAAACATTAAAGCTGAGGTTTAAGACCTTAATACATTTTATGAACAATAAACTCTTTGGCTTTTAAAAAAATAAATGTCTTCCTTTTAATCAGTATGCATATTTGAAATATCAAAATAGATTCTCAGTTGGTCTAGACACCTACAGGTTTCCTTCACTCTCATTTAATTTTCATGTCTCAGCCAGCCAGAGTAATATTCCTAAAACACCATTAGCTACATCAAGGCTGAAGTCCTTAGCTAATACTTAATATCTGCAAGTCTGGTTTTGTCTCTTATGTTTTCTTCCTACTTCCTACTTTACATTTCTTTTTGAGTCTTCATATGTCCCTTAATCCACTTATATATATCACACTCCTGAATTTACCTGAAATGTTATTGTATTCTCTTTTTAAGTTCATCTTATCTGTATAAATTGCTTTTGATCCCACTCAAACCTGATTAACTGGATATTGTGATTTTTCTACTATTCTGAAGCATGGCAAAGACCCAAAGTTGAGAAAATAAGATATGAAGTATCCTACTTTTAAGTTCAAAGAGTCCCTAAAAAGGCACTGATGGTTTAAAGACAAATATCTCTTTGAAGGAAATGCTGAAAAAAGCAATCTGGCCAATATTCTTTAAGGGAATGGCTAAATTGCAGGAAAGGAGAACATGAAAGGAAAATAAACTTATTTTTTATTGATTTCTTATTTTTTCCCCAATGAATTGAGACTTCCAAAAAAACAGCTACATATACAACTGAGGAATTCATTGTCTCATTCAAAAATATTGATTGCTTCTCACATGCCTAGAACTGTTCTAGACCTGGGGAATACAGCTTTGAAAAACATTAAGCAAAGTCCCTGCCCTCCAAGAACATATGGGAGTTCAAGGGTAGCACTGGATCCCACCATTGTGTTCAAACAATGTCATTAGAAATCATTTTTCCATCTCTCAGATTTCCTTTCATTTGTATAAGCCTAATTCTTGAAGGCAATGTGGACACCCATGGGAAGAGAATGTGGGAAGAGAATCTTTCTAGAAAAGTGCCAGGCTATCTCTTTGACCTGGCTTAGGTCAGAAACATTTATGAACCTGATGGCCAGTTCTCAAACATTGAGCAGGCCACCACAAATAATTGTGCAAGTTGTCCATTGCAAAGATGACAGATGGGCTAAAATCTAGTGTGGGCCATACTTACCAAGCCTCTGTCCTGGTGCAGGACTGAGTCTGCCTGGGAAAAGGAGCCTTTTTTTCTACTTCACACTGATGCTATAGTGTTTTGTCTATGTGCTCGCCCTAGAACAAAGATGAGATGAAATTATCCCCACCTAAACCCCAAGGTCTGAGGGTGGGGAAAGAACAGTTGGGATGTTGTGGCCTGAAGTTAGAAAAATCATACTGGGAAGGCAAAAACAATAGCTATCTACTTTGTTCCTTTAGAAGAAGGGAGAGGCAAGGGCTTATGGTGGAGAGGACCTTGGACTTGTAATTCTAACCACAGTTCTGGAAGTCATGGGACACCTGGCAAAGCACTTAACCAGCCCCCACAAAGTTTGAGAGAATTATTGTCTTACCTCCCCTACAGATTCATTGGGAGGGGAAAATGAGATAATGTATAAGAATGTGGTCTGGAGACACTCAACAACTTCTGCCTGGAAGGTATTTTATCATTTATTATATTACCCAGGCAGAACGGAGCCTAGTGTCCTCACACTCTGGAGGCGCTCTGTGGGAAGCCATCCTGACACGTGACTGGGCGGCTCCTGTTAAGGGTCTGAGGCTTCTGGCTGTGTCGGAATTTTCCCGGCCCTTTCCTGATGAGAGAACCCGTCCGTGTGGGGGTGTGACTGACCACTGACCCCAATCACTGACCCTGACCTTGGAGTGCAGTCCCCCCTCAACCTTCATTGGATGGAATTATCCCCTGAATTTCTTGTTCCCCAATAAAAGGCTACTCCCTGGCGTGTTCACTCTCTCTCTCTCCTGCTAGCCCTGAGTAATCCTTGCTGCCCTGCTGGGCGGTTAGAGGTCGGAGCCAGAGAGGGGAGCCGTCTCGGACCTGGCAATAGAAATAAGGTAACTGAGTCTGTGTGTTTTATTTCGATCTCTTCTAACTAACTTTATGCCGAGAACCTCATTAATGAAACCATTGCGCAGGCCGCGTGGTGGAGCGCTCCATCAGTTTATGAATTGGCTGATCCATGATGTGGAAACACACATTGCTCTTGATACTTTTCTAAAATCTTATACAAGGACAATGTTTTGGCAAAATATTCATTCAACATTAAAATTCAAAGATTCCAGGAACCTCTGAAGCAAGCTGTTTTTTGGTCTCATTATTAGGTTTCAATTTAAATATTGCTACTTCAGGAAAGTTTCATGGACTATTCCAGTCCCTCAAACAGTGTAGACTCCATCCTGCTCCATAACACTTAATAAAATTATAATCCAACAATTACCTATGAAACTATTTTATTTATTTTTGCATGTATTAGGTGTTGAACCCAAGGTTGCTCTACCATTGAGCTATGTCCCCAGCCCTTTTTATTTTTTTCATTTAGAAACAGGGTCTCACTAGATTTCCAAGGCTGACCTTGAATTTATAATCCTCCTGCCTCAGCCTCCCAAGTAGCTGAGATTACAGGCATTCACCCCCATACCCAGCAGGAAACTTTGCTTAATGTCTTTTTTCCCAACTGACCATGAACTCCATTAGGCAGCCACCATGGCTACGTTGTTGGTTGTTGTATCCTTTTGTTCATGGTATATAGTGGGAAATTAAGAAATATTTTGTTCAATATATGAATAAATTGATTATTGGATTAAATGGAACAAAGTCAATCAGACTAGGAAACATACATCTAATTTCCCCTTTCTGTTCTCCTCTTTTTTCCAAACCCTCCACCAACCATGTCCTTCTGGAAACTCTTCTACATAGAAAAAGAATGGGTAATTGAACACATTTTTCATTTAAGGACACACAAATAAGGCTGGGTGTGTTGGCATACACCTATAATCCCAGACTCGGGAGACTGAGGCAGGACGAATGCAAGTTTGAAGCCCATCTGAGCAATGTAGTGAGACCCTGTCTCGAAACAAAAGTAAAAAGGGCTAGGGATGTAGCTCAGAGGTAGAGCACTCCTGGGTTCAATCCCTACTGCCAAAAAAAAAAAAAAAAGACAGAAAAAAGGACACATAACAACTAAAATCCACTCACTGTGATGTAAGGAATATCTGAAAAATGCAGAAAAAATATTATAGTCCCAAGGCCCTGCAATCATTAATTTATTCTAGAATAACAGTTTGAATCCTATGATCCTGGTATTGTCTTAATGCTTCCATCTGCTTCAAAACCATAACAAAACTCTTTGGTCATTCCTGGAAGCATATACGTGTCTTGCAGCCAGAAATTGGATTAGAGTGATTCAGAGGGGGAAGGGGATTTTAGAGAGAAATTATTCCTCCTCCTTACCCTGTTCCACCCTGAAATTCATTTACAAAATGCAGCTCTTAGCGTAAATGAAGTGAGTCAGCATCAGGGAAAACAAACTGAAATATGACTTCAGAGGCAATTATTTTTCTTTCTGTTAGTCCCCGCAGCGGGCAAATGATCTTCTAGGTAATAGAAAGAGTAAAAATAGAGACTAAATATCCAGTTAGATTATAAATACCTGTAATGTTCAGAACATTTTCTTTATTTTTTAATAGTGGAAAGCCCCACCTACCATAAAATTTATCACCTTAGCCATTTTTAAGTGTCCAATTCAGTAGTGTTAAGTACCTTCTCATCATTGTGAATCAATTTCCAGAACTCTTTTTGTCTTGTAAAAAGAACACTCTGGATCACTAAACAACCCTCCATTACCCTCCACCCTGGCAACTACCATCTGCCTTTCTGTCTCTTTGGACACCAAGCACCTCCGATGAGAGTGTGGTCATAGAGTATTTGTAGTTTTGTAACTGGCTTATTTCTTGTGGCAGAACGCCCTCAACATTCATCCGCATGGTAGATTGTGTCAGAGTTGCCTTCCTTTTTAGGGCCTAATAATATTCTGCTGCATGTGCATATCACATTTAGTTTGCTCATTCATCCATCTATGGAGGCATGAGTTTCTTCCTCATTCGAGCTATTGTAGATAATGCTGCTATGAACATAGATGTACAAATATCTCTTCTATACCATGTTTTCAGTTCTTTTGAGTATATACCCAAAATTATAATTGTTGGATCCCATGATAATTATCTATTTTTTTAATTTTTGAGGATCTGCTATCATGTTTTTGACACCAATTTACATCCCCTGTGTGCTAAATGTACAAAGCAGTTTTGTGAGTTACAGAGAAGCCTAGGGCTTATTTTTTCACCTTCCATGCATTCTTCCCAGGCTTCTTGTGTTCTCTATCACACTCACCGCTCTTTCTCCTGCAGTATAATCAGCTTGTCTTCCCCAATTGTCGGTATCCCAAGGGTAGGAAGGCTTCAAGTTGAATTTATCTCTAAAACCAGTGACCTAGGTAAGTCTCCAGCTCCCTGGTTGTCTACGCATAGGATCTCGGCAAGTTATTGCCTCTCTTGTAGGTATCTAAGGACAATAATGCCTTTGAACAGCGAGGAGGAGACATGAATCAGGACGATGATCTTGATCACTTGGCACAGCGCCAGGAACATGGTACATGCTAATTATTTTATAAAACTGTATATGGATAGAAGTGTGTATTTTTAATCCCTACTATTTGTTTTCTCATTAGCAAAATAGGTTGTTAATAGGATGGAAAGAGATGACCTATGAAAGGTTTATGCATGTCAGGTAGCAATTTGCCAGTGCACAATAAATGGCAGTTACCAGAGCCCGTGTATTGATTCATCTTAACTCAGTAGGTTTAAACATGAAACAGTGTTTACCTGTTTCCTATTAGTGTGTTCAATGCACTGTCAAGTCACTCTGGTTTATCCCTTATCAACATTTTGGGCAGATCCCATAATCTTCCAGTTACTTTTATAACTTGAAGCTCAGTTCCTGTAGTCCAAATCTGGGATTCCAGTCCTATTTAAGCCTCATTTCTTCTCTTTTTTCCCTTCATGCTGCCCCAGTACAGGCCATGCCTCCTACCCAAGGGCTTCAAGTAGGAGCTCCAGGCTGCTCTTTTATCTTGCCATGATTCAACAGCAGGCAATGGCTCAGTCTGGTTTTGAGATGCCCCTGCACCACCCGCTCTTTTCAAGGCTCAGTTTCTCTTGAGGACTTAAGCTGGGTGTGGGAGAGGCACAAGCCTCCTTATTTACCTGGCCTTCAGCCTGAGAGAGCTCTCTCTTCCAACTTTGGCATGTTGCATGGTTGTCCTGGAACCATTTTTAGCACCATCTGATCCTCCATGTTACTCAGACTCTCTTGGAGAAGAGCAGCCCAGCTCCCTTTGGCCCTACTAGCTCCCTATATCTCCAAACTCTGTCCCAGAGGGCTGAATTTACTTGCCTACTGACCTAACAGGCAACTCCTAGCTCCTGCCACCCCCTCTAACCTCTGAGCTCCTTCTTCTGGGACTAACAATGACCTTCTCCAGGCCCCACAAGCTGAGAGGCAACCCCATCCTCTCCTCAGGCACACCACATCTGTTGGCCCAGCTCGCTCCAGAGACCCTCAAGTGAGACACAGTCGCTGGTCTCTACATTCACATACATCCTCAAACTTGGGGCAACACTAGAACAATTCTGCAGATACCCAGATTCATACTCCACTTGGGAAGTGAGGAAGAAGTATCTCTCCCCTCTGAGCAGCCCTAGAAGCTTCCCCCTCCCACTACAACTTGTCTTTCCACTGGGGGACATGGAGAGTCAGCGGGTGGTGGAGGGAAGGGAATAACATGTTACCAGTAGTTCTCAGCCCATCTTCTGGTCCCCTCCTTTCCTTCTGCTGCTTTTATAGACTGGCTGAGTTCATGAAAAATGGGAAAACTGGTGTAATGTTTCAAGGCGAAACCTGTCTTACTACTAACAATGAATTATACTGGAATTTTTTTTTGTTTTCATAGTCACCCTCTATTTTTTTTCACATGTGATACTGATTTCCCATAACTAGTAATAATATAAAGTTTCCTTTTAAAATAAATTTATACAAGCATAAAAGCATAACTTGAAAAAAAACGATAAGAAACTTCAGCAAATTCTTCATAGTAAGATTCTATATGATCTCACTCCAGTCAGAATCGTAATCATCAAGAATACAAGCAACAAAAAATATTGGTGAGGATGTGGGGGAAAAGGTACACTCATACATTGCTGGTGGGACAACAAATTGGTGCAACCACTATGGAAGGCAGTATGGTGATTCATCAGAAAACTTGGAATGGAACCACCATTTGACCCAGCTGCCCCCAGCTGCCCACTCTTTGGTGTATACCCAAAGGACTTAAAATCAGCATTCTATAGTGATGCAGCAACAACAATGTTTATAGCAGCACAATTCACAATACCTAAATCACGGAACCAACCTAGGTGTCCTTCAACAGATGAATGAATAAAGAAAATGTGGTATATATACACAATGGAATATTACTCAGCCTTAAAGAAGAATGAAATTGTGGCATTTGCTGGTAAATAGATAAACTAGAGAATATTATGCTAAGCCAAATAAGCCAATCCCAAGGAACCAAAGGCTAAATGTTTTCTCTGATATGCAAATGCTAATTCACAATAAGCAAGTGGGGGAATATGGAGGTACTTTGGATAGACATAGGACAATGAAGAGGGGGGTGGCACGGGGGTAGGAAAGATAGTAGAATGAATCAGACATTATTACCCTGTATGCATATATGATTACATGACCTGTGTAACTCACAAATATCACAAAAGATTTACTACACACATGCCAGAATGATACTGAACAATTTTTTGAAAGATTAACAATACTGATTGTTGCCAAGGATGTACAGCAACAGGAACAATCCTACACAGTTGTTGGGAATGTAAATTGGTTTTAAAAAAAAAAAAAAAACTTGGAGAAAGTATGAGATTATCTACTAAAAGTGAAGAGAACAAATTAATTCCTCATGACCCAGAAGTTTTAGCCAGGTATACACCCAACATATATTGAGGTACATGTACACTATACACAATCAAGGCCATTTGTGGCAGCATTATTTGTATCCCAAATGGGAAACAACCCGAATATCAGAAATGCAATTCATAAACAGAGAAAATGGGATAATATATAGGAATAAAGACTAATGAGCTACAATTACACAATGCAACTGAACTGAACCTCACATACTGAGTGTTAAACTAAAGAGATCAGATGCCAAAGAATATTAACAATGAGATTACATTTCTATAAAGTTCACAAATGAGCATAACTTTATCACAGATGTTAAGAAAGCCATTGCCTTTGGAAAGAAGGGAGGGGTAATAACTGAGATGCATTCCTAATAGGGTCCTTTCTTGGCAGGTGGTGATTATACCATGTTTATGCACATATGTTTACTGTCAATAAAAACATTTAAAAAAGAATAGAGTTAACATAAATAAAAGAGTAATAAAATAAAATAGTAGATGGATTATTAGTTTGTTTTTATCACTATATCAAAATGCCTGAGGCAGGATACTTTATAAAGAAAAGAGGTTGCTGGGAACAGTGGCCCATGACTATAATCTCAGACACTTGGGAAGCTGAGGCAGGAGGAAGGACCTCAAGTTCAAGCCCAGCCTAGGCAACAAAGTGGGATCCTGCCTTGAAACAAAATTAAAAGGCTAGAGATGTAGCTCAGAGGTAAATCATTCCTGAGTTCAATCCCTAGTATGAAGGAGGGAAAGGAGGAGGGGGGAGAAGGGGGAAAGAGGGGGGGAGAGGAAGAGGAGAAGGAGGAGGAGGAGAAGGAAGTATTATTTAGCTAAGGTATGAGTGCTAAGGTATGAGAACATGCTGCCAGCATCTGCTTGGCTCTGCTGAGGGCCTCGTGGCAGACAGTATCACAACAGTGGGAGGACATGTGGAAGGAGGCAAGTGGCACATGTGGCAGAGAAATTTAGTGGAGATGCCAGGCTCTCTGACAGCAGTCTACTCTCAGGAACTAATCCACTCCTTGAGACTAGGATTAATCCCTTCCAAGGGTGGAGTCATCATGATCTCATTACCTTCCACTGGGCCCCATTTCTTGAAGATTCTGAAACCTCAATATCACTACACACACACCAAGCATGGAGCGGCTGAGTTCCGGCTCCCGGAACCGTCCCGGAACCGCCTTGGCTCAGGGCTGCGGAGTCTGCAGAGGCTGCTTCTTGGACCCTGCTACTATCAGAGCAAACACCAAGCACTAAGAAGCCGAATTCCAGCTCCCGGAACTGAGCCCGCGGGGACTGCTTCTTGGAGCTTACACTTAGAGGAGCTTACACCAAGCACGGAGCGGCTGAGTTCCGGCTCCCGGAACCGTCCCGGAACCGCCCTGGCTCTGGGCTGCGGAGCCCGCGGAGGCTGCTTCTTGGACCCTGCTACTATCAGAGCATACACCAAGCACTAAGAAGCCGAATTCCGGCTCCCGGAACTGAGCCCGCGGGGGCTGCTTCTTGGAGCTTACACTTAGAGGAGCTTACACCAAGCACGGAGCGGCCGAGTTCCGGCTCCCGGAACTTCCCTGGACCGGGGCTAGGAGCCCGCGGAAACTGCGTCTCGGTCCGGGTCCTGCTGAGGGCCGGTCAGGACTCACCCGTTGCTTGGGTTGCCCGGCAAGGGGAACGAAATGCTGCCATTCGCATAGGATACCAACATGGCAGAGATCTGATGTCAGCAGAAAGCGGTGGAGGAGAGATCTTCATCAATACCAGCGGTGACATAAGCAGTTGGTCTCCTGGTAAGGGGGGTGAGGCTCAGTCACCCGAGTCTCCTCAATTTGTCCTCGAGCCAGAGGGAAGGAGCCGGGCCGCCGCCAGCCCCCGGAGCAGGCCCAGCGGCTCGCCAGCGTGGTGACCGCGTGACCCCAATTGGAGAGGGGGCGGAGCGGAGCCGCCACCCACACCCTCCAGGTGGGCAGACACACGACCCAGTAGTACATGGGCGTGGTAGGAGGGGCAGGGCAGAGCCGCCCTTCGCGCTTGCAAGGTAAACAGACCTGTGACAGCCTGGCGGGTCAGGCCCAGTGGCCTGCCAGTGTGGTACACACGTCACCCCAACTCGAGTAGGGGCAGAGCAGATCCTTCTCCCACGCCCGGATCAGGCCCTGCTGGTGTGGTGGTCACGTGACCCCAATTGGAGTGGGGGCGGAGCGGAACCGCCACCCGTGCCCGCAGGTTGAGCAGACCAGTGATCAACCTGCAGATCAGGCCCAGGGGTCCGCAGGCGTGGTAGGAGGGGCAGGGCAGATCCGCCGCCCGCGCCTTCAAGGTAGGCAGACCTACAACAGACCGGCGGATCAGACCCAGGAGCCTGCCGGCGTGGTACAAACACCACCCTAATTGGAGTAGTGACAGAGCAGAGTCGCCTCCCTTGCCAGGAACAGACCCAGCGTCCTGCAGGCGGGGTAGTCACGACACCCCAATTGGAGTAGGGGCAGAGCAGAGCCTCCAACCGTGCCCGAAAGGTGGGCAGATCTGCGACCGACCAGCGGGACAGGCCCAGTGGCCTGCTGGTACGACAGACACATCACCCCATTTGGAGTAGGGGCAGAGTAGAGCTGCCGCCCGCGCCTGCAGGGTAGGCAAACCTGCAACCGACCGGCGGATCAGGCCCGGTGGCCTGCCGGCGTGGTACACTCGTCACCCCAATTGGAGTAGGGGCAGAACAGAGCCGCCACCAGCTCCCAGAACAGGCCCAGTGACCTGCCGGCGTGGTAGCCACGACACCCCAATTGGAATAAGGAGAGAGCAGAGCCGCCGCCCGCACCTGCAGGAAAGATACGCAAGCAGTATGAAAAGACAAGGAAAGAAAGGACCACAAGCAATGCAGGTCAACGCAACTTTAGAAGAGGTAACAGCTGCAGCAGATGGAATGTTAGATAAAGAATTCAGGATATACATGCTTCAGACGATCTGGAGTATCAAGGAAGACATTAAACAGCAAAATCAGACAATGAAAGATCACTTCGACAACGAATTACGCAAACAAATCCAGGAAGCAAAGGATCAACTATACAGGGAGATAGAGGTTATAAAAAACAAGCAATCAGAAATCCTAGAAATGCAGGAAGCAATAAACCAACTTAAAAACTCAATGGAGAATACTACCAACAGAGTAGAACACTTAGAAGATAGAATATCAGACAATGAAGACAAGGTATTTCAACTGGAAAAGAACACAGACAGCTCAGCAAGATTGTTAAGAAACCATGAGCAGAACATCCAAGAAATATGGGATAACATTAAGAGACCAAACTTAAGAGTCATTGGGATACAGGAAGGTACAGAGCTCCAAACCAAAGGAATGAGCAGTCTATTCAATGAAATAATACAAGAAAACTTCCCAGACTTGAAGAATGAGACAGAATCCCAAATCCTAGAAGCCTACAGGACGCCGAATGTGCAAAATCATAAGAGATCCACACCTAGACACATTATAATGAAGATGCCCAACATACAGAATAAGGAGAGAATTTTAAAAGCTACAAGAGAAAGGAAGCAGATTACATTTAGGGGTAAGCCAATCAGGATAACAGCTGATCTTTCAACACAGACTCTGAAAGCTAGAAGATCCTGGAATAACATATTTCAAACACTGAAAGAAAATGGGTTCCAACCAAGAATTGTGTATCCAGCGAAATTAAGCTTCAGGATGGAGAATGAAATTAAAACCTTCCACGATAAACAAAAGTTTAAAGAATTCGCAGCTAGAAAACCATCTCTTCAAAACATCCTCGCCAAAGCATTACAGGAAGAGGAACTGGAAAATAACAATGAAAACCAACAGTGGGAGGTAGGACAGTAAAGGGGGGGGGGAATAATCAAAGAGGAAAACAAACAATGTTTAGTAACAGAAATAAACAAATATGGCCGGAAGAACAACCCATATCTCAATAATAACCCTAAATGTTAATGGCTTAAACTCACCAATTAAGAGACACAGGCTAGTAGAATGGATCACAAAACAAGACCCAACAATATGCTGCCTACAGGAGACACATTTGATAGGAAAAGACATACATAGGCTGAAGGTGAAAGGTTGGGAAAAATCATATCACTCATATGGACTTCGGAAACAAGCAGGCGTGTCCATACTCATATCAAATAAAATAGATTTCAAGCCAAAGTTAATCAAAAGAGATAAAGAGGGACACTACATACTGCTTAAGGGAACCATACACCAACAAGACATAACAATCATAAATATTTATGCCCCAAACAATGGTGCAGCTATGTTCGTCAAACAAACTCTTCTCAAGTTCAAGAGTCTAATAGACCACCACACCATAATCGTGGGAGACTTCAACACACCTCTCTCGCCACTGGACAGATCTTCCAAACGAAAGTTGAATAAGGAAACTATAGAACTCAATAACACTATTAATAACCTAGACCTAATTGACATATATAGAGTATACCACCCAACATCAAGCAGTTACACTTTTTTCTCAGCAGCACATGGATCCTTCTCAAAAATAGATCATATATTATGTCACAGGGCAACTCTTAGACAATATAAAGGAGTAGAGATAATACCATGCATCTTATCTGATCATAATGGAATGAAACTGAAAATCAACGATAAAAGAAGGAAGGAAAAAGCATACATCAATTGGAGAATGAACAATAGGTTACTGAATGATCAATGGGTTATAGAAGACATCAAGGAGGAAATTAAAAAATTCTTAGAGATAAATGAAAACACAGACACAACATATCGGAATCTATGGGACACATTGAAAGCAGTTCTAAGAGGAAAATTCATTGCTTGGAGTTCATTCCTTAAAAAAAGAAAAAACCAACAAATAAATGATCTCATACTTCATCTCAAAATCCTTGAAAAAGAAGAGCAAAACAACAGCAAAAGAAGTAGAAGGCAAGAAATAATGAAAATCAGAGCTGAAATTAATGAAATCGAAACAAAAGAAACAATTGAAAAAATTGACAAAACTAAAAGTTGGTTCTTTGAAAAAATAAACAAAATCGACAGACCCTTAGCGATGCTAGTGAAGAGAAGAAGAGAGAGAACTCAAATTACTAGCATACGGGATGAAAAAGGCAATATCACAACAGACACTTCAGAAATACAGAAGATAATCAAAAACTATTTTGAATCCTTATACTCCAATAAATTAGAAGATAGTGAAGGCATAGATAAATTTCTTAAGTCATATGATCTGCCCAGATTGAGTCAGGAGGATATAGAAAACCTAAACAGACCAATATCAATTGAGGAAATAGAAGAAACCATAAAAAGACTACCAACTAAGAAAAGCCCAGGTCCAGATGGGTATACAGCAGAATTTTACAAAACCTTTAAAGAAGAACTAATACCAATACTTTTCAAGCTACTTCAGGAAATAGAAAAGGAGGGAGAACTTCCAAATTCATTCTATGAGGCCAACATCACCCTGATACCTAAACCAGACAAAGACACTTCAAAGAAAGAAAACTACAGACCAATATCTCTAATGAACCTAGATGCAAAAATCCTCAATAAAATTCTGGCGAATCGGATACAAAAACATATCAAAAAAATTGTACACCATGATCAAGTAGGATTCATCCCTGGGATGCAAGGCTGGTTCAATATACGGAAATCAATAAATGTTATTCACCACATCAATAGACTTAAAAATAAGAACCATATGATCATCTCGATAGATGCGGAAAAAGCATTCGACAAGTACAGCATCCCTTTATGTTCAAAACTCTAGAAAAACTAGGGATAACAGGAACATACCTCAATATTGTAAAAGCAATCTATGCTAAGCCTCAGGCTAGCATCATTCTGAATGGAGAAAAACTGAAGGCATTCCCTCTAAAATCTGGAACAAGACAGGGATGCCCTCTCTCTCCACTTCTGTTCAACATAGTTCTCGAAACACTGGCCAGAGCAATTAGACAGACGAAAGAAATTAAAGGCATAAAAATAGGAAAAGAAGAAATTAAATTATCACTATTTGCAGATGATATGATTCTATATCTAGCAGACCCAAAAGGCTCTACAAAGAAACTATTAGAGCTAATAAATGAATTCAGCAAAGTGGCAGGATTTAAAATCAACACGCATAAATCAAAGGCATTCCTGTATATCAGCGACAAATCCTCTGAAATGGAAATGAGGACAACCACTCCATTCAAAATATCTTCAAAAAAAATAAAATACTTGGGAATCAACCTAACAAAAGAGGTGAAAGACTTATACAATGAAAACTACAGAACCCTAAAGAGAGAAATAGAAGAAGATCTTAGAAGATGGAAAAATATACCCTGTTCATGGATAGGCAGAACTAACATCATCAAAATGGCGATATTACCAAAAGTTCTCTATAGGTTTAATGCAATGCCAATCAAAATCCCAATGGCATTTCTTGTAGAAATAGAGAAAGCAATCATGAAATTCATATGGAAAAATAAAAGACCCAGAATAGCAAAAACAATGCTAAGCAAGAAGTGTGAATCAGGCGGTATAGCGATACCAGACTTCAAACTATACTACAGAGCAATAGTAACAAAAACAGCATGGTACTGGTACCAAAACAGGCGGGTGGACCAATGGTACAGAATAGAGGACACAGAAACCAATCCACAAAACTACAACTACCTTATATTTGATAAAGGGGCTAAAAGCATGCAATGGAGGAAGGATAGCATCTTCAACAAATGGTGCTGGGAAAACTGGAAATCCATATGCAACAAAATGAAACTGAATCCCTTTCTCTCGCCATGCACAAAAGTGAATTCAAAATGGATCAAGGAGCTTGATATCAAATCAGAGACGCGCCGTCTGATAGAAGAAAAAGTTGGCTACGATCTACATTCGGTGGGGTCGGGCTCCAAATTCCTCAATAGGACACCCATAGCACAAAAGTTAATAACTAGAATCAACAAATGGGACTTACTCAAACTAAAAAGTTTTTTCTCAGCAAAAGAAACAATAAGAGAGGTAAATAGGGAGCCTACATCCTGGGAACAAATCTTTACTCCTCACACTTCAGATAGAGCCCTAATATCCAGAGTATACAAAGAACTCAAAAAATTAGACAATAAGAGAACAAACAACCCAATCAACAAATGGGCCAAGGACCTGAGCAGACACTTCTCAGAGGAGGACACACAGTCAATCAACAAGTACATGAAAAAATGCTCAACATCTCTAGCTGTCAGAGAAATGCAAATCAAAACCACCCTAAGATACCATCTCACTCCAGTAAGATTGGCAGCCATTAGGAAGTCAAACAACAACAAGTGCTGGCGAGGATGTGGGGAAAAGGGTACACTTGTACATTGCTGGTGGGACTGCAGATTGGTGCAGCCAATTTGGAAAGCAGTATGGAGATTTCTTGGAAAGCTGGGAATGGAGCCACCATTTGACCCAGCTATTCCCCTTCTCGGTCTATTCCCTAAAGACCTAAAAAGAGCATGCTACAGGGACACTGCTACATCGATGTTCATAGCAGCACAGTTCACAATAGCAAGACTGTGGAACCAACCTAGATGCCCTTCAATAGACGAATGGATAAAAAAAAATGTGGCATTTATACACAATGGAGTATTACTCTGCATTAAAAAATGACAAAATCATAGAATTTACAGGGAAATGGATGGCATTAGAGCAGATTATGCTAAGTGAAGCTAGCCAATCCCTAAAAAACAAATGCCAAATGTCTTCTTTGATATAAGGAAAGTAACTAAGAACAGAGTAGGGACGAAGAACAGGAGAAGAAGATTAACATTTAACAGGGATGAGAGGTGG